>NC_083605.1:25503140-26118605 GCF_029168945.1 Cannabis sativa
GGAAAGTAAAACCAATAAATAAAAACCAAGCAAGATGAAAACATACCAGAGACTTATTATAAGCCCTTGAACTCTGTAAGTCTTCTAGTCAGTTTGATTGGAAAATATTAAATGACCAGAGACTTTAGCCTATACATAATATTAAATTGGATTCAAAGCATTTTTATATGATCAAAGTTATACTACAAAAGCATATCATAGCAAGACCCAACTAAAGATATCAATGACATAATTGAGATTTTTAGTCTATTAAACAACATAATGCTAATTATTAAAAACCTAATTCATAATTTAGCCATAATTGTCAATTAGAAAACCCATATATAATCTAACATAAATAACACAATGCCAAATTAAAAATTAAAAAACTCATAATAATGTAGAACAACGGCAAGACAATTGAACCCTAAACAAATTATCTATATTGATTATTTAGAGGATCACTTACCAAATCGAAGATGGACGTCTAAAGGGATATGAGCCAATCTTAGGAAGTGATATTAAGGAAGTGAGGAGTGGAATTTGGCTATAGTAAATCTTTAAGAGATTTCTTATTTGTAGAAGTGTAAAAACTATATACAATTAATTATTTCAAATACTAATGAAACCCTAGACACAGTTCTAAAAGTATCGCAGATAAAAAGAAAAAATAAAAGATTGGTATGTTCAATTTGGGGAAATACCAGAAAATTTGATTCAATTGAGTTATCGTGGTATAAGGATTGCTTAGACTGATATTCTTCGATGAAAAGCAGAGAAGCAACATTTCTCAAATTGTCGTAGGCCGTGGTTGAGAAGCAACATCGTTTCACTTCTAAATAGTACAATAACAAGTTATTATAAATGAAGAAGTCGACTCCAACCGAGGGAATAAAATCGATTGACCTCCGATTGGGATTGGGAGAGTGAAATGGAGGAGTCGGTGAAAGCGTCGTGCTGTTGGTTTCGACGATCTGCGATTGGGAGTGAGAATGGAAGGGAAGAGTTAAGTGTCGTACAGTGTAAATGAGTTAGGGTTTTGAGGGTTTAGTTTTATTTATCGATACAATCATTTGCAAAGTTAACTGGAGAATTAAACCTACTAACATCGTTAAATTTAATAGAATATTCTTTTATTTTTAAAGTATATTCTGTTAAACCAAGAAATGCAGTTAGATAGGCAATTTTAATATATAAAGATATATATATCTTAGGTAGAAGATGATCATGATATGATTACGATTTACGATGTGTTCTCCTTGTGTTTGTAAAGTGACTCCAAATGCACAAAAAGACTTACGCTTGAGGATGTGAACAAGCTTAAAAGAAACTGAATTGTCAATAGCAAATAAAAGAAAATTTTGAATTTTTATGCATAATAAGGGCTAAAATTGGTCCACTAATTTAAAACTTTAATAAATTTATAAAATGAGATAATTTTTAGTAAAACCCAATATTACCCCTCAATTACATCACATCGGCCTGACCTTCAGGAGCCCAGAAATGAGCTAAAATCGTGTACCATCGGGCACACATCAGACTTGCATCAGACCCCATCGGGCCCGACGTTCAAAAGCCCAAAAATTGAGCTAAATGTGTGTACCATCGGACACACATCGAACGGGCATCGACCCCATCGGAACGACTTCTAAAAAACCCAAAAATGAAGTAATTTTGTGTACCATCGGACACACATCGAACGTGCATCGGTTTCCATCGGACGGGCATCAAGCCCCATCGAACCCGACCTAAAAAATTCATTTTCGACAGAAAACTCATACCAATTTCAACCCTATTAACTAACAAATCTCATCTTAAATCTAACCTTAACTACCAAATTTCACAAAAAATTGCAACATATTAATCTATTTCATCAATTTAAGCACTAAAAATTGAATAAAAAAATTGAAAAAAAAAAAAAAAAAAAAAAAGAAGAATGCGAGACAGAGGGAAAGAGAGGGGACGGTGGGGGGCGGTCGGCTGTGGGTGACATGGGGCGGTCGGCTGCGTGGACAGTGGGGGCGGTCTGCGTGAACGGGTGTGTGCTGTCTGCGTCGACAGCTGTGGGCAATCTATGTGCGGCGAAGAGATGCGAGACAGAGAGAAAGAGAGAAAGAGAGGGGAAAGAGAGAGGTCAGATTTGAATTAGTGGGTAATATGGGAATATAGTAAATGTTGTCCCATCTTACCAATATAATGTATTATAGGTTTAGGAAAAAAATTTCTCCCTATTATACAAATAAAAAATCAAATTTTCCAAATAAAATAAAATGTGATTAATCACTATGATGCCATAATACAACACCATGAAAGTAGGTCCAAATTTTTCACACCAATATATAACAATTGCATCATATTCGTGGTAAATGTGTCCATTGTAAAGTGTTAAATTGAAGATTTTCTGTTACTAACTTCTCCATTATAAATTATTGAATAAAGAACAATACTCAACGGACTGCAAGTAATCGCTAACCCTCTGTAAATGCAGCCAATTCCAAGAGCTTGTTCCAGATTGAGGAAAACCGATTATAAGATGAAGACTTTTTTATGCTTGGTTGTGTTGATAAATCATGGACCAGATATGGTACTATATACTTTTTCATGTCATTTCTTGAGATTTGTAGATGATTTCCTGGTACACTAATGAATTTGACTTTCCCAGCTTCATCTAAATTTCTCAAACCAATCCAATCTTCAGTGTATAGCTTTGTCTGTACATGTTATGGAAACTAGTTTCAGTTGAATCGACCGGCAAAAGGAAAATGAAAATTTAAACTATTCTAAAGTGCAGCTTCCCACCACTTGCTTGGGATATTTAATTATCTCCCTAAGAACAAAAGTAAAGTTTATGGAAATAACATATTACCTCTTGTGGAGGTAGAACTGGATCAAAGGTCCCATCCGGATAATATCCAAACCAGGAGGTTTCCTTAGGTACAACGATAGTATCATGCTCAAACTGCTCAATCATGCAGAAAAAAGGAGATTGGCATAAGCCTTGAGCATCAAATTACATAATGAACTAAGAAGAGAAAATAAAAATTAATGAAAAAAAGTAGATAAATAATATAGTAATATTTTTTTAAAACATAAAATAGCTGAAACAGTAACTCACCATTATAAGTACCAAATTATCTATACTTGCAAATCTTTCCTTGTAAGTGGAATTTCTCTCTTCAACAATTTCATTATTAAGCTTGGGGAGAAAATGGCATCCTTTCAGATAGGTATCAATGTCCTGATGGAAGGAGAAGGGAATAACCTTTGGTGTCAGTTTTAGGAATCTGTGGTCTAAAATAACATTTACAAAACTGGATGATATATCCATCAAGCAATCAAATTTTTTGTCTACAACTACTCATTTCAGTTCCATGGAACTATAAGAAATAAAGTTCATCCCTAAACAAAATGAAAATTTAACACTGCAATAACTTTTAAACTCTCATCCTTTCCAATCTTTGTGAAACTGGGATCATCATGATGATTGTTGAGGACATTACTTAGAATTGTTACAAGAAGAAGCATGTAATCAGCTCAATTGAAAAGAAATGAGGAATTAACTTACAGTTGGGATTTTAAGATAGCCACTTGGAGCCAAGTGTTCCTGCAAACCACCGAAGAAAGGCGAGTTAAAAGAAACAAAATTTCTGATCAAGCCAAATACTGATGAGAGAGAGAGAGAGAGAGAGAGAGAGAGAGAGAGAGAGAAGACCAAAAATTTAAGTATCCCTCCTGCCTTTGTCACAATTACAAACATGTTTGAATATATGTGGTAGGCCTGTAGTTAAATTTACTTATGTTTGGAGAAAGGATAGAGGGGTGAAAATGACGTGTAAATGAGTGATGACTCATTGGAGAGAGAAAGAGTTTGTTAGGCTTGTTTATGCTGTGATAAAGTGTGCTTGTAGTTGCAAAGTGGGAACATTGGGAAATTGGTGGTGAATTGGGATAGATCAAGCTCTCTAGTTCCTGGAGGGGCTCTCTTTATTTTCTCTACTGTTTTATCAATAAATTTTGCCTAAACATGAACAATTTCTTAAGTTCCAGGAGTGTTTTTCTTCATTCTCTGGTATTGTTTCTGAGCTGTTTAATGATTTTGTGTCTTCTTCGTTAAGTTTCAATTAGAAACTTGCCGATATGTTACCTCTTCCTACCACTGCTTTTATTCTAATTTTTGACATAAAATATGTAATAGACATATACATCCATCCTATGCACTAGAATGAAAAAAAAAAACTTGAAATTTTAGAAAGAAATAAACCTGGACATAGTCGCTGTAGATCTCCGACTTGATTAAAGTGTCAATAAGAATGCAAAACCACCCAGACTGCAAAATGCAGAGCCTGTCAAACCATTTTGTGATAACTATCCTTTGATTCTCTATCCATGTTTAGCCATGCTAAATTAACATAAACATAAGAACATATCCATTACTAATATTTGTAAATTTAACATCTTCGGAATATTATGCACGAAAAGAATCTATAAAAAAACAGAAAAATTGCAAGGCAAGTAAAAGAAGCATACTCCACAGAATGGAATAGAAGCGGTACCAGCATGAGGACCTCCAATGGATACAAAATTTTTCACCTGAAAAATATATAATGAACAATAGATCATACTTAAAATCACAGAAAATAAGCACGAACTAAGTTTCAACATGAATTGGTGGAAATAAGTGTCAACAATACAAGTAAGAAAAAGGAAAGTAAGGACAATCTGAAGGGCAAGTTGAAGGAAAATTTTGGCTTCACAACTTTAGCACGGTATGTGGCAAATGGCAATGAATTATCTTCACATCTGCATAGCTAAGCCCCGTCTAGTAATGCTTGAACAAAGGTAGCGCATCCATTTTAAAGAAAAGATACAAGTAGCCAAGAAGAGAATGGAATTTCAAATATTGACAAGGCAAAACAAAGCAAATATATATGGATTGTTAAATCAAGCTCTTACAGGAGGTCCTCCATCACAAACTTCAATTACACCTCGACCAATCAAATTTCCCTGAGAAACATAATAAATGCACATTATATTTACATCCTACCATGTGTAAAAGACGTTTAATGAAAACATCAACACAGATGAATGCAAGAGCTCATGCTATATACTCCAGAATATAGGATTAGACTGATACAGGATAATATTAACAACATCGCTGCATAAGATGAAGGAGCTAATGTGAAGTGGCAAAACCATATGTTTACAACAATTTTAAATCACCTGTGAAAGTCCAACTATGTTGTATCCATCACTCAATTCACTCATGTTCTTCACCTGTAAAATGAAATCAAAATTTGGGAGCTAAGAAAATATACATTAATTCTTAGAATGGAAAAAGGAAAAAAAAAAACAATGTATCAGCAAACCATTTTACCACCTTCTCACAAACAATAGACGTCTGCAAAGAGAAGGACAATTATCCATTGTTAGTTTATAAGATTGAAGATGACAAACAAAAACATCAAATTTTGTATAATCAAATTTAAGATTCACTTGTTCAAACAGCGGCATTGTCCAGGAATCCCAAGAGCCATCTCCAATTTCTCTGCAGGCATAGTACCGATTCTCTTCATTAAATCATATAAAGAGGAATAGGGTTGTTATATAAACAAAAGTTTAATACTGAAAAGGCTTACAAGCAGTATCCTTGAGAACTGGACCAGTTGCTAAGGAGCTCAGTGAAATGTGTAATTCCTTTATTGCTGCATTTATCCCCAATGCCTATAAAGACATGTATGAAAAGAATCTCAATAATTCAAGCACAACTTTCATACATGTACTGACACAAATATTCTAATCCCAATCTGCCAATTAAAAAAAGGGCTTGGGGGAAAGCGCCCCAGCATATTAAAAAACTAGTTGTAAAGTTTAAAACAAGATTATGCAAGTTAACAACTATGTCACTTGGCAAATATTATCCTGGAAAGCTTGTTCCAAACATGTTTTCCATTACAACAGAAGCCAACAAACAAAGAAGAAGTGGGCAATAATTAATGAAAAACAAAGAGACAAAACGTTGAGTAAAATAAATAAATAAAGGAGGTAAGATTCTGAATTCAATCTAACTGTAGAATTGGAATAAAGGGTATTGACTAGAATTGAGAAAAATAGTATGATTAATTAGAAAGGTGAGAATTTCACTTACCATGCAAAACAATGAAAGGAACAGAGTGAGTGAGGGGAATGATAAAGACAAAGATAAATAGGATGGTTTGTATTGGAAGAGAACCCATTGATGTTGAAAGAAGACTTTTGTTGAAGAAGTAGTGAGATTTTAGACAAATTTGAGATTTAAGTTTCTACTAGATCTTTGGCAACACAGAAACTTGTCGCTTGTCGCAGACCCGACTGAGATGTCTGCCACGGCACTAGCTAGTAGCTACCTTTCCCTCCTCCTTTTGGCTCCTATCCGTGTCAAGTTTGAGGAAATTAAACAGTAATACCCAGTTTTTGGTGAAATTCCTTTTTTTTTTTCTGGCTAGAATTTTTCCTCAAAATTAATTACATATTTATCCCTAGTAGAAATAACACTAAAATATACCTTAAAAAAATACTAAAGTATATATTTTTTCTTAGAATCATCCTTTACTAGTTTTTTATTTTTTTTTTTATTTTTACAATTCGAGATGCTCCGGTGGTTGTTATGTAGATTTATGTTGCAATTTAAGTTGTTCTGTTTATTTCTATGACGGTTAGTATGTAGATTTCTATAAAAAATATAAAAAAGAAAAAAAAATGTTTTAAAATATAAAAATAATAAAACAAAATAATATAATAATTTGTTATAATTATAAATTGAATAAATTACGGATGAATCTCTTAAAATTTCACTATAATTGCATCTAAAACCCCTCAAATTTATTTTTTGCCAATAAAACTTCTCAAACTCCAAATTAACTTTTTCATCTATTTTTTGTTATTATATACAAAGTAGATTGTCCACGTGTACACTCATATATACATGTAATACATTTATATTGATCCATATAATATAAATATTTAAAAATATATATAAAAAAATTATTTTAAATGTAGATGGGACTATCTTTGCAGATCTCAATGGGTTCGGCCTTAGCTTGGTTGCGCGGGATGACAAGGGGTTTCTTATTGAAGGAAGGACCAAGCTTTTCCAAAGGAATGTGGTTGCTGAAGTTGCAGAAGCCATGAGCTTTAGAGAGGCTCTTAGCTAGGTAAAACAATACTCAAATTTTTGGCAGGGGGTCTTTATTGAAACTGATTATTTGGCTGTGGTACAATCGTTAAGGAGCTCCTTTAGAATGATTTGTAGGGATTTTATGCCCTAAATAAAACCCATTACTATCTAATATGATCTGTCAACAATAAAATATTAGAAATCATTTATGCTTACATGTTATATTCATGTTTATGGTTTAATTTATATATATATACACAAAATCTGTTAAATCCAGAACATATAGTCATACACAATTACAGTGATGTCAACACAGTGGAATGTGATTGTAATTATATGCTTCGAAAGACAAAGTCCCTGTTTCATCAGTGCATTGGATTTACACTGATGTGATAATCAGCGATGAAGTATACTTACACTTTGTATAAGTGTTATGTTCTTTCCAGAACATTGGCATAGTATACTGGTCTCCAATGTATGGAGTATACATTGGACTGGACTGATATTGATCTTAGTAAAGATATTATAATACTTACCGTTATATCTTTCCAAGTCAATATCACTAGTTGATCTTAGATCAAAAGAACTTAATCCTGATATGCTTAGGTTCAATCTCAGAAGTACTATTCATGTTCTTTGATTTGTTAGTTAAACCTACTTTCGGGTCAGGGTAATACGTACATATTAGGAACATGATAGTATGATTGAGTGGGAGCACTAAACATAAATATGGAATCTATAGCTTCTACTGGTGTATAGAAGTCAAGTGATGATTTCCTTCGAGCTTAGCTAAATAGATGTAAATGAAAGAGCTCTTATTTCTGTGATTATATTTTAGCTCACTTAAATATCATTTACAGGTAGCTAAGTGTTTTAAGGATCAAAATACATTGAGGGGTGAAACGGTAAATTAGTCCCTACTCGGTGTAAATCATCTAGATAGAGGATCTTTGATTATTTAGATTATAACAATGGTTAAATGTGATAGCGTATCTATATGGTGGAACATATAGAGCGTTCTATATGACTGAGAGTGCAATTCTAAGTTCCAAGAGTGGATGTAACAAAGAATTAATAAGCTTGTGAATTTACTTGGTGAATTCTTAATCAGCTTATTGGAAGCTCAGAAATATAGGCCCATGGTCCCCATTCTAGTTGAGACCATACTGCTTGTAAGACTCAGTTAATTGATTTTAATTAATCAATTATAATTCTAAAATTAGACTATGTCTAGTTTATGAATTTTCACTAAGCAAGGGCAAACTTGTGAAGAAAAGAGATTCTAGGTTTATTTATTAATTGGAAGACTTTGTTGTGTCTAATTTAAATATAATAAATAAAAATATTATTTAATAATTTATTTTAGTTATTAAATAATTAGTTTTGGCATTTAAATGGTTAGAATTTGAAAATTGGCGTTTTTGAGAAAATAGAAATGAAAATTGGTTAAATTGCAAAATACCAATGTGGGGCCCACTACATCATGGCCGGCCACTTAATATGAATTTTCTAATTAATATTTTCATTATTTTAATGTCCAATAATTCCTAACCTAAACCTAGTGGTTACCTATAAATAGATAGTGATGGCTCACACTTGTTAAGAGATTGAAAATCGGAAATTTTGCCTTCAGAAAAATTTGAGCCATCACTTCCCTTATTATAGCCGACCTCTTTTTCTCTCTTTTTCCTTCTTCAAGTTTTCAAAACCCTTAGTGATAGAGTAGTGCCCACACACATCAAGTGGTACCTCAATCATAGTCTGGAAGATTGTGAAGAATCCAAACTGAAGAGAAGGGCATTCGGGCTCAGATCTTGGTGATACTCTGCGACAGAAAGGATACAAGGGTTAGAGATCTGAGTGGAAGGAGACATTATATTCCGCTGCAACCACTGTAAGGTTTCTTATACTTTATATGTGTTTATTTCATATCGTTTTAGAAGTTCATGCTTAGGGTGTTAAAACAACATACTTGTGAGTAGATCTAAGATCCTAGTAAAATAAATTCCAACATGATTTTAGTTTTTGGTGATTTGATTAACGATTGTAAAGTGTTGCTTAATGATTTACCCTTTGTCTCGTTTTCAATTGTTAAACGGTTTGCAAATGTGGTTGCTCATAGCTTTGCTAGAGCGCCTCGTTCATACCTTAATCATACTTTTCAATTTGAGGGATGTCTCAACTGAGTTGTTATGTTGTTAGGTAACAGAATTTGATGCTTAATAAAGCTTGAATTTTTCATTCAAAAAAATAAAAAATAAAATTATTATAATTTTTTTAAGAAAAAGTATTTTTCTTTCTTTTTTCTTTCCTTTTCTTATTCCTTATTTCCAGAGAGAGAGACACACGATGGGTCTAGTGGTTCCAAATCTCTCGTGGCTTGTCCCATTCCGTCACTGCCAAACTTGTTGTCACAACTCTATTGGTTTTATGGTACTAAATCAGGTTCGCAGCAGAAGAATTCGTATTATCTGATTATCATTGTATCATAGCTCCCAGGATCTCCAAATGTGTACATTAAATCAGAACAATAAAAATAATAAGTTTAGAGTATATTTCTTGAAGCCTATCAGGGTATCCTCGAAACTTCTTGTAAGTTGTATCTCTTAATCCAGTTGATGATGAATTTACAATTTGGACTCACACTAGTATCTTCTAAATCGATCTACCACACACAAGGAATAGTGTGGACTATTAGGATAAAGTGTATAATCTTTGTTCTAGTTGAGTTTGTTGGAAATTATTTTACCAGGATCTAGATTTACTAACAAGTATATTGGATTAACAACCTAATATGAATTCTAAAACAATGAAAATAAACACATATAAAGTTAGAAAACCTTACAGTGGGTGCAGCGGAATAATATGACTCCTTCCGTTCAGATCTCTAGCCCTTGATTCCTTTCTGTAGCAGAGCATCACCAAGATCTGAACCTGGATCTTCTTTTCTCCTTCTTTGATGCAGAAATTCCATAGTCTTCCATACTATGATTGAGATACCACTTGATGTGTGTGGGCACTACTCATCTCACAAGGATTTTGAAATTTCTCTCTATTTTTCTCTCTCAATTTCGTGGCTCATGGTTCATATGATGTGCAAGAGAAGAGAACAAGGGCTGCTATATATAGGGAGAAGGGAGAGCACAACTTTCCAAATAAAACAGTTTCCTTAATTACTGTGTAATCAATCAACTGCCTTATTTAGTGTGATCCACCACTTTCCTATTTTTGCTAGGCTTTGATTAGCAATTACATGACAATTAAAAAATAAAAATAATAATTGGAAAACACAAAGGGAGTGCTCGGCCATAGAGGGAAATGGGCCTCACTTGGATTTTGCAGTTTCCTCAATTTTATTTCTATTTCTCCAAAAATGCCATTTTTCCAATTCTAATCATTTAAATGCCAAAACTAATTATTTAATAACTAAAATAGATTATTAAATAATATTGTCATTTAAAATAATTATTAATTAGACATACAAAGTCTCTTAATTAATAATTAAACCTAGAAACCCTTTTATTTACGATTTCATCCTTAAACTGTGAGAAGTCATAAAGTAGACATAGTCTAACTTTTAGAATTATAATTGATTAACTAAAATCAATTAACTGAGTCTTACAAGCAGTATGGCCTCAACTAGTATGGGGACCATGGGTCTATATAACCGAGCTTCCAATAAGTCGAACCGAATTTACCAAGTAAATTCCCTAACTTATTAATTCCTCATTGAATCCACACTTAGAACTTGGAATTGCACTCTCAGTCATATAGAAACGCTCTATATGTTCCACGATATAGACACGTCATTAGTTATCCATTGTTATAACCCTAATGTGATCAATGATCCTCTATATAGATGATTTACACTGTACAAGATTAAATTACCGTAACACCCTACAATGTATTTTATCCTTAAAACACTTAACCCTGTATAAATGATATTTCACCTAAGTGAAATGAGATCTCCACCATTTATCTTCGTTTGGTTAAGCTCGAAGGAAATCATCCTTTACTTCTATTTGCCAAATAGAAGCTATAGATTCCATATTTATGTTAGCGCTCCCACTCAATTGCACTACCGTGTTCCCAAAATGTACGTATTGCCCAGACTAAAGATTAGGCTTAACTAACAAATCAAAGAACACGAATAATACTCTTGAAATTGAGCCTAACCATATCAGGATTTCGATCATGTGATCTAGGATCAACTTATGATATTGAATTGAATAGATGTTTACGGTAAGTTTCAAAATCTAATTCAAAGTTCAATATCGGTCCATTCCAATGCATACTCCATGCATCCGATACTGGTAAACTTTGCCAATGTCCTGGAAAGGACATAACACTTTTCCAAGGTGTAAGAATACCTATCGCTGATTATACCATGTCAGTCTAAATCCAGTGTTCTGACAAATCAGGGAATCAACTTTTGAACATATAATAAAGATTATATTCCACTGTGCTGACAACACTATAATCTTTAACCAACTCATATGTTCTGGACTTAAAAAGAATTCATACATTATATACATATAATCATGAAATAAATCATGTGAACCATGCAACATAAAATGTTATTTCTGATCTTTATTAATAAGTAAATCTGATTATATGAAATGAGTTTTATTTAGGGCATAAAACCCAACAAACTCCCACTTGCACTAATATAAAACAAAAAGTGCATTTCAAATAATCATTAACACCTTGATATACCAATCAAGTGTAATAGTAGTAAACTCCTCGTAATAGGATCTGATAGGTTGAATTAAACACAACCTCTTCTCCACTATTACTCTTCCTTAATCACAAAATCTTTGATAATGTGAAATTCCTCTCTATATGTCTACTCATTTGGGATTCTGGATTCTATACTTTTGGGCAACTACTCTTTCGTTATTCTGGAAGTAACCCTAGTAGTTAAGGCAAGTTGGAACACTGCCACAAATGTATAGAACTTTCCTTAGACTGAATAAGTATCTTTCCTGCAACTTTTAACATTCAGTCTCTTTCTGGTAGACCAAGAGATTTCAGATAGGTTTTAACACTTCTCCAAAATCACTACTCCACCCCCAAAGTAATCACCATCTCATCAGCAGACTTTCTAGCACAAAGGCAAGTCTTGAAATCTGATGTGGTGTAGTCTAAGAGTTTCAAACAAACACCCTTATTGACTAACATATAGTTCCTCTTCTTAATCTTAAGATTTACTTGATTGTCTTCCAATGTTCCTCTCCTGGATTAATCTGATACTTACTCATTACTCCCACTCAACAGTAGGTGTCTGGTCTAAGGCATACTAAAGCATATCTGAGACCTCTCACTGTTGATTTAAGAAATTCTTTCATGGCTTTATCTTCTCTGGAATAGTTGAGACTCTTCCTTAGATAAATAAAATCTATATCTAAGAAGTTGTGAAGCTTCTATAGATTGCCATTAGAAAGAAAATGCATCAGCATCTCATGCTTGCATTAGAGTAAGTAATTACCAGGTATACCACAAGCCATAGGTTTAGATAAACTCAAACCTATAATACTAGGAACAGGAAGTTTTGTTAAGTCCATTGAATAGACTTATGAACGAAAATTTCCTTTCATGTCCTTGTAATAGAAAACTTTAGGTTACTCCATGTGAATGGATCAAACCATAGTTTTATTGGCTTTCTTCTTACTTTCTTATCTTGACAATCCATTACTTGTTTAAATTCACAATGGATTTTAATCACTAGTGTCTTCCAAGTTATAAGAAGGTGAGTTCCTAGAAACTCTCCCACTACAACAAGGTACCGTGAACTATGTCAAAGAAAACTAAATGGTATAGACCTCTTCAGTTGTGTTAAGACAACAGAGGCAGTGGGATCATCTTATAAAATAAGATGATAGAACACTTATGGAATCAAGAAAAAAAAAATATCTCCTTTATTTGCTACTTTATTTTCAGACTTAGTCATTTTCTTAGAAAAGTGGTATTTGTTTAAACAAACACTTTCTTATCTAATGACTATGGGATGCTCCACCCCTAATCACTTAGAATAGCTAACAAACATGCAAACCAAGGTTAGCAGTTCTAGCTTTTCTTAAGATTTCAATTAGGTCATCCATGAATCTAGTAATGATTTATATAAAGTATACAACCATTGCATCATTCTGAAATTTTATTTCCATATAAGGATTTAGGCAACGACTAGTAACTAATCATCAATATGCAACTCGAATTTCTGGGGAGGTAAGTTTGGATATAATTCAAAATCAAATTAATGATCTTTGAACTGCATATCTACTAACTTTTCTCCACCCCTATCAGTTCGCAAGATCTTTAACCACTTACCTTCACCATTGCTAGAAATTCATGAAATTTTTCAAACATTTCAAATTTCTTTTGCGTAAGGTAAAATCTAGAGTGATTGTTTTAAGAATACAACGAAAACTCATATCCACCCCTGAATGTACATCCATCTGCGAATGAGATGAACTTACTTTCAGTGGATATAGGCATATTAACTCTTTGCAGAGAATGATCTTGTCAAAACCACTATGAACAAGATACAAATGCCATAGATTTATGAAATATGTGGTTGTATCTTTTGATGACTTACTTTAGTTTCATCAAAGAGTTCTTAGAATAGTGCAAGTGGATTCTGGTCACAGAATACTAAACTCATACAGTTTGAATCCATTGAAAGAAAATGGTTATGAAACACTTGTGAAAGTGTAACTGTATAATTAGTAATTCTCTCTTGGACCACCACTACTAATCTAACTCTATGATTTGCCTATACAAGTAGGAGATATCTAAGATTGAGGATTTATATCATTTAGGGATAGAATTCCGAGAATATAATCATATGCGTCATCTAATTTCTTAAGAGAAAATAAGACTTTATATGATTTATAGACCATTCATCCAATGATATGTCATTAAGCTAATTCGAAATGAATAAGCTAAGAGGAATTAGGATAATTTCATTTTAAATAAGAATCCAACGATGCTCCGATTAGCGAGAGTCAAAGTAATCTTATTTATACAATCTTCTTGTTTCATATTGTAAAACATTAGTCTAAGGTGTCATCAATTGATGAACAGTTAGATGTTGCATATACAATATTTATCTTTCGAGATCTAACACTATTATGTTAGTCTAATGGTGAAAATCCATTAGGGATTTATCTCATTAGAAAAACAAATCAAGTTAGACCAACAATGAAGATTCGAAATTAAACTACAATTTAATAACAGAAAATAACATGGTTCAATACAAATTCATACACAATTCAGAAATTATAAAGCACATAGCAAGTAGGAATGACAAGTGAAAATACTAAAACATACAATCCTAAATAATTTCCAAGGTTTTCAACAAACTGATATCAGTGTCCCGTTTAGGCGAGAGTCAAAGCTATCATTCATTGAATAGAGTTGTCAGCTCATCTAAAATGTCAAACATTCTAGCAACCTTTTATTCGATCAAGATGTGAATCCGCGTTGTCTTGTTTAGGCGAGAGTCAAGGCTATTCTATCTTATGAGCTTCCACCATTGTTTCATATTCTTGCAAGTCTTATACAGTCGCCACCATTAGGGTGGTCATAAACTATATAAAAAAAAACTTACAAGATTACTTATCTTTCGAGATTAAACGGTGCTAACTTGCTAATGAACGTTCCTCCATTAGGGAGGATTACTCACTAAAACAATAGCTATGTAAAACCAACAATGGAGATCGAATATCCTTATAATAATAAAGCTCATTATTTAATGAAGGGTTGTATTTTCTTCTAATATTTATTTTAATCCATTTATTTTAAATATATATTTATTTAATTAAAATTTCCAATTTAGAATGAAAAATTCCAAATATAAATTTTAATTTAATATTTATAAATTATACTTAGATAGATAAATAACGTGAATTATTTCCATCTTAGTAATAATTTCCATAAATATTTAGAAAATTATTCAATTTAAGTTGTTTATAATTAATTTGAATTAATTTACAACTCAAATTTAATTTTCTATAAATATATATTGCATTTTCGAAAATGCTTTAAAATAAAATAAAATAAATCCTGGAAAATTACTCTAATTTTATGTTGGCCCAAAATTAATAAAAATTAATTTTCAACAAAAAAATATAATTTCCCTATTTCATTAAATATCTAAGAAAAATTTCAAATATTTAAGTATCGTGATTAAAAAATCAACTTAAATATTAATTTTCTATTTAATTAAATACACTAGAAAAATACTTCAAGCAAAACAGATAATAACTATCTAGACTTTCATAGATTAATTAATCCAATTTCTAATTATAATATATTTTAGTTCATTTATTTAATTAACCATCAAATGAAAAAGTCACTGATTTAAGTTGGTCCAAAATTAAATAAATAATTTTCAACTTTAATCTATTTTTCAAATAAAATTCGAAATTTCTGCATTAAAGAAATGCAATTTCAAAATTTTGGGAAATGATTAATAAAATAAAATAAAATATATTTTGAAAATTATTCAAACTTAAGTTATTCTGAAATAAGATTCCAAACTTAAAATAATTTTCAACTTTAATTAAATAACATGAAAATAACAATATTAAAGTATCATGATGAAAATCAACTTAGATATTGAAATTT
The DNA here is from genome assembly GCF_029168945.1 of Cannabis sativa. NCBI lineage: Eukaryota > Viridiplantae > Streptophyta > Magnoliopsida > Rosales > Cannabaceae > Cannabis > Cannabis sativa. Next base: position 25,518,901 of record NC_083605.1, read on the forward strand.
TCAATTTAATTAAATGTATTAAATTCAAGAAATAAATAATTAAGTAAAGAGGAAACTTAATTATTAATTCTAGTTTAATACTAGGAAAATATACTAAACTTAGATTGTACCAAAATTAATTATGAGACAATTAATTTCACAATCAATGATATTTTCCTATTTAATATTAGAAATAATAACTAGTACTAGAAATAACTATCTAGAATATATCATTGACTAAGTGTTTTTCTAAAATTAACTTTAAAATATTACATGAAAAATAAATTTCATATATTTTAAAAGTTAATTATGTTGCTAATTCAATTTTAATTAGGTTAGACTAATATAATTAACCTAATACAATTATTTAAATAAGGCAAATGGGCCTTCACAATTGGGGTAGTTCATGTGAGGGGGAGCTGGGTTCAGTATGTCGTACCCACTTCTATGGCCCCCAACTCTCACACAAGACCCAAAAGAGAGGAATTTAACCTTAAAATAAACAATTGTTATTCATTGAATAAGCCCAAATCTAATTGGGCCTAAATAAATTTCCTTATGTCAAAATTTATTTTAGCAACCTAGTCCATTTACTTAGTAAAAACTTAAATGGGCTCCCTATATGCATCTAAGCCCAAAAGTAAACATATAGGCTCACACAGGTCAAATGATTTGGATGGACCCTATCATGTTACTAGGTTTACACAGATGAAAGAAGTACAAAATTTACCTGTTACAAATTATTTATAAGATCTATCGTCAATTGGACTATGATTAAAATCAGATCAATGGATCATGATCTGTCAACAAGTTAATCATAGCAATTTAGATCAGATAAATAATAGGTTTGTTAAAAAGTTTTGAATAAACAATATAAACAAACAAACATTGTCCATGTAACAGATGTGAATCAAGATATTAATATAATTAAATTATTATTCTTAAACTAACCAAATAAAGGAAACTAATTTTAAAATTTCTAGGTTTATTTGAATCAAATTAAATTAAATATCTAATAAGATCAATGATTTGAAGGGAAAGAGTCTTCAATATCACTTTCAGATCTTATAATTTAATAAAATAAACCAATTTTAAAATAGATTTGGTTAGATAATTATTATTTTAGGAATAAAATAATAAATAAATAATAATTACCATAATTATATGTCAAAATATCTCAAATTAAGCAATATTCAAATCTCTACAAAAATATCTATGTTATTTAAATATTTAAGATATGATTTATAAATTTCTAATAAGGAAAAAATGATATATATAGAAAAAAATATCATTTTTAAACTTATAATTTATAAATAATTAAATATTTAACAAAATAACAAATTTTTGAATTTGAAAAACATTATGGTAAGTATATCTATAAAAATATCTATGTTAATTTCAAATTTATTAATTATTTAATTTACCATATAAGATAATTTTAATATAATATTTTAAATAAAAAGACAAAGCTATCTTTTAATTTAAAATATCTTAAATATCAAAATATCCAATCTTATAATTAAATAACAAATAAATATTAAAGAAGTTAACAAATTTTTAAATCTGACCATAATAGGAAATACTTAAAAATTGGAAACAATCCAAAATAGAAATATTTAAAATTGGAAAAAATTCCAAATTGAAAATATTTAAAATTGGAAACATTTCAATTTAGAAATATTTTAAATTGGAAAAATTAATTTTTGGGAAACAAACCCATGAAAAAATTGGATTTTTGGGAAAAAATCCCAAAAATCGCAATTTTGGGTTTTTGCTGCCAGTAGGCTGCAACTGCAGCCAAAATAGGCTGCATGACACCCAATACGCGCGCGGAGCAGGTGGTGACGCCGAGAAAACTCGGCGCTTGCAGGGACTTCGACCGAGAAGCCTCGGTCAGCTGCAGGGTGCACGCCCAGACTTACGCGCGCGGATGGAAAGGCTGATCCGAGGGTCTGGTGCGCATGAGCACCACCCTTGACAACCTTGAATCCCGATTTTCAAAAATTCATATCTTTCTCAATTTTTATCGGAATCGAGTTCCGTAAAAAATAAAATTGCTTAATTTTTCACAAGGAATCCAAATAAAATATTTTCAAAAATTGAAAAAATATTTTTCATGGAAAACGAAACTGTACAACATATACATTCATTAACTAACACATAAACCAACATGAAACCATCCAAATCAACACAGATTCATGCAATCATCGTTTTAATTCATATTACATGAAAGTAAATCATTACCATGGCTCTGGTGCCAGTTGTCGGAAATTATTTTACCAGGATCTAGATTTACTAACAAGTATATTGGATTAACAACCTAATATGAATTCTAAAACAATGAAAATAAACACATATAAAGTTAGAAAACCTTACAGTGGGTGCAGCGGAATAATATGACTCCTTCCGTTCAGATCTCTAGCCCTTGATTCCTTTCTGTAGCAGAGCATCACAAAGGTCTGAACCTGGATCTTCTTTTCTCCTTCTTTGATGCAGAAATTCCATAGTCTTCCATACTATGATTGAGATACCACTTGATGTGTGTGGGCACTACTCATCTCACAAGGATTTCGAAATTTCTCTCTATTTTTCTCTCTCAATTTCGTGGCTCATGGTTCATATGATGTGCAAGAGAAGAGAACAAGGGCTGCTATATATAGGGAGAAGGGAGAGCACAACTTTCCAAATAAAACAGTTTCCTTAATTACTGTGTAATCAATCAACTGCCTTATTTAGTGTGATCCACCACTTTCCTATTTTTGCTAGGCTTTGATTAGCAATTACATGACAATTAAAAAATAAAAATAATAATTGGAAAACACAAAGGGAGTGCTCGGCCATAGAGGGAAATGGGCCTCACTTGGATTTTGCAGTTTCCTCAATTTTATTTCTATTTCTCCAAAAATGCCATTTTTCCAATTCTAATCATTTAAATGCCAAAACTAATTATTTAATAACTAAAATAGATTATTAAATAATATTGTCATTTAAAATAATTATTAATTAGACATACAAAGTCTCTTAATTAATAATTAAACCTAGAAACCCTTTTATTTACGATTTCATCCTTAAACTGTGAGAATTCATAAAGTAGACATAGTCTAACTTTTAGAATTATAATTGATTAACTAAAATCAATTAACTGAGTCTTACAAGCAGTATGGCCTCAACTAGTATGGGGACCATGGGTCTATATAACCGAGCTTCCAATAAGTCGAACCGAATTTACCAAGTAAATTTCCTAACTTATTAATTCCTCATTGAATCCACACTTAGAACTTGGAATTGCACTCTCAGTCATATAGAAACGCTCTATATGTTCCACGATATAGACACGTCATTAGTTATCCATTGTTATAACCCTAATGTGATCAATGATCCTCTATATAGATGATTTACACTGTACAGGATTAAATTACCGTAACACCCTACAATGTATTTTATCCTTAAAACACTTAACCCTGTATAAATGATATTTCACCTAAGTGAAATGAGATCTCCACCATTTATCTTCGTTTGGTTAAGCTCGAAGGAAATCATCCTTTAAATCTATTTGCCAAATAGAAGCTATAGATTCCATATTTATGTTAGCGCTCCCACTCAATTGCACTACCGTGTTCCCAAAATGTACGTATTGCCCAGACTAAAGATTAGGCTTAACTAACAAATCAAAGAACACGAATAATACTCTTGAAATTGAGCCTAACCATATCAGGATTTCGATCATGTGATCTAGGATCAACTTATGATATTGAATTGAATAGATGTTTACGGTAAGTTTCAAAATCTAATTCAAAGTTCAATATCGGTCCATTCCAATGCATACTCCATGCATCCGATACTGGTAAACTTTGCCAATGTCCTGGAAAGGACATAACACTTTTCCAAGGTGTAAGAATACCTATCGCTGATTATACCATGTCAGTCTAAATCCAGTGTTCTGACAAATCAGGGAATCAACTTTTGAACATATAATAAAGATTATATTCCACTGTGCTGACAACACTATAATCTTTAACCAACTCATATGTTCTGGACTTAAAAAGAATTCATACATTATATACATATAATCATGAAATAAATCATGTGAACCATGCAACATAAAATGTTATTTCTGATCTTTATGAATAAGTAAATCTGATTATATGAAATGAGTTTTATTTAGGGCATAAAACCCAACAGAGTTCTCAACACATGTGCAAGAATAATTGAGAAGAAAAAAATATTTTCTTTTCTCTCTATATACTTCGAAAATATAGTGTTCAAAATTTTTCAAATCAGACTTCTATTTAAAGTAGTTAAATTTCTTTTAATTAAATCATATTTAATTGTTTAAATAAACATATATTTATAACTAAATTCGGTTACTGATATTAATAAAGAAATCTCTCAACCACTTGAGAGAATATTTGAAAACCTTAAAATATCTATAATCACTTTTCAAATTAGATATTTACCTAATTGAATTAATTAAATAATTAATTAATCCAAGAAGACAAATACTGTAACGCCTTATCTCATAGGGACGCCACGTGTATAATTTTATAAACTAGTTTAGTACTAATAAAGTAATTAATTAATAAAATCTGTGATAATATTAAAAACTACACCAAAATAAAACATTGAAAACGGACATCATAACGACACTTAAACTGTGTTTCGGGGATCTTTGTTGTAGAAGTTTTACAAAAGCTATATACGACAACAAGTCAAAATACTAAATCAAAATACATGGCACATATAGCCCAAAAACAACTCCTGGCAACTCGGCACGCAGGCTGGTAGGGTCAATATGTACATTGTTGAAGAAGACTATGACCTCATGGTTGATCTAGCTTTTCTTTACTTTTACCTGCACCACATAGTACTCGTGAGTCATGAGGACTCAGAAAGAAAAGTAATAACAACAATCATATAATTTATTATTCGAATATTATCATTTAAACTCAGACAATCAGAATCAAACAATCATGCATTACTCATAAGATGAAATCCAAATCACTACTCGCATCTTTTGCGAATAAACATCAATATAAAGTTATTTAGTAATATAAAACTATTATATCAATAATAGAAATCATATTCATCTAATAATATAAATTATATATATGTTACCTAATAAAATAACTATCTTTATTACATCACATTGCCTAATTAGGCAAGTCGATACTTTAATTTGATCGTTTATTGCATTGCCTAATTACGCAAGCTCGTGCCATAGCCTGACACCCATATATCGCATAATTGCATCACCAAATCCATGTGCCATAATTTAACATTGTACATAATATCACTGTGTCACCTAATCAAGTGAGTCTGTGCCACAACTTGGCAACAATATGTCGCATTGCCTAATTAGATGAGTCTATACCATAACTTAGTACTCACATATCATTGCCGCCCGTACCTAATAAGGTACACTGCCAGGAAGAAACCCAACAACAGTTTCAGTCTATGCCATAACTCGACATTCACATGTCACTACCGCCCATACCTAATAAGGTACGTTGCCAAGAAGAAATCTAACAATGGTTTCAATCTATGCCATAGCTTGGCATTCTCATATCACTGTCGCTCGTACCTAATAAGGTATCGCCGAAAAGTATATCGCATCACCTAATCAGGTGAGCCTGTGTATGACATTCATGGTATCATCACATTGTCATTGCCTAATCAGGCAATCTTTTTATTACATAACAATAATAACCGTATCTTAATCTCAATATCAATTAATTCTCAACAATATTAATTGTATTACAATATAACATGCTATGTAGTACAATGTACTTTTCTTATATTTAATCCAAATTCATGCATGTCGGCCAACCCAAGTGGAGAAACATCCCCAATGATCTTGGCCCTATGTCATAACAACAGTAAACCAATAAGTGTTTATCCCAAAATGCTGCTTAATAGTTGCGAAGGGAAATTTAAGGTTTCCTACCAAACCCTGTAGTACAAATACATTAAAATAAAACTTATATTTTAGCTCTAAAACACACACCACATTGTAGAGCTCATTGCAAGCTTCAAAATGGTATATAGAATGTCCAAAACAGACATTGGAGTGAAAAGTTACGACAAAAATACGATTCCCGATTTCTTAAAACTTCCCAAAAAACGGTAAACCGGTTGGGAAATGGTTAACTGCTTCCCCATGAACTAGTTAACCGGTTCACCAACCGGTGGACCGATTTGGCAGGGGTAAAAGTCAAAAATTCCAAAATTTTCACTCACCAAAACGCTACCGAAACCTATTCATATCACTTCAAACTTCATAGGGCACACATATACCATAAGTACAACCATTCTGATGCAATAAAAGTTAAAATCAAGCCCTTAAATAAAAAACTCCATTAATGTTTAGACTTAAGCTTTAAAAAGTTCTAAACCCGATTTCTAACTTAAAATCACCTCAACAGCAAGTAAACATCGAAACTAGTTCCATAGTTACCCAAAAACAATTCTATGAAGTCAAAACTTCCATAACCACTCTAAATCACAAAACTACTATATAAAACCAATTGTATTAACCTTAAAACAAAACCAATCCTTACCTTAAGCTCTCCCTCTTTAATTATTTACTATCTCGCTATTATCGAAGCTTAAATTACTAGGTTTCAGGTTAAAATTTGAAGAAAATTAGATAGTAGAGGTGAGGGTTTCGCCACACCCAAGGAGGAGGGTTTCGTTCATTCTTCAATTTATATTTTTAAAATTTTAATAATATATATTAAACTGATATGGATATTTTTATTAATAATAATAATATAATATTATTAATAACAATTAATTTACTATTTCTTAACCACTAAGAAATCTCTAATTCTAGAGTATTTGGTAAAACCCGAGTACCCTAAAATATCCTGATATTTCTTAAATTAAATTATCTTAATAATCTCATCAATAATACTAACTAAAATCATTGTGATATTTTTAGCCTCCAATCGGGTCTCTAGGGTCGTCGAACTTGAAAATATTTTTATTTCACAAATAACTTACATTATATATACATATTCTAAATAAATCTTCGTAATTAATAAATTACGCTTATTTATCCACTTATAGCTAAATTTACAATTTATGCTAAATTAAATTAGCTAGATTATAATCCTACTCATTACTACCTAATTAATCCATAATATAGAATAAATCTTAATTAATCATATTTAAGTTTCAAGAATATTACAACCATCCCCTCATTATAGAAATTTTGTCTTTAAAATTTACCTAAATAATTTAAGATATTACTCCCGTATTCATGATTCTAACTCTCAAGTTGCTTCTTCCTCCTTGTTATTTCTCTACATCACTTTTAACTAGTAGAATTATCTTATTCTAAAGTACTTTTTCTTCTAGTCCAAAACCTGGACAAATTGTTCCCCATATAGTTAATTAGCTAAAAATTGTTACAATTCAGAATATGGGTCGGGTCCAATACATATTTTCTCAACATGGAGATATGAAACACGTTATACACTCTGGAAAATGCAGGAGTCAAGGCTAGTTGATAGGCTACCTAGCCTACCTACTCCAGTATCAAAAGGTCTAATGAATCTAGGTTTTAACTTCCCTCTCGACATATCTCTTTCATAGGCAATACTCAGAGAAAAACAAAATCTCCCATTTGGAACTCGATATTCCTATGCTTTGAATCATCGTAGCTTTTCTGTGTACTCAATGAAGCGAGCATACAACTCGAATTCACTCTATGGCTTTATAAATTCCTTGGATCTTTTCAGTCCATCGTATTCTTTTCTCACCTATGTTACTCCAGTGAACAGGTGTCTAATATTTCCCTCGTACCACACTTATTAAAGTACCTAACCAATGGTACATTTAATTCTCACTTTTATATAAATACTCCATCAGGGGAAGAGATTATTCCAAAATAATCTAACCTTTATAAAATATGCCCACAATATGTTTCTAATATCCCATTGATCCTCTCAGGTTACCTGTCTTTTAGGAATAAAACATTATACTATGTTTGCTTTAATCTCCATGGTTCTCATTAACCTTCTTTAATTTTTAACACCATAGCCAAAGATATCAACTTTGGGATTTCATTAGAGTAGACTATTCCTTCGTATGAACTCCATATCCTCATTTATTGTATAAATTGTCTGTACTGATAGATAGCATATTAACTTTGTATGTCCAACTGTTACTGCTCATTCAAAATCATAAGATCCTACAGTACATAATTCATAATTATGCCTTTCATTCCTCCTATGGGATCTCCTGAGTCGATGTACTAATTTAACTCATTAACAAGCTAAGTATTCATTTCTAATAGATATTCTATTATAGCATTCCTTACTTCCATCCACTATTATATACTCATCTCGACACCTTGTAAATCTTTACTTATTAAGACATCCTTTCCTCTTGATAATTTCTAGAATGACTGCTTATTCTGCATCCTAATACAAATCTTTCTAGCGTACTTTGTCCTCACTTGTATGCTATCCCAGATGACTCCCTAGAAGATTTCCTATCTTGAGATTACCCCAAGTTAAGTATGCTTAACTCAAAGGTAAGCTCATGGTGGGTTATCAGAAAGTAGATGCTTCTTTGTCATTCTTAATTGTATTTCTTACTTTCATTAATTAAATGTAATTTCCATCACTCACTTCATTAGCATCTTAAAATTCCTCATCAGTTTATTATTCATTAAAACTTGAGGGATTTATATTTTATTGTCAACTTGAATCTTGTTTATCTCTACCTATTTTGACGTGTATCAATTTTCCTTGAACTGACACAACTTTTAAATTCCCCAATCACTTACAGTTAACCACCGTTATAAAGTGAATTAATGTAACCCATATAGTAGAGGCAATATTGCTCATACTGGGTACCCATAACTAAATTGGAAATGTCCATTTCCTAAATTCTCAACTGATAACAATTAATTAAAGATCATCCTTCATCCTAAAGTTTCTTTTATGTGTTTGGTATAAATCTTAATAATCCTTTCAAACACATAAAAAAAAATATATATATACCTCAAGTGTATTCCCTATTTTATTGAATAACCCTTAGTATGAACTACCATACCAACTTATAGTGAGTCTCCCGTTGATGGTGCTGATTCATCAACATCTAAGACTCTCATATTATTTTCTCGTCATTACTACTAAGGTTTTACTCTATAGTTCATATGCTACTATTGCTCACTTGCAATCATCACTATCTTCATACTTGGTTAACCACTGTAAAACTTTTTTACATTGAATTATATAGTTCATTGTTTAACAAACAACATACTTTGTGATCCAATATTCACCAACTACTTGAATACATGCCCATCAAATTGCATCTCAGTTTATAAGATTTTCCCATTTTGGGTGAGCGTATATACCTTTTCATTATTGCTTAATAAGGTAATCTTTTCTTAGAATTTCAATTGTCAACTCATATACCAGATTGACCACCCGGTCAAATATAAAAGTATTCTCCCTTATTACCGTATCACCATCAGTAATTCATGTAATCTTCTTTACCTTAGGGATACCACTACTCTTTTTAACGTTCTGTTATACGTTACCTTTGTAACATCCCTACTTCAAGCCTCCATTGGGCCCTTACACCCACGAAATGAGGGCTCTTATACACGAGTACGTCACTCTGGCTGCTTCATGGACTAACGACTGGCCCTACAGACCAGCACGAGTGTTTCTAGCATTCTTTGTCCTCACTCGCATGCTTCTTGGGAAAACTTCCTGAATGAAATCACCCTAGGTCAAGGAAACTTAACCGTGGAGTTCTTTCGGGATGGGCTACCGAAAAACAAGATGCACTTTGTTAATATAGGTACTCCCAATCAATCCATTCAAGTCCCCAACTACTATGTAATCCCATAACTACATAGTCTCAAAATCATCACATACAACTATGTTTGCTTCAAGAGAAATACCTTCACAACTGGAGATCTTGTCAAAATAAAGCAAAGATGAGATGAGCCTTTGAAAGACTATATGCAAAGGTTCATGGCTGAGGCCACCAAGGGCAAAGGCGTGACAGAAGAAGACCGATATACGGCCATACTTAGAGGCATCCTATTGCTGAGTGAATTCTGGAAAGATATCAGAAGGATCTCAATGAGAAACATGAAGGAGTTCCTTGAGGAAGTTGATGGCTTCATAAAGTTAGAAGAAGCTGTCCGGTAAGCCCAGAAAATAGGGCAAGTCGGTGTTGAACAGACACAGGGCATCATATTACCCCAAGTGTTGTCTTATGTGTCGATCAGCATAGACGATCTCTGTCGATTCTCCAACAATGAGAATATTGGAGGCAAGTGCAATAACAATGGCTCTGACCAACATAAAGGGCAATTCAACGATTCCCTTATGCCATGAAGTCTAAGGGAGAAGGAGGAGAAGTGCACATGCTTCACTCTCCTACCAAAACACCCAAAGCAAATCATGCCAATCGGCCACGGCGATAGGTGTCACCAAAACCTGAAGCACCTGGCCAACCACTCAAGTGAACCACAGAGACTTGGCCAATGTAAGGCCTGTTGGAATTATTTTACCAGGATCTTAGATCTACTCACAAGTATGTTTATTAACACCCTAAATATGAACTTTCTAAAACGATGAAATAAACACATATAAAGTTTAAGAAACCTTACATTGGGTGCAGCGGAATAATATGACTCCTTCCGTTCAGATATCTAGCCCTTGATTCCTTTCTGTAGCAGAGCATTATCAATATCTGAACCTGGATCTCTTTCTCTGAATCTTTGATGCTGAAACTCCTTTTTGCTTAAAGTCTTTCTTCACGATCTTCCTCACTATGATTGAGGTATCACTTGTTGTGTGTGGGCACTACTCATACACTAATAATTTCGAAATTTGAGAAGAAGAAAGAGAGAGTGGGTTCGACCAAAGATAGGGAGAGAGATAGGCTCAGTTTTTTCTGAATCAGAAGTGTCAGAAGAAAAGTGTAATTTTCCTGAAGCCTTCACTATCTATTTATAGCATTCCACTAGGGTTAGGTTTGAATTATTTGGCATTAAAATAATGAAAATATCAGAGGGAAAAACCCTACAAAAGTGGCCGGCCCTACACAGTGGATTTGGGCCTCACTTTTTGCAATTTTGCAGTTTTATCTTTTCTGCATCTGATTTTCTCAAAAACGCCAATTTTCTAATTCAACCATTTAAATGCCAATTCTAACTATTTAATAATTATAAATAATTATTAAATAATATTGTCATTTATTATATTTATTAATTGAACCATACAAAGTATCATAATTAACAAATATGCCCCTATAAACTCTTTCTTTACAATTTCGCCCTTACTTAGTGAAAATTTCACAAATAGACATAGTCTAATTTGAGAATTATAATTGATTAATCAAAACCAATTATATGAGTCTTACAAGCAATATTATCTCAACTAGTGCGGGGACCATGAGTCTATATAACCGAGCTTCCAATAAGTAGATCAAGAATTTATTACTAAAATTCACTAACTTATTAATTCTTCGTTGAATCCACGCATAGAAATTAGAATTGCACTCTCAGTATATAGAATGCTCTATATGTTCCACCATATAGACACATCATTAGTTATCCATTGTTATAATCCTAATTTGATTAATGATCCTCTATATGAATGATCTACACTGTAAAGGGATTAGATTACCGTAACACCCTACTATGTATTTTATCCTTAAAACACTTGACCCCGTATAAATGATATTTCAGCTTATGTGAAATGAGTACTCCACCATTTATGTTCGTTTGGTCAAGCTCGAAGGAGATCATCCTTTGCTTACTATTCGCCAGATAGAAGCTATAGATTCCATGTTTATGCTAGCGCTCCCACTCAATTGCACTATTGTCTTCCCAAAATGTACGTATCACCCTGACCTAAAAGTAGGCTTAACTAACAAATCAAAGAACACGAATAGCCTTTCAAGATTGAGCCGAATCATAACAGGATTAAGAACATTTGATCTAGGATCAACTAGGCGATATTGACTTTAATAGATATTATGGTAAGTTTAATAAATCTAACTCAAAGTTCAATATCGGTCCCTTCTGATGCATACTCCATGCATCCAACCTGAGCTTTACTTTAACCAATGCTCTGGAAAGAACATAGCACTTCTCCAAATGCAAGTAAACTCTGTTATAGATTATCATATCAGTAAAACCCTATGTCTGATAAATCTAGGAAACTTTATTCACATAGTCATGTTTACTTTCCAATGTGTTGATAGCACAATAAAAAGGATCAAGTATGTGAAATGGGTTTCAGATGAATTTATACATTATGTACATATAATCATGAAATAAATCATGTGAACCATGCAACATTAAATGTTATTTCTGATCTATATTAATAAGTAAATCTGATTATATTGAAATGAGTTTTATTTAGGGCATAAAACCCAACAAACTCCCACTTGCACTAATATAAAACAAAAAGTGCGTTTCAAATAATCTCAACACCTTGATATACAAATCAAGTGTAGTAGTATAAAACTCCTCGTAATAGGATCTAAAAGGTTGAATTAACCACAACCTTTTCTCCACCATTACTCTTCCTTTAATCACAAAATCATTGATAATGTGAAATTCCTCTCTATATGTCTACTCTCTTGGGATACTGGATTCTATACCTTTGGCAACTACTTTTGGTTAATCAGGAAATTAACACTAGTAGTTTAAGGCAATTTGGAATGATGCCAAAAATGTATAAAACTTTCCTTAGACTGAATAAGTACCTTTCCTGCAACCTTAACATTCAGTCCCTTTCTGGTAGACCTAGAGACTTCAGATAGGTTTTTACACTTCTCCAAAATCACTATTCCACCCCCAGAGTAACCACCATCTTATCAGAATGATTTACTAGCACAAAGGCAAATTTCGAAATCTGATATGGTGTAGTGTAAGAGTTTTAAACACACCCTTATAGACTAACATATAGTTCCTCTTCTTAATCTTAGGATTTACTTGATTGTGTTCTAATGTTCTTCTCCTGGATTAATCAGATACCTACTCATTACTCCCACTCAACATCAGGTGTCTGGTCTAAGGCATACAAAAGCATATCTAAGACCTCTCACTGTTGATTTAAGAAATTCTTTCATGGCTTTATCTTTTCTGGAATAGTTAAGACTTTTCCTTAGATAAATAAAATCTATGTCTAAGAAGTTGTGAAGCTTCTATAGATTTCCATTAGAAAGAGAATGCTTCAGCATCTCACTAAAGTAAGTTGCTTGCATTAGAGTAAGTCATTACCAGGTATACCACAAGCCATAGGTTTAGATAAACTCAAACCTATAATACTAGGAACAGGAAGTTTTGTTAAGTCCATTGAATAGACTTATAAACGAAAATTTCCTTTTATGTCCTTGTATTAGAAAACTTTAGGTTATTCCATGTGAATGGATTAAACCATAGTTCTTTTGGCTTTCTTCTTAGTTTCTTATCTTGACAATCCATTACTTGTTTAAACTCACAATGGATTTTAATCACTAGTGTCTCCCAAGTCATAAGAAGGTGAATTCCTAGAAACTCTCCCACTACGACAAGGTACCGTGAATTATGTCTAAGAAAACTAAATGGTATTGGTCTCTTCGTTTGTGACAAGACAACAGAGGCAGTGTGATCATCATATGTCATATAAGATGATTGAACACTTTTGGAATCAAGAAAAATATCTCCTTTATTTGCTACTTGATTTTCAGACTTAGTCATTTTCTTAGAAAAGTAGTATTTGTTTGATCAAACACTTTCTTATCTATTGACTATGGGATGGTCCACCCCTAATCACTTAGAATAGCTAACAAACCATGGTTAACAGTTCTAGCTTTTCTTAAGATTTTGATTAGGTCATCTATGAATCTAGTAATGATTTACATTAAGTATACAACCATTACATCATTCTGAAATTGTATTACCATAGAAGGAATTAGGCAACGACTAGTAACTAATCATCAATATGCAACTCGAAATTTCAGGGGAGGTAAGTTTGGATATAATTCAAAAATCAATTTAATGATCTTTGAACTGAATATCTACTAACTATTTCTCCACCCCTATCAGTTCGCAAGATCTTTAACCACTTACCTTAATTGTTTTAACCATTGCTAGAAATTTATGAAATTTTTAAACATTTCAAATTTCTTGCTAAAAGGTATAATCTAGAGTTATCGTTTGAAGAATACAACGAAAAACTCATATCCACCCCTGAATGTACATCCATCTGCGAATGAGATGAACTACTTTCAGTGGATATAGGCATATTAACTCTTTGCAGAGATTGATCTTGTCAAATCCACTATGAACAAGATACAAATGCCATAGATTAAAAAAAAGTGTGGTAGTGTCTTTTGATAACTTAGGTTTAGTTACATCAAAGAATTCTTAGAATAGTGCAAGTGGATCCTGGTCACAGAATACCTAACTCATATTCCATACAGTTTGAATCCATTAATAAAAGATGGATATTAAACACTTGAGAAAGTGTAACTGTATTGTATCTGGAATTAGAAAATATAAGAAAATTTCTATTTGGAATCTAAAATTAAAGTCAAAGACTTAAAATTTATACCAAATATAATGAGTAATTCTATCTTGGACCACCACTACTATTTAATTCTAAGTCTGATTTGCCCATACAAGTAGGAGATTTCTAAGATTGAGGATTTATATCAATTGGGAATAGAATTTCGGGATTATAATCATATGCGTCATTTAATTTCTTAAGAGAAAATATAATGACATGAAATGATTTATAGACCATTCATCCAATGATATGTTTTGAAGCTAATTCGAAATGAATAAGCTAAGAGGAATTAGGATAATTTCGTTTATAAATAAGAATCCAACGATGCTTCGATTAACGAATGTCAAAGTAATCTTATTTATACAATCTTCTTGTTTCATATCGTAAAAATACTAGTCTAAGGAGTCATCAATTGATGAACAGCTAGATGTCGCATATACAATATTTATCTTTCGAGATCTAACACTATTATGTATGTCTAATGGTGAAAATCCACTAGGGATTTATCTCATTAGATAAACAAGCCAAGTTAGACCAACAATGAAGATTCGAAATTAAACTACAACTTAATAACAGAAAATAACATGGTTCAATATAAATTCATACACAATTCAGAAATTATAAGCAGATAGCAAGTAGGAATGACAAGTGAAAATACTAAAACTTATAATCCTAAATAATTTCCAAGGTTTTCAACAAACTGATATCAGTGTCCCGTTTAGGCGAGAGTCAAAGCTACCATTCATTGAATAGAGTTGTGAGCTTGTCTAAAATGTTAAACATTCTAGCAACCTTTTATTCGATCAAGATTGGAATTCAGCGTTGTCCCGTTTAGGCGAGAGTCAAGGCAATTCTATCTTATGAGCTTCCACCATTGTTTCGCAATTTGCAAGTCAAGTATGGTCGCCACCATTAGGGTGATCCATACCATACAAAACACTTACAAACTACTTATCATTCGAGATTAAACGGTGCGAAATTGCTAATGAACGTTCCTCCATTAGGGAGGATTACTCACTAAAACAAACGCGGTGTAAAACCCACAATGGAGATCGAATGTCTTTTGATTAAAAGCTCATTATTTAAAAAGAGTTGTGTTTTCTTTGATTCTTTTTATTTATTCTATTTATTTAATTGAAATTTCCAATTTAGATTGAAAAATTCTAAATATAAATTTTAATTTAATATTTATAAATTTTACTTAGATGGATATGAAAATAACATGAATTATTTCCATCTTAGTAATAATTTCCAATAAATATTTAGAAAAATATTCAATTTAAGTTGTTACAAAATTAATTTAAATTAATTTACAACTCAAATTTAATTTTCTGTAAATATATATTGCATTTCGAAAAATTAAAGTATTCAAGGACACAATTTTCGAAAATGCATGTTAAAATAAAAAATTAATCATGGAAAAATTATTCTAATTTAATGTTGGCCCAAAATTAATTAATAAAATTAATTTACAACAAAAAATATAATTTTCCTATTTAATTAAATATATAAGAAAAATTTCAAATATTTAAGTATGATGATGAAAATCAACTTAAATATTAATTTCCTATTTAGTTAAATACACTAGAAAAATACTTCAAGCAAAAATATCATCTATCTAGATTTTCCTTTGACAAATTAATTCAATTTCTAATAATATACTTTAATTCAATTTATTTTAAATTAATCAATAAATGAAAAAATCATTGATTTAAGTTGGTCCAAAATTAAAATAAATAATTTACAACTTTAATCTATTTTTCAAATAAAATTCGAAATTCCAGCATTTAAGAAATGCAATTTCGAAATTTGATTAATAAAATAAAGAAAAATATACTTTGAAAATTATTTAAATTTAGTTGAAAAAATAAATTTCAACTAAAAATAATTTTCTATTTAATTAAGTGTGATGAAAAAGAAATATTTAAGTATCATGATGAAAATCAACTTAGATATTTAATTTTCAAATTAATTAAATGTATTAAATTCAAGAAATAAATAATTAAGTGTAGAGAAGGCTTAATTATTAATCTCTAGTTTAATACTAGGAAAAAATAAATTGTACCAAAATTAATTATTTAAATAATTAATTTCACAATGTATAATATTTTCCTGTTTAATATTAGAAATAATAAGTAGTCTAGAAATAACTATCTAGAAAATATCTTATTTGACTAAGTATCTTTTCTACAAAATTTAAAAAAATATCTAATTTAAGTTGTATTAGAAAAAATCTAGTACTTAAATATTTTCAAATTTAAATTTAATTAAATATCAAAAATTAAGTTGTAATTACTTAATTCAAAAATATTCCATTTTAAGTTAATATTCGAAAAGATATTAACCTAAAAAATATCTAAAATATTCTATTTTAAGTTAATATTCGAAAAGATATTAACTTAAAAAAATATCTTAAAGAATCTTAATAACCAATACCTAAAATTCCTCAACTTAATTTTGAAATTTGAAATTCAAAAGATATTCAGATTTAAGTTGGTTAGTTGTAGATAACTAAATATCAACTTAAATAGGAATATTTAATGAAAAATTTAAATTAAGCTTCAGAAAGAATCTAGATGGTTATAATTCTATATTTAATTAAATACAAGAAAATACATATAGTTTAGCTTAGAATAAAAAATTCTTTAAACTATAATTTTCTTAAATTAATTTCAAAATAAATGAAATTAATTATGTTGCTAATCAATTTTATTAGGTTAAACTAGTTTAATTAACTTAGCACAATTATTCAAATCAGGCAAATGGGCCTTCACAATTGGGGTGGTTCATGTGAGGGGGTGCTGGGTTTAGTATGTCGTACCCACTACTATGGCTCCCAACTCTCACACAATGCCCAAAAGAGAGGAATTTAACCTTAATAAGAACAAATGTTATTAATTGAATAGGCCCAAAAACTAAATGGGCCTAAATAAATTCTATCAAGAACTATAATAATTTATTTAGCAACAACAACCTATATGCATCTATAATGAAATTAAACACATAGGCTCACACAGGCACACTTTGGATGGGTCCTATCATGTTGCTAGGTCATACACAGATGAAAGAAGATTGTGAAAATTACCTGTTACAAATTATTTACTTGACCAAGGGAGCCATCAGATCATTAGATCTGGCAAAAAGTAACTATGGTTATTTGCAATCAAGTAATAATAGGTTTTGAAAACTTACACATAAGCTAAAACACAAACTCCCGCAACAAGGTTAGCTGGATAGTTGGATGTAGGATTTATTTAATTTTAAATTAAATATTTAATTTCGAAAATAATTAATTAAATAAAAAATAATAATTTTCGAAAATTTAAAAAAAAATATTTCAAAATATCGAAAATTTAAAAATAATTTAAACTTAAAATTAAACCTACAATTTTGAAAAATTAGGTTTCAACCAACCTAAATATCATTTCAAAATTTGCTAACTACTTTTAAAATTTAAATGTTATTTTATATATAAAAATTAAATAAAAAATTAGAAAAGATAAATGAATATCTTTTTCAGATTTTAAATGTAATTTAAATAAATAAAATAACAAAATTTAAAAGTTAGCAAAATATCTTACATCTATATAAAATTACATGATTATAGTTATTTTATTTTAAATTTAAATAAGGTCAAATTATTTGAAAAAATTTAAATTTAAAAATATATAAAATCTGCCCTTAAATTTAAAAATAAGATAAGATATAATCAAATTTAAAAATAAGATAGATTATTAAGCAAATAAGATAGATACTAACTATTTTAAATTCAAATTACACTAATATCTTGAATTAAATTTAAAAAATATTAAATTAATTCATAATGATAATTAGAATTGAATTAGGAATAGTAATAGTATAAATATAGAACTACACAAAAAATTGGAAGTTAATTCCATGAAAAAGCATGAAAAATCGAAGAAAAACGAAAAAATTGTGAGCTGTACGGACAGTTTTCGCGATCGCAGGAAAATTTCAGCACAGCCCCGTTTTTTTCGAATCTTCAAAAAATCATAACTAATTCAAATTAAATCGAAATTTAGTTCTGTAAAAAAATAACTTGCTTAATTTTTTCCATACTATCCAATAAAAATAATTTCAGAAACAGAATCGTAATTATTTTTTATGAAAATTCACAAACATCAATCAATCATCAAATAACACTCAATACAACATGATACCATCCAAAAACAAACAAACAATCGTTTTAAAGTCCAAATTTCTTGCAAGTAAATCAATTACCATGGCTCTGAGGCCAGTTGTTGGAATTATTTTACCAGGATCTTAGATCTACTCACAAGTATGTTTATTAACACCCTAAATATGAACTTTCTAAAACGATGAAATAAACACATATAAAGTTTAAGAAACCTTACATTGGGTGCAGCGGAATAATATGACTCCTTCCGTTCAGATATCTAGCCCTTGATTCCTTTATGTAGCAGAGCATTATCAATATCTGAACCTGGATCTCTTTCTCTGAATCTTTGATGCTGAAACTCCTTTTTGCTGAAAGTCTTTCTTCATGATCTTCCTCACTATGATTGAGGTATCACTTGCTGTGTATGGGCACTACTCATACACTAATAATTTCGAAATTTGAGAAGAAGAAAGAGAGAGTGGGTTCGGCCAAAGATAGGGAGAGAGAGAGGCTCAGTTTTTTCGGAATCAGAAGTGTCAGAAGAAAAGTGTAATTTTCCTGAAGCCTTCACTATCTATTTATAGCATTCCACTAGGGTTAGATTTGAATTATTTGGCAGTAAAATAATGAAAATATCAGAGGGAAAAACCCTACAAAAGTGGCCGGCCCTACACAGTGGATTTGGGCCTCACTTTTTACAATTTTGCAGTTTTATCTTTTTTGCATCTGATTTTCTCAAAAACGCCAATTTTCTAATTCAACCATTTAAATGCCAATTCTAAATATTTAATAATTATAAATAATTATTAAATAATATTGTCATTTATTATATTTATCAATTGAACCATACAAAGTATCATAATTAACAAATATGCCCCTATAAACTCTTTCTTTACAATTTCGCCCTTACTTAGTGAAAATTTCACAAATAGACATAGTCTAATTTGAGAATTATAATTGATTAATCAAAACCAATTATATGAGTATTACAAGAATTATTATCTCAACTAGTGCGGGGACCATGGGTCTATATAACCGAGCTTCCAATAAGTAGATCAAGAATTTATTACTAAAATTCACTAACTTATTAATTCTTCGTTGAATCCACGCATAGAACTTAGAATTGCACTCTCAGTATATAGAATGCTCTATATGTTCCACCATATAGACACATCATTAGTTATCCATTGTTATAATCCTAATTTGATCAATGATCCTCTATATGAATGATCTACACTGTAAAGGGATTAGATTACCGTAACACCCTACTATGTATTTTATCCTTAAAACACTTGACCTCGTATAAATGATATTTCAGCTTATGTGAAATGAGTACTCCACCATTTATGTTCGTTTGGTCAAGCTCGAAGGAGATCATCCTTTGCTTACTATTCGCCAGATAGAAGCTATAGATTCCATGTTTATGCTAGCGCTCCCACTCAATTGCACTACCGTGTTTCCAAAATGTACGTATCACCCTGACCTAAAAGTAGGCTTAACTAACAAATCAAAGAACACGAATAGCCTTTCAAGATTGAGCCTAATCATAACAGGATTAAGAACATTTGATGTAGGATCAACTAGGCTATATTGACTTGAATAGATATTACGGTAAGTTTAATAAATCTAACTCAAAGTTCAATATCGGTCCCTTCCGATGCATACTCCATGCATCCAACCTGAGCTTTACTTTAACCAATGCTCTGGAAAGAACATAGCATTTCTCCAAATGCAAGTAAACTCTGTTGTAGATTATCATATCAGTAAAACCCTATGTCTGATAAATCTAGGAAACTTTATTCACATAGTCATGTTTACTTTCCAATGTGTTGACAGCACAATAAACAGGATCAAGTATTTGAAAAGGGTTTCAGATGAATTTATACATTATGTACATATAATAATGAAATAAATCATGTGAACCATGCAACATTAAATGTTATTTCTGATCTATATTAATAAGTAAATCTGATTATATTGAAATGAGTTTTATTTAGGGCATAAAACCCAACAAGGCCCCCTGTCAACCAAACATGGCCATCAAAGGCCAAGCTCTCGCCAGCTTCATAGCTAAAAATAGAAGCATATCTCCCCAAATCTCTCAAGGTTTGGGAGAAAAGAAAGAGCCAGAGAAGAAGCAAGAGCAAGAGCAGACAACTCAACCTAGAAGGTACATTGACCACTTGCCTGATGCAGGTCTGACTCTCAGAGCACCTGGGGGCAATGGCTACATGAGGCAACAAAGGTCAGACTCAAAGCTTCTAACAATGAGGTTGAATATGAAACTCCAATTGCTGGCCTCAAGCTAGCACACGAAGCTCAAACTGAAAACCTAGACATACACCATGACTCTTAACTAGTCATAGGTCATGTCCTGGGTGAATATGCAGCTTAATCCAAAAACTTGATTACCTACTTGAGCTAATATCAAAACTTGTTAAGTTAGCTCAAAGGTTGTACTAAAAGGCAAGTCCCTAAAGACAATGCAACAACCGACACACTCGTTTGACTAGCCAGTTGCGCTTGACAACCAAGGCAAACTTGGTACCCGCTTAGTTCTTCAAAGAACTAAGCATCTCTATTCAAAAAGGGACAAACATGTTGGACAACCAACATGGATATACCTACAACAGCATACCTCCAAACAAAAACCTTGTTAGAAGGTAGGGATTAGGGGAATGGCTACAAGGTGCTAAATTATACCCAACATAACGCACAAATGTGGTATCCCAATACCACTTCTAAGAAACATTACCAAGAAAGAAGTTGAATAGCTATTGACATGAGTGCACAAAGGCTTCAGCAAGCATGTCAGGGGCAAAGCTAACTGAGTGCAGAAGGGATCAAACTGTAGCATCAACTTGGCCTCCAAAAGGCTGGCCGACCATGGCCTTAGTAAGCTAGCCGGACATAAGATCAACAACCTAGCCACCCACCATCTCCACAGGCTGGCTGGCCATAGTCTCCTTCAAATGGCCAAGCAATTCTCCAACGTGGCTGGCCACCTGGAGTTGGAAATTAATTTACCAGGATCTTAGATCTACTCACAAGTATGTTGATTAACACCCTAAATATGAACTTCTAAAATGATTATGAAATAAACACATATAAAGTTTAAGAAACCTTACATTGGGTGCAGCGGAATAAT
This sequence comes from Cannabis sativa, assembly GCF_029168945.1. Taxonomy (NCBI): domain Eukaryota; kingdom Viridiplantae; phylum Streptophyta; class Magnoliopsida; order Rosales; family Cannabaceae; genus Cannabis; species Cannabis sativa. The sequence continues at coordinate 25,540,703 of NC_083605.1, forward strand.
ATGACTCCTTCCGTTCAGATATCTAGCCCTTGATTCCTTTATGTAGCAGAGCATTATCAATATCTGAACCTGGATCTCTTTCTCTGAATCTTTGATGCTGAAACTCCTTCTTGCTGAAAGTCTTTCTTCACGATCTTCCTCACTATGATTGAGGTATCACTTGCTGTGTGTGGGCACTACTCTCACAATAAGATTTTCAAAATTGAAGAGGGAAGGAGAAAGAGAAGGGTCAGCCAAAGATAGGGAGAGAGAAGGCTCAGTTTTTTCTGAATCAGAAGTGTAGAAATTTAAGTGTAAATTTCCTGAAGCCTTCACTATCTATTTATAGCATTCCACTAGGGTTAGGTTTGAATTATTTGGCATTAAAATAATGAAAAAAATCAGTTTAAATTTCCTACAAAAGTGGCTGGCCCTATACAAGTGGATTTGGGCCTCACTTTTTGCAATTTTGCAGTTTTATCTTTTCTGCATCTGATTTTCTCAAAAACGCCAATTTTCAAATTCAACCATTTAAATGCCAATTCTAACTATTTAATAACTATAAATAATTATTAAATAATATTGTCATTTATCATATTTATTAATTGAACCATACAAAGTATCATAATTAACAAATATGCCCCTAAAACTCTTTCTTTACAATTTCGCCCTTACTTAGTGAAAATTTCACAAATAGACATAGTCTAAATTGAGAATTATAATTGATTAATCAAAACCAATTACATGAGTCTTACAAGCAATATTATCTCAACTAATGCGGGAACCATGGGTCTATATAACCGAGCTTCCAATAAGTAGATCAAGAATTTAGCACTAAAATTCACTAACTTATTAATTCTTCGTTGAATCCACCCATAGAACTTAGAATTGCACTCTCAGTTATATAGAATGCTCTATATGTTCCACCATATAGACACATCATTAGTTATCCATTGTTATAATCCTAATGTGATCAATGATCCTCTATATGAATGATCTACACTGTAAAGGGATTAAATTACCGTTACACCCTACAATGTATTTATTCCTTAAAACACTTGACCCCGTATAAATGATATTTCAGCTTATGTGAAATGAGTACTCCACCATTTATGTTCGTTTGGTCAAGCTCGAAGGAGATCATCCTTTGCTTACTAGTCGCCAGATAGAAGCTATAGATTCCATGTTTATGATAGCGCTCCCACTCAATTGCACTACCGTGTTCCCAAAATGTACGTATCACCCTGACCTAAAAGTAGGCGTAACTAACAAATCAAAGAACACGAATAGCCTTTCAAGATTGAGCCTAATCATAACAGGATTAAGAACATTTGATCTAGGATCAACTAGGCTATATTGACTTGAATAGATATTACGGTAAGTTTAATAAATCTAAGTCAAAGTTCAATATCAGTCCCTTCCGATGCATACTCCATGCATCCAACCTGAGCTTTACTTTAACCAATGCTCTGGAAAGAACATAGCACTTCTCCAAATGCAAGTAAACTCTGTTGTAGATTATCATATCAGTAAAACCCTATGTCTGATAAATCTAGGAAACTTTATTCACATAGTCATGTTTACTTTCCAATGTGTTGACGGCACAATAAACATGATCAAGTATGTGAAAAGTGTTTCAGATGAATTTATACATTATGTACATATAATCATGAAATAAATCATGTGAACCATGCAACATTAAATGTTATTTCTGATCTTTATTAATAAGTAAATCTGATTATATTGAAATGAGTTTTATTTAGGGCATAAAACCCAACAAACTCCCACTTGCACTAATATAAAACAAAAAGTGCTTTTCAAATAATCTCAACACCTCGATATGCAAATCAAGTGTAGTAGTAGTAAACTCCTCGTAATAGGATCTGAAAGGTTGAATTAACCACAACATTTTCTCCACCATTACTCTTCCTTAATCACAAAATCATTGATAATGCGAAATTCATCTCTATATGTCTACTCTCTTGGGATATTGGATTCTATATCTTTGGCAACTATCTACTTGGTTATTCAGGAAGTAACACTAGTAGTTAAGGCAATTTGGAATGGTGCCAAAGATGTATAGAACTTTCCTTAGACTGAATAAGTACCTTTCCTGCAACTTTAACATTCAGTCCCTTCCTGGTAGACCTAGAGACTTCAGATAGGTTTTTACACTTCTCCAAAATCACTATTCCACCCCTAGAGTAACCACCATCTTATCAGAAATATTTTCTAGCACAAAGGCAAAGTTTTAAACACACCCTTATAGACTAACATATAGTTCCTCTTCTTAATCTTAAGATTTACTTGATTGTCTTCCAATGTTCTTCTCCTGGATTAATCTGATACCTACTCATTACTCCCACTCAACAACAGGTGTCTGGTCTAAGGCATACAAAAGCATATCTAAGACCTCTCACTGTTGATATATTCTTTCATGGATTTATCTTTTCTGGAATAGTTGAGACTTTTCCTTAGATAAATAAAATTTATGTTTAAGAAGTTGTGAAGCTTCTATAGATCGCCATTAGAAAGAAAATGCTTCAGCATCTCACTAAAGTAAGTTGCTTGCATTAGAGTAAGTAATTACCAGGTATACCACAAGCCATAGGTTTTGATAAACTCAAACCTATAATACTAGGAACAGGAAGTTTTGTTAAGTCCATTGAATGGACTTATAAACGAAAATTTCCTTTTATGTCCTTGTAATAGAAAACTTTAGGTTATTCCATGTGAATGGATTAAACCATAGTTCTTTTGGCTTTCTTCTTAGTTTCTTATCTTGACAATCCATTACTTGTTTAAACTCACAATGGATTTTAATCACTAGTGTCTTCCAAGTCATAAGAAGGTGAGTTCCTAGAAACTCTCCCACTACGACAAGGTACCGTGAATTATGTCAAAGAAAACTAAATGGTATTGATCTCTTCGGTTGTGACAAGACAATCGAGGCAGTGGGATCATCATATGTTATATAAGATGATAGAACACTTTTGGAATCAAGAAAAATATCTCCTTTATTTACTACTTGTTTTCAGACTTAGTCATTATCTTTGAAAAGTAGTATTTGTTTGAACAAACACTTTCTTATCTATTGACAATGGGATGGTCCACCCCTAATCATTTAGAATAGCTAACAAACCATGGTTAACAGTTCTAGCTTTTCTTAAGATTTTGATTAGGTCATCCATGAATCTAGTAATGATTTACATTAAGTATACAACCATTACATCATTCTGAAATTGTATTATCATAGAAGGAATTAGGCAACGACTAGTAACTAATCATCAACATGCAACTCGAAATTTCTGGGGAGGTAAGTTTGGATATAATTCAAAAATCAAATTAATGATCTTTGAACTGCATATCTACTAACTATTTCTCCACCCCTATCAGTTCGCAAGATCTTTAACCACTTACCTTAATGGTTTTAACCATTGCTAGAAATTTATGAAATTTTTCAAACATTTCAAATTTCTTTGCATAAGGTATAATCTAGAGTTACGTTTTAGGAATACAACGAAAAACTCATATCCACCCCTGAATGTACATCCATCTGCGAATGAGATGAACTACTTTCAGTGGATATAGGCATATTAACTCTTTGCAGAGATTGATCTTGTCAAATCCACTATGAACAAGATACAAATGCCATAGATATAAAAAATGTGGTAGTGTCTTTTGATGACTTAGGTTTAGTTACATCAAAGAATTCTTAGAATAGTGCAAGTGGATCCTGGTCACAGAATACCTAACTCATATTCCATACAGTTTGAATCCATTAATAGAAGATGGATATTAAACCCTTGTGAAGGTGTAACTGTATTGCATCCTGGAATTAGAAATATAAGAAAATTTCTGTTTGGAATCTCAAATTAAAGTCAAAGACTTAAATTTATACCAAATATAATGAGTAATTCTATCTTGGACCACCACTACTAATTTAATTCTAAGTCTGATTTGCCCATACAAGTAGGAGATTTCTAAGATTGAAGATTTATATCAATTGGGAATAGAATTTCGGGATTATAATCATATGCGTCATTTAATTTCTTAAGAGAAAATATAATGACATGAAATGATTTATAGACCATTCATCCAATGATATGTTATTGAGCTAATTCGCAATGAATAAGCTAAGAGGAATTAGGATAATTTCGTTGTTTAAATAAGAATCCAATGATGCTTCGATTAGCGAAAGTCAAAGTAATCTTATTTATACAATCTTCTTGTTTCATATCGTAAAAATACTAGTCTAAGGTGTCATCAATTGATGAACAGCTAGATGTCGCATATACAATATTTATCTTTCGAGATCTAACACGATTATGTATGTCTAATGGTGAAAATCCACTAGGGATTTATCTCATTAGATAAACAAGCCAAGTTAGACCAACAATGAAGATTCGAAATTAAACTACAACTTAATAGCAGAAAATAACATGGTTCAATATAAATTCATACACAATTCAAAAATTATTAAACATATAGCAAGTAGGAATGACCAGTGAAAATACTAATTCATACAATCCTAAATAATTTCCAAGGTTTCCAACAGACTGATACAGTGTCCCGGTAGGTGAGAGTCAAAGTATCATTCATTGAATAGAGTTGTCAGCTCATCTAAAATAGAAACCATTCTAGCAACCTTTTATTCGATCAAAATAAGAATCCAACGTTGTCCCGGTAGTCGAGAGTCAAGGTTATTCTCATTTTATGAGCTTCCACCATTGTTTCATGTTTCATAAGTTTATCTCTAAGTAGTCACCGTAGGGGAGAGTCTAATAGAGATGAAAACTTACAAAACACTTATCAAATGAGATTTTACGGTGTTAAATGCGTTCAACGAATAACCATCCATAGGGGGACGAAGTCTAGCGTCTCGAGGTTATATTGAAAACATTTAACTTTTGTAAGACCAACAATGGAGATCGAATATCTTAATAATAATCAAGCTCATTATTTAAAGTGAGTTGTATTTTCTTTGATTTTCTTTATTTAATTTATTTATTTTAAATATATATTTATTTAAAATTTCCAATTTAGAATGAAAAATTCTAAATATAAATTTTAATTTAATATTTATAAATTTTACTTAGATGGATATGAAAATAACATGAATTATGTCCATCTTAGTAATAATTTCCAATAAATATTTAGAAAAATATTCAATTTAAGTTGTTACAAAATTAATTTAAATTAATTTACAACTCAAATTTAATTTTCTATAAATATATATTGCATTTCGAAAAATTAAAGTATTCAAGGACACAATTTTCGAAAATGCATGCTAAAATAAAAAATTAATCCTGGAAAAATTATTCTAATTTAATGTTGGCCCAAAATTAATTAATAAAATTATTTTGTAATGCCTGATCTGTGATACGTGTGAATTTGATTAGATTTAGGGTTTGTTTTGGGTCGTGTCTGTGTTACCACGAGAAAAACTTGGGTTTTAGCTTAGGCCTGATGCATGTCTGATATAGGCCCGATATAGGTCCAATGTAAGTGGATATGAGATAATAATAGAGGTTGAAGATAAAGGTTCGATAGAGGCTAATATAGGTTCGACATAGGTCTGATACTAAACCATAAAGTCTTAGGTCAGATAGAGGATGATGTAAAGTCCAATAATGAGTCAGATTGATTATGTGTTTTATGTAGGGGTGTTCGCGGTGCGGGTGGTGCGGTTTTTAACCATTTTTTCAAACCAACCCGCACATGCGGTTTTTCCAATTTTCCAAACCGCACCCGCACCGCAATACTAAAAAACTGCAAAAACTGCACCGCAAAAAATGATGCGGTGCGGTGCGGTTTCTGCGGTTTATGCGGTTTGAAGTATCACATTTTTTTTTGAAGTCATCACAAAATAATTAAACTATCATTAATATAATTATTCCAAAACACTTAAGAAAATACAACAAACTTGAGACTAATAAAAGTTATAACAACAACAATAAGTTAATAATCTTTTTAAAGTTTCAACAACACACCTAAATCAAAATAATAAACTTGAAACTAATTAAATTGCAACAACAATATAAATGTACAAACACAAACTTCTAACTCCAAATTTCAATACACATGTATGGGCTTGGGTTTGTTGCTAAGAAGAGAGGGTTTGTGAAGAGTTATGGATTTTGTCCTAAGATTTATGGGCTTGGGTTGGGCTCATATGTATGGGCTTAATTAAATAAATATAAAAATTAAAATTTTAAAACATGCGGTGCGGTGCGGTTTGAATCGCGGTTTAATAATTCCAAACCGCAAACCGCACCGCACCGCGCGGTTCGGGAGAAATTCAAACCGCAACCGCACCGCGAAGAATTTCAAACCGCATTTTTTTTGCGGTGTGGTGCGGTGCGGGCGGTTCGAGCGGTTTGATGTACACCCCTAATTTTATGTTTTTTTAATAAAATGTGTCTCTGTCCGACGTAGGATGGTAGTGGGTCTGATGATGGGCCCGATTGTGTGTCCCACATTTGTACTTTTGGATTGTATTGCTCTATGTATGATTGTGGGTCTAATATTGGACGATTCTTGTCTGATAGTATAATAGCATTTTTTATAAACATGTAGGTCCAATAGAGGACGATAGTGGGACTAATAGTGGGACCGATAATGATTGTGCTTTCAATTTATTTTGATGTTTGTGTGTTCAATACTGGTCCGATATAGGCATGATATTTGTAAGATATTTTGCTGCAGATTTCTAAACTTGTATTTTCCTGTGTCATTTCTCTAGGATTCAAGACCACCAGGCCTTATAATTCTAGTCTCAAAGTATTACACTGTCCGTGTCACTTGGCATGGAAAAAGTTATTACTATCTGAGGATTAAGGCAAAATTTGACAAATTTCAATTATGGGATAAGGTGAAGGAATCCCCTTTAAAATAATTCTTCGAGAGAAAATCGCTAAACTTTTTGGGACCATTGATCCATCAGTTATTCATGTACAAGATCAAATCTGAGAAGCCAAATGAGGTACACTTTTATTTTGCAAAGAAGAGATGCAGATTCAGCCAGGTCGAGTTTACGTTGGTGATGGGGTTGAACTTGTAACCTTGGTCTACAAAATAATAAATCAGAGAAAGGACGTTTGAATCGATTGATTGTCAAGTACTTCAATGACAATTTGTCCATCAACTTTGGCCAATTGCGGAAAGTTTTCGAGAGTTGCACAGAAGTTGATGATATCTACAAGTTGGAGATGGCCTTGTTTGTTTTGGGCATTCTCACTGGTAAGGAGGAGAAGATTGTTGTTCCTCCATTTGTGATAAGGATGGTTGATAACCTTGAATTCTTCTACGAGTATCCATGGGGAAAGATCTCCTTCAACAAGTTGATGGAAACTTGTAACAAAGATTTTATAGAGGTTAAGAAATGGATGCATAAGAAGATTGAGAAGGGAGTTTCTGAGAAGGAGGCAAAATACACATCATACGACTATACTGCGACGTTGCAGTATTGGGCCTATGAGGCCATCTTGGAGTTGGGCAATGAATATGCAGTGAGGATGTCGCATCGCTTTCCAAGAATGGTTAACTGGGAGAGTAAGGAAAAGACCACACTCGGCAAGGATGAAGTTATAAGATTGTTTGCAAAAAATGTAAGTTTTTTACGCTTTGTATTTAGTCATATTTATTTTATTTTCATTTCCTTCTAATATTATATTGGTTTTTATTTTCAGTTGATAGTGTACTCAATGTTATGTCCCTAGAAAAATGAGGAATAGTTCGTGAAGATTATCACCGGCGGTGAGGGGCCTTTATTTGTTGACTTAGAGAAACTAGTGTTAGGTGACAATGATCAACCAACTCAAGATGCTCTACAGCTAGGCCCAGAAGCTTGCCTCAACATTAGAAGACTAGGAAAATGTAGGCTGAATATTTAGAGACAATACACCACCTGCAGCGTATCCACCATCAGAGGATCCTCCTCTTGCCCCGTCATCATCTATTCCCAGCACCTCAAAGGCTCATGAACCAGTATGCTCGACCATTTTGGCAAGGTTGGAGACTGTAGAGAGGGAGCAGATTGCTTTAAGGCAAGGCTAGACTGCTCTTTTAAAAGGGTAGACAAAGATTATGGGTTACCTAAAGGCCCTAACGAGACTAAAGGAAGATTAGAGAAGGCCCTAATGGGTTACCAACTCAAGGAAGACCAAGTAGTAGTATTCCTGGTCCTTTATGTTGACGACATTTTGATTATTGGAAACAATATCAGGAAAATGACTAACATCAAGGAATGGCTTAACACTCAATTCGATATGAAAGATTTGGGTGAGGCAGCCTATGTTCTTGGTATTCAGATTATCAGAAACCGGAAGAACAGATCTCTTGTTGTCTCTCAAACAACCTATATTGACAAAGTTTTAGAGAGATTCTCCATGAACAACACCAATGGGGCAAATATGCCTTCAAGATATGGTATTTGTCTATCTAAGGAACAGTCTCCTACTGATCCTCAAGAGATAGAGGACATGGCAAAAATTCCTTATGCTTCTACAGTTGGAAGTCTAATGTATGCAATGTTATGCACTAGACTTGACATCTGCTATGCAGTTGGAATCGTGAGCAGGTATCAGTCTAATCCAGGACAGGAACATTGGAATGCAGTTAAGTATATTCTGAAATACTTAAAGAGTACAAGAAATCTTGTATTAGTCTATAAGGGTGGTGCTTTAAATCCCATAGGCTATACTGATTCAGATTTCCAGGCATGTCTTGAAGACAAGAAATCTACATCTGGGATGGTGTTTACTCTTGGGGGTGGAGCAGTGGTTTGGAGAAGTGCTAAACAAACCGCAATATCGGACTCAACGATGGAAGCAGAATACATAGCTGCAGCAGAAGCTGCTAAAGAGCTTGTCTGGCTAAGAAAGTTCTTGACCAGTATCGGTGTCGTGCCTGGAATGGAAAAGCCTCTAGTCCTACTTTGTGATAATAATGGAGCAATAGGCAATAGTAAGGAACCTCGAAGTCACAAGAGAAGCAAACACATAGAAATGAAGTATCACATCATCAGAGAATATGTGGCAAGAGGGGATGTACTGGTTGAGAAAGTGAACACAGAAGACAAGTTAGCTGATCCATTCACCAAAGTCTTGGCAGTAACTGCATTTGAAAAGCACCGTCAGAATTTAGGATTAATTGATATGTACTGATTAGTTTTATATTAGTGCAAGTGGGAGTTTGTTGGGTTTTATGCCCTAAATAAAACTCCATTTCAATGTAATCCATTTTATTTAACATCAATAAAGAAACAGAAGTATTTTTCATTCAATTGTGTATGTTTTGGTTCATCTTATCAATTTCTTGTCTATTTGATTTATAAATTCATCTGAAACCCTTTTCACATACTTGATCCTGTTTATTGTGTTGTCAACACATTGGAAAGTAAACATGACTATGTGAATAAAGATTCCTTGATTTATCAGAACACAGGGTTTTACTGATATGATAATCTACAACAGAGTTTACTTGCATTTGGTATAATGCTATGTTCTTTCCATAGCATTGGTTAAAGTAAAGCTCAGGTTGGGTGCATGGAGTATGCATCGGAAGGGACCGATATTGAAATTTGACATAGATTTATTAAACTTACTGTGATATCTATTCAAGTCAATATCGCCTAGTTGATTCTAGATCAAATGATCTAAATCCTGATATGATTAGGCTCAATCTCAAGAGTGTTATTCGTGTTCTTTGATTTGTTAGTTAAGCCTACTTTTGGGTCAGGGTGATACGTACATTTTGGGAATACGGTAGTGCAATTGAGTGGGAGCGCTAACATAAATATGGAATCTATAGCTTCTATCTGGCGAATAATAAGTAAAGGATGTGTTGGATATATTTTACCAGGATCTAGATTTACTAACAAGTATGTTTCATTAACATCCTAATATGAATTCTAAAACAATGAAATAAACACATATAAAGTTTAGGAAACCTTACATTGGGTGCAGCGGAATATAATGACTCCTTCCGTTCAGATATCTAGCCCTTGATTCCTTTCTGTAGCAGAGCATTATCAATATCTGAACCTGGATCTTTTTCTCTCCTTCCTTTGATGTTGATTCTCCTTCTTGTTGGATGGTTCAACAGTCTTACACACTATGATTGAGATACCACTTGATGTGTGTGGGCACTCACTCATTCACTCAAGGATTTCAAAAATAAAGAAGAAAAGAAGAGGGAAGTGGCAGCTAGAAAAATTTCTGTGAAGGAATGCGATATATCATCTTTTCCTGAAGCCATCACTACCTATTTATAGGTAACCACCTAGGTTTAAGTTGGAATTATTTGGCATTAAAATAATGAAAAAATAAATGATAGAACCCTATAAGTGTGGCCGGCCACAGGCTTGGATAATGGGCCTCACTTATGCAATTTTGCTGTTTTATCATTCTTGTATCTGATTTTCTCAAAAATGTCAATTTTCAAATTCAACCATTTAAATGCCAATTCTAATTATTTAATAACTAAAAATTAATTATTAAATAATATTGTCATTTAAAATATTTATTAATTAGACATATAAAGTCTCTTAGTTAATAAATAAACCTAGAATTCTCTTTTCTTTACAATTTCGCCCTTGCTTAGTGAAAATTCACAAAGTAGACATAGTCTAACTTTAGAATTATAATTGATTAATCAAAATCAATTAACTGAGTCTTACAAGCAGTATGGTCTCAACTAGTATGGGGACCATGGGTCTATATATCCGAGCTTCCAATAAGTAGATCAAGAATTTATATCTTAAATTCACTGACTTATTAATTCTTCGTTGAATCCACGCATAGAACTTAGAATTGCACTCTTAGTATATAGAACGCTCTATATGTTCCACGATATAGACACGTCATTAGTTATCCATTGTTATAACCCTGATGTGATCAATGATCCTCTATATAGATGATTTATACAGTAAAGGGATTAAATTACCGTAACACCCTACAATGTATTTTATCTTTAAAACACTTAACCCCGTATAAATGATATTTCAGCTAAGTGAAATGAGATCTCCACCATTTATTTTCGTTTGGTTAAGCTCGAAGGAAATCATCCTTTACTTTCTATTCGCCAGATAGAAGCTATAGATTCCATATTTATCACTACAACAATTTTTTATATTACCGGCGGATGCCTCCGCCGGTATTGATAGGCTAGACCGCCGGTAATAATTAATACCGGCGGAATCCTCGGGTAATAATCCGCCGAGACTAATTGGTCGCTATCAGTGGTTATTAGCGACGAAAATGGTATTCTGCCGGTAATAATATGAATACCGGCGGATTAATAGCGGAGGGGTCCGCTGGTACTAATGTCTGCACTTTTACACGCAGATGCATTAATACTGGCGGACCCCAATCATTGTTCCGCCGGTATTAAAATTTTTAAATATTAAAAAAAAACCATTATTCTGATTATTTAATACAATTAAATTAATTATAATAATTATTTTATATATAATAATTATTTCATAAATATATTATTAATTAGAAATAAAACATTAAAATTAAGAAATTAAGCATTAAAATTAATTTGTCCATTACAATATAAAGTATATTATCTTAAATAAAATTAAGAAATTGTCTTTAAATAAACATTAAAACATAAAAATTGACATAATTAAAAAAACCTAATTATCATTGTTCAAATCAGTATACTCTAAAAATTCATCTGCATTTGAGCTAAGTCTTGAACCATCAAGATTATCACGGGATTGAGCAGGCGGGGTAGGGTAATAAGGTTGTCTAGTCTGCGGTGTTGGTAAGATGTCCACATATTGTCGAGGCTGCGGACGAACCAAAATTAGTTGTTGCTGTTGTTGCTAACTCTGCGCACTAAAAAACTTACCATACATAGGCTGTTGTGGAGATCCTCTAAAATTTCGCAATGTCGTCCAAGACTTGTCGATTGTCATCTAAAATTTTATAAAGGCATATAAGATTTCATGTTATGACACAATTTTATAATATTTTATATTAAAATATTTTATATTGAAATAAATTATTCATCATTTAAGAGTTATTATATTATTAATTAATTATATTTTATTTTTAAGTTATTATTACTTTAATTTTTTATATTTATTTCTTATAAAAAATTAATTAAATAATTATTTTAAAAATATTACTTTAATAATTTATTAAATTTATTTATTATTATTATTCATTACTTTAAATTTATGACATATTAAATTTTCAGTATTTTAAAAAAAAATTATTATTTTTAATAATACTTATTTAATAATTTAAAAATTATTTTACTATTAATTAATTAAATTAATTTTTCATATTTATACTTCTAAGTAAGTATTACTTTATATATATTTATATTACATTTTTTTATTTAAAAAATTTATAACTAATTTAATTTATTTTTATTTTATTTTTAAAAATTTATTATTTCAAATTTTTTATATTTATTATTTATGATTTTTTATATTACTTTACTTAATTATATTTTTGTAAATTTATTTTTCAAAACACTTTTAATTTATAATTTTCTTCATGTTAAATCTTTATTATTTATATACTACAATATTACATAATTATTTTAAAAATATTAATTTTATTATAATTAACTTTTTAAGTAATTAATATATTCTTATTCTAATTTTTTTTTAAAAAAAAAATAAAAAACATTACATAATTAATTATTTAACAAGCTTATAATTTTGTAACTATTCAAAATTCTAAGTATTAAACAAAAATACACATTTATTATTATAAAATACATTTATTACGATATAAACTTAAAATTTAAAATTTTACAAATTTACACATTTAAAACTTTTAAGCAATATATATAATATATATATATATATTATATTTATTATTATATAAAAATTTACATATTTAAAATTTTTAAACAATACATTATATATATAGTACTATATATACACACTAAAATCTAAACTTTAATAAATTTACATATTCATAATTTTTAACAATATATTATACATACTGTTGACCGAGATTTTCGGCAACTATTAAAATATGATTATAGTATTGAGCTGTAAGAAAGCGAGATGAGGATTTTTACGTGGTTGGGGCGTTAATGAGCCTTAGTCCACGAGTCTTTGTTATTAATGGATGTATTTAATACAGATTCCACACTTGAGGGAATGTTGTCCTCATAAATACAGAGAATGTTCTTGATGAGTATTTGCTCTTCTTGCTCATATGCAACCCAAGATTCTCGACCCCCTTAAATGAGTTTTGAGGGGGTATTTATAGTGTTTTGGTGGGGTAATTCCTAGGATTGTTCTTACAAACGTATCTGTAAGTATCCATAAAGTTGGGTATTCCCAATGAATATACCATGGGTGATGCATGGTCAAATCCCTAGGTGATGTAGGGTTTTTATGAGGAATGTCCTTTTTGCCTTGTGATTGACGTGACTCTTCGCAGAGTAGCCGTCGCTAGACTTAAATGATCATTACTGTGGCGCTGCTGTTTGGGGGTTGTGCCGTCAGACTTTATTGCGTGTTACAGTCCCAACACGCTTCCTCCCATGCGGCATTAAATGCGACTTGATTGCTCTAGAGAGGCCTGACACATCCCGGAGAGGCTTCATGCTATGCGAGCTTCCGGGAGTACCTTGTACTCCGGGTGCCTCCTCCGAGACCTATGCCCAGGGTGCTTCCTTGTGGCATACAAAGACTTATCAAATATTTACAAGTTATCTGATCCACGTGTCCCTACTTGACTGGTCCACGTATTTTGGGCGAATTCAGGGGCAACATTTACCCCCCAAGCCTTGTTTACTTGGAAAATAAACCAAGGCTTGCTTAGGTGCCTCCGGTTGACTCCTCGGTTCCCTGGCTCAAGCCCAGAGCGCGTGGGGGCACATGTAATGACGACATTTAATGTAGCGATTCGCTTTTTGCAGAGGTGTCTCCGGCCGCCTCCTCGGTTTCTTGGCACGAGCTTGGGGCGCGTGAGGGTGCGTCTAATGATGGCATTAAATGCAGCGATTCGCTTTTCTGCAGAGGTCGATTCGTTTCACGCCCTTTGATTGATGCGGCGCATTAATGGTGTCAAACGGATACTCAAACGTTTACACCGCCTTTATGGCAGCTCGATCTGATCCGTTGATCTTTGGGTATTTGAATCGTGCATCTCCCCCACCGTACGATTGGTAGGTGGTGACGCCTGTTCCTCATGCACTTTTGCCTATAAAAGCCACCATCTTTCCTTCATTTTGGTTACTTTCCATTCCTTGCCATTTTTGCTCTAATTTCCCAGAGAGAAAATTCTTCAAAACAGCACGAACCTTCTTAACACTTTGCCATTTCTTCCAGTTTTTCCGTGTTTGCTATCATCAGTTCTTCTCAACTTTACTCGGCCACACTCAGGACCCCCAGTTCAACACTTTACTGTAAGTTTCTTGCATCCTTTGGTAGTGACATGCTTTTACTTGCTTTGTTTGTTTTTCTGGGTTCGTACTTTGAGATTTCTGGGCATGCAAGTGTTTAGGTTCTTCAGGTGTTCTGTTTTGTGTTTATTGCTTTAGTTGTAAGATCGCCATTATCATGCCTCTGTTATTATCGTGCATTTTTGTTGAGGAAAACCATAGGTTCTTTGTTCAACGGTTGCTAAGGGCATAGAATGGGGTCTTTTTCCTTCTGTTTCTCTTACTGTGTAAAACCACTTTCTGCGATTTTACTGCACCCGACACTTGTTCAGGGAATCTTTCTAGGGTTTCCCATGTGACACGTGTCCGGAGGGGGCCTCTTTCCAGCGGTTAGGGGACCCCCACTCCCTTTTTCTTGACTTAGGGTTTGGTATGGGACCTAACTGCTGGAATTTTCTCTTTCTTTTTTTTTTGTTTTTCACAGAGTACAAAATGTCTGCCTCTGGTTCGAAATCTTCGAAGAAGAGTGGGAAAGGCACGGCCACTCTGGAGGAGGTTTCCCTGGGACCTGTTGCCCAGGAGGGGTACAAATCCCGAGCGACCGGTTGGGAAGCGGCTGAGCTTCATTCCACCCTAACCTGTCCTCACCAGCTGGAGAATATTATAGACGTTGCTGGGATCAAACCTTCCACTTCGGGGACCTATCACCGGCCACCTCGCGACTCGGAGACGCCTAATCATAATTACGGCGGCTTCGGGGCCAGGAGCCAGACACACCTGATGGCCGGTGCCATGCTCCCGCTTCAAGATTATTTTGTTAATTTCCTTGTATTTGTCGGCCTTGCGCCATATCAACTCATTCCTCAAGCTTATCGCCTGCTTTCAGGCTTATTTATTTTTTATACCGCCCGCGGATGGGGATCTCCCAGCCCAGCGAAAATTTTATATTTTTATGAACTTGTATCCGTCCCCAAGAAAGGGGACAAACTTAAGGACGGTTTCTATGGGTTCCGGATCCATCCCGCTAACGAGGGGGTGGTTCCGTATAATAGGCAGACTCACGTTAAGGAGTATCGCCATCACTTTTTCTTTTCCTCCGGGTTCCGGGCAGTGGATCACCCGGAGCTCCTTACTGAGTGGGTGAGGATCCCACCTTATCAGCGGACGGCCCCTACTCACACCTTCCTCCGGAGGGCCCAAGCTTTTGCCTCCTACGACCGCGCCGATCTCGATGTCGGGGGTTTGGTCACCACGGAGAACTGCAGGAAGGCCAAACTTATCCTTCCGCATCAATCCGTGGAGGACTCTAACCTCTCGCGGGTCATCTGTCCCAACGTAAGGGCGCCGGTCGCGGAGAAGGCCTTCCGGGATGAGCTTATTGCCACGGCAGAGAAAAAATACCAAGATTATCTCTACCGGAAGGCCCAGGAGAAGGCATACTCTCAGGCCCAGGCTGCCTCTGGGAGGGGACTTCGCGTGGGGAGCCAGGTGGTGCGGAGGAGCCAGGCGATTGCCAGGAAGTCCGAGGCTAAATTTTTTGACAAGATTCTTCAAGAAGAGATTGGGGATCGTCCTGCCAGGAGGCCCCTTCGTATTGAGGATTCTTCGGAGAAGCAAACCCCCCGGCCACAGCCTTCGGTCCCAGAGCCAAACTCGGGGCTCACAGTGCTAGCACCTCCGGTGCCGGTGGTAAGTCTCCTTTGATAATTCGTTATGTTCCTTCCGTTGGTGAATACGCCAGTCATAGGCCTGTAGGGTTCGACGAGCGTCTTCATAGGTTTAGGATGCCATCGACCCGGTGGGGGGATCGTTTGAAGGAATTTTATTTTTCAAACTTAGGAGATTTCCTAGGTCGGTCCCGGATGGGCTTCGGCCCTCCGGAACCTATTCCCTTAGGTCCTTCAGCTTACATAACGTCCAGCTGGTTCCGGCCCTCGGACAGTTATCTCGGAGATGATGCTGCCAGCATTAAAGTTCAGGACTTTGCTAGGGCCGAATTAGGAAGTTCGGGTAGGAGTAGCTTATTTGTTGTATCTTGTATAAGTGGTTCTTCATGGACATCTAACACTTGCTTATTTTGTGAAACAGGTGTCTCCATGGATGCCATTTTGGAACAGCTTGCCGGAGTTCACACTCCCGTGGCTCCTCCGGCCTGTACCTCTTCGCCCCCGGCCCCTTCCCTGAAGGTTTCTTCCAGCGCTCCCCCCGACACTATTGACTTAGTGGATGACGAGGAGGTGCTTCCGGGAGAAGGCCAAGGGAAGCAGTGGGACTTCTCAGAGGAAGTTGCTGAGGGTGCGGGAGAGCCCCGAGCCCTTCCGGAGGAAGCTGAGGAAGGCGAAGAGGAGCCTGAGGTGGCTCTGATTCGTAAGCGCAAGGGCAAAATGATTGCCCAGGACGAGCCCAAGAAGCCTCGGAGAGCCGACACTCCTGCTCATGGTCTTGACGACGGGGTCTCCCCCATGGAAGAAAATCCTGCTCCTCCCAACATCGTGCTTACTCCGGTTCCGGGGGATGAGGTGAGGCAAGAGCTTCGGATAGCCAAGCATAACTATGCTATGGACGAGTACTCCCGGGGGTACGCCGAGGTGGAAGCCCTTAGGAGGATTCTGCGGGCGGAGGTTGAGGCGAGCATCAACCACCCGGAGTACCAGGATCCGTGGGACCTTAATCTGGACCCCTTATCGGACTGGTTCCGTCGCTTCCTACGGCCCACCTTGGCTCCTTTTGCCGCGGAGATGACTGGGGAGTTCGCTTCTCAGCTTACCCGGTGCGCGCCCAAGCGGTTCGCCACTTGTGCTTCCCTGAACTCCATCTTCCAGGTCCAGGACCTCAGTCATTCTCTCACTGTGGTATGTACTTCGCAATTTTGCTTTTCCTTTTATTTTTTCTTCTTGAGAAACTTCTCCTTCTTACCCTTGCATTATGGTTCAGCTTGCTGCTGAGGCTGGCCGCCTCTCCAAGAACATCATAAATCATGGCTTCGTTCTGTCCGACTTTGGTGACATGAACGATGTCAGGAAGGTCCTTCAGGACCTCACAGCGGAGAGGCAGATCTACCAGGAGGCTGCCGAGCGCCAGGAGGCGGCTGCCAAGGCCAAGGAAGAGGAGGCCAAACGGAGGGAGGCTCAGGCGGAAGCCATGATCCGGGACGAGGCCCAGCGGAGGGACAGGATGGAGGCCCAACACCAGGAGGAACTGAGGGCTCAAAGCGAGGCTGCTGATAAGGCCAGGCGAGACCTCCGGGAGGCCAGGGAGGCTTTGGATGAAATGGTCGCCAATGTGAGATCTTTAGAGGAAACTCACCAGGCGAACATAGAGTCCAAGGCCGCTCTAGCTGCGGAGCTGAAGGAGCTCAGGGACTTCAAAGAACAATCCATTAAGAAGGCCAAAAGAGCCGAGCTCCTCTCTCCTGTTTCCTGCGCTCGGTGTCCGAAGCGCTTTGACGATGGAGTCTACATGGCTTGGTCCACCAACGACCAAAATATCAAGCTTACTTTTTATCCCAAACCCGAGGTAATGATTGCAAAATTTCGGGAAAAGAAGAAGAAGCTTGATGCCGTGTTAGAGGCACGTATCGGACCTCGCCTTCCTCCGCGCGCTGACTGAGCTGCTGTACAACCGACCCAGTATAACCAAGATTCCACCCGGTTCTTTTATTATTCTCTTTTCTTCTTTTTTTTTTTGTACATATTTGCTGCTGCCTTAGAACAATATATATAGGTAGCAGTTTTTATTCGAAGGGGAGACAATTATATTCTAAGGCCTGTCCCCGGGCCATTTATATGTATATGACCTGCCCTTTGGGCCAGGATATATATTTTTTTTTTTATGTGATCTTTCTTTTGCCACATACTTATGTTTTTTAACCTGTCCTTTGGATCAGGATTTTTGAGCTTATGCCTTTTATTTTTGTGCATACTTTTTGACCTGCCCTTTGGGTCAGGATATTTTACTTAGTTTGTTTTTCTGTTTGTTCGTGCGGTATACCCTAGTACCCCACTGAGTGGCATAGAAACTTTGTTTTTAAGGCACTCAGTTTTATTTAATATATAGAGGAGGTATACATTTGGACGGTACAAACCCTTTGAACAAAGTCTAAGTTTTATTTCGCTACTGGTAATATTTTCTGAGGTGATCGGCATTCCAGGCTCTTGGGACGGTGGTTCCGTCCATTCTTTTTAGTTTGTAAGTGCCGGAACCGATCTCGTCCTCGATCTCATATGGTCCTTCCCAATTTGGTCCAAGTACCCCCACTCCGGGTTCTTGGGTGGCTGGGAAAACCCTTCTTAGGACCATATCCCCAATAGCGAATTTTCTGTTTTTAACCTTAGAGTTAAAATACTTGGTCACCTTCTTTTGATAAGCAGCCATCCGTATTTGAGACTCATCCCGGAGTTCTTCGACTTGATCCAAAGCTTCTTGGAGCAGTCCCTGATTAGTGGCAGGATCGTAAGTCGTCCTCCTGTGGGATGGGAATAATGTTTCTACCGGGACCATTGCTTCACAACCGTACGCCATTGAGAAAGGCGAGTGGCCGGTTGTGGTTCTGGGGGTCGTCCGGTAGGCCCATAATACCCTTGGCAATTCTTCAGGCCAGTTATTTTTGCAGGCCAACAGCTTCTTTTTCAAGGTGACTTTTAGGATTTTATTGACCGCTTCCGCCTGGCCATTTGTTTGAGGCATGGCTACCGCGGAGAAGCTTTTCACTACTCCGTGTTGGTTGCAGAAGTCAGTAAATTCCTCGCAATCAAATTGCTTTCCATTGTCTGAGACTATTTTGTGAGGCAAGCCGTATCGACACACTATGTTTTTGATAACAAAGTCCAATGCCTTCTTGGCAGTTATTGTCTTCATGGGCTCAGCCTCTGTCCATTTAATGAAGTAGTCTACTGCTACTATTGCATACTTTACCCCTCCTTTCCCTGTAGGTAGAGACCCGATGAGATCTATTCCCCAGACCGCGAAGGGCCAAGGACTGGTCATCAGGGTGATCTCGTTTGGAGGAGCTCTCGGTATGTTCGCGTACCTTTGGCACGAGTCACACTTTTGGACATAGTCTATACAATCTTTTTTCATTGTTGGCCAGAAGTACCCTTGCCTCAATATTTTCTTTGAGAGGCTGGGCCCTCCCGTATGATCTCCACAGAACCCTTCATGGACCTCTAGCATGATTTTTCTAGCTTCAGGGTCCGATACACACCTTAAATAAGGCATGCTGAGTCCTCTCCGGTAGAGAATTTGGTCCATCATTACATAACGATGAGCCTGATACTGAATCTTTCGAGACAGTGCCCTCTCTTGGGGCAACTCACCTGTGGTTATGTATTTTATGATGGGGACCATCCAGCTGGGTTCTTGCCCAACCGTTAGTGTGGTCTCTTTTATTTTGATGCTTGGCTCTGCCAAGCGTTCCACTGGTACTACCCCCAGCTCTTCGATTTTGCTATCCGAGGCTAACTTAGCCAGACAGTCCGCGTGAGCGTTCTTTTCTCGGGGGATTCTTTCTATTTTATAGTCCGCGAACTCGTGGAGCAGTTCTCGGACTATTGTTACGTACGCGGCCATCCGCTCGCCGCGAGTTTGGTATTCTCCGGAAACCTAGTTTACGACCAGTTGAGAGTCACTGTAGACTTCTACTCTTTTGGCTCCTACAGCTTTTGCCAATTTCAGCCCTGCTATCAGGGCTTCATATTCGGCTTCATTGTTTGAAGCTGTGAAGTCAAATCGGAGTGCCGCCTGGAGCCGCAGTCCAGTTGGTGATATCATAGCCACTCCGGCTCCTGAACCGTTCTCATTAGAAGCTCCGTCTATAAATACCCTCCAGGTGGGGATTGGTGGTACCGGCGTATTTGCTGTTGCCTCGGCTTCGTTGCATTCAGTAATGAAGTCTGCCAAGGCTTGGCCTTTTATGGAAATCCGGGGGACGTAGTGTAAGTCGAATTGACTTAGCTCCATCGCCCACTTGAGGAGTCTTCCGGATGCTTCAGGCTTCTGGAGAACTTGTCGGAGCGGATGATTGGTTAGGATTTTGATTGGATGGGCTTGGAAGTATGGCCTCAGCTTCCTTGACGCCATCAGGAGGCAGAATACTAATTTTTCAATGACCGGGTACCTTGTCTCAGCCCCTATCATGCGCTTACTGACATAGTACACGGGATGCTGAGTTTTCTCTTCCTCCAGGACCAGGGCAGCGCTGACCGCGTGCTCGGAGACGGCCAAGTAAAGAAACAAGTCTTCTCCAAGGACGGGTTTCGATAGGATAGGGGGTTTGGCCATGTGGTCTTTTAACCTCTTGAATGCCTCCTCGCATTCATCCGACCATTCGAACTTTTGGCATTTCTTTAGCACGTTGAAGAAAGGTATGCACTTGTCCGTGGATCGTGAGATAAAGCGACTCAGTGCGGCTACCTTTCCGGTCAAGTTCTGCACGTCTTTATGCTTTTTGGGGGATGGCATGTCCAGGAGAGCCTGGATTTTTTCCGGGTTTGCTTCAATCCCCCTTTGGCTGACTATGAAACCCAGGAATTTTCCTGACTTGACCCCAAAGGTGCACTTTTTTGGGTTGAGCTTCATACCGTATCTCCGAATGACTTCAAAACATTCTTCTAAGTCGCTTGCATGGCTGTTGCATGCTTTGGATTTGACGAGCATGTCGTCCACGTATACCTCCATGTTTCGTCCCAGGAGGCTTTTAAACATCCGGTTAACCATTCGTTGATAGGTTGCTCCGGCGTTTTTCAGTCCGAAAGGCATGACTAGGTAGCAGTATACCCCCTTATCGGTCCTGAAGCTAGTGCATTCTTGGTCTGCCGTGTGCATTTTTATTTGGTTGTACCCAGCATAGGCATCCATGAAAGACAACAGTTTGAATCCGGACGTGGCGTCTACCATTTGGTCGATCTTGGGTAGCGGGAAGCAGTCCTTTGGACAAGCTTTGTTTAGATCAGTGAAGTCTATACAAACTCGCCAAGTCCCGTTCGGCTTGGGCACCAGGACCGGATTGGCCAGCCATTCCGGATAGTATACGTCGCGGATCATGCCGCTGGACAAAAGTTTGTCCACCTCTTTCTCTAAGGCCTCGGCTTTCACCGAGTCGAGCGGGCGTCTCTTTTGCTGTACAGGAGGCATGTCCGGGTTGACATTGAGTACATGTGTGATGACATGAGGGCTTATGCCGGTCATGTCTTCTTGGCTCCATGCAAAGATGTCGATGGCGCCCTTCAGTGTTTTTATTATTTTGTCCTTTTCCTCCGGATCCAAGTTCTTCCCTATCCGGAGTACTTTGGTGGAGTCGTCGTCGCACACTTGTATTTCTTCGACGTCCTCCATTGGTTCCACGACCCTTTCGGACCCTATGCGAGGATCCAACTCATCCTCTTCAGCCTTCTCTATCTCACGGGACTCCCGGACCATAAGTACGGGTAGGTGGGTGGCAACATTGTAACATTGCCTGGCTTCCCCTTGATTTCCCCTCACAGTTCCGACTCCGGCTTCCTGGGTAGGGAATTTTAGGCACAAGTGTCGGATTGAAGTGATTGCACCAAAGTCCACTAGGGCCGGTCGGCCGAGGATCGCGTTGTAGGCTGTCGGACAGTCTACTACCACGAAGGTGCAATATTTGAATGTGCTCTCGGGGGTATCCAGGCACAGGGTAACCGGGAGCCTTACTTTTCCCATCGGGATAAGCGTCGTCCCGTTAAACCCCGTGAGCTGTGACCCACTAGGCGAGAGGTCCGGGTCGGTCAACCCTATCGCAGTGAAGGCTTCTTTGAAGAGCAGGTTCACGGAACTTCCATTGTCAATTAAGACCCTAGCCACCACTTTATTTGCGATGGGGGTCTCTATGACCAGTGGGTCGTGATGACGAAAACGCACCGTCTTGGCGTCTTCTTCCGTGAATGTGATGGGTTGGTCCATCAGCCGAGGCCTTTGAGCTGGGAGTTGAGTAACTTCCCATATCTCATTGTGCTTCGCGGCCTCGGCGTATCGTTTTCGCTCCTTACGAGTGTTCCCTCCGATATGGGGACCTCCGGAGATCATGGCTACCCGCCCATTAGGCCGAGGCGGTAGCCCGGGAATATGCTGGGCGTCACCTGCGGGAGCAGCTGGAGCCAATACTCCTGCTGTACCCCCGGTGTTCCCCAGGGCATACCCCCGGCACACGCCCGGATTAAGGTCGGGCAACCTATTTTTGAACCACTCATAGAGGTGGCCCAAACGGATTAGATTTTCAATCTCGTCTTTGAGATTTTTACACTCATTGGTGCTATGACCAATGTCGTTGTGGTACTCGCATCTTTTCCTCGGATCTCTCCGGGAGCTATCTTTGTACAACGGCTGTGGTCTCCGGTAGTGCGTATTTTGCCTAGTGGCGAAGTACACACGTTCCTGGGAGTCCGATAGCTCCGTGTACTGAGTATATTGGGGTGTGTACCCCTTCTTCTGGCGCTTTTCTCCCGTTCGGGTGCTGCCTTTGGAGGACCTTTTGCTCCTCGACCCCTGGGTAGGGCCTGTTAAGCTAGCAGTCGGGGCAGCCTGTGAAGGAGCTTGTCCATTCACCCCGGACGGGTTGCCATAATGGGAAGATGCTGGCGCCAAAGCTTGGCCCTGGCTGTACCCGGGGGTAGCAGAGAACTGTATGCCACTCACTTGTGGAGTTGCGGCCGGGGTAGTACCCGAGGGCGATACTCCGGGCATGTACCATGCTATCCTAGTGGGATAATAGCCTCCATAAGCCACGATCTGGGCTTCTTCGAGGTTGATATACTTTTGGACTCTTTTCTGGAAGTCCTGGAGGCTAGCAGCCCCTTCTTGCTGCAATTCATTCTAGAAGGGAGTCCCAGTGCGGATTCCTGCTTGGAGAAGTGCAAGCTGTTGTCCGTCATCAACCTTCTTGGTCTTCGAGGCTTCCTCCCGGAACCTCTTGATGTAATTCTTCAAGGTCTCGGTGGGCAGTTGCTTGATATTGGTCAAGGCACTAACCTCCAAGTTAACCTTTCTGGCGGCGACAAGCTTGTCTCCGGAAGTTGGTCTGGAGTTTGTTCCAACAGCCCACGGATCCTGGTTCCAGCTTTTTGAACCATTCCTCCGCTGACCCGCTCAGAGTGAGGGGGAAGCACAGGCATTTGGCATCATTGCTGACCCGCATGACTGTCATGACACGGTTGAACCGTGACAGGTGGTCACTGGGATCGGAGTTCCCAGTATATGCCGCCATTTCAGGCATCTTGAAGTTTTTAGGGAGCTCCGCCTCCAGGATGTGCTTGGCACATGGCTCCCGATCCTCGCTGTCCGAGTCAGAGTCGTCTCCCTTCTGCCTCCGGGAGACTCGAGCAATGCCTTTTCGAAGTATGGCGAGTTCCGCCATAATCCCTTCGTTTAACGTACCCGAGAAAACCACGGGCCCGTATCTTTTTTGGTCAAGGTGATCGCGGAGGTCACCTTGATTCCCATTGATTTGATTTCTCAGATCAATGGGAGGACCTCTCTGTCCTCTTCTCCCTCTACCCCCTGGTTCCTGGTGCACAGAAACGCTTTTTCGGTCCCCTCGATCCTGAGGGCCAAGACTCCCTTTTTGGGGCTTGCCCCTCTGCGGACCTTTCCCTTTAGGGAAATCCGAGCGGACCCTTCGCGGATCCTGCACCTTTTTCTTTCGCCCAGGGGTAGAAGTAGGGTTTTTTGTCTGATTTTCCTCAGCAGGGTACCTTATAGGGCTAGGTTCCCTAGATTTTCTTCTTTGGGAATTAGGCGAAGACGTCGCTGGCTCTCTGTTGAGCCCAGCGGTCATTGCCTTGGGGTGCACATGAATACCAGCTGCCTCCATGGCTTTCTGCATGGCTAGCATCACTTCCTGCATTTTTTGGTTTTGCGCTTTCTGAGCTTCGATCTCGGCTTCATGATCGATAGCTTTTTGTCTGAGAAGCACCAGCTCTGAGTAACTTCCTTCGTCATAGGCATACTCGTCGAGGTTCCCCTCGTAGTCCTCGTCAGGGACTATTTCTTCTTCTTCCTCGGACTCCTCTGCCGCTCTTGAGGCCACATCTTCCTCATTTGGATCTTGAGCATCTTCCAGAGGGCGAGGCTGACGTGTACTTCTTGTCTCCACCATTCTTGTGAAGTCAAATGCTTGTTATGTAGCAGCTTTCCTCAGCTCTCAATGAAAGCACCAAAATGTTGACCGAGATTTTCGGCAACTATTAAAATATGATTATAGTATTGAGCTGTAAGAAAGCGAGATGAGGATTTTTACGTGGTTGGGGCGTTAATGAGCCTTAGTCCACGAGTCTTTGTTATTAATGGATGTATTTAATACAGATTCCACACTTGAGGGAATGTTGTCCTCATAAATACAGAGAATGTTCTTGGTGAGTATTTGCTCTTCTTGCTCATATGCAACCCAAGATTCTCGACCCCCTTAAATGAGTTTTGAGGGGGTATTTATAGTGTTTTGGTGGGGTAATCCCTAGGATTGTTCTTACAAACGTATCTGTAAGTATCCATAAAGTTGGGTATTCCCAATGAATATACCATGGGTGATGCATGGTCAAATCCCTAGGTGCTGTAGGGTTTTTATGAGGAATGTCCTTTTTGCCTTGTGATTGACGTGACTCTTCGCAGAGTAGCCGTCGCTAGACTTAAATGATCATTACTGTGGCGCTGCTGTTTGGGGGTTGTGCCGTCAGACTTTATTGCGTGTTACAGTCCCAACACGCTTCCTCCCATGCAGCATTAAATGCGACTTGATTGCTCAGAAGAGGCCTGACACATCCCGGAGAGGCTTCATGCTATACGAGCTTCCGGGAGTACCTTGTACTCCGGGTGCCTCCTCCGGGACCTATGCCCAGGGTGCTTCCTTGTGGCATACAAAGACTTATCAAATATTTACAAGTTATCTGATCCACGTGTCCCTACTTGACTGGTCCACGTATTTTGGGCGAATTCAGGGGCAACACATACCTATAATATAATATATACACTGTTTAAAAATTATATATGTATATACATATATGCATATAATATATATAATATAATATATTGTTTAAGAATTATGCATTTGCATATAACACATATATCATACATACACAAAATTATATATTTACACATACACAAAAAAATTACTAAACATTTGCATAAAAACTACTAAACACAAAATTATATATTTACAGATACATTTGCATAAAAATTTACACATACACAGATATATAAATGTAATATACCAATTACTAAACATTCAAAGATTGAAAAAAAAAAAAACAAACAAACCTGTAAATTTTTCTGCCAAGCTTTTACGAAAATATCTCCCCCAAAACTTCAAGCATGGAGAAAAAATTCATAACTATCAAAGAAAAATAAAAATAAAATGGAAAAATGAAAAAACCATATAAAAAACACATAACCTGTCAAAAAAAATGGCGCTTCACGGTGGCAAACGGGCAGACTATGACGGAGGAGGACAACTCGGAGGAGGGGACTATGGCAGAGGAGGGCTGGGCTTAGGGAGGAGGAGGAGGAGGAGGAGAAGGGTCGGAGTGGGGTGGTGTAAAATGGAGTGGGGAAATGGAAAATATTTTCAAAGTTATGGGGGGGATTATATAGACATTTATTACCGTCGGGACCCGCCGGTATTAATAGGGGTTCCGCCGGTATTAATAAAATGGTCAAAATCCCCTGACTAATACCGGCGGAACCCGCCAGTAATAATCCGCTGGTATTAGTCTTTTTAAAATTTGGGCGGCAAAAATCCCGCCCAAACTATTAGAGGTAGATTTTCCGCCAATAATACTAATGTTCTGCCGGGAATACTAAATTTAAATAAATATTTAATTAATTTTTAATTATTCAAAATTAATACCGGCGAAATGCCTTTTCCGCCGGTAATAACCCCATTAATACCGGCAGTTTGGCTCCGCCGGTATTACTTCCGCCGGTACTGAGTAAAAATGTTGTAGTGTATGTTAGCGCTCCCACTCAATTGTACTACCGTGTTCCCAAAATGTACGTATCACCCTGACCCAAAAGTAGGCTTAACTAACAAATCAAAGAACACGAATAACACTCTTGAGATTGAACCTAATTATATCAAGATTAAGATCATTTGATCTAGGATCAACAGGTGATATTGAATTGAATAGATATTACGGTAAATTCTAATATATCTAATCAAAGTTCAATATCGGTCCCTTCCGATGTATACTCCATACATCCGATGCTGGTAAACTTTGCCAATGTCCTGGAAAGGACATAACACTTATCCTAGGTGTAAGAATACCTATCGCTGATTATACCATGTCAGTCTAAATCCAGTATTCTGACAAATCAGAGAATAAACTTTCGAACATATAATTAAGATTATATTCCACTGTGTTGACAACACTATAATCATTAACAAATTGATATGTTCTGGACTTAAATAGAACTCATATATTATGTACATATAATCATGAAATAAATCATGTGAACCATGCAACATTAAATGTTATTTCTGATCTATATTAATAAGTAAATCTGATTATATTGAAATGAGTTTTATTTAGGGCATAAAACCCAATAGGATGATTTCCTTTGAGCTTGACCAAACGAAAATAAATGGTGGAGTACTCATTTCACATAGCTGAAATATCATTTATACGGGGTTAAGTGTTTTAAGGATAAAATACATTGTAGGGTGTTACGGTAATCTAATCCCTTTACAATGTAGATCATTCATATAGAGGATTGTTGACCGAGGTTTTCGGCAACTAATAAAATATTATAAAGTTACTGAGCTGTAAGAAATTGAGAGAAGGATTTTTACGTGGTTGGGGCGTTAATGAGCCTTAGTCCACGAGTCTTTGTTATTTATGGATGCCTTTAATACAGAGAATGTATTTGGGGAGTGTTTCACTCTTATAAATACAGAGAATGTTCTTGGTGAGTATTTACTCTACTTGCTCATATGCAGCCCAAGATTCTCGATCCCATTTAATGAGCTTTGAGGGGGTATTTATAGTGTTTTTGGTGGGGTGATCCCCAGAATTATCATTACAAATGTATCTGTAAGTATCCATAAAGTTGGGCATTCCCAATGAATATACCATGGGTAATGCCTGGTCAAATCCCTAGGTGCTGTAGGGTTTTTATGTGGAATGTCCTTATTGTCTTTTGACTGATGTGACTCTTCACAATGTAGCCGTCGCTAGACTTAAATGATCATTACTGTGCTGCTGTTGGTTGGAGGTTCTGCCGTCAGACTTTATTGCGTGTAGCAGTCCCAACACGCTTCCTCCCATGCGGCATTTAATGCGACTTGATTGCTCAGGAGAAGCCTGACACCTCGCGGAGATGCCTTAGCGTTATTCGAGCTTCCGGGAGCATATGGAGTTCCATGTGCCTTCTCCGGGGGCTACGTCCTGGACGCTACCTTATGGCATAAAGACTTAGCAAATATTGTAAATTTCTTGATCCACGTGTCCTTATCTGGTTTGTCCACATATATTGGGCAAAATCAGGGGCAACATTTACCCCCCAAGCCTTGTTTATTTGAAAAATGAAACAGGGCTTGTTCAAGTGCCTCCAGTTGACTCCTCGGTTTCCTGGCACGAGCTTTGAGCGCGTGAGGGTGTATTTAATGATGGCTTTTAATGCAGCGATTCACTTTTTGCAGGGGTTGATTTGTTTCGCGCCCACTGATTGATACGGCGCATTAATGGTGTCAGACGGATACTCAAACGTTTCCACCGCCTTTATTGCAAATCGATCTGGTCCGTTAATCTTTGAGCATTCGAATCGTGCGCTTCCCCCACCGTTTGATTGGTAGGTGATGACGCCTGTTCCTCATGTAGCTTTGCCTATAAAAGCCACCACCTTTTCTTCATTTCGGTTACTTCCCATTTCTTGCCAACTTTGCTCAAATTTCCCAGAGAGAAAATTCTCAGACCCAAAACAACGCCTTTAAACACTTTGCAATTTTCTCCAATTCCTCTTCGTTCGTTACTATCAGTCCTTCTTGTCTCTATTCGATTCACAGCAGGACCCCCAGTTTCAACACTTCATCGTAAGTTCTTTGCACCCTTTGCTTTTATTGAATGGCATGCTGTTACTTATCTGTTTGTTCTTTTCTGGGTTTGCATTCGAAGTTTCTGGGCATGCAAGTGTTTAAATCCTTCATATAATCGGTTTGAGTTTACTGCTCTAGTGATAGGATTGCTGTTGTCACGCCTCTGTTGTTATTTTTTGTAGAAGACCATACGTTCTTCGTATAATGGTTGCTTAGGGCATAGGACAGACTTTTTTCTTTCTGTTTTCTTTAGCGTGTAAGGCCGTCTTCTGTGAATTTATTGCACCCGAATCTTGTCCAGGGAATCCTCCTAAGGTTTCCTGTATGACAGGTGTCCGGAGGGGGCCTCTTTCCAGCGGTTAGGGGACCCCCATTCCCTTTTTCTTGATTTAGGGTTTGGTATGGGGCCTAACTGCTGGAATCTTACTCTTTTTACAGAATCGAAAAATGTCTACTTCTGGCTCAAAATCATCGAAGAAAAGCGGTAAGCGCCTGGCTACCCTCGAGGAGGTCTCCCTAGGTCCTGTTGCCCAGGAGGGGTACAAGTCTCGGGCGGCCGGATGGGAGGCGGCCGAGCTTCACTCCACTCTGACCTGTCCCCATCAGTTGGAGAACATCGTGGAGGTAGCTGGAATCAAGCTTTCCACATCAGGGACCTACCATCGGCCACCTCGCGACGCGGAGACGCCCAATCACAATTACGGCGGCTTCGGGGCCTGGAGCCAGACGCATCTGATGGCTGGGGCCATGCTTCCTCTTCAAGATTATTTTGTTAATTTTTTAGTTTTTGTCGGCCTTGCGCCATACCAAGTTATTCCCCAAGCATACCGCCTGCTTTCAGGCTTATTTATTTTTTATTCCGCCCGGGGATGGGGATCTCCCCGCCCGGCAGAAATATTGTATTTTCACGAACTTGTTTCCGTCCCCAAGAAGGGGGACAAACTTAAGGATGGTTTTTACTGGTTCCGGGCCCACCCTGCTAACGAAGGGGTGGTCCCGTATAACAGGCAAACTCACGTTAAGGAGTATCGCCATCGTTTTTTCTTCTCCTCCAGGTTCCGGGCAGTGGACCATCCGGAGCTCCTTACTGAGTGGGAAAGGATTCCTTCCTATGAACGGACTGCACCTACTCAGGTCTTTCTTTGGAGAGCCCAGGCCTTTGCCTCTTACGACCGGGCTGATCTTAACGTCGGGGGCCTGGTCACTACGGAGAACTGCAGGAAGGCAAAACTCATCCTTCCGCACCAATCCGTGGAGGACTCTAACCTTTCCTGGGTTATCTGTCCCAACGTGAGGGCGCCGGTCGCGGAGAAGACCTTCCGGGACGAGATCATTTCCACTGCAGAGAAGAAGTACCAGGAGTACCTCTACCGGAAGGCTCAAGAGAAGGCGTACTCTAAGGCCCAGGCGGCTTCCGGGAAGTCACTTCGCGTGGGGAGCCCGGTGGAGAGAAGGTGTCAGGCGATCGCCGGGAAGCCCCTTCACATTGGGGACTCAACGGAGAGAAGGGCTCCCAGGCCACAGCCTTCGGCTCAGGAGCCGAACACTGGGGCTCCTGGTGCCAGCACTTCCGGCGCCGGCGGTAAGTCTCCTTTGGTAGTTCATTATATTCCTTCTGTTGGCGAGTATGCCAGTCTTAGGCCCGTAGGGTTCGACTAGCGTCTTTATAGGTTTAGGATGCCCTCGACCCGGTGGGGAGATCATTTGAAGGAATTTTTTTTTTCAAACTTAGGAGATTTCCTAGGTCGGTCCTGGATGGGTTCTGGTCCTCCGGAGCCCGTTCCCTTAGGCCCTTCAGCTTACATTACATCCAGCTGGTTCCGGCCTTCGGAGAACTATCTCGGAGATGATGCTGCCAGCATCAAAATTCGAAACTTTGCTAGGGCCGAATTAGAGAGTCAGGGTAGGACTAGCTTGCTTGTCATATCTTGTGTTGGTGGTTTCCCACGGATGTTCTAACACTTGCTTTCTTTTGTTGTAGCAGGTGCTTCTATGGACGCCATTTTGGCCGAACTTGCCGGGGTTCACACTCCTGAGGCTCCTCCTCCCTTTACTTCTTCCCCGATGGCCCCCGCTTTAAAGATTTCTTCCAGTGCTCCTCCAGACACTATTGATTTAGTGGATGACGAGGAGGTGTTGCCGGGAGAAGGTCAAGAAAAGCAATGGGGCTTTTCTGAGGAAGTTGAAGAAGGTGCAGGAGGGCTCCGGGCTCTTCCTGAGGAAGCTGAAGAAGGTGAAGAAGATCAAGAAATTGCTCTGATTCGCAAGAGCAAAGGCAAAATGATTGCCCAGGAGGAGCCCAAGCGGCCTCGGAGGGCTGATACTCCGGCCCACGGTCTTGATGGTGGGGTCTCTCCCATGGAAGAACATACTGCCCCTCCCAACATTGTGCTGACTCTGGTTCCTGGAGATGAGGCGAGACAGGAGCTCCGGATAGCTAAACACAACTACGCCATGGATGAATACTCCCGGGGGTATGCTGAGGTGGAAGCCCTTAGGAGGGTTCTGCGGGTTGAGATGCAAAACACCATCAATAACCCGGAGTACCAGAATCCGTGGGACCTAAATTTGGACCCCCTATCGGACTGGTTCGGTCGCTTCCTTGGGCCCACCTTAGCTCCCTTTGCTGCGGAGATGACTAGCGAGTTTGCGTCTCAGCTTACCCGGTGCACACCTAAGCGGTTTGCTGCTTGTGCATCCTTGAACTCCATCTTCCAAGTCCAGGATCTCAGCCACTCCCTCATTGTGGTAAGTGTTTTGTAATTTTGCTTTTCCCTTTATTGTTTTCTTTTTTGGAGACTCTTTCTTATACTTGTATTGTTTTTTAGCTTGCTGCTGAAGCCGGCCGTCTCTCCAAGAACATAATCAACCATGGCTTCGTCATGTCTGATTTTGGGGACATGGACGAAGTCAGGAAGATTCTTCAGGATCTTACTGTTGAGAGGCGGCTTTACCAAGAGGTTGCTGAGCGCCGGGAGGCCGCTGCCAAAGCTAATGAGGAAGAGGCTAAGCGGAGGGAAGCCCAGGCAGAGGCGATGATCCGGGAGGAGGCCCTGCGGAGAGACAGGCTGGAGGCCAAGCACCAAGAGGAGCTGAGGGCAGAAGGTGAGGCCACTGCAAAGGCCCGGCGGGAGCTTCGGGAGGCTAGGGAAGCCTTGGACGAGATGGTTGCCAAGGTGAGATCCTTAAACTCACTAGGCAAACTTAGAGTCCAGGGCCACTCTGGCTGCGGAGCTGAAGGAGCTCAGGGACTTCAAGGAACAAGCCTCAAAGAAGGCAAAAAGGGCTGAGCTTCTTTCTCCCGTTTCCTGCGGCCGGTGCCCTAAGCGCTTTGACGATGGCGTCTTCATGGCTTGGTCTACCAATGACCAGAATATCAAGCTTACCTTCTACCCCAAACCTGAGGAGATGATCCCCAAATTTCGGGAGAAGAAGAAAAAGCTTGATGCCATGGTGGAGGCACGCATCGGACCTCGTCTCCCTCCGCGCATTGATTAGACCGCTCGAGATTAACCCAGTACAACCAGGATTTCACCCACTTCTCTTTTTTTTTTATATATATATATATATATTTGTTTATATACAGCTATTTTGAGACAATATTTATATATCTGTTTTTATTTAGAGGGGAGACGATTTCTAAGGCCTGTCCCCGGGCCATTTGTATATATTTTGACCTGCCCTTTAGGGCTAGGATATTTATACGTGATCTTTTTTGATGCACATATTTCTCTTTTTGACATGTCCTTTGGATCAGGATTTTTATACTTATGCTTTTTTTTTTGTGCATACTCTTTTTGACCTACCCTTTGGGTCAGGATATTTTACTTAGTTTATTTTCTGTCTGTCCATGCGGTATACCCTAGTACCCCCCTGAGTGGCATAGAAACTTTGTTTTTAAGGTACTCAGTTTTATTCAACATGTGGAGGATGTATACATTTAGACGGTACAAACTCTTTAAACAAAGTCTAAGTTACATTCTTGGCTATTCGTAATATTTTCTGAGGTGATCGGCATTCCAGGCTCTTGGCACAATGGTTCCATCCATTCTTTTTAGCTTTTAAGTGCCTGAGCCGATTTCGTCCTCGATTTCATATGGTCCTTCCCAATTTGGCCCAAGTACCCCCACTCCGGGTTCCTGGGTGGCTGGGAAGACTCTTCTTAGGACCATATCCCCAATAGCAAATTTTCTGTTTTTAACTTTAGAGTTAAAATACTTGGTCACCTTCTTTTGATAAGCTGCCATCCGTATTTGAGACTCGTCCCGGAGTTCTTCAACTTGATCCAAGGCCTCTTGAAGCAAAGCCTGATTCGTGGCTGGATCGTAAGTCGTTCTCCTGTGGGACGGGAATAACGTTTCTACCGGGACCATCGCTTCACAACCGTACGCCATTGAAAAAGGCGAGTGACCGGTCGTGGTTCTGGGGGTCGTCCGGTAGGCCCATAACACTCTAGGCAACTCTTCAGGCCAGTTGTTTTTGCAGGCCAGCAGCTTTTTCTTCAAGGTGACCTTTAGGATTTTATTGACTACTTCTGCTTGACCGTTTGTTTGAGGTCTGGCCACCGCGGAGAAGCTTTTCACTACTCCATGTTGGTTGCAGAAGTTAGTAAATTCCTCGCAATCGAATTGCTTTCCATTGTCAGAGACTATTTTGTGAGGCAAGCCATATCGACACACTATGTTTTTGATAACAAAGTCCAGTGCTTTTTTAGCAGTTATGGTCTTCATGGGCTCAGCCTCCGTCCATTTGGTGAAGTAGTCTACTGCTACTATTGCATACTTTACTCCTCCTTTTCCTGTTGGCAGGGACCCAATAAGATCTATTCCCCATACCGCGAAGGGCCATGGACTAGTCATCAGGGTGATTTCATTTGGAGGAGCTCTCGGTATGTTCGCGAACCTTTGACACGAATCACACTTTTGGACGTAGTCTATGCAATCTTTTTTCATTGTTGGCCAGAAGTACCCCTGTCTCAATATTTTCTTTGAGAGACTGGGTCCTCCCGTATGATCTCCACAGAACCCTTCGTGGACCTCTAGCATGATTTGTCTAGCTTCAGGGTCCAATACACACCTTAAATAAGGCATGTTGAGTCCTCTTCGGTAGAGAATTTGATCCATCATTACATAACGATGAGCCTGATACTGAATCTTCCGAGACAGTGCTCTTTCTTGGGGCAACTCACCTTTTGTTATGTATTTTATGATGGGGACCATCCAGCTGGGTTCTTGCCCAACCGTTATCGTGGTCTCTTTTATTTTGATGCTTGGCTCTGCCAAGCGTTCCACTGGTACTACCCCCAACTCTTTGATTTCGCTATCTGAGGCTAACTTAGCCAGACAGTCTGCGTGAGCGTTCTTTTCCCGGGGGATTCTTTCTATTTTGTAGTCCGTGAACTCGTGGAGTAGTTCCCGGACTATTGTTACGTACGCGGCCATTCGCTCGCCGCGTGTTTGGTATTCTCCGGATATCTGGTTTACGACCAGTTGGGAATCACTATAGACTTCCACTCTTTTGGCTCCTACGGCTTTTGCTAATTTCAGTCCTGCTATTATGGCTTCATATTCGGCCTCATTGTTTGAAGCTGCGAAGTCGAACCGTAGGGCCGCCTGGAGTCGCAGTCCGGTTGGTGATATCATCGCCACTCCGGCTCCGGAACCATTTTCATTGGAGGCTCTGTCTACAAATACTCTCCATGTGGGGATTGGCGGTACCGGCATATTCGCGGTAGCCTCAGCTTCGTTGCATTCAGTAATGAAGTTCGCCAAGGCTTGGCCTTTTATAGAAATTCGGGGTATGTAGTGCAAGTCAAATTGACTTAGCTCCATTGCCCACTTGAGGAGCCTTCCGGATGCTTCAGGTTTTTGGAGGACTTGCCGGAGCGGGTGGTTGGTCAGTATCTTGATCGGATGTGCTTGGAAGTATGGCCTCAATTTCCTTGACGCCATCAGGAGGCAAAAAACCAGCTTTTCAATGACCGGGTATCTTGCTTCGGCTCCTATCATGCGCTTACTGACATAGTACACAGGATGCTGAGTTTTCTCTTCTTCCCGGACTAGGGCAGCACTGATCGCGTGTTCGGAGACAGCCAAATATAGAAATAGGTCTTCTCCGAGAACGGGTTTTGATAGGATAGGAGGCTTGGCCATGTACTCTTTTAGTTTTTTGAATGCCTCCTCGCACTCGTCCGACCATTCAAACTTTTGGCACTTCTTCAATATGTTGAAGAAGGGTATGCACTTGTCCGTGGACCGTGAGATGAAGCGGCTTAAGGCAGCTACCTTTCCAGTCAGGCTCTGCACATCTTTATGCTTTTGGGGGGATGGCATGCTCAGGAGAGCCTGGATTTTTTCGGATTTGCCTCAATCCCTCTTTGACTGACGATGAAGCCCAGAAACTTTCCTTACTTGACCCCAAAGGTGCATTTCTTTGGGTTGAGCTTCATGCCGTATCTCCGGACCACTTCGAAGCATTCCTCTAAGTCGCTTGCATGGCTGTTGCATGCTTTGGACTTGACGAGCATGTCGTCTACATAAACCTCCATATTTCGCCCCAGGAGGCCTTTAAACATCCGGTTAACCATTCTCTGGTAGGTTGCTCCGGCGTTTTTCAGTCTGAAGGGCATGACTAAGTAACAGTATACCCCCTTATCGGTCCTGAAGCTAGTGCACTCCTGGTCTGCCGTATGCATTTTTATTTGATTGTACCCAGCATAGGCGTCCATGAAGGATAGCAGTTTGAACCCAGAAGTGGCGTCTACCATCTGGTCGATCCTGGGCAGCGGGAAGCAGTCCTTCGGACAAGCTTTGTTTAGATCATTGAAATCTATACAAACTCGCCAAGTTCAGCTCGGCTTGGGCACCTGGACCAGATTGGCTAGCCACTCCGGATAGTATACGTCGCGGATCATGTCGTTAGTCAAAACTCTGTCCACCTCTTTCTCCAGAGCCTCGGCTTTCACCGAGTCGAGCGGGCGTCGCTTTTGCTGGACGGGGGGCATGTCCGGATTGACGTTGAGTGCGTGGGTGATGACATGAGGGCTTATGCCAGTCATGTCTTCTTGGCGCCATGCAAAGATGTCGATGGCGCCCTTCAGTGTTTTTATTATTTTTTGCTTTTTCCTCCGGATCTAGGTTCTTCCCCAGCCGGAGTACTTTGGTGGAGTCGAGGTCGCACACTGATAGTTCCTCGACATCCTCCATCGGTTCCACAATTCTTTTGGACCCCACACGAGGGTCTAACTCATCTTCTTCAGCCACTTCTGGCTCAACTGACTCCCGGACCATTAGTACGGGCAGGTGGGTTGCGACATTGTAACATTGTCTTGCTTCCCCCTGGTTTCCCCTCACCGTTCCGATCCCGGCTTCCTGGGTAGGGAACTTCAGGCACAGGTGCTGAATCGATGTGACTGCGCCAAAGTCTACCAAGGCCGATCGGCCGAGGATCGCATTGTAATCTGTCGGACAGTCCACCACGACGAAAGTGCAGTATTTAAATGTGCTATGGGGGGTGTCTGGGCACAAGGTGACTGGGAGCCTTACTTTTCCCATTGGGATAAGTGTCGTTCCGTTAAACCCTGTGAGCTGGGACCCACTAGGCAAGAGGTCCCGGTCCGTCAAGCCTATTGCGGTGAAGGCTTCCTTAAAGAGTAGGTTCACGGAACTTCCATTGTCAATTAAGACTCTGGCCACCACTTTATTCGTGATGGGGGTCTCTATGACCAATGGGTCATGATGAGGGAAGCGCACTGTCTTGGCGTCTTCTTCCGTGAACGTGATGGGTTGGTCCATCAGCCGGGGCCTTTGAACTAGGAGTTGAGTAACTTCCCAAACCTCATTGTGTTTCACGGCCCCTGCGTATCGTTTAAGCTCCTTGCGAGTAGTTCCTCCGATATGGGGACCCCCGGAGATCATGGCTACCCTCCCATTAGGCCTGGGCGGCAGACCGGGGATGTGTTGGGCGTCGCCCGTGGGAGCAGCTGGAGCTAATGCCCCTGCTGTACCCCCCGGTGTTCCCTGAGGCATACCCACAGTCGCCTGGCCCGGATTGAGGTGGGGCAACCTATTTTTGATCCACTCGTAGAGGTGGCCTAACCGGATTAGGTTTTCAATCTCGTCCTTGAGATTCTTGCATTCATTGGTGCTATGACCGATGTCGTTGTGGTACTCGCATATTTTGCTCGGATCTCTCCGGGAGCTATCCTTGTACAACGGTTGTGGCCTCCGGTAGTGTGTATTTTGCCTAGTAGCAAAGTACACACGCTCTTGGGAGTCTGACAGCTCCGTGTATTGAGTGTACTGGGGGGTGTACCCCCTTTTCTGGCGCTTCTCCCTCGTCCGGGTGCTACCCTTGGAGGACCTTTTACTCCTCGAGCCCTGGGAAGGGCCTCGCTGTGCTAGCGACGGAGCAGAGTGCGAAGGAGTTTGTCCATTTATTCCGGACGGGTTGCCGAAATGGGATGATGCTGGTGCCAAGGCCTGGCCCTGACTATATCCGGGGGTAGCAGAGAATTGTATGCCACTTGCTTGTGGAGTTGCGGTCGGGGTAATACCCAAGGGCGATACTCCGGGCGTATATCCTGCTATCCCGGTGGGATAGTATCCTCCGTAAGCCACGATTTGGGCTTCTTCGAGGTTGATATATTTTTGGAATCTCTTCTGGAAGTCCTGAAGGCTAGCGGCCCCTTCCTGCTGTAGTTCATTCCAGAAAGGAGTCCCAGTGCGGATGCCTGCTTGGAGTAGCGCAAGCTGTTGTCCATCGTCAACTTTCTTGGTTTTCGAGGCTTCCTCTCAGAACCTCTTTATATAATTCTTCAAGGTCTCGGTGGGCAGTTGCTTGATATTAGTCAAGGCACTGACCTCCAGGTTGACCTTTCTTGCGGCGACAAACTGTCTCCGGAAGTTGGTCTGTAGCTTGTTCCAACAGCCCACAGATCCCGGTTCCAATTTTTTGAACCATTCCTCCGCGGACCCACTTAGAGTAAGCGGGAAGAACAGACATTTGGTGTCATTGCTGACCCTCATGACCGTCATGACACGGTTGAACCGTGACAAGTGGTCGCTAGGATCGGAGTTCCCGGTATAAGCTGCCATTTCGGGCATCTTGAAGTTCTTAGGGAGCTCCACCTCTAAGATGTGCTTAGCACATGGCTCCCGATCCTCACTGTCTGAGTCGGAGTCGTCTCCTTTCTGTCTCCGGGAGACTCAGGCAATGTCTTTTCGAAGTATGGCGAGTTTCGCCATAATTCCTTCATTTAACGTACCCGTGGAGACCGCGGGTCCGTATCTTTTTTGGTCAAGGTGATCTCGGAGATCACCTTGGTTCCCATTGATTTGATCTCTCAGATCAACGGGAGGACACCTTTGTCCTCTTCTCCCTCTACCCCCGGGCTCTTGGTGCACGGAAACGCTTTTTCGGTCCTCTCGATCCTGAGGGCCAAAGCTCCCTTTTTGGGGCTTGCCCTTCTGCGAACCTTTCCCTTTAGGGAAATCTGAGCGGACCTTTCGCGGATTCTGCGCCTTTTTCTTTCGCCCTGGGGTAGAGGTAGGGTTTTTTGTTTGGTTCCCTTCAGCAGGGTACCTTATAGGGCTAGGCTCCCTAGATTTCTGCTGTTGGGAACTAGGCGAGGACGTCGCTGGTTCCTTGCCAAATCCAGCGGTAATTGCCTTGGGGTGCACGTGAATGCCAGCCGCCTCCATGGCTTTTTGCATGGCCAGCATCACTTCTTGCATTTTCTGGTTTTGCGCTTTCTGAGCTTCGATCTCGGCTTCGTGATCGATAGCTTTTTGTCTGAGAAGCACCAATTCCGAGTAACTACCTTCGTCGTACGCATACTCATCGAGGTTTCCCTCGTAGTCATCATCTGGAATTCCTTCCTCTTCCTCGGAACCCTCAGCTGCTCTTGAGGCTACATCTTCCTCATACGGGTCTTGAGCATCTTCGAGAGGGCGAGGCTGACGAGTACTTCTAGTCTCCACCATGTTTGTGAAGTCAAGTGTTCGTTTACAGTGGCTTTCTTCAGCTCTCAATGAAAGCACCAAAATGTTGACCGAGGTTTTCGCCAACTAATAAAATATTATAAAGTTACTGATCTATAAGAAATTGAGAGAAGGATTTTTACGTGGTTGGGGCGTTAATGAGCCTTAGTCAACGAGTCTTTGTTATTTATGGATGTCTTTAATACAGAGAATGTATTTGGGGAGTGTTTCACTCTTATAAATATAGAGAATGTTCTTGGTGAGTATTTACTCTACTTGCTCATATGCAGCCCAAGATTCTCGATCCCATTTAATGAGCTTTGAAGGGGTATTTATAGTGTTTTTGGTGGGGTGATCCCTAGAATTATCCTTACAAGTGTATCTGTAAGTATCCATAAAGTTGGGCATTCCCAATGAATATACCATGGGTAATGCATGGTCAAATCCCTAGGTGCTGTAGGGTCTTTATGTGGAATGTCCTTATTGCCTTTTGACTGATGTGACTCTTCACAGTGTAGCCGTCGCTAGACTTAAATGATCATTACTGTGCCGCTGTTGGTTGGAGGTTGTGCCGTCAGACTTTATTGCGTGTAGCAGTCCCAACACACTTCCTCCCATGCGGCATTTAATGCGACTTGATTGCTCAGGAGAAGCCTGACACCTCGCGGAGATGCCTTAGCGTTATTCGAGCTTCCGGGAGCATATGGAGTTCCATGTGCCTTCTCCGGGGGCTACGTCCTGGACGCTACCTTATGGCATAAAGACTTAGCAAATATTGTAAATTGCTTGATCCACGTGTCCTTATCTGGTTGGTCCACGTATATTGGGAAAAATCAGGGGCAACAAGGATCATTAATCAAATTAGGATTATAACAATGGATAACTAATGACGTGTCTATATGGTGGAACATATAGAGCGTTTTATATGCTGAGAGTGCAATTCTAAGTTCAATGCGTGGATTCAACGAAGAATTAATAAGTCAGTGAATTTAGGTTATAAATTCTTGATCTACTTATTGGAAGCTCGGTTATATAGACCCATGGTCCCCCCACTAGTTGAGACAATATTACTTGTAAGGCTCATTTAATTGGTTTTGATTAATCAATTATAATTCTCAAATTAGACTATGTCTATTTGTGAATTTTTCACTAAGTAAGGGCGAAATTGTAAAGAAAGAGTTTTTAGGGCATATTTATTAATTAAGATACTTTGTATGGTTCAATTAATAAATATGATAAATGACAATATTATTTAATAACTATTTATAGTTATTAAATAGTTAGAATTGGCATTTAAATGGTTGAATTTGAAAATTGGCGTTTTTGAGAAAATGAGATGCAGAAATGATAAAACTGCAAAATTGCAAAAAGTGAGGCCCAAATCCATAATGCCATGGCCGGCCACTTTTATAGGCATTATCATCTGATATTTTCATTATTTTAATGCCAAATAATTCAAACCTAACCCTATGTGGAATGCTATAAATAGATAGTGAAGGCTTCAGGAAATACAACACTTTCACATCTTGTTTCCTTCAGAGAAAAACCTGAGCCTTGTCTCTCTAAACCTAGCCGCCACCTTCACTCTCTTCTTCTCTCTTGTAAATTTCAAACCTCTTAATGATAGAGTAGTGCCCACACACAGCAAGTGATACCTCAATCATAGTGAGGAAGATCGTGAAGAAAGACTTTCAACAAGAAGGAGATTCAACACTAAAGAAAGGAGAGAAATAGATCCAGGTTCAGATCTTGATAATACTCTGCGACAGAAAGGATACAAGGGTTAGAGATTTGAACGGAAGGAGACATTTTATTCCGCTGCACCCAATGTAAGGTTTCTCATACTTTATATGTGTTTAGTTTATAATCGTTTTAGAAGTTCATATTTAGGGTGTTAATCAACATACTTGTGAGTAGATCTAAAATCCTGGTAAAATAATTTCCAACAACTGGCCTCAGAGCCATGGTAATTGATTTGCTTGCAAGAAATTTGGACTTAAAATGATTTGTTTGTGTTTTGGATGGTATCATGTTGTTTTGTGTGTTGTATGATGATTGATTGATGTTTGTGAATTTTCGTGAAAAGTAATTGAAAATATGTTTCTGGAATTATTTTTATTGGATAGTTTGGAAAAAATTAAGCAATTTACTTTTTTACAGAACTCAATTTCGATTTTATTTGAATTAGTTATGATTTTTTGAAGTTTCGAAAAATATCGGGATGGTGTCACTGCACCACGCGCGCGCATGAGGGGCTTCCCTCGGACAGCACGCGCTAGGACACGAATTCGTGTCTGAAACTGAGGATTCCGCGCGTGGAGAGGCTGCATGCAACCTCCTGCGCCGGCATTTCTCGGTCAGGTCCTCCCTAGCCTGCGCGCGGACAGTATGCAATGCATATTGTCCGTACTGCATGCAATTTTTTCGTTTTTCTTCGTTTTTTCATGCTATTTCATGGAATTAACTTCCGATTTTTTGTGTAGTTTTGTATTTTGATTTTTACTTTTCAATTTTCAAATCTAATATCAGAAATAAATTAATTTGAATTTTTTTACTTTAATTTAAGATATTAGTGTAATTTGAATTTGAAAACAAGTAAAAATCTATCTTTTTGCTTGATTTTATATCTTATTTTTAAATTTGATTATTTTATCTTATTTTTTAAATTTAAAGGTCAGATATTAAATATTTTTAAAATTAAATTTTTTAAATTATTGGACCTTATTTAAATTTAAAATAAGATTACTATAATCATGTAATTTTAAATAAAAGTAAGATATTTTGCTAACTTTTAAATTTTGTTATTTTTTTATTTAAATTAAATTATAAAATCTGAAAAAAAAAATTATTTTATATTTAATTTATAAAGTAACTTTAAAAATTTAAAAGGTGGTTAAAAATTATTTTTGAAATGATATTTAGGTTAGTTGAAGCCTAATTTTTCAAAATTGTAGGTTTAATTTTAATTTTAATTTTATTTTATTTTATTTAAATACCGATTTTTTTAATTATTTAAATATTTTTTTTCGAAAATAATTATTTAAAATTAAATAAATCCTACATCCAACTATCCAATTCATCTTGTTGCAGGAGTATGTGTTTTAGTTTGTTTGTAAGTTTTATAAAACCTATTATTGCTTGATCTAAATTGCCATGGTTAACTTGTTGACAAATCTAATGTCTGATTTTAACCCATGGTTCAATTGTCAATAGGTCAAGTAAATAATTTGTAACAAATAAATTTTACAATCTTTTTTCATCTGTGTATGACCTAGCAACATGATACGATCCATCCAAGTGTATGCCTGTGTGAGCCTATATGTTTAATTTTGTTATAGATGCATATAGGTTGTTGTTGCTAAATAAAATATCATAGTTTTTTGATAGATTTTATTTAGGCCCATTTAGTTTTTGAGCCTATTCAATTAATAACAGTTGTTCATTTTAAGGTTGAATTCCTCTCTTTTGGGCCTTGTGTGAGAGTTGGGGGCCATAGAAGTGGGTACGACATACTGAACCCAGCTCCCCCTCACATGAACTACCCCAATTGTGAAGGCCCATTTGCCTGATTTGGATAACTGTTCTAGGTTAATTAAATTAGTTTAACCTAATAAAATTGATTAGCAACATACGTAATTTTATTTATTTTGAAATTAATTTAAGAAAAACATAGTTTAATGAATTATATTCTAAGCTAAACTATATGTATTTTCTTGTATTTAATTAAATATAGAATTATAACCAACTAGATTCTTTCTGAAGCTTAATTTAAATTTTTCATTAAATATTCCTATTTAAGTTGAAAATTAGTTATCTTTAACTAATCAACTTAAATCTGAATATCTTTTGAATTTTAAATTTCAAAATTAAGTTGAGGAATTTTAGGAATTGGTTATTAAGATTCTTTAGATATTTTTTAAGTTGATATGTTTTCAAATATTAACTCAAAATGGAATATTTTCAAATTAAGTGGTTACAACTTAATTTTATATTTTATTAAATCTAATTTGAAAGATATTTAAGTTGATTTTTTTTAGATTCTTCTAAACAGCTTAAACAAGATATTTTCAAATTTGTTCCATCATTTTCGAATTTATTTTTCGAATTTATATAATAATTGAAATTTAATTAAAGTTGATTTTTTATTTAAACCAACTTCAATTTGTAATTTTTCATTATTATAATATGGAAGAAATGATTAAATAAAATACATATTTTAAAATAATGAGCTTTAATCAAGAGACATTCGATCTCCATTGTTGGTTTTACATAGCTTTTGTTTTAGTGAGTAATCCTCCCTAATGGAGGAACGTTCATTAGCAAGTTAGCACCGTTTAATCTCAAAAGATAAGTAGCTTTGGAAGTGTTTTATATGGTATGGATCACCCTAATGGTGGCGACTGTATTTGACTTACAAAATATGAAACAATGGTGGAAGCTCATAAGATAGAATTACCTTGACTCTCGCCTAAACGGGACAACGTTGAATTCCAATCTTGATCGAATAAAAGGTTGCTAGAATGATTATCATTTTAGATGAATTGACAACTCTATTCAATGGATGATGCTTTGACTCTTGCCTAAACGGGACATTGTATCAGTTTGTTGAAAACCTTGGAAAATAAACTATGTTAGATTTAGTATTTTTATAACATATGTGATTATTTGTTATTTTCTGAATAGTGTATAAATTTATTTGAACCAAAACCTTACTTCTGTTTTATTGATGTATTGTAGTGCCAATATGAATAACCCTCACCCCGATCCACTCCTAGTTAATATCTTAGCAAAAGAACTCTATAGTGTGAAAATGCATCCTGGTAGTTGCATAAACTCGCACCTGTTGATGATGAATCTGAAGTTCCAAAAGGCAAATCTACTAGGAATTGTTTATCAAGAGAACAATGGGTACAATTCATTCTTAATAGTCTTCCTCCGGAGTATATTGGATTTGTTGTTTCTTACATGATCAACAATTTCAACTCCTCCGACATGAACAAGCTCGAAGCAGAATTACGAGCTCATGAACAGAATCTGATTGCAATGGGACCTCCTGGGTTTGCAAATCTTAATCAGAGGAAAAGGATTAAGCATGAAAGCTCTGGGTCTACTAACCATGTATGTTCTTCATTGCAGCTGCTTGAAACTTGGGAAAATCTGTTTCCAGAAGAGTTAAAGCTTAAAGTTGGGAATGACGAGTTAGTGTCGGTCAAAGCTAGAGGAAAAGCCCGCATCAAGTTTCAACAAAGATTTTTAATTTTAGAAAATGTTTTATTTATTCCAAACTTTAGTAGAAACTTGATTAGTGTCTCACGTTTGCAAACACAATCTTATATATTGAATTTTTCTTCTTATTGCTCAATTTCTCGTAATGGATTTCAAATATGTGTTGCTTTCATGGAACAAGGGCTTTATGTTTTAAGACCAAATACACAAATCTCACTAAGTAGTGAACTTTTCAATGTAGCTAAACCTAGAAACCTTAAAAGAAAAGAGATTGATAATGATAATCAAACTTATCTATGGCATTTACGTTTAGGTCATATAGGCTTTGATAGACTCAAAAGGCTAACCAAAGACGGTCCATTGAAAAATGTCGTATTAGGTGAATTGCTAGTATGCGAGTCTTGCCTAGAAGGAAAAATGACCAAACGTTCTTTCTCTGCAAAGGGAGAGCGTGCCAAACAACCCCTAGGGTTAGTGCATTCAGATGTTTGCGGACCTTTGAATGTAAAAGCCCGAGGTGGTTATGAGTATTTTGTCACTTTCATTGACGATTACTCTAGATATAGTTTTCTTTACCTAATGCAAAAGAAATATGAAACGTTTGAAAAGTTTCAGGAGTTTCATGCTTTGGCTCAACACCAATTAGGTAAAACATTAAAGATCTTGCGAATTGATAGGGGTCGAGAATATATGGATATGCAGTTCAAAGATCATTTAATTGAACTTGGAAT
The DNA here is from genome assembly GCF_029168945.1 of Cannabis sativa. Lineage (NCBI taxonomy): Eukaryota > Viridiplantae > Streptophyta > Magnoliopsida > Rosales > Cannabaceae > Cannabis > Cannabis sativa. The sequence continues at coordinate 25,585,024 of NC_083605.1, forward strand.
TGAATCCCAATACATCGCCCTGTGCACTCCACAAAGAAATGGAGTTGCAGAAAGAAGAAATCGCACTCTTTTGGAAATGGTTAGGTCTATGCTGAGTTATTCAACTCTGTCTACGTCCTTCTGGGGATATGCTATACAGATGGCAAATGACATTTTAAATGTTGTTCCATCAAAAGCAGTCCCTAAGACACCCGTCGAACTATGGAATGGTCGTACACCTAGTTTACGCCACTATAGAATTTGGGGGTGCTCTGCTCATGTCTTGAGAAAGAAAGAAGGCAAACTTGAATCACGAACTGAAGTTTGCATGTTTGTCGGAAATTCTAAAGAGACTAGGGGTGGACTGTTTTATAGTCACAAGGATAACAAAGTGTTTGTTTCTACAAATGCTACTTTTCTTGAAGAAAACTATATTAAAGACAACAAACCGAAAAGTAAAGTTGTTTTAGAGGAAATGCTTTCAGATATAACTCCTTCCAATATTCCGTCCTCTTCCACTCAAGAAGAGGATAATCCCACTCCCTCAGTCAAACCTACTGAGAAAACTACTACCAAAGTTCCTGTTCAGAAGATCACCGCTCCTCGTCGTAGTGGGAGGGTTTCAACAAAACCAGCTCGTTATGGCTTGGATGGTGAAATCAATATGGTCGTTGGTGATGGTATTGATGACGACCCATTAACCTATAAACAGACAATGGCTAGTCCGCAACGGAAACGATGGTCAGCCGGCATGGATTCAGAAATGGATTCCATGAAAAAGAACAAAGTCTGGGAATATGTAGACGCACCAGATGAGTATCATCCAATCGGATGTAAGTGGGTTTACAAGAAGAAAAGAGGCGCTGGAGGCGAAGTCGAAACTTTTAAAGCTAGACTTATAGCCAAGGGTTATACCCAAAGAGAAGGTGTGGACTATGAGGAAACTTTTAGTCCTATTGCCATGCTCAAATCCATCCAAATTCTTCTCTCCATAGCTGCTGCTTTCGATTATGAAATCTCGCAAATGAATGTCAAGACTGCCTTCCTTAATGGGGTACTTGAAGAAACCATCTATATGGAGCAACCAGAAGGCTATGTTCTTCCAGGGCAGGAAAAGAAAGTTTGCAAATTAAATAAGTCTATTTATGGACTTAAGCAAGCTTCTCGCTCATGCAACAAAAGGTTTGATGAAATCATCAAGACCTACGACTTTCTTCAGAATGAAGATGAACCTTTTGTTTACCAACTCAAGGAAGACCAAGTAGTAGTATTCCTGGTCCTTTATGTTGACGACATTTTGATTATTGGAAACAATATCAAGAAAATGACTAACATCAAGGAATGGCTTAACACTCAATTCGATATGAAAGATTTGGGTGAGGCAGCCTATGTTCTTGGTATTCAGATTATCAGAAACCGAAAGAACAGATCTCTTGCTGTCTCTCAAACAACCTATATTGACAAAGTTTTAGAGAGATTCTCCATGAACAACACCAATGGGGCGAATATGCCTTCTAGATATGGTATTCGTCTATCTAAGGAACAGTCTCCTACTGATCCTCAAGAGATAGAGGACATGGCAAAAATTCCTTATGCTTCTACAGTTGGAAGTCTAATGTATGCAATGTTATGCACTAGACTTGACATCTGCTATGCAGTTGGAATCGTTAGCAGGTATCAGTCTAATCCAGGACAGGAACATTGGAATGCAGTTAAGTATATTCTGAAATACTTAAAGAGTACAAGAAATCTTGTATTAGTCTATAAGGGTGGTGCTTTAAATCCCATAGGCTATACTAATTCAGATTTCCAGGCATGTCTTGAAGACAGGAAATCTACATGTAGGATGGTGTTTACTCTTGGGGTGGAGCAGTGGTTAAGAGAAGTGCTAAACAAACCGCGATATCGTACTCGACGATGGAAGCAGAATACATAGCTGCAGCAGAAGCAACTAAAGAGCTTGTCTGGCTAAGAAAGTTCTTGACCAGTATCGGTGTCGTGCCTGGGATGGAAAAGCCTCTAGGCCTACTTTGTGATAATAATGGAGCAATAGCCAATAGTAAGGAACCTCGAAGTCACAAGAGAAACAAACACACAGAAAGGAAGTATCACATCATCAGAGAATATGTGGCAAGAGGGGATGTACTGGTTGAGAAAGTGGACACAGAAGACAACTTAGCTGACCCATTCACCAAAGTCTTGGCAGTAACTGCATTTGAAAAGCACCGTCAGAATTTAGGATTAATTGATATGTACTGATTAGTTTTATATTAGTGCAAGTGGGAGTTTGTTGGGTTTTATGCCCTAAATAAAACTACATTTCAATGTAATCCATTTTATTTAACATCAATAAAGAAACAGAAGTGTTTTTCATTCATTTGTGTATGTTTTGGTTCAATTTTATCAATTGCTTGTCTATTTGATTTATAAATTCATCTGAAACTCTTTTCACATACTTGATCCTGTTTATTGTGTTGTCAACACATTGGAAAGTAAACATGACTATGTGAATAAAGGTTCCTCGATTTATCAGAATACGGGGTTTTACTAATATGATAATCTACAACAGAGTTTACTTGCATTTGGTATAATGCTATGTTCTTTCCAGAGCATTGGTTAAAGTAAAGCTTGTTGGAAATTATTTTACCAAGATCTAGATTTACTAACAAGTATGTTGGATTAACAACCTAATATGAATTCTAAAACAATAAAAATAAACACATATAAAGTTAGAAAACCTTACAGTTGGTGCAGCGGAATAATATGACTCCTTCCGTTCAGATCTCTAGCCCTTGATTCCTTTCTGTAGCAGAGCATCACCAAGATCTGAACCTGGATCTTCTTTTCTCCTTCTTTGATGCAGAAATTCCATAGTCTTCCATACTATGATTGAGATACCACTTGATGTGTGTGGGCACTACTCATCTCACAAGGATTTCGAAAATTCTCTCTCTTTACTCTCTTAATTTCGTGGCTGATCATCCATATGATGTACAAGAGAAGAGAACAAGGGCTGCTATATATAGGGAGAAGGGAGAGCACAACTTTCCAAATAAAACAGTTTCCTTAATTACTGTGTAATCAATCAACTGCCTTATTTAGTGTGATCCACCACTTTCCTATTTTTGCTAGGCTTTGATTAGCAATTACATGGCAATTAAAAAATAAAAATAATAATTGGGAAACACAAAGGGAGTGCTCGGCCATAGAGGGAATATGGGCCTCACTTGGATTTTGCAGTTTTCTCAATTTTATTTCAATTTCTCCAAAAATGCCATTTTTCCAATTCTAATCATTTAAATGCCAAAACTAATTATTTAATAACTAAAATAGATTATTAAATAATATTGTCATTTAAAATAATTATTAATTAGACATACAAAGTCTCTTAATTAATAATTAAACCTAGAAACTCTTTTCTTTACGATTTCATCCTTAAACTGTGAGAATTCATAAAGTAGACATAGTCTAACTTTTAGAATTATAATTGATTAATTAAAATCAATTAACTGAGTCTTACAAGCAGTATGGCCTCAACTAGTATGGGGACCATGGGTCTATATAACCGAGCTTCCAATAAGTCGAACCGAATTTACCAAGTAATTCCCTAACTTATTAATTCCTCATTGAATCCACACTTAGAACTTGGAATTGCACTCTCAGTCATATAGAAACGCTCTATATGTTCCACGATATAGACACGTCATTAGTTATCCATTGCTATAACCCTAATGTGATCAATGATCCTCTATATAGATGATTTACACTGTACAGGATTAAATTACCGTAACACCCTACAATGTATTTTATCCTTAAAACACTTAACCCTGTATAAATGATATTTCACCTAAGTGAAATGAGATCTCCACCATTTATCTTCGTTTGGTTAAGCTCGAAGGAAATCATCCTTTACTTCTATTTGCCAAATAGAAGCTATAGATTCCATATTTATGTTAGCGCTCCCACTCAATTGCACTACCGTGTTCCCAAAATGTACGTATTGCCCAGACTAAAGATTAGGCTTACCTAACAAATCAAAGAACATGAATAATACTCTTGAAATTGAGCCTAGCCATATCAGGATTTCGATCATGTGATCTAGGATCAACTTATGATATTGAATTGAATAGATGTTTACGGTAAGTTTCAAAATCTAATTCAAAGTTCAATATCGGTCCATTCCAATGCATACTCCATGCATCCGATACTGGTAAACTTTGCCAATGTCCTGGAAAGGACATAACACTTTTCCAAGGTGTAAGAATACCTATCGCTGATTATACCATGTCAGTCTAAATCCAGTGTTCTGACAAATCAGGGAATCTACTTTTGAACATACAATAAAGATTATATTCCACGGTGCTGACAACACTATAATCTTTAACCAACTCATATGTTCTGGACTTAAAAAGAATTCATACATTATATACACATATAATCATGAAATAAATCATGTGAACCATGCAACATAAAATGTTATTTCTGATCTTTATTAATAAGTAAATCTGATTATATGAAATGAGTTTTATTTAGGGCATAAAACCCAACAAACTCCCACTTGCACTAATATAAAACAAAAAGTGCATTTCAAATAATCATTAACACCTTGATATACCAATCAAGTGTAATAGTAGTAAACTCCTCGTAATGGGATCTGACAGGTTGAATTAAACACAACCTCTTCTCCACCATTACTCTTCCTTAATCACAAAATCCTTGATAATGTGAAATTCCTCTCTATATGTCTACTCTTTTGGGATACTGGATTCTATACTTTTGGGCAACTACTCTTTTGTTATACAGGAAGTAACCATAGTAGTTAAGGCAAGTTGGAACACTGCCACAAATGTATAGAACTTTCCTTAGACTGAAAAAGTATCTTTCCTGCAACTTTTAACATTCAGTCTCTCTCTGGTAGACCAAGAGATTTCAGATAGGTTTTTACACTTCTCCAAAATCGCTACTCCACCCCCAAAGTAATCACCATCTCATCAGCAGACTTTCTAGCACAAAGGCAAGTCTTGAAATCTGATGTGGTGTAGTCTAAGAGTTTTAAACAAACACCCTTATTGACTAACATATAGTTCCTCTTCTTAATCTTAAAATTTACTTGATTGTCTTCCAATGTTCTTCTCCTGGATTAATCTGATACCTACTCATTACTCCCACTCAACAGCAGGTGTCTGGTCTAAGGCATACTAAAGCATATCTGAGACCTCTCACTGTTGATTCAAGAAATTCTTTCATGGCTTTATCTTCTCTGGAATAGTTGAAACTTTTCCTTAGATAAATAAAATCTATGCTTTTGAAGTTGTGAAGCTTCTATAGATTGCCATTGGAAAGAAAATGCTCCAGCATCTTACTAAAGTAAGTTGCTTGCATTAGAGTAAGTAATTACCAGGTATACCACAAGCCATAGGTTTAGATAAACTCAAACCTACAATACTAGGAACAGGAAGTTTTGTTAAGTCCATTGAATAGACTTATGAACGAAAATTTCCTTTCATGTCCTTGTAATAGAAAACTTTAGGTTACTCCATGTGAATGGATCAAACCATAGTTCTATTGGCTTTCTTCTTAGTTTCTTATCTTGACAATCCATTACTTGTTTAAACTCACAATGGATTTTAATCACTAGTGTCTTCCAAGTTATAAGAAGATGAGTTCCTAGAAACTCTCCCACTACAACAAGGTACCGTGAACTATGTCAAAGAAAACTAAATGGTATAGACCTCTTCAGTTGTGTTAAGACAACAGAGGCAGTGGGATCATCTTGTAACGAATAAGATGATAGAACACTTATGGAATCAAGAAAAAATATCTCCTTTATTTGCTACTTTACTTTCAGACTTAGTCATTTTCTTAGAAAAGTAGTATTTGTTTAAACAAACACTTTCTTATCTAATGACTATGGGATGCTCCACCCCGAATCACTTAGAATAGCTAACAAACATGCAAACCAGGGTTAGCAGTTCTAGCTTTTCTTAAGATTTCGATTAGGTCATCCATGAATCTAGTTATGATTTACATTAAGTATACAACCATTGCATCATTCTGAAATTTTATTTCCATAGAAGGATTTAGGCAACGACTAGTAACTAATCATCAATATGCAACTCGAATTTTTGGGGAGGTAAGTTTGGATATAATTCAAAATCAAATTAATGATCTTTGAACTGCATATCTACTAACTTTTTCTCCACCCCTATCAGTTCGCAAGATCTTTAACCACTTACCTTCACCATTGCTAGAAATTCATGAAATTTTTCAAACATTTCAAATTTCTTTTGCATAAGGTAAAATCTAGAGTGATCGTTTTAAGAATACAACAAAAACTCATATCCACCCCTGAATGTACATCCATCTGCGAATGAGATGAAATTACTTTCAGTGGATATAGGCATATTAACTCTTTGCAGAGAATGATCTTGTCAAAACCACTATGAACAAGATACAAATGCCATAGATTTATGAAATATGTGGTTGTATCTTTTGATGACTTACTTTAGTTATATCAAAGAGTTCTTAGAATAGTGCAAGTGCATTCTGGTCACAGAATACTAAACTCATACAGTTTGAATCCATTGAAAGAAAATGGTTATTAAACACTTGTGAAAGTGTAACTGTATAATTAGTAATTCTTTCTTGGACCATCACTACTAATCTAACTCTATGATTTGCCTATACAAGTAGGAGATATCTAAGATTGAGGATTTATATCATTTAGGGATAGAATTCCGAGAATATAATCATATGCGTCATCTAATTTCTTAAGAGAAAATAAGACTTTATATGAAATATAGACCATTCATCCAATGATATGTCATTAAGCTAATTCGAAATGAATAAGCTAAGAGGAATTAGGATAATTTCGTTTTAAATAAGAATCCAACGATGCTCCGATTAGCGAGAGTCAAAGTAATCTTATTTATACAATCTTCTTGTTTCATATTGTAAAACACTAGTCTAAGGTGTCATCAATTGATGAACAACTAGATGTTGCATATACAATATTTATCTTTCGAGATCTAACACTATTATGTTAGTCTAATGGTGAAAATCCATTAGGGATTTATCTCATTAGAAAAACAAATCAAGTTAGACCAACAATGAAGATTCGAAATTAAACTACAATTTAATAACAGAAAATAACATGGTTCAATACAAATTCATACACAATTCAGAAATTATGAAGCACATAGCAAGTAGGAATGACAAGTGAAAATACTAAAACATACAATCCTAAATAATTTCCAAGGTTTTCAACAAACTGATATCAGTGTCCCGTTTAGGCGAGAGTCAAAGCTACCATCCATTGAATAGAGTTGTCAGCTCATCTAAAATGATAAACATTCTAGCAACCTTTTATTCGATCAAGATTGAAATCTGCGTTGTCCCGTTTAGGCGAGAGTCAAGGCTATTCTATCTTATGAGCTTCCACCATTGTTTCATATTCTTGCAAGTCTTATACAGTCGCCACCATTAGGGTGGTCATAAACTATATAAAAAAAACTTACAAGATTACTTATCTTTCGAGATTAAACGGTGCTAACTTGCTAATGAACGTTCCTCCATTAGGGAGGATTTCTCACTAAAACAATAGCTATGTAAAACCAACAATGGAGATCGAATATCCTTATAATAGTAAAGCTCATTATTTAATGAAGGGTTGTATTTTCTTCTAATATTTATTTTAATCCATTTATTTTAAATATATATTTATTTAATTAAAATTTCCAATTTAGAATAAAAAATTCCAAATATAAATTTTAATTTAATATTTATAAATTATACTTAGATAGATAAATAACGTGAATTATTTCCATCTTACTAATAATTTCAATAAATATTTAGAAAATTATTCAATTCAAGTTGTTTCAAAATTAATTTAAATTAATTTACAACTCAAATTTAATTTTCTATAAATATATATTGTATTTTTCGAAAATGCTTTAAAATAAAATAAAAATAAATCCTGGAAAATTACTCTAATTTTATGTTGGCCCAAAATTAATAAAAATTAATTTTCAACAAAAAATATAATTTCCCTATTTAATTAAATACCTAAGAAAAATTTCAAATATTTAAGTATCATGATTAAAAAATCAACTTAAATATTAATTTTCTATTTAATTAAATACACTAGAAAAATACTTCAAGCAAAATAGATAATATCTATCTAGACTTTCATAGACTAATTAATCCAATTTCTAATTATAATATATTTTAGTTCATTTATTTTAATTAATCATTAAATGAAAAAATCAATGATTTAAGTTGGTCCAAAATTAAATGAATAATTTTCAACTTTAATCTATTTTTCAAATAAAATTCGAAATTTCTGCATCATGGTGATGCAATTTCGAAATTTGAGAAATGATTAATAAAATAAAATAAAATATATTTTGAAAATTATTCAGCTTTAAGTTATTCTGAAATAAGATTCCAAACTTAAAATAATTTTCAACTTTAATTAAATAACATGAAAATAACAACATTTAAGTATCATGATTAAAATCAACTTAGATATTGAAAATTTCAATTTAATTAAATGTATTAAATTCAAGAAATAAATAATTAAGTAAAGAGGAAACTTAATTATTAATTCTAGTTTAATACTAGGAAAATATTCTAAACATAGATTGTACCAAAATTAATTATGAGACAATTAATTTCACAATCAATGATATTTTCCCATTTAATATTAGAAATAATAATTAGTACTAGAAATAACTATCTAGAATATATCATTGACTAAGTGTTTTTCTAAAATTAACTTTAAAATATTACAATGAAAAATAAATTTCATATATTTTAAAAGTTAGTTATGTTACTAATTCTGTAAAGTCTTTTTTTGGCAAGTTAGGTGACAAAATAATTTTTCCTCTTTATGGTAAGATTGTTATGCATTCAAATTCGAAATCTTACCTCTTTTATTCGGTTTTTAGTTGCCATTTTCCTTGTTTGGAAAGTTGCACTTTCAGCTGAACTTTCCCTTGTTGAAAACTTCTCAAAAGAGAAGGAATTCTCTTTTGGAAAGTTGTCTTTTTTAGGGAAACTTTGTTTATTGCCTTTTCCTTACTGATTTCGATTGTATCTTGATACAATCAGAATATCTAATCTGTTTTTGGCAGGAATCAAGCATTGAAAGAAGATCGGACCCGATTTTAGTAAGTTTCCCGTTTCTCGCGTATCCGTTTCGCAAGAACCGAATCTGATGTAGCAGATCGTGTTTCTTTTGCAAAGTTTTTGTACAGCTGCTAATTCGAACTTGTGGTTGCCTCTTTGGTTTCTATGATCTATAAATAGAGCCTAGAGAGCAACCATTCGAATTACCTCTTCCATTATTCATTTTTTGCATTTACATTTTGTGAGAAGAGAGTGTTTCTTTGTTTTGTGAGAGCCTAGTTATTCACCTAGGTTCTAGTTGTTCTATTTCTGTTCTTACTCTATCCTAGAGGTTGTGAAGAACTACTTGACTGAACAAGAGATTGGTCTTCGGGAGAAGACTTGATAAAGCCTTACTTCGGGAGGAAGTAAGCACTTGGTCTTCGGGAGAAGACTTGTTGAAGCCTTACTTCGGGAGGAAGTAAGCACTCACACTTCAAAGACGAAGGGAGTTCGGGCTTGAAGGTGTTTCAAGAAGTCAGATTCATAAAGTGGATTACAAAGGATTGCGGCAATACTTTAGAGGGAGTCTAAACTTGTTTAAGTCAATTGTCTTTGTAATTTTGATACTTTATTAATTGATTTCATTCTCTGGGCGTGGCCCCGTGGACTAGGAGTGTTCGTGAGAGCACTGATACCACGTATAAATCTCTTGTGTCAAGTTATTTATTTTTCTGCAAATATTTTATATTCTCGTTCGTTCTTTGTAGCATTACTTTCTGCAAACGCTTACAGTTTTTATATTTTCTTATATACAACTGACATTTGCAAAAACACGATTTTTCATTTGGTATCAGAGCAGGACACTAAACTCTTAGTGTGGTCCTATAACGTTTTTGTTAGAATGTCATTTTTTGCAGAAGGAAGTTCTATTTCTAGACCACCGTTGCTTAATGACTCTAACTATCCTTATTGGAAAGTTAGAATGAGGGCCTTCATCAAATCTCAAGATGAGAAGGCTTGGAGAATAATTCTATCAGGTTGGTCTCTTCCAGTTGAGACAGATTCTTCAGGTAATACTACTATAAAATCTGAACTGGAATGGTCTATTGAAGATGATAAACTTTCTGCCTACAATAGCAAAGCCTTGCATGCTATCTTTAATGGTGTAGGTGAGGGTTACATTAAACTTATATCATCTTGTGTTTCTGCTAAGGAAGCTTGGGAGATCCTTCAAACTCAGTTTGAAGGAACTTCTGATGTGAAAAGATCTAGATTTATCTGTTAGGTTTTATGCCCTAAATAAAACTCTTTACAATCTGATTAGTTATCAATATAAGAAATTTGAAGTGATTGATGTTTGCATGAATTTTACATGCTAATGGTTTAATATGTTTAATATGTTTATTACATTCATACACACAAAATCAGTTAAATCCAGATTATATGTTTATTCACAATTACAGTATCGTCAACACAGTGGAATGTGATTGTGATCATATGAATCAAAAGTTTTGGTCCCTGTTTCATCAGTGTTATTGGATTTACACTAATGTGATAATCGGCGATGATGTGTACTTACACTTGGAGTAAGTGTTATGTTCTTTCCAGGACATTAGTAAAGTATACTAGTTTCGAATGTATGGAGTATACATTGGACTGGACCGATATTGCAACTAAGTTAAGATATTACAAACTTACCGTTATACATATCTTTCCAAGTCAATATCAGTAGTTGATCTTAAGATTGAAAAGAATCTAAATCCTGATATGCTTGGGCTCAACTCAGGAGTGCTATTCATGTTCTTTGATTTATTAGTTAAGCCTACTTTTGGGTCAGGGTGATACGTATATTTTGGGAACATGATAGTATGATTGAGTGGGAGTGCTGAACATAAATATGGAATCTATAGCTTCTACTGGTGTATAGAAGTTAAGTGATGATTCCCTTCGAGCTTAGCAAATAGAAGTAAATGGATGAGCTCTTGTTTAACTGACTAATTATTAGATCATTAAACACCATTTACAGGTAGCTAAGTGTTTTAAGGGGCAAAATACATTGAGGGGTGAGAACGGTAAAGAAATCCCATCTCGATGTAAATCATCTATATAGAGGATCTTTAAATCACAATAAGATTATAACAATGGTTAAATGAGATAGTATATTGGTATCGTGAAACATACAATATGCTCTATATAAGTCTGAGAGTGCAATTCTAAGTTCTAAGAGTGGATTCAACGAAGAATTAATAAGTAGGAATTTACTTGGTAAATTTGGTTCACTTATTGGAAGCTCAGCATATAGATCCATGGTCCCCATTCTAGTTGAGAACATTCTGCTTATAAGACTCATTAATTGATTCGTGATTGATCAATTATAATTCTAAAGTTAGACTATGTCTGATTTTATGAATTTTCACTATTCAGGGGTGAAATTGAAAGGAAAAGAGTTTTCTAGGTTTATTTATTTATTAATAGACTTTATATGTCTAATTAATAATTAAATTAAATGACAATATTATTTAATAATGTATTTTAATTATTAAATAATTAGTTTTGGCATTTAAAAGGTTAGAATTGGAAAATTGGCATTTTTGAGAAAATAGAGATAAAATTTGATAAAATTGCAAAATTAAGTGGGGCCCATTACAACACCTATGGCCGGCCACTTATAAGGCTTTTTCAAATTAATATTTTCATTATTTTAATGCCAAATAATTCTAAACTTAAACCTAGTAAGTTGCCTATAAATAGAAAGTGATGGCTCAGTCAAAACACAAGTTTTCAATAAGCCTTTCTGACAGAAATTTCTCTCTTCAGAAAACTGAGCCTTCCTCACTCTCTACCTTGGCCGAAACCTCTCTCCCTCTTTTCCTTCATCTTTTTCGTGACCCTAGTGAAAGAGTAAGTGCCCACACACAAGAAGCAAGAACTCAATCATAGATTGGAAGACCGTGAAGGATCAAAGCTTGAAGAAGAAGGAGATTCGGGCTCGGATCTTGATTATACTCGCTACGTAAAGGAATCAAGGGTTAGAGATCTGAGTGGAAGGAGACATTTATTCCGCTGCATCAATGTAAGGTTTTCTTAACTTTATATGTGTTTATTTTATCGTTTTAGAAAGTTCATATTTAGGATGTTAATAAACATACTTGTGAGTAGATCTAAGATCCTGGTAAAATAATTCCCAACAACTGGCCTCAGAGCCATGGTAATTGATTTACTTGCATGTAATTTGGACTTTAAAACGATTGTTTGTATGTTCTTTGGATGGTATTATGTTGTATTGAGTGTTATTTGATGATTGATTGATGATTATGAAATTTTCGTGAAAAATAATTGTTATTTCGGTTCTGGAATTATTTTTATTGGATAGTATGGAAAAAATTAAGCAAGTTAGCCTTTTACAGAACTCAATTTGGATTTTATTTGAATTAGTTATGATTTTTTGAAGATTTGACAAAATCGGGAAATTTGTCTTGATAGTTTCACATGCGATCGCAGAACTGTCCGTACAGTTTCGAATTTTTTCAATTTTCTTCAATTTTTCATACCTTTTCATGGAATTAACTTCCAATTTTTTGTATGGTTTTATATATATACTATTACTATTCCTAATTCAATTCTAATTATCATTTTGAATTAATTTAATATTTTTTAAATTTAATTCAAGATATTAGTGTAATTTGAATTTGAATAGAACTAGTATTTATCCTTTTGCTTAAAAATTTATCTTATTTTTAAATTTGATTATATTTTTTTTAAATTTAAGGTCAGATTTTTTTTGATATTTAAAATATCTTTTTAAGATATTTATAATATCTTTTAAGATATTTAAAAATATCTTATCTTTTAAGATATTTTAAAAAAATATCTTATCTATTAAGATTTTTTAAATCTTTTTAGATATTTTGACCTTATTTAAATTTAAAATAAGATATTTATAATCATGTAATTTTAAATAGATATAAGATATTTTGCTAACTTTTAAATTTTGTTAATTTAAATTAAATTTAAAAATCTGAAAAGATATTTTATTTATCTTTTCTAATTTTTATTTAATTTTTATTTTTAAAATAACATTTAATTTTTAAAAGGTAGTTAGCAAATTTTGAAATGATATTTAGGTTGGTTGAAACCTAATTTTTCAAATAGTAGGTTTAATTTTAATTTTTTTTTAAAATAATTTCGAAATTTTAAATATTTTTTTTATTTTTTCGAAATTAATTAATTTTTTTTATTTTTTTCGAAATTAATTAAAATATTTTATTTAATTATTTATTTTTCGAAATTATTTATTTAAAATTAAATAAATCCTACTTCCAACTATCCAAATTAACCTTGTTGCAGGAGTATGTGTTTTTAGCTTGTATGTAAGTTTTAAAAACCTATTATTACTTGATTGCAAATAGCCATGGTTACTTTTTGCCAGATCTAATGATCTGATGGCTCCCTTGGTCAAGTAAATAATTTGTAACAGGTAAATTTTACAATCTTCTTTCATCTGTGTATGACCTAGCAACATGATAGGATCCATCCAAAGTGTGCCTGTGTGAGCCTATATGTTTATTTTATTATATAGATGCATATAGGTTGTTGCTAAATAAAATGTCACACCATGATAGATTTTATTTAGGTCCATTTAGTTATTGGACCTATTCAATTAATAACAGTTATTCATTTTAAGGTTAAATTCCTCTCTTTTGGGCCTTGTGTGAGAGTTGGGTGCCATAGAAGTGGGTACGACATACTGAACCCAGCACCCCCTCACATGAACTACCCCAATTGTGAAGGCCCATTTGCCTGATTTGAATAACTGTACTAGGTTAATTATAATAGTTTGACCTAATAAAATTGAATTAGGAACATAATTAACTTTTAAAATATATGAAAATTTATTTTCATTTTAATATTTTAAAGTTAATTTTAAGAAAAACACTTTTAGTTTAGATATTATTTCTAGATAAACTATTTGTATTTTTCTTGTATTTAATTAAATATAGAATTTTAACTAACTAAGATTCTTTCTGGAACTTATTTAATTAAATATTCCTATTTAAGTTATAAATTAGTTGTATCAACTGATTTTTCTTAACAAACTTAAATTTGAATATTTGATTTAAATTTTAAATCAAGTTGAGGAATCTTAGGCATTAGTTATTAAAGATTCTTAAGATATTTTTTTAAGTTAATATCTTTTCAAATATTAACTTAAAATGGAATATTTTAGATATTTTTTGGTTGATATTTTTTTTTAAATATTAACTTCAAAAGATATCTTCAAATTAAGTGGTTACAACTTAATTTGTGATATTTAATTAAATCTAGATTTGAAATTATTTAAGTTTTAGATTTTTTCTATATAACTTAAATTAGATATTTTTTCAAATTTTTGAAAAGATACTTAGTCAAATAAGATATTTTCTAGATAGTAATTTCTAGACTACTTATTATTTCTAATACTTATATAGGAAAATATTATACTTTTGTGAAATTAATTATTTAAATAATTAATTTTGGTACAATTTTATTAAGTATATTTTTCCTAGTATTAAATAGAAATTAATAATTAAGGCTTCTCTACACTTAATTATTTATTTCTTGAATTTAATACAATTAATTAAGTTGAAAAATCTAAATATCTAAGTTGATTTTCATCATGATACTTAAATATTTATTGATTTTTCATGACACTTAATTAAATAGAAAATTAATTTTAGGTTGAAATTTAATTTTTCAACTTAAATTTAAATAATTTTCAAAATATATATTTTTCTTTATTTTATTAATCAATTTCGAAAATTGCATTTTAATTATGCAATATTTTCGAATTTTATTTTGAAAAATAGATTGAGTTGTAAAGTAATTATTTATTTTAATTAATTCTTGGACCAACTCAAGTCAATGATTTTTTCATTTAATTGATTAATTTAAAATAAGTGAATTTAAAATATATATATTATTAGAAATTGAATTAACTAGTCAAAAGAATATCTAGATAGATGATATTTTTGCTTGAAGTATTTCTTTTCTATTTTTATTATTTTCGAAAATTGTATAGTTTTTATACTTAATTTTCGAACCCAATAAATATATTCTCAAAGGAAATTTTTAAGTTGTTAATTATTTATTTAATTCATCTTAAATTAATTTCCTTAATATTTATATTTAAGATTATTACTAAGATGGAAATAATTAATTTTATTTCAATCACCATCTAGTATAATTTTATAAATATTATATTAAATTCTTATTTTTGAATTTTAATTCTTAAATAGAATTTAATGAGATTTATTTATTAGAATAATAAGAAAATACATTTTAAACAATGAGCTTTATTATTATTAAGATATTCGATCTTCATTGTGGGTTTTACACCGCGTTTGTTTTAGTGAGTAATCCTCCCTAATGGAGGAACGTTCATTAGCAATTTCGCACCGTTTAATCTCGCATGATAAGTGGTTTGCAAGTGTTTTATATGGTAAAGATCACCCTAATGGTGGCGACCATATTTGACTTGCAAATTGCGAAACAATGGTAGAAGCTCATGAGATAGAATAGCCTTGACTCTCGCCTAAACGGGACAACGCTGGATTCTGATCTTGATCGAATAAAAGGTTGCTAGAATGTTTAACATTTTAGATGAGCTGACAACTCTATTCAATGGATGGTAGCTTTGACTCTCGCCTAAACGGGACAACCGATATCGCTTGTTGAAAACCTTGGAAATTATTTAGGATTGAATTTTTTAAGTATTTTCTCATATCATTCCTACTTGCTATGTGCTTATAATTTCTGAATTGATTTTGTGTGTTAAACCATTATTAATTTCTATTTGTTGATTTCTATTATTTTGTAGTATCCTGTTTGTCAAAATGAATCCCATGTTATCACTGTTGACTGAAAATAAGCTGAATGGATCTAACTTTAATAAATGGAATGAGAACATTAAAATTGCTCTCATAGGAGAAAGTGCCTTGTTTGTTTTAACTGAGCCGTCACCTGAAGTGCCTGGGGATAATGCATCCAAAGCTGTGAAAGAAAAGTATGAGCGTTGGCAGAAGGCAAATGACAAAGCTCTATACTTTATGCTTTCTAGCATGGTTGACACCCTCAAAACTCGGTTTTCTAAAACTGAGAAGGCTGCTGAAGTTATGACGAAGTTAAATGAGCTATTCGGTAAGGCATCACTTCAGTCACGCTTTGACGCGACTAAGAAGTACATTAACGCACGGATGGAACCTCATCAAAACGTGCGTGATCATGTTCTCCTCATGTCCAGTTATTTCCAAGAAGCCCAGGATCATGGTGCTGAAATGGACAGTGCTACTCAAGTAAGTCTTATCTTGAACAGCCTGACTCCAGCATTTCTACCATACACATCAAATTATGTCATGAATAAGAAGGAAATTGACTTTCATGAATTAGTCAATGACCTTCAAACTTATGAAAATTTGATTGGAGGACCCAAGAAGAAAGGGAGTAAACCTCATCCTGGCAATGGTAATGGGACGATGAAACCTGAAGCAAATGTCGCCTCTGCTTCAAAGCCCAAATCGAAGAAGAAGTGGAAGAACACCAAGAAGCGAACAAAAGTCATGAAAAAGACTGCTCCTTCTGGTGATGCTACACTTAAAGGAAAGTGTTTCCACTGCAATGAAAAAGGCCATTGGAAACCCCAATGTCCTAAACTTCTTGCAAAGAAACAAGGTATTTCCTTTCATAAACTTTAAGAGTTTTAGTGAATTATTATCCAATTGGATTTATAATTCTGGACTAACTTTGTTTATTTGTTTTCTTCTTCTTATAGGCCAAGCTACTTGAACTCAATTGAGTTGGATCAGCAAGCTGGACCAAGGGTGAAATCGTCCAGATGAAGATGAAGCTCTTCAATTTATTTTTTGAATTAATTGTTTTAGTTTAAAGACAATTTGGATTTCAAATTTTAGTTAGGGATATTTATCCCTGTTTCTCTCATATTGTTGCAATATTTTTTTTTATTTTTAATAAAATTTTATTTTTTTTTAAATTCCCTATTGCAATTTATGAGATTGAGCTTCATTTAATTCTATCTTCATCAATTATTACCACATTATATTTATATGTTTGTATGTGTAAGTGTTTTTATTATTGATGCAAATTCTATAATATTTACAACTCTTCATAGAGTTATATTATATAAACACTAGAAATTATTTCTATGTTTATCAATAATTGTTAATTCTCATACAATTATTAAGAATTTGTTTAATAAAAGGATCTTATGATCTGATAGGGGTGGAGAAAAGTTAAGAAAACTATGCAGTTCAACGATCTTTTATATCTAATGAACTCTGGATAGTATTCAACTCCACATAAACTCTATCACACAGAGAATCATGATCTTTACAACCTTTAGGGGTGGATCATAATCTCTATATACTTAGGGGTGGAGATTTTCCATAGTACCCTATATGTATATTCTTAGGGGTGGAGTCTATTCCACAATTCCCTATGAAACACATATCTTGTTTAAACATAGAAGTAATATAATGAGTCAGCTATTGTCAATATAAATTCTTGATCTTGATTGTATGTTCCATTTCAATTTTACTGTTGTAAGTAAGAGTTTGATACCGTTGAAAGTTCTTTGTTAAAGTTTCACACTACCTTAATTGAGTGGGAGAATTTTAAAGTTCTATACCCATCTTCATTAGGTTGATAATTGTGATAGGTACTTAAGAACACTACTGAAAAGCAAATCTAACCATTCACATGGATAGGTATAGCTTATCAGAATTATGAGAATAAGATAAAGAACTCTAGTTCAGTCCATTCGAATGACTTGAGCCAAGAATTCTTAATCCTCATAAAATTTGATGGTATCTTAATTTTGATTACTTTATCTCTGGCATGTATTTTTCACTTCAAATACTAGTCTGCCATGTTGATGACTTAGTCTTAACTTAAAGTTTCAGACTAATACAAAAGTCACAACTAGGTAACTCTCCAAACAATCAGAGGTTAAAAGTATTATTTAACCAGACATCTGCTATTGAGTGGGAGCTATCTGAGATGTAATCAAATAGGGAACATTAGAAGATATTCAAGAAGGATTTATGAAAGTGATCTATATGTCAGATATTAAGGAACTGTGTATCAGTTGTCTTTGTATCACACCATCTAATTTCGAAATTCTTAAGATGGTGCTTACTTTGGGGGTGGAGGAATTATTGTATAATAATTCAAGCTCTACCAGAGAAGAACTATAACTTGGTCTATTCGAAAATACCAGAAAGTTATATCACTGAAGAAAAGTCTACACTGTATTATCTCAATTACATATTTTAAAATATGAGAGATATGTCCTCTGTTAATTCAGATGTACTTTTAAAACAGTAAAGATTTCAGTATCCCTTGATGAGTAAAGCATATAGTAAAGGATGTTTCATAAGAGTATTTATGAACTAGTTTCCAGAAGTTTGGGTGGATTAAAATACACTACACTTGATCTGAAGATCAAGAAATCAGATTGACCAATTTGCGCAGTTTGTTTTATATTAGTGCAAGTGGGAGTTTGTTAGGTTTTATGCCCTAAATAAAACTCTTTACAATCTGATTAGTTATCAATATAAGAAATTTGAAGTGATTGATGTTTGCATGAATTTTACATGCTAATGGTTTAATATGTTTAATATGTTTATTACATTCATACACACAAAATCAGTTAAATCCAGATTATATGTTTATTCACAATTACAGTATCGTCAACACAGTGGAATGTGATTGTGATCATATGAATCAAAAGTTTTGGTCCCTGTTTCATCAGTGTTATTGGATTTACACTAATGTGATAATCGGCGATGATGTGTACTTACACTTGGAGTAAGTGTTATGTTCTTTCCAGGACATTAGTAAAGTATACTAGTTTCGAATGTATGGAGTATACATTGGACTGGACCGATATTGCAACTAAGTTAAGATATTACAAACTTACCGTTATACATATCTTTCCAAGTCAATATCAGTAGTTGATCTTAAGATTGAAAAGAATCTAAATCCTGATATGCTTGGGCTCAACTCAGAGTGCTATTCATGTTCTTTGATTTATTAGTTAAGCCTACTTTTGGGTCGGGGTGATACGTATATTTTGGGAACATGATAGTATGATTGAGTGGGAGTCTTGAACATAAATATGGAATCTATAGCTTCTTTGGTGTATAGAAGTTAAGTGATGATTCCCTTCGAGCTTAGCAAATAGAAGTAAATGGATGAGCTCTTGTTTAACTGACTAATTATTAGATCATTAAACACCATTTACAGGTAGCTAAGTGTTTTAAGGGGCAAAATACATTGAGGGGTGAGAACGGTAAAGAAATCCCATCTCGATGTAAATCATCTATATAGAGGATCTTTAAATCACAATAAGATTATAACAATGGTTAAATGAGATAGTATATTGGTATCGTGAAACATACAATATGCTCTATATAAGTCTGAGAGTGCAATTCTAAGTTCTAAGAGTGGATTCAACGAAGAATTAATAAGTAGGAATTTACTTGGTAAATTTGGTTCACTTATTGGAAGCTCAGCATATAGATCCATGGTCCCCATTCTAGTTGAGAACATTCTGCTTATAAGACTCATTAATTGATTCGTGATTGATCAATTATAATTCTAAAGTTAGACTATGTCTGATTTTATGAATTTTCACTATTCAGGGGTGAAATTGAAAGGAAAAGAGTTTTCTAGGTTTATTTATTTATTAATAGACTTTATATGTCTAATTAATAATTAAATTAAATGACAATATTATTTAATAATGTATTTTAATTATTAAATAATTAGTTTTGGCATTTAAAAGGTTAGAATTGGAAAATTGGCATTTTTGAGAAAATAGAGATAAAATTTGATAAAATTGCAAAATTAAGTGGGGCCCATTACAACACCTATGGCCGGCCACTTATAAGGCTTTTTCAAATTAATATTTTCATTATTTTAATGCCAAATAATTCTAAACTTAAACCTAGTAAGTTGCCTATAAATAGAAAGTGATGGCTCAGTCAAAACACAAGTTTTCAATAAGCCTTTCTGACAGAAATTTCTCTCTTCAGAAAACTGAGCCTTCCTCACTCTCTACCTTGGCCGAAACCTCTCTCCCTCTTTTCCTTCATCTTTTTCGTGACCCTAGTGAAAGAGTAAGTGCCCACACACAGTAAGCAGTAACTCAATCATAGATTGGAAGACTGTGAAGGATCAAAGCTTGAAGAAGAAGGAGATTCGGGCTCAGATCTTGATTATACTCGCTACGTAAAGGAATCAAGGGTTAGAGATCTGAGTGGAAGGAGACATTTATTCCGCTGCATCAATGTAAGGTTTTCTTAACTTTATATGTGTTTATTTTATCGTTTTAGAAAGTTCATATTTAGGATGTTAATAAACATACTTGTGAGTAGATCTAAGATCCTGGTAAAATAATTCCCAACATTATCATGCTTCAAACTAAATTTGATGAGCTTAGAATGTCTGATAATGAAACTTTAACTGAATTTTATGAAAAATTATCTGACATTGCTAATGAATATTTTGCTCTTGGAGAAAAGCTTGATGATTCTGTTCTTGTAAGAAAAATTGTTAGAGTACTTCCAGAAAGGTTTGATACTAAACTTTTGGCAATGGAGGAAGCTAAAGATTTTAGCACTATGAAGGTGGAAGAATTGATGGGTTCCTTACGTACTTTTGAATTAAATCGACAGATTAAACAAAAGGACAAACCCAAATCCATTGCTGATAAAGGTAAAAGTATTGCTTTGAAAGTTGCTGATAATGAAAATTCTGATAGTGAATGTGATGATGAGATTGCTGTATTAACTAAGAATTTTCAAAAATATATGAAAAAGATGGGAAATAAAAAGAATATTTCGAAAGGTTCAAAAGGTAATACTTTTATTAAACCATTTGTTTCTAACAAAAAGGGAATTCAGTGCAGGGAATGTGAAGGTTTTGGGCATATTCAAGCTGAGTGTGCAAACACTTTGAAAAAGAATAAGAAAAGTTTCAATGTCACTTGGAGTGATGATGAAATCGAAAGTGATGAAGATAATTCTGAAAATGTTGTCCTAACCTCTGTTATGTCTAATGTGTTGTGTGATTCACAGGTGAAAGCTAGATTGGTATGTCTGAATAATACCACCGAACAAGAGGAATCAGATTCAGATGAGTCTGAAATCTGTGAAGAGTCTCTTGCTGAATCATACAAAGTCATGTATGAAAAATGGATTCAGGTTGCTTCTGAAAATAGAGAGTTGAATAAATTGAATAAACAATTGTCTCATCAAATTGAAATGTGTGAACTGAAAATAAAAGAGTATGGGACAAATGTTTGTGATAAAGATGAAAAAATCACTCTCTTAAAGAAGGAACTTGAAAATTTTAAGAGAAATATTCAAATGCTTAACCCTGGATCTTCTATTTTTGAAAAAGCACATAATGCAGGTCAAAGAGGTTTCGCAGGCATTGGATCAAATGGAATGGAAAATTCTGGAGTCACAAAGTTTGTAAAATCTAGTGTTCCAACGAATCATTCTGAGGCTACAAAGTCTGCTGCAACAGTTTCACAGACTATTGTAGCAAGAGCTGTTTCTTATGTCGCAAAATCTCCAGAATTTTCGAAAAGAGTAAGATCTCAGGTAAAAAGATTTGTTCCTACTTGTCATTTTTGTGGTAGAAAAGGACATATCATACCTAAATGTTTCACGTTGAAAAATTTGTTTAAAACAAATTATTTTGGTAATTTGAATTTTTTTCAAAAGAAACATAGTGCTTTGAAACAAAAATGGATTGAAAAAGAAAAATGTCTAGTTGGTTTTTCTGATAAAAGTGCTGCTTCTCAAATGTGGTATTTTGACAGTGGTTGTTCTAGACATATGACAGGTGACAAGGATTTTTTAATGAATATCAAACCAATGCAATGTGGTGAGGTCACGTTTGGTAATGGCTTAGCTGGTAAAGTTGTTGGTATGGGAACTCTAAATTTTGAAGGGTTACCTAGACTGAAAAATGTGATGTTAGTTGAAGGACTAAGGGCTAATTTACTTAGCATTAGTCAAATTTGTGACCAAGGGTATACTGTTTCATTTGATAGTGATCATTGTTATGTTCTTAATGATGATAATGAATGTATCTTGCAAGGATTTTGATCCAATGATAACTGTTACACTCTAACCCCTGTGTTTACTTGCCATTCAGCTATCAACAACACCACAGATTTGTGGCATGCCAAGCTTGGGCATATTAATTATAAAAACCTGAAAAAATTGTCAAATGCAGGTATTGTTCGAGGACTTCCCAAGCTTGGTAAAGAAAGTGTTGGTAAGTGTGAACCGTGTCAACTTGGGAAGCAATTAAAAATCACTCACAAGCCTGTGTCTGATATCAATACCTCAAAAGTATTGGAATTGCTTCACATGGATCTTATGGGTCCAATCCAAGTTGAAAGTTTGAATGGTAAACGATATATCTTTGTGTGTGTTGATGATTTCTCTCGTTTTACTTGGGTAGATTTCTTAAGAGAAAAATCTGACACTTTTGATGCCTTTAAAACTCTTTGTTTGAGACTAAGAGTTGAGAAAGGTTGTAATATTGGGAAAATTGTTCGAATTCGAAGTGATCATGGTAAGGAGTTTGAAAATTCTGTGTATGATGATTTTTGCAAGTCTACAGGTATAACTCATGAATTTTCAGCTCCCAAAACTCCTCAACAAAATGGAGTTGTTGAGAGGAAGAATCGAACATTGCAGGAAATGGCAAGAGTGATGTTAAATAGCAAGAAGTTGACAAAGCGCTTATGGGCTGAAGCTATTAACACAGCTTGCTACATAATAAACAGAGTGTTTATTCATCCTGGTACCTCAAAAACATCTTATGAAATCTGGAAAGGTAAGCGCCCCAATGTAAGTCATTTTCATGTTTTTGGATGTGTGTGTTATGTCTATAGAGATCGTGAGCATATTGGTAAATTTGATGCTAAAAGTGATGTTGGTGTGTTTATTGGATATTCCTTAAACAGTAGAGCTTATCGTGTTTATAACATGAGAACTCAAACTGTATTGGAATCAGCTAATGTGGTTGTTGATGATATAGTTTTTGGTTCTACATCTAACCATGAAGTGCAGGTATTTGTTGATCAAATGAAAAGTGAATTTGAAATGAGCATGGTTGGTGAGCTTAATTTCTTTCTGGGTCTTCAAGTAAGACAAATGGAAGGAGGTACATTTGTATCTCAAAGCAAGTATGCTAAGAACCTTGTCAAGAAATTTGGCCTTGAATCGGCTAAGCAGGTAAGTACTCCTATGAGCACCACACTGAAATTAACAAAAGATGAGAATGGAGTAAAGGTAGACACTACACTCTATCGTAGCATGATTGGAAGTCTTCTGTATTTAACTGCTAGTCGTCCAGATATATGTTACAGTGTGGGAGTGTGTGCTAGATATCAAAGTAATCCTATGGAATCTCATGTATCAGCTATAAAAAGGATTATTAGATATGTTAATAGCACTCCTGATTATGGAATTTGGTACTCGAAAGATACCAATTCAAATCTTGCTTGTTTTAGTGATGCAGATTGGGCAGGAAATGCTGATGATCGAAAGAGCACAAGTGGAGGGTGCTTCTTTCTTGGGAATAATCTAGTATCTTGGCATAGCAAGAAACAGAATTCCATCTCCTTATCCACTGCCGAAGCTGAGTACATAGCTGCTGGCAGTTGTTGCACTCAACTATTGTGGTTGAAACAAATGTTGATTGACTATGGGTTTGATTTGGGTGTTTTGACTATTTTTTGTGACAATACTAGTGCCATAAATATTTCCAAAAATCCTGTTCAACACTCTAGAACAAAGCACATTGATATAAGACACCACTTTATCAGGGAACTTGTTGAAAATAAATCATTGCAATTAGAATATGTTGATACTGAAAAACAATTAGCTGATATTTTCACAAAGGCCCTAGATGCAAGTCGCTTTGACTCCCTCAGAAAGTCTTTGGGAGTTTGCATTGTTTAATTTTATCTGTTCATAATTCGTGTACAATAGTGTTATGTGATTCTTCTCTAGCTCTTAATCTTCTATCATTGTATTTTGACAAATCATGTTTATGCTTTTGGAATATAATTAGTTAGGATCTCAGTCTGATCATACTTTGTGATGTTGTGTTAAAAGATTCATGTTACTCTTTCTTTGTGTCTGGGATTAAATAATGTTCTTATACAGAGTTGAGCAATTTTTGTTTCATTCTTGTCAGGCCCCTTGCTGGAATAGAGCTACCCATACTGAGGTGTGAAAGCCATCTGATGAGTAAGCTGGAACATTGTAATTAGCAACTATGATGAGGATGCACTACCATAGAAAAGGGCTACCTTCAGTATGGTGTGAAAGCATCCAGTTGCGGGATCAATTTGAAAAAGGCGAAAATGAAAAAATCTTGCCAAGGACAATGATCCTATTTACACTGCACACACTTATGTCTGACAAGTGTGTTCAAATCTGTAAGTCTCCTCTATTAAAATTAAATTGATAAATCCTGGTTCACAACTTTCAGTAACATGCATATCTTTTTCATCAACATCAATTAAGTATGATTATTCCATGAGATACTAATTAGTTATTTTCCTTAAAAGCATAACATGTATTTTATTTTGTCAATTGTCAATGATATTTGATTTACTTGCTTAATACGAATCACATATAGTTATTGTACACTTTGTCTTTTATTTTCGGTTTTTATTTAAAATAATAATAATAAAAAATAATAAAAAAATAAAAAATAAAAATGAGGGAGGCGTGTGACTTGCTTCATGGGTTAAGGAAAATCTTGTGCATAAATGGTAAGTATCAACATTTATTCTTTCTTTGATTTATTATGATATTTTTCCAAGTAAAGATTAATCTTTATATGGTAATGTGCCTTTATTCTTGAAAGATTGATTTATTTTTGGAAAAATTTGTTGGCATTTCTAGTTTCCTTTTATGTTTTTAAAAAAAAAAAGGGAAAGGAGTTGTGAAGTGGGCAGTTTCCTCTTTTGGTTCATGGGCTGGCGGTTACCATTTGAATTTTCAAAATTGGTTTCCTTTTTATTGCTTTGATGCCAAGGTTATATAAACCAAATTGTGACACTTATTTCTCCACCTACCCGAACCTTGTTTCTTGTTTCTCTGTCAGTCACTATTCATCTTCCCTTCCAGTTTCAAAATGGTGAGAACCAAGAACCTAGGGCACTCAAAAAAATTAGAAGAAACCGTTCCAACTCCTTCTAGTGCAACCCCTGCTGCCTCAATTCCTCCTCCTGCTGTTGCAAAGCCTGGAGATT
Organism: Cannabis sativa; assembly: GCF_029168945.1. Lineage (NCBI taxonomy): Eukaryota > Viridiplantae > Streptophyta > Magnoliopsida > Rosales > Cannabaceae > Cannabis > Cannabis sativa. The sequence goes on from NC_083605.1 coordinate 25,610,462, forward strand.
CATCGCTTCCACAGCGTGAATCTCAAGCCGTGAAGCCAAAACGTCCACCCAAGCAAGTTGCTCGCAAATCGGTAAGGCCCTATCGCACCTGGACTTCCTCATCTGAATCTTCTAAGGAATCTCCTCCTCCATTGGCTGTTCCTCCTCCTGCTGCATCAATGGCTGGCACCACTCCAACAGGCCCTTCCACTCGAACTCGAGCCCAGCAAGCCTCGGCTGAGAAAGAACTTCAGGCCTCTAAATCTCGAGAGAAGACTGTTCCTCCAGCCAAGAAGAAACTCAAGACTAATCCTCCCTCGGCTTCCTCGAGTTCCAGTTCAGAAGAAGAGGATCCAATGGAAGTCTCTTCAGACAAATCAGTCTCTCTGCATACTGAGAAGGACAGTGAGGACACAGAACTCGAGCCAGAGCCTCCTCTCTCGAAAACTGCTTCTGCAGCAAAGGCGTCTGCTGCTGCCAAAGGCAAGCAGCCCATGGAAGATCCTCCATCTGGTAATATCCCTTCCTCTATCTCTGGTTGTCCAACTTTTTACTATCGAGACAATGAGCGTGACTGGAATCTCTATGCAACTCGTAAGTTTGAAAGTGAGAGGAATTATGATTTGCATGCCCATCGAGTTTATGGTATTGTAAAATTCATTCAATTTCATCAATGGGAAAACACTCTTACTGGTTTCATTGGATTCATTGCTAACATTATTAAAGAGTTTTATGCTAATCTTACTGATGATTTCCTTGATGAGAACTCTAGACTGTATAGGAGAGTTTATGTTAGGGGTCACTGGTTCTCATTTTCTGAAAAGGACATTGCTCAGGCTTTGCAATTGCCTGAGAATGTATCCAATGGTGTGATGTCCATGGATCGTGACTTGATGCACTCTGAACTCACTGGTGCTCGTTCAGAATTGAAACCAGGGGAGAGTCTTCGAATTACTCACCTCACTTTTGCTCATGCTTCCCTTATGCGGTTTGCACTAAGCAATTGGGTTCCAAATTCGAACAAGACCGTGGTGTCTCAAGAAGTGGCTACACTCCTATACCGCATCACCTCTGGAACTTCCATTGATCTAGCCTCTCATATTCTCAACCAGATTGTCTCCTTTCGACGAGGTAAAAAGCCAACCTTCAAACTTGTATTTCCCAATCTAATCTATAAGGTTTTATCCTCTCAGAAGAATGTGGCCCAAGCACATGAAACACTTGAGCCTCCCATCTCTGGCCCTACTTTCCAACCTTCTGAATATTTTGATGGTGTGTTTCAAAAACGGCCAAAGGCTGGTGCTGCTGCTGCTTCTGCTGGTGCAAGTTCAGGCTCTGCTGCTGCAGAACTCCTGGAAGTCAAGTCTGAACTTCAGAATGTGTATACTCGTCTTGAAGCAATGGCTGATGTCCAGCATGACATGTCCAGGCAACTGTCCACGTTGATTAAACTTTACAAAGCTTAAAGTGTTTTAGTTTGTTTCTTTTTCCTTTGTTCTTTGTTCTTTGTTTACTTTGGCACTCCGATAAACAAAAACGGGGAGAGATGGTTATTTTTTGGTTTGTTGCCCAACTCTGGACCCTCTTTTTCAGGGGGAGTTGTGGTTTGTTAGTACTTGTGAACTTAATGTTTCTTAATGTTTAAAGTTAGCATGTTCTTTGTTTTTATTGTGATATTCGATTGTGTTACTCAGGGGGAGTTGTATCTTTTGCTCTTGCTAACTTTGCTTTGCAGGTACTTTATGGTTAAAAATTATTTTGTTCATCTAAAGTGCCAAAGGGGGAGATTGTAAAGTCTTTTTTTGGCAAGTTAGGTGACAAAATAATTTTTCCTCTTTATGGTAAGATTGCTATGCATTCAAATTCAAAATCTTACCTCTTTTATTCGGTTTTTAGTTGCCATTTTCCTTGTTTGGAAAGTTGCACTTTCAGCTGAACTTTCCCTTGTTGAAAACTTCTCAAAAGAGAAGGAATTCTCTTTTGGAAAGTTGTCTTTTTTAGGGAAACTTTGTTTATTGCCTTTTCCTTACTGATTTCGATTGTATCTTGATACAATCAGAATATCTAATCTGTTTTTGGCAGGAATCAAGCATTGAAAGAAGATCGGGCCCGATTTTAGTAAGTTTCCCGTTTCTGGGCAGATCTGCTTCGTCAGCAACCGAATCTGATGTAGCAGATCGTTTTTCTTTTGGAAAGTTTTTGTACAGCTGCTAATTCGAACTTGTGGTTGCCTCTTTGGTTTCTATGATCTATAAATAGAGCCTAGAGAGCAACCATTCGAATTACCTCTTCCATTATTCATTTTTTGCATTTACATTTTGTGAGAAGAGAGTGTTTCTTTGTTTTGTGAGAGCCTAGTTGTTCACCTAGGTTCTAGTTGTTCTATTTCTGTTCTTACTCTATCCTAGAGGTTGTGAAGAACTACTTGACTGAACAAGAGATTGGTCTTCGGGAGAAGACTTGATAAAGCCTTACTTCGGGAGGAAGTAAGCACTTGGTCTTCGGGAGAAGACTTGTTGAAGCCTTACTTCGGGAGGAAGTAAGCACTCACACTTTAAAGACGAAGGGAGTTCGGGCTTGAAGGTGTTTCAAGAAGTCAGATTCATAAAGTGGATTACAAAGGATTGCGGCAATACTTTAGAGGGAGTCTAAACTTGTTTAAGTCAATTGTCTTTGTAATTTTGATACTTTATTAATTGATTTCATTCTCTGGGCGTGGCCCCGTGGACTAGGAGTGTTCGTGAGAACACTGATACCACGTATAAATCTCTTGTGTCAAGTTATTTATTTTTCTGCAAATATTTTATATTCGCACTTTGTTCGGTTTTCTTTGTAGCAGAATTACTTTCTGCTGCTGCAAACGCTTGCAGTTTTTATATTTTCTTATATACAACTGACATTTGCAAAAACACGGTTTTTCAAATTCAATTTTAATTAGGTTAGACTAATATAATTAACCTAATACAATTATTTAAATAAGGCAAATGGGCCTTCACAATTGGGGTAGTTCATGTGAGGGGGAGCTGGGTTCAGTATGTCGTACCCACTTCTATGGCCCCCAACTCTCACACAAGGCCCAAAAGAGAGGAATTTAACCTTAAAATAAACAATTGTTATTCATTGAATAAGCCCAAATCTAATTGGGCCTAAATAAATTTCCTTATGTCAAAATTTATTTTAGCAACCTAGTCCATTTACTTAGTAAAAACTTAAATGGGCTCCCTATATGTATCTAAGCCCAAAAGCAAACATATAGGCTCACACAGGTCAAATGATTTGGATGGACCCTATCATGTTACTAGGTTTACACAGATGAAAGAAGTACAAAATTTACATGTTACAAATTATTTATAAGATCTATCGTCAATTGGACTATGATTAAAATCAGATCATTGGATCATGATCTGTCAACAAGTTAATCATAGCAATTTAGATCAGATAAATAATAGGTTTGTTAAAAAGTTTTGAATAAACAATATAAATAAACAAACATTGTCCATGTAACAGATGTGAATCAAGATATTAATATAATTAAATTATTATTCTTAAACTAACCAAATAAAGGAAACTAATTTTAAAATATCTAGGTTTATTTGAATCAAATTAAATAAAATATCTAATAAGATCAATGATTTAAAAGGAAAGAATCTCCAATATCACTTTCAGATCTTATAATTTAATAAAATAAACCAATTTTAAAATAGATTTGGTTAAATAATAATTACCATAATTATATGTCAAAATATCTCAAATTAAGCAATATTTCAAATCTCTACAAAAATATCTATGTTATTTAAATATTTAAGATATGATTTATAAATTTCTAATAAGGAAAAAATGATATATATATATATATATAGAAAAAATATCATTTTTAAACTTATAATTTATAAATAATTAAATATTTAACAAAATAACAAATTTTTGAATTTGAAAAACATTATGGTAAGTATATCTATAAAAATATCTATGTTAATTTCAAATTTATTAATTATTTAATTTACCATATAAGATAATTTTAATATAATATTTTAAATAAAAAGACAAAGTTATCTTTTAATTTAAAATATCTTAAATATCAAAATATCTAATCTTATAATTAAATAATAAATAAATATTAAAGAACTTAACAAATTTTTAAATCTGACCATAATAGGAAATATTTTAAAATTGGAAACAATCCAAAATAGAAATATTTAAAATTGGAAAGAATTCCAAATTAAAAATATTTAAAATTGGAAACATTTCAATTTAGAAATATTTAAAATAGGAAAAATGAATTTTGGGAAACAATCCCATGGAAAAATTGGATTTTTGGGAAAAAATTCCAAAAAATCGCACTTTTGGGGAAGGCAGCCCAGGAGGTTGCACGTGCAGCCCAGGAAGGCTGCACGCAGCCTCCTACGCGCGCGGACAAGGGGAGCTGCAGGGTGGGACGCCGAGTTTTCTCGGCAGGTGCAGCATCTCCTCGGGCGGATGTGCAGGGTGCACACGGGCGTGAGGCTCGTCACACGCGCGCGCATGGGGGGCTGATCCGAGTGCCTGGTGCTCACGATTGAGCACCCTTGCATACCCGAATCCCGATTTTCTAAAATTCATATCTTTCTCAATTTTTATCGGAATCGAGTTCCGTAAAAAACAAAATTGCTTAATTTTTCACAAGGAATCCAAATAAAATATTTTCAAAAATTGAAAAAATATTTTTCATGGAAAAATTTCGTACAACATTAACATTCATCACATAAGCACATAAACCAACATGAAACCATCCAAATCAACACAGAAACATGCAATCATCGTTTTAATTCATATTACATGAAAGTAAATCATTACCATGGCTCTGGTGCCAGTTGTTGGAAATTATTTTACCAGGATCTAGATTTACTAACAAGTATGTTGGATTAACAACCTAATATGAATTCTAAAACAATGAAAATAAACACATATAAAGTTAGAAAACCTTACAATGGGTGCAGCGAAATAATATGACTCCTTCCGTTCAGATCTCTAGCCCTTGATTCCTTTCTGTAGCAGAGCATCACCAAGATCTGAACCTGGATCTTCTTTTCTCCTTCTTTGATGCAGAAATTCCATAGTCTTCCATACTATGATTGAGATACCACTTGATGTGTGTGGGCACTACTCATCTCACAAGGATTTCGAAAATTCTCTCTCTTTTCTCTCTTAATTTCGTGGCTGATCATCCATATGATGTACAAGAGAAGAGAACAAGGGCTGCTATATATAGGGAGAAGGGAGAGCACAACTTTCCAAATAAAACAGTTTCCTTAATTACTGTGTAATCAATCAACTGCCTTATTTAGTGTGATCCACCACTTTCCTATTTTTGCTAGGCTTTGATTAGCAATTACATGGCAATTAAAAAATAAAAATAATAATTGGGAAACACAAAGGGAGTGCTCGGCCATAGAGGGAATATGGGCCTCACTTGGATTTTGCAGTTTCCTCAATTTTATTTTAATTTCTCCAAAAATGCCATTTTTCCAATTCTAATCATTTAAATGCCAAAACTAATTATTTAATAACTAAAATAGATTATTAAATAATATTGTCATTTAAAATAATTATTAATTAGACATACAAAGTCTCTTAATTAATAATTAAACCTAGAAACCCTTTTCTTTACGATTTCATCCTTAAACTGTGAGAATTCATAAAGTAGACATAGTCTAACTTTTAGAATTATAATTGATTAATTAAAATCAATTAACTGAGTCTTACAAGCAGTATGGCCTCAACTAGTATGGGGACCATGGGTCTATATAACCGAGCTTCCAATAAGTCGAACCGAATTTACCAAGTAAATTCCCTAACTTATTAATTCCTCATTGAATCCACACTTAGAACTTGGAATTGCACTCTCAGTCATATAGAAACGCTCTATATGTTCCACGATATAGACACGTCATTAGTTATCCATTGTTATAACCCTAATGTGATCAATGATCCTCTATATAGATGATTTACACTGTACAGGATTAAATTACCGTAACACCCTACAATGTATTTTATCCTTAAAACAATTAACCCTGTATAAATGATATTTCACCTAAGTGAAATGAGATCTCCACCATTTATCTTCGTTTGGTTAAGCTCGAAGGAAATCATCCTTTACTTCTATTTGCCAAATAGAAGCTATAGATTCCATATTTATGTTAGCGCTCCCACTCAATTGCACTACCGTGTTCCCAAAATGTACGTATTGCCCAGACTAAAGATTAGGCTTAACTAACAAATCAAAGAACACGAATAATACTCTTGAAATTGAGCCTAACCATATCAGGATTTCGATCATGTGATCTAGGATCAACTTATGATATTGAATTGAATAGATGTTTACGGTAAGTTTCAAAATCTAATTCAAAGTTCAATATCGGTCCATTCCAATGCATACTCCATGCATCCGATACTGGTAAACTTTGCCAATGTCCTGGAAAGGACATAACACTTTTCCAAGGTGTAAGAATACCTATCGCTGATTATACCATGTCAGTCTAAATCCAGTGTTCTGACAAATCAGGGAATCTACTTTTGAACATACAATAAAGATTATATTCCACTGTGCTGACAACACTATAATCTTTAACCAACTCATATGTTCTGGACTTAAAAAGAATTCATACATTATATACACATATAATCATGAAATAAATCATGTGAACCATGCAACATAAAATGTTATTTCTGATCTTTATTAATAAGTAAATCTGATTATATGAAATGAGTTTTATTTAGGGCATAAAACCCAACAAAGCTCAGGTTGGGTGCATGGAGTATGCATCGGAAGGGACCGATATTGAACTTTGACATAGATTTCCAACATTTTTCGCGTCAATGAAGGGTCGATGGGATGCGTGGAAGGGAGATCCAGACCACCGAGGCTTTCTTTGGGATGACTCCATTTTGGATTTGGTTCGTGGTGATGAAGTTCAATTTTTTTCTTCTTGGGAGAAGAAGCAATTCATATACCTGGCCCTGTTCTTGCATGCTCAAAAACATTGGGTGGCCTTAGAGGCGGATTTAGAGTTGTTGAAATTATTGGTCCTCAATTCTAGTATTGGCTCGATCACTCCAAATGAATTGAAGAAGTTGATGGACAATTACTGTAACATATTCACATCATTGATCGACCAGTCTGGTATATTTGACACCCACTGCTTGGTAATGGTCCCTTAGATAACAGCCTCTGAAAGCCAAGTCGACCATTCACTCGGGATCTCAAGAACAGAACGGAAGTACCACAGATAAAGACGAGGTAATACGTTTTCTAAGTAATTTGATACATTGATAAATATGATTATAATAACACTAACTTATTGCTTATTTACTAATGCAATGGCGATTGCGGTGTGTACGTTATTGAGCATATTGAGCATAAGATTCTTGAGTTGCCATTCGATGGAGTGAATGACGACAACATGTTGTTTAGACAAAGATGGGCTGTAGATTTATTCTACCAAAACTTAGAATGAATTATTTTTTTTGTCAAAATCATGCCAGTTACAGCATTGGGAGAACAAAAAAAATTAATAGTGAATTATAATATATTTTTATGGAAAATTGTGGTTTTTATTATTATTATGCTAAATTTTCTGTTTAGCCCGATATAGTTCCGATACACGTATGATTATTGTCAATAGGATTTTGTTCTATTTTGCAATGGAGTAGATTTTCCTTATTGGAAAATTAGAATGGAAACTTACCTTCAATCTATAGACTGTGATTTGTGGCATATTGTGTCTAGTGGTCCTTACGTTGCTAAACATGTCATAAATGGTGTTGAAGTAATCAAGACTTATCAGGCATATGATGAAAATGATAAGAAAATACTTTCTAAAAATGCTAAAGCTAAATATGCTCTTATATGTTGTTTGGATAGAGACATATTTAAAAATATTGAACAAGCCTCTACCGCTTTTGATATGTGGAAAATGCTTGAAGTTACTCATCAAGGAGCTAGTGCTATTAAAGAGACTAAAATTCAAATTTATTCCACTTAATATGAGAACTTTAAGATAAAAGCGAATGAAACCATTACTAACATGTATACTCGCTTCACTACAATTACTCATGGTTTGAATTCTCTTGGCACGGTACTTACCCAAAAGGATATGGTGACTAAGATTTTGAGAAGTCTCACTAAGGCTTATCAAGGAAAGGTGGTTGCCATTCAAGAACCCAAGGATCTCTCAACACTTCCATTGGAAGAATTAATTGGCTCACTCATGAACCATGAAATTTTCATGAGTGCCCAAGAAGAAGAGGAAGTTGAAAAGAAAAAGAAGACTATTTCATTCAAGTCTTCCTCATCCCATGCCATTAGTGAAGAAGATGAGGAAAGTATATATAGTGACATGGAGGACTTGGCACTCTTCTCCAAGAAATACAAAAAGTTCATGAAATTCAAAAAGAACTTTGGGAAGAAGCCACAAAGAGGGAGTGACTAAAAAGAAAGAAAGAGCAAAGATGATCCACCAATTCAATTTTAATGGAAGAAGCCCGGACATATGAAGATGGATTGTCCAATGAGGAAGAAGAACAAATACAAAGGAGGGCAATGTTGGCGGATTGGCTCAATAGTGATGAAGAGGACTCTGAAGAAGAAGGAAAGAATGAAGTGGCAAACATGTGCATGATGGCACTTGATGATGGGGTAAGAATTTCTAGCCAAAATGATTGTGATAGCGAAAAATGATGATGATAACTTAGATATGTCATATGATGAGTTGTCTAATTCATTTAAGGAACTATTAGATGATTTTGGTAAATTGCTTGTTAAAAACCAAACCCTTAGAGAGAAGACCAACATGCTTTTAAAAGAAATTGAGATTTTGAAAATAAATGAAAAAGAACTTTTAGCTAAATCTCAATGTTCTACATGTGCTTCACATAAGAAAGAAATTATTGAATTAAAAGTCCATGTGAAAAGCCTAAAAAATGACATACATATACTTTCACTAGAGGTAAAGAAGGCTATGATCTCATGGTAGGAAGCCAATCATGTGGTTTTTCAAAAAGTGGTATTGGTCATGATCCTAGTAGAAAACAAAAGCTCTTGAGAAACTTTTTTGTGAAATTATCTAGTCTACCTCATTTTACATGCACATATTGTAACCGATATGGTCATACTATTTTCTATTGTCATGTGAAGAAATATGCATATCTAGGCAAGACTAAATGGGTACCAAAGGGTTCTAGAACTAACAAGAAAGGACCCAAAATTATGTGGGTACCAAAAGCCAACAAATGAACTTGTTTTTGTAGGAATCAACAAGAAAGAGCCAAAGCTTATGGTTCTTAGATAGTGGATGTTCAAAGCATATGACTGGTGATCCATCAAGATTTTCAAGCTTTAAAAGCAAGGAAGTGGCTTTGTCACTTTTGGAGACAATTCAAAAGGAAAAATTTTGGGTATTGGTGATATCGGTAACATATACTCTCCATGTATTAAAAATGTGCTTCTTGTTGATAATCTTAAACACAACTTGCTTAGTATTAGTCAATTATGTGATATAGGTTTTCGTGTTGTGTTTGAAACCTCAAAATGCTCCATTGAAAATGTTTCAACCAATGAAGTTATTTTCTTTGGAGAAAGGAAGGATAATGTGTATGTTATTGATGTTGATTCATTTGATAGTAAAAATAAATGTTTAACCATTATGAATGATAATTCTTGGTTGTGGCATAGAAGATAAGGACATGCTAGTATGGATTCTATCTCAAAATTAGTTAGAAAAGATCTTGTTATTGGTTTACCATCTATTCCTTTTGTCAAAGATAAACTTTGTGATGCATGCCAATTTAAAAAACAAATTAAAACATCTTTTCATTCCAAGAAAGAGATTTCAACTACTAGACCTTTACAATTGCTTCATGTTGATTTATTTGGTCCTTCTAGAATTGCTAGTCTTTGTGGTAAATACTATGAATTTGTAATTGTTGATGACTTTTCAAGATTTACATGGGTTATTTTCTTGACTCTTAAAAGTGATATTTTGGAAAACTTTGTCAAATTTTGTAAAAGTGTGCAAAATGAAAAAGGATACTCTATTACCTCCGTTAGGAGTCACAATGGTGGTGAGTTTGACAATGATGCCTTAGAATTGTTTTGTGATGAACATGGTTTTAACCATAACTTTTCGGCACCAAGAACTCCACAACAAAATGGACTTCTCAAAAGGAAGAATAGAACAATTCAAGAAATGGCTAGGTTAATGCTAAATGAAATCTCATTACCAAAATACTTTTGGGCCAAGGCCGTCAATACTTCTTGTTATATTTTGAATCGTGTTTTCATTAGGCCCAACATGAATAAAACCCCTTATGAGCTTTGGAAAGGGAGAAAAAACAACAATGGTTATTTTAGAGTTTTTGGATGTGAATGCTATATTTTAAACACCAAGGACAACCTTGGAAAATTTGATGCAAAATCCGATGTTGGAATTTTTATAGATTCAACACATAGTAAAGCTTATAAAATTTATAACAAAAGAACTTATGTTGTTGAAGAATCTATTCATGTGCTTTTGATGAGACTAACCCGCCTACAAGCAAAAGTTTAGATGATGATGTTGTAGGTTTGGGAGATGAGGTTTAAAATCTTGAAATTGGAGAGACTTCAAATGCTCCTTCACAAACTCTCAAAGAGGAACCACCCGTGGAAACGGTATATGAAAGCCAAGGTATGAATTCTAACCTTCCACATGAGTGAAAATTCAAAAGATCTCATCCTATAGACCAAATTCTAGGCGATCCTTCTCAAGGTGTCACTACTAGAAACTCCCTTAGAAACTTGTGCAATTTCATTGCTTTTATTTCTCAAATTGAACCAAAGAATTTTAAAGAGGCCGAAGTTGATGAATCTTGGCTTCTAGATATGTAAGAAGAAATAAATCAATTTATAAGAAATAATGTTTGGGAGTTAGTTCCAAGACCGTCACATCAATCGGTGATTGGAACAAAATGGGTCTATAGAAATAAGGTAGATGAGCATGGGGTCATTGTGCATAACAAGGCTAGAGTAGTCGCCCAAGGTTACAATCAAGAAGAAGGAATTGATTATATGGAAACCTTTGCCCCGGTAGCAAGACTTGTCCATTAGAATGTTGTTAGCTTTTGCATGCCATAAGAATTTTATCTTGTACCAAATGGATGTAAAAAGTGCATTCTTAAATGGGTACATTATGGAAGAGGTTTATGTCTCTCAAGCACCCGGTTTTCAAAATCATAAATACCCTAACCATATTTACAAATTGAAAAAGGCTTTATATGGTTTAAAGCAAGCTCCTAGAGCTTGGTATGAAAGATTAAGCACTTTTCTTATCTCAAATGGTTTTTCAATGGGTAAAGCGGATAATACACTTTTTATAAAAAGAAAATCGAAAGACATTATTATAGTACAAATTTATGTTGATGATATTATCTTTGGTGCTACTAATGATGCTCTTTGTGAAGAATTTTCTAAGTGTATGCACAGTGAGTTTGAGATGAGCATGATGGGAGAACTCAAATTATTCCTTGGACTTCAAATCAAGCAACAAAAGGATGACATATTCATAAGTCAAACCAAGTACATCAAAGATCTTCTTCAAAAGTTTGACTTAGCAAATGCAAAGTCCATGAATACTCCCATGAGCACATCTATAAAGATGGACAAAGATGAAAGTGGTAAGAATGTGGACATTACCAAGAATCGAGGTATGATTGGCTCTTTATTATATTTAACCGCTAGTAGACCGGATATTTTGTTTAGTGTTGGTCTTTGTGCTAGGTACCAATCTTGTCCTAAAGAATCCCACTTGAGTGCCGTTAAGAGAATATTTGGATACTTGATAGGCACAATGAATCTAGGACTTTGGTACCCTAAGAACTCAAACTTTGAAATAGTAAGCTACTGGATGCCGAGTTTTTCGGTTGTAAGACGGATAGAAAAAGTACTAGTGGAACATGTCACTTTCTAGGAAAGTCCTTAGTGTCATGGTTTAGTAAGAAACAAAACTTGGTAGCTCTATCCACAACCGAAGCTGAATATATAGTCGCGGGTAGTTGTTGTGCACAAATACTTTGGATGAAACAAACTCCAAAGGATTTTGATGTTGATTTTGAATGTACACCCATAAAGTGTGACAATACTAGTGCCATTAACCTCTCTAAGAATCCAATATTGCATTTTAGAGCCAAGCATATTGACATAAGGCACCATTTCCTTAGAGACCATATCCAAAGAGGTGATATTATGTTAGACTTTGTGACACCGAATTCCAATTAGCGGATATATTCACCAAGCCTCTTAGTGATGAGAGATTTAGTTTCATTAGAAGAGAGCTATGCATGACCAACTTAAATGAAATATAAGGTTTGCTAGCTATGAAAAATTTCATATCTCTTTGCTTACCTATTTATGCATATTCGTTCCAAATATGATATTAATGAGATTTATATCCATAGATGAGAAAATTTCTTGATACTTGACCTATATGAACTATACTTGTTGAAAACTCAAAATTATAGGTCATTATGTGAATTTTTGGTGAACCTTGGACTTGATTTTAAACAAGTGAACATGTGAATTTTTGCATATTTAATTATCTTGTGTGTCTATATGTTTGAACATGTGAAATTGAATGTATTTAGTGTGCCTATAGGTTTGTCTTGACTGAAATACGCATGAAACAAATTTTTGGCGCCCTACTTGTTGAAATTTATAGGTTTTTAGGCCTAAAAGAGTGTTTTTCACCAAACGTTCTCATTTTTCAACATTTTTCAATTCCGTAAGTTTTTACACCTCACATTTTACTTCATCAAACTACTGGAAAAAGAATTTTTCAATTTCGTTGCATAAAACTCATTTTCGGTAAGGTTCTAGTATTCTTGGCAATTTTCGAAAAGCTTACCGTAAATCGTGATTTTTCATCATTTTTGAGTTTTTCTTGTTTATGAAATTTTGTTTTATCATATTTGAGGTGCTAAAAAAATTTGGGGTCAAACAGTTGGACAAAATGGGTTTTCAAGCCTTTTCAGGGAATCTGCCTGCTGCAGAAACCGGTTAACTGGTTCTGCAATACCTGATAAATCGGTTAACCGGTTTCTTCACTGGGCACAATTCCAAGGCTAAATCAGTCTTTTAAAAATCAAATTTTTTGCTATAAAAACCCCACTACCAACTTTCTCACTCCCCATTCAGATACTTTAACCCTAAATAGAGCCTCAAACCCTTTTTCTCTCAAATTCTCACTCTCTAAACCTAATCTCCTTATTCTCTTTCACCCCCTACCACCATGGCCTCTTCTTCAAGACCAAAGAGACAAAGAGTGAAAATGCAACAAAGGGAGCAAAGAACTAAGGCAAAGCATGAGCTCTTCTCACATGGAAAATATGCGAAGAAGTTCAAAGAAGATTTCTTACAAAGGGATGCCATCAATGGTAAGCAATGTGATCTCCAAGCCCTTGAGTATGTCAATTTTAATTTTCTTATTGAACGTATGGGATGGGAAACATTGTTAGAAATTCAAACAAATATATATCCTAGGTTAGTTAGAGCCTTCTATGCTTGCATTGAGTTTAGTTGTGATCCATATAGCGTTAAGGGAATTCTAAAAGGAGTACCATTTGAGTTAACTATTGACTCACTTAATAATCTCCTTAATGCACCCAAAGATGGCATCTTGCTTGACCATAGACCTCGCCTTACAAATGATGCCTCTTTCAATTTTAACCTTTTCCATAATCATGTGTGTGTAGGTAACAACTTTAGGTTAAAACTAAAAAGAACCTACCTCACCCTTCAAGGGAAATTTGTCCATGCCTTTATATGCTCTAATCTTATTCCTAGGAAAGGCCATCAAGATGAAGTAAGTGTCATTGATCAAGTGCTCCTATACAATCTTATAATGGGTGATAACAAAATTAACCTAGGTTATCTCATCCTTAAAACCATAAGTGAAGTGTTTAAACCTTCCCTAAAAAGGGCATTACCCTATGGCTATCTCCTTAGCTATTTATTCCCACTTCTAGGAATCCCAATAGAAGATGAAACCGATATTTATGAACCCAATGATTTCGACACTCTTGGTGAGATCACATTCAATTCATGCGCTACAAATTCAATGAAGAGGAAAAGAAGTGGATTCCCACCAATCCAATGTCACATGCCAATGAGGAAGAACACTTGGTCCCAGGTTAAGATGAAAGGGAAGAGCAAGATATCCAAGCTCAAAATGAAGAGGAAGGCGAAGAGGAAGTGCCTCAAATACCCCAAGCTCCTCACTTCAACCTTGAAAAAGCTTTTGCCAACCTTACCACCTCCATGACTTCCAATTTCAACAACTTGAGAGGTGAAATGAACAACCAATTTTCCACTCTTCAACATGAGATGACAACCATAAGGAGTGATATTACCACATTGAGAGGAGACATGGAGCAAGGGTTTGACAACATGCAAGTGGAAATGGCACAATAGAGGGCATACATGGATCGTTTTGGACCTCCACCATATTAGTTTCCTTGCATTTTTTTTAGCATCTTCACTCTTGTTTTATTTTATTTTGCTTGTGTGCAAAGGCTTCATGCCTTTTAACTTTATGTGTTGGATGTTTTTTTTTTTGTTGGATGTTATTTTTTTTAAGTTTTGTTGGATGTTATGAGTTTGATATTTTTTATGCATGGTATGTGCTACTTTATTTTTTTCTTTATTTTGTGAATTTCTTGCCACCCTTTTTGATGAATCAAAAGGGGGAGAAAATCCATGATTATTTTTTTTTGGCACAAACTCAATTTTTTTTTTTTGGATATTTTTTTAAGTATAAAATTGAGGGGGAGTTTACAAAATCATGCAAGGTAAAATTAAAAGGTAAATTTTTTTTCTTGCACACATTAAGGGGGAGCTAATCCAATATACATTGTTTAAATTTTTCCTTTCCCTTTCCAAAATAATCAAATATTTGATATCATCAAAAAGGGGGAGATTGTTAAGTCAAACTTTTAGGTCTCCTTATTTTGATGATTAAAAAATATTTGATTATTATTTGTTACTACTAATTTGTTGATTTTGTAGCAAATTTAAAAGAGAAAATAATTTTTTCAAGACAAAATTGGTATTTTTACCAAACTTCATAAAGTGACCCAAAATGGATTCAACAAGCATATCAAGAGCAAAAGATTCATCAAGGGATCAACAACTCAAGACCCTATTCAAAAGAGGTCTTCAAAAGCCCAAAGTCAAAAGTCAACCCGAAAGTCAAAGTCAAAGTCAACTCTCGGGAAAAGTCAATATGGGATCAAAAACATGCAAATCAAGCTAGGAGGGTCATCTACATCAAGACTACTCAAAATCAAATGGTATAAATTTACTTTAGTCTTGTTAAAGTGAATTGCATAGCACACTAGGTTTTATAAATTTAAATTTTGGCCCATTCACTAACTTGTGCAACAAGTTTTCTCACCCGATAGTTCAATTTTTTTTTTGATTGGATTTCTAAATCACATTTCATTTAACTAAGAGAACAAAATTGGAATTTCTGAAATCGGATAATCGAGTAGAGAGTTATGGTCGTTTTAGTGCGAAAAATTAGACTTTTTCCCACTGCCTGGATTTAGGTTAACCGGTTTCAAAGAGGTTAAGCGGTTCTCCAAAAACCGGTTACCCGGTGAACCGGTTTGCCCAGTGGGAGTCTCATTTTTTTGTGTCCAACGACTATAAACGACTATTTTTCACCCAAACACTATGTAAACTCGATTTTCACTTAAAAAATTAAGTTGGCTGAGCATTTATGTCTAATACCTAACCTATCTAAGTGAGATTAATGAGCTTCTAAGTTTAAAATCCAACAAACACTTTTCACACAATTTGAGCCAAAATTTGTGTTTATTCATCTTGAGTGTGCTTGCTTATCACTCTAGGTTTCCATTGTATTATCATAATTCTAGAGTGATTTTGCTTGTAATATCAAACACATTTTCATATTGTGATTGAGATGAGGTTGGCACCAGTATTGTAAACAACCCGGTTATAGTGAGATTGGCACTTCAACAATCCGAGAAAGAGGTTAATAGTCCTCGGGGGTGCAAAACTATTGTAAGAGGTTTGGAAACACCTTGGTGAAAATTTCTCGGTTGTAAGGGTTAGTCAAGCCCGTTAACTTGGCTCGATATTGAAACTCAAAGCTAGGTCCATAGGTTTGAAGACCAAGGACGTAGGTGGCATAGTTCTACCGAACCTTGTAAAAATTGAGAGTTTGCATTTTCTAATCCTTAAACTCTTTACTTTTCAAGTTTGAATATTTGTTATAATATATTGCTTGCCTTATTACTTGCTTTTATTTGATTAAGTGGTTAATGTTGGAAATTATTTTACCAGGATCTTAGATCTACTCTCAAGTATGTTGTTTAAACACCCTAAATATGAACTTTCTAAAACGATAAATTAAACACATATAAAGTTAAGAAAACCTTACATTGATGCAGCGGAATTAATGTCTCCTTCCACTCAGATCTCTAACCCTTGAATCCTTTCTGTAGCAGAGTATAATCAAGATCTGAGCCCGAATGTCCTTCTTCTTCAAGTTTGATCCTTCACAGTCTTCCAATCTATGATTGAGTTACTGCTTGCTGTGTGTGGGCACTCACTCTTTCACTAGGGTCACGAAATTGATGAAGGAGAAAAGAGAGGGATGATTTCGGCCAGGTATAGAAAGTGGGGAAGGCTTGTGAAAACTTGTGATTTGACTGAGCCATCACTTTCTATTTATAGGCAACTACTAGGTTTAGGTTAGGAATTATTTGGCATTAAAATAATGAAAATATTAATTTGAAAAACCTATTTAAGTGGCCGGCCATGGTGTGTTATTGGGCCTCACTTAATTTTGCAGTTTTATCAAATTTTATCTCTATTTTCTCAAAAATGCCAATTTTCCAATTCTAACCTTTTAAATGCCAAAACTAATTATTTAATAACTAAAATAGATTATTAAATAATATTGTCATTTAATTTAACTATTAATTAGACATATAAAGTCCATTAATAAATAAATAAACCTAGAATCTCTTTTCTTTACAATTTCACCCCTGCTTAGTGAAAATTCATAAAATTAGACATAGCCTAACTTTAGAATTATAATTGATCAATCACGAATCAATTAATGAGTCTTACAAGCAGAATGTTCTCAACTAGAATGGGGACCATGGATCTATATGCTGAGCTTCCAATAAGTGAACCAAATTTACCAAGTAAATTTCTACTTATTAATTCTTCGTTGAATCCACTCTTAGAACTTAGAATTGCACTCTCAGACTTATATAGAGCATATTGTATGTTCCACGATATCAATATACTATCTCATTTAACCATTGTTATAATCTTATTGTGATTTAAAGATCCTCTATATAGATGATCTACATCGAGATGGGATTTCTTTACCGTTCTCACCCCTCAATGTATTTTGCCCCTTAAAACACTTAGCTACCTGTAAATGGTGTTTAGTGATCTAATAATTAGTCAGTTAAACAAGAGCTCATCCATTTACTTCTATTTGCTAAGCTCGAAGGGAATCATCACTTGACTTCTATACACCAGTAGAAGCTATAGATTCCATATTTATGTTCAGCACTCCCACTCAATCATACTATCATGTTCCCAAAATATATGTATCACCCTGACCCAAAAGTAGGCTTAACTAATAAATCAAAGAACATGAATAGCACTCCTGAGTTGAGCCCAAGCATATCAGGATTTAGATTCTTTTAATCTTAAGATCAATATTGACTTGGAAAGATATGTATAACGGTAAGTTTGTAATATCTTAACTTAGTTGCAATATCGGTCCAGTCCAATGTATACTCCATACATTCGAAACTAGTATACTTTACTAATGTCCTGGAAAGAACATAACACTTACTCCAAGTGTAAGTATACATCATTGCTGATTATCACATCAGTGTAAATCCAATAACACTGATGAAACAGGGACCAAAACTTTGGATTCATATGATCACAATTACATTCCACTGTGTTGACGATACTGTAATTGTGAATAAACATATGATCTGGATTTAACTGATTTTGTGTGTATGAATGTAATAAACATATTAAACCATTAGCATGTAAAATTCATGCAAACATCAATCACTTCAAATTTCTTATGTAGGTAACTAATCAGATTGTAAAGAGTTTTATTTAAGGCATAAAACCCAACAGTTAATTGCTTAATTTTGTGTTAAAAGTTTTAATTTACTGAAATTAGTTTAAATTTCCAATTCACCCCCCTCTTGGAAACATATCTTGGGCTAACATTCATGCCATACATTATAATAATTGTCAAAAAAATAAAATACCACAAATTTTAATGTTTAACAAAGTTCAACATGAATTCAATAATAATACATAATAGTAGAACATATCACAATACGACTAAATTCAACATTCATTTTTAACCTCGGTAGGTACAAGACTTTTTGTTGTGCCCCTTGCCACCACACTTGCCGCAGTTTTATTTTATCACAATCCTTTCACCATTACAAGCAATTCGATTTGACTTAATTCTTCCAACCTTTTACTTCTTGGGTCGCCCTACTTGTTGCTTCTCAACAGGCACTCCAACTTTCATGTTCTTTATGTCATCAGGCAATTCTGAATCATCCTCATCACAAACTAGCATAATTGTGCCTTCATATGTGCTCCTCTAATATTCTGTGATGTAATATGGCGAGCATAGTGCGTATATGCTAATACTTCGTTGCTAAGCAGTAATAAATGCATGAGGATAATGAAACTTCATGATTTGGAACAAGCCGCAAGTGCAAGTATGTTCCTGCAGTCCACTACGGCACCGGTCTCAACTGATCCTCCAGGGTGAACATTCAACGTGTAAGGTGCACATGTGTCAGTGTTCAAATACTGAGATTTCTCAAATTTTAATGCCAAGTCCTCCTCCAATTTTGGTGCTAGGGTCTTCGTCCACTTGTTAGCTTTTTCTTTTCCCGTAGCAAACCACTGTTGGACTTTGGACCTCAGGAATGCTACAGAAGCAGTGACCAGAAAGCCTCTTGCGTCCTTAGTTGTGTTGTTGAAGTTCTCAGCCCAGTTACTCGTCATTACATTGTAATGTACCCGTAGAAAGTACGACCGAACCCATTTCTCAAATATAATTTCCTTAAGATATTGGGCAACCACAACATTCATTGCTCGAGGCTTCTCAAATTCTCTATGAAACTCTGTTTTTGAATATGTTAGGCACATGTTTAAATATGATTCATGATGACATCAGTCTTGAACTTGTGGTTGACGTTCGTAATAATGTGGTGGTAGCATGCACCGTGGTGTGCATCAAGAAACACAATCTCCAAAGCATAAACAATGCTTTGATGCCTATTCGACACGAAGGCTAAGTTCTCAACATCACCAATTGTTTCTTTCAATTTTGTCATAAATAGGTCCAAGATATGTGGTTTTCGTTGTCAACTACAGCGAAAGCTATCGAAAAAATATGGCTGCCTGTATCCAGTGCCACTGCAAACAACATTTACCTACCATACATAGTCTTCAAGAAAGACCCATCAACACATACATTAGGTCGGGAAAACCTAAACCCATGCATACGAGGACCCAAAGAGAAGAAACAATACTTGAAGCGATCATCCTTTACCACAAAATCTGTGATGGCACCTGGATTTCTCAACTTTAGTATGTGCAAGTAACCAGGTAATTTTGAGTATGAATCTTTAGGTGTACCCCAAACTAGGTGTAGTGCCTTCTCTCCACACCTCCAAGCCTTTTCATAACTCATTTGGATCTTGAAATCCTTGTGCATATCTTTCCTTATATCAGAGGCCAAATGATCCGAGTCATCAATTGCAAACTTATCCTTAATTAGATGGGCAACTATCAAAGGTGATGCGTGACGGTAATCTTTTCCTCGAAGATCAAGGAAACATGTATGTATATTTTGAAATGTAGTCACCTCAAACATGTTAGAAAGTACGTTCTTCTTCGCTCTTAATCTCCACCCACAATTTGTATCCTTACATGTAACGTACCAAAAAGCAGTACCAGACTTCCTAACAAAGTAGTCGAACCCTTTCTTCATTGCATACAAGCCAACAACCATCTTTAAATGCTCTTTGTCTCTAAAAAACTTTCTTAGATGTAACTCCCCGCCTGGAGTGCCCCACATGGATATATAATGACTATGATCCTGTTGGGTTTTATGCCCTAAATAAAACTCATTTCAATATAATCAGATTTACTTATTAATAAAGATCAGAAATAACATTTTATGTTGCGTGGTTCACATGATTTATTTCATGATTATATGTACATAATGTATGAATTTTATTTAAGTCCAGAACATATCAATTTGTTAATGATTATAGTGTTGTCAACACAGTGGAATATAATCTTAAATATATGTTCGAAAGTTTATTCCCTGATTTGTCAGTTCACTGGATTTAGACTGACATGGTATAATCAGCGATAGGTATTCTTACACCTTGGATAAGTGTTATGTCCTTTCCAGAGCATTGGCAAAGTTTACCAATATCGGATGTATGGAGTATACATCAGAAGGGACCGATATTGAACTTTGATTAGATATATTGAATTTACCGTAATATCTATTCAATTCAATATCACCTGTTGATCCTAGATCAAATGATCTTAATCCTGATATGTTTAGGTTCGATCTCAAGAGTATTATACATGTTCTTTGATTTGTTAGTTAAGCCTACTTTTGGGTCAGGGTGATACGTATATTTTGGGAACATGATAGTGCAATTGAGTGGGAGCGCTAACATAAATATGGAATCTATAGCTTCTATCTGACAAATAGAAAGTAAAGGATGATTTCCTTCGAGCTTGACCAAACAAAAATAAATGATGGAGTACTCATTTCACTTAGCTGAAATATCATTTATACGGGGTTAAGTGTTTTAAGGATAAAATACATTGTAGGGTGTTACGGTAATCTAAACCCTTTACAGTGTAGATCATCTATATAGAGGATCATTGATCAAATTACAATTATAACAATGGATAACTAATGACGTGTCTATATGGTGGAACATATAGAGCGTTCTATATACTGAGAGTGCAATTCTAAGTTCTATGCGTAGATTCAACGAAGAATTAATAAGCCAGTGAATTTAAGATATAAATTCTTGATCTGCTTATTGGAAGCTCGGATATATAGACCCATGGTCCCCATACTAGTTGAGACCATACTGCTTGTAAGACTCAATTAATTGATTTTGATTAATCAATTATAATTCTGAAGTTAGACTATGTCTAGTTTATGAATTTTCACTAAGCAAGAGCGAAATTGTAAAGAAAAGAGATTCTAGGTTTATTTATTAATTAAGAGACTTTATATGTCTAATTAATAAATATATTAAATGACAATATTATTTAATAATTAATTTTTAGTTATTAAATAATTAGACTTGGCATTTAAATGGTTAAATTGGAAAATTGGCGTTTTTGAGAAAATAGGATGGAAAAATGACAAAATGGCAAAATTGCAAAGTGGGCCCATCATCCATTCTAGGGTTGGTCACTTAGTGTGATTTTACTATTTATTTTTCTATTATTTTAATGCCAAATAATTCTAACCTAAACCTAGGTGGTTACCTATAAATAGATAGTGATGGCTCTCATTCAAACTTAACTTTTGTCAGATGAAAACTGAGCCTCTTTCTATTTACCCTATCCGCCACTTCTTCTTCTCTTTACCTCTTCAATTTTTCGAACCTTGAGTGAATGAGTGAGTGCCCACACACATCAAGTGGAATCTCAATCATAGTGTGTAAGACTGTAGGAGATTCCAAACAATAAGAAGGAGAATCAGCATTAAAGGAAGGAGAGAAAAAGATCCAGGTTCAGATCTTGGTGATGCTCTGCTACAGAAAGGAATCAAGGGCCAGAGATCTGAACGGAAAGAGTCATTATATTCCGCTGCACCCAATGTAAGGTTTTCTTAAACTCTTATGTGTTTATTTCATTGTTTTAGAATTCATATTAGGATGTTAATGAAACATACATGGTAGTAAATCTAGATCCTGGTAAAATATTTCCAACAAATCCTCGATTTCTTCTCTTGTAAACATCTTCTCCTTGAATTTACCGTAACTTGTTGCAGAAGAAAATGGATTGCTAAATTCAGTATCATTTGTCCTTGTAGCAACACTAGGACCACTAGCATCATTAGTCTCTCTAGCATTACTGGTTCCGTTTGGACGACTACTAGTACCAGGTATTTGGCGATTTTCTCTATGGGGCATTCTTTTCTATGTCGATTGCTTGGGTGGTATTTGGTACGATAGTCGAGTCAAGTTTAAAGCTATAGCATCATGGACCTTTGTATCTTGGTCGTCTCTTACGTCATCATTGCCCTCAACATAACATTCAGGGTCTGGACCATCACAAAAACCATCAATAAAGCTACAATGTCAGCAGTCAGCATCATAGTGTTTAATTCAGGTAACATATCAGCTGCCAATACCTCTGGATTCGTTTTTGGAACAAAACTCCCAACATCGCTACAAGTTCCTTAACAGTACTTAGTGTGGGACTATGATCGATACAAACATTCTTCTTTAACAAAGTCAAAAATAAGGGAGTAAATTCATCTGGCTTCTTAGCAAGCATAGATAAAAATGACCTTACTGCTTATCATTTCCAATAACTTCAGCCTTTCATGTACTTGTAATTCACTTCCAATTTCAAATCATACTACACTTTGTGAGCATTGAGTTCTTCGTACAAAAGATCAACCAAACGTGAGTAGCTTATGTTCGTATTAATCTCAAATGTCAAAATTTCAACCCGGTTATAAACCCAATCTCTACCCTCAAGCTCCCAAACACCATTATACATAACGGACGCAAAAACAGTTGAACCCGTCACAAGTATTTAAAAAAACACTATTAACAATTTATAACAAAAATCTAACAAAAAAATGATACAAACTCCTCAAAATGCCTTAAATCTGTCATGCATCGGACCCCATTGAGCCCATCGGGCACACAATCGTGCCCTCATTTGTGGACTTAAGTCCTAGTTGCAAATTAGGTAACAATCGGACACCACATCGGAAAATAATCAGGCCCATCACAAAGTCGGACTACCAATCGGGCCCCATCAGACCCATATCGGGCTATCATCCTTGCCTGAACCAACCCATATATCGGGCAAAACCATCGGGCCCTTATCGGGCTCATATCGGACTATCATCCCTGTCTGGGTACCAAGAAAAATATTGAACTACCACCGGACCCCCATAATTTCAGAAGAACTATTGTATTATCACACACGGCGAAATCTCTATAATTTTGCTTTATTATTATTATTGTTATTTTATTAGTAATTGATTATCATCAAAACTCATGACTTTTGTTACTGCCAATATCCGAAATACTTTTTGTTTTTCTCATGGTGAACTATTCGAAATACATATTACCCATTACTTACAATTTAAGAAAGAAAGAAAAAAAAAAGAATAATTAGTATTTTTGCCTCTGAACTTTTGACACTACTTGATTTTGCCCCCTAAAATATACAACTTGTTAAAAATTCTCCCTGAAATATAATAGTTACATAATTATGTCCCTTTTGTTAGGTTTTATTTTTTTACTGCTAGAATTTAACATCTTTACCCCCTAAACTTTAACTAATACAGAATTTTGTCCCATTTTGTTAAAAAAAAAATAATTTAAAAATGATAATATTTTATTTTTTTAAAGCAATTATAATATTCTATTAATTTAGAAAAAAATAATAAAATTTTTTAAAAAATCGAATAAAAATATTAAATTAATTAAAAAATATTTATTTTACTTAAAAAGAATATTTTCAAACCTTTTTTTTTTATTATTTATCAACATGTATCTTAAAAAATTAAACCAAAATTATTAAAAATCTAATAAATAATTTAAATAAACTAAATTTTTTTGAAGAAAAAATCAAACTTATATATATTTATAAACTCATATCTTAATAAATAAAGAATTTTTTTAAAAATTCAATAAAAATATAAAATTATTTTGAAAAAAGTTATAAATTAAACTAAAAAAATATAAGGGTTACTTAAAAAAAATCTACATTTTTTTAATAAAAATAAATATACTCAAGTTTATTTTCGTAAAATTTAATTTTTAAAAATTGAATTTTAATATATTTTTTTAAATATCTAAATAAATTTTCTAATAAAAATAAATATTTTTTATATTGCTTAATTAGTTTTAAAATTTTAATTTATTTTTTAATTTTTTTAGTCATTCAAATAATTTTTCTTAAGATCTAAATTAATGTTTTAAGATTACTAAAAAAAAATGTTGACTCTTTCTTTTTATTTTATAGGGTACGATTTGATAGTTGTCAAAGTTTAAGGAATAAAGTTTTTAAACAGAATAATAGAATAGAACTTAACAAAATGACTAAATCATGTAAATATAAAAATTCAAAAAAAAAAAAATTTGATGAGCCGAATATTTTAAAAACCAAAATCAATATTATCCGAAGTACTCAGAAAAAAAAAATAAATAAATAAATA
The DNA here is from genome assembly GCF_029168945.1 of Cannabis sativa. Taxonomy (NCBI): domain Eukaryota; kingdom Viridiplantae; phylum Streptophyta; class Magnoliopsida; order Rosales; family Cannabaceae; genus Cannabis; species Cannabis sativa. Next base: position 25,634,998 of record NC_083605.1, read on the forward strand.
AAGGGTATTTTATTCATGGTAGATTAGATTGTGCGGAGTAGATGGAGTAATATCTGGACACCTGTCAACTCACTGAGACCGAATCAACCGAAACATTTGTTTTTCTCTTCCAATTTCCAAGTTCCAACTGAATTCAATACGAACCTTGCCCTCAATAGAAGATTCCTCTAAAACCCAGGTCTCTCTCTTCTGATTTTAGGGTTTACATCTCAATTTTCTGTGTTCAGCTATTCATCACCGTCCCCTTTATCTATGTGGCGAAATCCTGGGGCGGCTCTTCCTTCTTAACAATTCTTGGGTTTTCACTACTAAAGCTAAACACAGTTCTTTCACAGAAAAACTCTTAAACCCCTAAACCCTCTCAACACAGTTCTTTCACAGAAAAACCCCTAAACTTCTCTACTGTGGCCGCTCCAATTGGGTTCTCCGGCTTGGCCACTTCGCCGGTTCTCTTCCTTTCATCTCAATAAGGTATCTTGTGCGTTTTATTGCTCATTTCTATATCATATAAATAGTTTTGTTTGTATGTCTTTCCCAAGAAATTTTTGGAATTTACCGAGCTTAGATTCTTTGAAGCCTATTTTGGTAGAGTTTGTTTCCCGAAAATACCTTTTGTGACGAATAATAAGTTATTTATTTGTTCTCAATTTTTATTCAATGAAATTCGTTGGCTTTTTTTGTTTTTTGGTCTTAGGAAAAATATATGTTTCCCAATATTATTATCAGTTAATTTGCTTCGTTTTTTAGAAATAAATTGCGTGTATAGTATGTGTAGACTCATACCAACATATTAAAATAAATTAGACAAGATTCCCCACTTTGAAGGGTTGACTATACTTAGGGAAATTTGCAGGATGGTTCCCGAATTGGACCTTAAACCAAAGTTAGAAGCGTCAATGAGAGTTTCGTTTCATAAGGACAACATCACAACCATCCAGCAAGATCCTGATGATAGTTTCTTGCCTTGTTTGAGCAATTATAAGGACGACATATTTGAAATGGAAGAATCACTGGTTCAACAAACCACAGAACCAAATGGAGGTGATAATGAGGAGCTGGACATAATTGGTGATACATATTCTTGTGACGATGGGCTGATTGAATCCAATCGTGCTGATGTAATTGAAAGTTCAAGTTCAAGTTCTTTTGGTGATTCAGTATCCGAGAGAGAGAATAGTCCTAAGTTAGATGGTGATGAAGTTCAATCACGGTTGCGCAGTGACCGTGCTTCAATATCAGAATACGATGAATATTATGATGCATTTCGATTGAGGTAAATCATCAATACAAAAACTTTTATTAGAGTTTGATGTTTCTTTTCTCAAATTTTCTTGCCTTTAGTCATTGATTTGCTAAACAAAATGTGTCGTCAATATAATAACATCATTTTAGTTGATACTACAGTTACTGTATACCAAAACCGCATTTGTTTGAAATTGTTCTTGGCTTAGAGCATGTTTTGCTTACAATTTTTTTAATTAGTAATTTTGTAGTATTCAACATAAATTATAATGTTGATTTATTTTCTTTTGCATATTCCAATAATTTCTTTACTTCGGCTGTTTCTTAAAATATGTAGGAAGAAGAAGATGACGCCTCATTGGAGAATGTATATACGTCCTATAATGTGGCGCTGTAAATGGATGGAATTGCAAATTAAAGAACTTCGATCGCAAGCTATGAAATATGACAGAGAACTTGAAAAATATGATGACAGAAAGCAGCGTGAATTTGACACTTATACTCCAGAAGGTTTTGGTTCAAAGTCACTTCCATTTTCTAGTCAAATCAAAAGAAACAAAGTTATGAAGAGGAAGAAAAGAAAGAGAGTTGAGCAGACAATTGATTTAGTGCCATACATGTCGCAGCATAACTTTTTTTCATATTATGGTATGTGGTTTGCTATTACGTTACGCCTAATGCTTTGTTTATTTGCTAGTTAAACTTCTATTTGACTATTTGTCTTTTATTCCCTTTCTTCCAGAAAGTAAGAGTCCTGCTCCTGTCAGTGCTCCCATGGAAGATAATTCTAGTACGCTAGGTATGATTATTTTTTTTGATGTTTCATATCATATTGTGCCAGAAATGTAGGAATTTGTTGAACTTGGTATTTTATATTTCCATTCTTTGGATGTGGTAGATTAATCATCTATGGTTTAAATTGCAAAAAGCTGTGTACATCTTGCATATATGCAATCTGGCTCTCACCTAAAATGGAGACTCACGGTTGAATTATATTTGCTCAAAAAGGCTTCATTATTATTTCTTTACATTTTATAAGTGAAAAAAATAAAGTGGATCAGCTTTGTACTTTTTGTTACATTGTTTTCTGGGTTACGCCATATTATTTTCAGTGTAAAGTAAAAGTTCGAAGTGCACTGAAATCTAGTTTATGAAAGAAGATTATAGTATCTTGGTCCATCATCTCAATATTAGATCCGATTCTTAGGTCCTTGTTATAAATTGATGAAAAGTGATAACAGTAAAGCCAGTATAGATCTTCATTTAATAGCTACGCCTATGTTGTTAGTAGTTACATTTGAAGATTTATTATTATTATTATTATTGTTATTATTATTATTATTATTAAAATACAGTATACTCTATTGATCTTATAGGTAAGGCTAGTTATGACAATGATGAGTTTGGGACAACCTCATCCTTCGAGTTTCAAGATGGCGATGATCACTACGATGCTATTCTTTTGGATATTGAAAAGCTACGTTTACGAGTACAAAAATTGATTCCCAGAGTGAAGAAGATGGTTTCTGAAAACTCGGAAAAGATTTCTTCTATAAATAAGTTGAACATAGTTGCACCTTGTAATGGGCTGACTAGCTCAGCTCAAAATACTGTACCTCCTGAAAATAGGAATGGATTACTTATACTTAAGAGTGCTGTTTCAAGTCATGGGGAGGTGACTCCTCATTCTGAAATGACTGTAAGCAAAAATCCCTTTCAAATTGGCTGCTTATATGGAACTGTAGGTTACTCTAATAAGCTGCTGTCATTTACTTTATTGTTTGAAATATTAACTAAGCCCTTATCAAACCATTTATGCATACAGACTGAGGATGAAGTGCTGATAGATAATGAGCAAGCCAAGGAAGAGTTACATGATTTTAAGAAACTTAGAGATCAGCTGGCAGAGAAGCCTGACGGATCAACAGGAGAGCAGAAAGCAATTCCTACCCTTTCAGAAGCTGTCTCGCCTTTGAAAGCGGCTGTTCAGAATGTGAAATCTAATAAGAAAATATACCGTGGTAAGCGAAAGGCTAAGACTGGTTCAAGAAGATGAAGCTGGTTCTAGGTAAGCTTGGTAAATGTGCTCGTTATTTGTTTGGAAGTTTAATATATCAGCTGGGTCTCTAAAGTTTTTATATTGTATATGCTAATTCTCCTTCCCCTCTACTGTAAATCGTCTCTCCACTATAGTGTAAAAAAAAGAAAATGTTCTTATCTGCATTTGTTAATTAAAAGAAATACTTAGTTTTGAGTCCACCTAACTTCTCAATTTCGGAAGTCTGTCGATAAATACTATATGTTTTCAATGTTATCCACTTAAAGTTAAATACCAAATATTGTGTTTTACCCTTTCCATTATTACTATATATATATATATGGAAGAAGTTTCAATGGTTACATTTTTATTGTAACCATCATGGTTACATTTTTTTAAACCATTGGATTATTATTAAATGGTTGTGATTAATTTGGAAATTAAATAAAAATAAATAATAAATAACTTGTAACCTGAAAGTAACCTAATCATTTATTTCCTTATAAAACTTTAATTAAAATTAATTATATTTTAAAATTAAATTAATTATAATTATTAATTATTTTTTTGCAATTTATTACTATATAAGGATCTTTTAGCAATTTATTTTTTTATACTTAAATTATTTAAAATTTTATAGCAAAATTTTTTATAATTTAAAATTATACACATATAATTTTATAATTTAAATTTTATTATACTTGTAATCTTAATTTTAAATTATTACACTTAATTATTTAATTTTTTTATTTAAATATTTAAAAAGTAAAAAATGAAATAAGTTGAAGAATTTTTTAGAAGAAAAAAAATAGTTGCACTTGTTATCGATTGATTAGCTTGAAGCATCATACTTAGTTCATATAATTGTAACAAAATAATTAAATATCATTTAAAAATAATTAATTATTTGAAAATTTATTATAAGAAGAGAATTTTAATTTGTGTCAAAAGAAGTTTAATTTTTGTAAAAAAAATAAATTTTATTGTAAATGTTATAATTATGGTTTAATTATTAAAATAATTCAAGTAAGGATTTAAATATAAATATTAATTGCTAAAAGAGGTCTTGTTGAATATTTAATTAATTATTTTAAGAAAATAGTTAATTATAATTAATTAATTTTAAAAAAGGAATGTCTACTATTTAATTAATTATTTTAAGAAAATAGTTAATTATAATTAATTAATTCTAAAAAAGGAAAGTCTACCTATTAGTAACCTGCTATTACAGGTAAAGAAAAATGTAACCATATGGTTACAATAAAAATGTAACCATTGAATAGTCACCCATATATATATACTAGCAAAAACTACGTGCGAGGCACGTATACTAAATTTTATGCTAGTTTTTTTTCTATATTATTTGAAAGTGATACAATAAAAAATTAAAGAAAAAACATTATTAGTTATTAGGTGAGATTATTTGAATAAAGAACAATAAATAATCACGTAAAAATCAAAAATAATTATTTGAATAAAGAATTCAATATACACATTTATATATATGAATCTCATTAATCAAAAAGAATTATTAAATATATGAACAATAATTTGTCACGCTATATGCTTCCCAATAAAGAAATCCACCTCCTCATAGTCAAAAATAAACAATATATGTAATACAGATCTTTGTAATGAAGTACCTAAAAGAAACAAAACTTCAGTTAGCATAATCGGAAAAGGTTTAAGTGAACTAAATAATGACTAAGAAGATCTAAATTACAAAATGAAAATAACATGTCTATATGAGTATGATTCTATTGCTATATGAGCATAATTGATCTAAGAGAAAATAGATAAACTTATAATTATATAAATATACTTAATATTAATTTTGACAAAGAAACAATTCAATTATAAACAATTCTAAATATCAGCTTGACAATTTCAACACACTAATTACTCATTAAATAACCATAATGTATACATCATGATAATTTTATTTTATTTGATATAAAATGATAGAGATTATTGAGATTTTCAGCCATGAAAAACACACTATGATCAAAAAGTAATGCTCATTAATTGTATATTTCAAAGAAACCCTAATTTCCATGAATGTCCCTAATAATATATAAACAATAAAGTTGTAAATTAAAAAAAAAAAAAAAGTAGCAAAATTTCATTTAATATAAGAAATAGAACAAATTGAAGATTTATACAATACTGGAATTTGAACTCTTAGAAGCCATTAGCGAAGGGGCGAAACTCGTTAGATCTCCTAGTTAAACACTACCTTAAAAAAATTAAATGATGTGGAGGTTTTTTTATGTGTTTCTGTTTCGATATGTTCTTTTAAAACACCATAAATTGTAAAACAAGCCTAACAGTTGCTTAATGTTTCCTTAGCTTTAACGTGGCACCCACTTCTTAGATTGGCTTTTTTTATCTTGTATATTTATGTATCTTTGAAATTTAACGGAAAAGGCTCTATTGCCTTGAGATTGAAACCACGTTTGATTTTCTTATTATTTACAGGGCCGGCATGCTTTGGTCTATGATATAAATACAACAAATGAGACTTGGGAGTGGGTTGACCTTAAGGAGGTAACAATTGTGTTTTAAAATCTTGGTTCCTGAAGAATGTTTCAAGATACAAGTATGATGGGTTTTTTATATTATATATAGACGATTTGTTCCAAAACATAATAGAACTAACCAATTTAGGTTAATGATCTGGCTTCTGATACGTCCATATTAAAGATGATTGGGGGTGTGCGGTTCTGTAAATGCTATGAAATAATTTTGTAGTTAGTCTGTGAATATTGCAATGAAAGTGTTGGTTTGACCTGACAATTTTGTGGTTACAACTTACAAGAATTCTTGACAAGGTTGTTGAATAGTAAACCAATATAAAACTTGTTTTACTCTGTTGAATAATATGAAAGATAATTCATTTTTTCACCATGTTTAAAAATAAATACAAATTTGATGAGCATATTACTTTTTTTTTTTAATTAAGTCTCAGAGTATCAAATCCCGGGTTGTTTCTTTTTTTTAAATGTGTTGTGATTCTCGAATATTTAGCATCAAATATCAGTTCAAATATTAATGGAATTTGTTTTATTATTATTTTATTATATATAAATAATATTTTATTATTTTATTAAATAAAAATTAAAAGTCACCCAAATATCAGTTCAAATATTAATGGAATTTGTTTTATTATTATTTTATTATATATAAATAATATTTTATTATTTTATTAAATAAAAATTAAAAGTCACCCATAAATTTCTCAAAAACTAAGAATTTTAGTTATATAGACACACTTTATATAGAATAGATATATATATATATATACTAGGTTCTAGGTATATATACTAGGTAGATGTTACCAAAAAAAAAAATACAAGTTTTAGCTACTAATATTTTTTTTGCTACCAAATTTTTTGGTAGTAAATTGGTAGTTGTATTATGGTCTCTGAATGGTAGTTGATGCTATTTTCTTAGCTAATTTTTTGGTAGCAAATTATCTTTATTCTAGTAGCAAAATTATTAGTTTTTAATATCCAATAAAATTATTTTGCTACCAAAAATTAGTAGTAAAACTAATAAATTATAATGTCCAATAAAACTATCTACTACCGGTTTTTGGTAGTAAAATTATATAAAATAGTTATATAATAATGATATATTGTCATGAATAGTAAAATAGTTTTTTTTTTCTTTTATATAATAAAATATATATTATAGTACAATCTTTAAGTACAACAAATTATTTTTTTTAAAAAAAAGAAATGGTTAAAGTTATTAAATTTGTACACGCATCAGTTCATAAATATTGAGTCACATCTTTAAGTATACACATGAACAAATTTAGAATTAGGTTGGCTTCTTGTTTTGGAATTGTATCTTCTGGTCCTGCACTTAACGAAACTGCAGAGTTTCAGGTGAAAATAGTCCTCAGAGTATAGTATGAGCATCTTTGATTCTGCAAAATAGAATATTAGAAAGAGACAACAAACTCTAACAAATTCTTGGTGATCTAATTAATGTACAACCTAAGTTATATCACTAAAAGTAAGGTTGTTCATCCGATCAAATCTACACTTTGTGATCAAACAACATCCAATCCGCACTAAGTGCGGATCTTAAATTTTGGATCCAATCCAATTCGCATAACAGTTTAAATCTAATCCGCAATAGTGCGGATTGGATCGGTTACTTTTTTTTTTAATGTTAAAAATTATTTAATATTTCATCAAAAAATTAAATGCAAAAAAAAAACCTACACATAACAATAGGTAGCAGTAGGACAACCAGGTCCATAATTGATAATCTATAATCCAAATCTAAAAAAAAAAGTTCCATATTCTAAAATCCAAATCAATCAACCCACAATAAAAACACAAAATAGTAAGGACATGTTCCTCCAAATCCATTTCAGCAAAAAAAAAAAAGAAACATGTTCCAAATCCAAATCCAATGCCCCATATTTCTATCAAGAAAACAATAAATAAATGATTAGTCAAATAATTTTACTATCATCAACTTACTAAAATAGTAAAAGTATAATAACATAATAGTCTTTAAATATTACTTCATGTTCTTTTGTATCTAAGAATTCATTTTCACTCAATCAAGTTTAATTTCAGCAACACCCTTCAAGATTTCTACATATATATATATATATAAAATAAATATAAAACACCATCATAATAGACTCAATTGTTATGAGATTAATACAAAAAATAAGTATAATTTATTAATATTACCTTCTTCTAGACTTTCCACTTCTTCTAATGAATTTCGGATGTCTATTATTGGTTTAGAACAAATTCAATTTTGAGTGCAGATAAGTGCTTCCACTGTCTTTAGTGTCAATGAAGATCTAAAAGGATCAACAAAACGTCCTCTTGCGGAGAATGTAGATTCGGAGGAAACAGTAGAGACCGGAATAGCTAAAACATCTTGAGCAATAATGGAAAGAATCTTAAATCTTGACGCATTGAATTTCCACCAAGTCAAAAGATCAAAATCAACATCATCAACATCCACACATTGCTCCATCAAATATCTATTAACCTCAGTTTTTTTCTCTATATTTTCTTCGTCTCTAACAAATTTTTTATACTGTAAGGAGTATAATTGGTAATCATCCACATCACCACTATGACCATTCCCTTCCATAGTTGTCGCTTATAATGAATTTGTAACACTTGAGTCTATTATACTTTTGTTGGAAAGTAAAGAGTACTCTTCAAATATCTTATCCAAAACTGATCTAATCTTCTTTTTCATCTCAACAATCTTTATTTCTTCATTGTTACACAATAATCTAATCAAAAAATTGAGAAACCTTTCCTTGTATCGTGGATCAAGTATCACAACAATAAACATTATGATATTAATTTTGTCTACCCCACACTAATACTTGTTATACTTATGTATCATAGAAGAAGCCATAAAGTATAAGTTTTCATCTTCACTTCCCAACCAAAAGTTTAATTGTGTCTTAATAAAACAAACTTGGTCAAGAAAAGCATTGGCAGTAACATACAAAGAACCAGAAAATTTAAGTGTGGCTTCATAAAAAATTCTCTAAGAACTTTGTAAGTACCCTAGCATGAGCCCAATCAACTAAATCAAGAGACTTTTTAGTTGTGCCGCTACAAAATTCACGACTATACCCAACATCATCATCCTCCATTTGGTCAAAAGCTTTCTCAAACTTCTCAGCAACATCTAACATTAACTATGTTGAATTCCATCTAGTTGGAACATCTAAGCAAATGAGTTTTTTTTGTTGAAATCTTCTCTTTTTCTGCAGCAGCCTTAAACTTGGCCATTCTCAAAGACGACCCTCTCACATATCTCACAACATCTCGAATCTTACTTATACAACTTTCATATTCAGCTAATCCATCTCTCACAACTATGTTTAAAATATGGGCATCACATCTTACATGCATATAATCACCTTTCAAGATTGCATGATCTCTATTATTAACTTTCTTAACCATGTGAGCAACACTAATATTATTAGAAGAAGCATTATCAACTGTAATTGTAAATACTCTACTTATGTCCCAATCATGCAAACATTGATCAATAGCCTTACCAAGAGTTTCTCCTTTAGTGTCCAAAACAATACAAAAATGGAGAATTCTCTTATGTAAGTTCCATGATTCATCAATAAAATGGGCAGTCAAACACATATAATGCAAATTTTGACACGAAATTCATGTATCAATGGTGAGGGAAACACGTTGGCCAGACTTAGTTGACAAATCTTTCAATCTTTTCTTCTCAGTTAAATAGAGATTAAAACAATCTCTAGTAAATGTGGATCAGGAAGGAACTTTAAATTATGCTCAACCAAATTCATCAAATACCTAAATCCCTCATATCCCACATGACTAAATGGAAGCTCATCCATAATTATCATCCTAGCAATGGCTTTTCTAATTTTTTCTGCATTATATATTTGTGCAGTGAGTTCTACACCCCGACCCACTTCTCTTTTTTCACAAAAATTCAGTGTCTTCTGCTTCTTATCCATGTTAGAAGGAAAGAATTTGCAAACACTTATGTGTGCTAACAAATTTGATGTCCCATTTTTTTTTCTATGACTACATGCATAATCTTTCTTGCAGTAATTACTGATAGCTTTAATATTATTTTATCCTTCACATCTTTTGTGAAATGATCCCAAGCAGGAGATGGATATTTAACAGGTTTGCGTTTACTTGGTAGATTAGAGTCATTATTTGTAGATGTTGGCGATGGTAATTCATCACTTGATGGTTCCATAGGACAACTATTAGAGCTCATCATTATGTTTGCACCTTTACTTTTGTTAATTTGAGAACTATTTGCTTGAGGCTGACTTTTATTGATGGACTCAATTGGAGATGGAATTCCAATCTGTTTTGATACTTCTACACAATCATCTCTCTCCATCTCCATCTACATACATAAAAAAACCAATATACATATATGTCAATATACAAACTAATAAACAATAAAATGCAAATATGAAGAACACAAAACTTAAACTCTAAATTAAATAAACACTGAAAAAAATTAAGAAATAGACAATGAAAGTTATATCTTAATACTGTTATTACGAATCAAACATAAAAAGTTTCAAAATGTGGTATAGCATAATGCCAACTTATGTCCATATATTCTGCAACAATTATTTTTCTTTTTTCAATTGATCAGTTCTTCCATCTATCACAAATTGTGGTGAATTGGATTCACCTCATTCAAGAACACATCAGCTAGAAACTCAATTAATCACAGTAATGTTAAATGCAAGATCAACAAAATGATTAAAACAGAAAACTCAAGAGCAGAAGAAGAAAAGTAATACAAAATACATACACAGTAAAGATCAATATCAATGTTACACTGTACTAGGAACTTAGTCCTAAAACAATAGAGAAGCCACACTTATATAGTAACTAACCTAACAGAATGACATAATCAAAAATGTCATTGCACTCTGAAATCTACACAAATCAACAAATATAAATGCAACCATCTTTGTGTTTCATGATAAATATAAATAAAATGAAAAAATAATTCATAAACAATTTTTTTTTTTGTCTAAACAACAGTTAAATAAGTGATTTTGGCATTTCTCTCATTCTTTTTCCTTCCACTCTTTTCATATTTTCAAAAATTCCTGGCTAACATAAAGTATCCAAAATATTATTACAATAACAACACATTGTATTATTTATTGTTAGTATAATAAAATATCAAAATCAACTCAACTATTTTTATTTAATAATGTAATAAAGATTGACATGATCGAAGTAAATGTAATAATGCTTTCCAAGAAGAACTTCATGTTGAAACCAACATTAATAAATAGTATCAGTATTTTGATAAACTGTGTTTGAATAGATGGTAGTATGAAGCACCAAAAGCAACAATCAACACTTACATTGAAAAATTTCAAACCCACATGCTCACCTTCCAAGCTAGCTCCGAGTTATTTGAATTGAACCATTATCATATTTCAAACAACAAAATCTAAAAGTGAAAGGAAAGAAAGACATCACCAAGTTAAACATGGTAAACCTTTCACTACTTAAGCAACAAGGAACGATAAATTTGAAATCACGTTAATTCAGACACGACTGTTTGCTGATGAAACAATAATAAGCAACCTCTTGCAGTGTGCCTAATCAGAGCTTCTAAACGCGATAGGGATAGTTACTTACATCAAAAGTATTTCATTATTTATATTATCTAATAAAAATAAAAAAGATGGACAGTAGATATATCATTTCTTTTACATCAAAAGCATAAATAAATATATTTTGCACATAATAGAATATTTCTTTCAATAAATAGAGAACAATGGGTTAACCCTTGAAATAAGAGCATTAGGAAATTAGGAAAACAGAGAAAACACAAGCTTGGACTACGGTTCATCAGAAAAAATGTCAACAATGACTAAAATATGTGTGTGTGTGTGTGTGTGAGAGAGAGAGAGATATATATATATATACATATACATTTAACTAGAATCAAACGAATATCATACTTCCTTGATGAACGATGATATATGTTTTAAGTTTAAGTAGAGATTTCACTTTGAATTCTGCACATGCAATGAGTTAGGATAGGAGGTGTTAGAATCTGAATTTGGTATTTGGATTGATCATTCTGATCTGATCATAAATAAAAGAAGAAACACGATATTAATGTAACCTTACGTACCTAAAGAAAAAAAGAGAGTGAGAGACCATTGCAGAATGCAGACACATCATTTATTTGATACGTGCACCATCTAATATTACTTTTGTGATGTGTTGAATCTTAGGCCAATCTTCTCCTTTCTCTCTTTCACACTGTTTCTTTAACAAAGGACATCCATCAATATATAAACGAGTAAGAGATGTAGGCAGCCCTTCTTCTGGCAAGCACCCCAGCCTTGGACAACCACTAATATCCAATGTCTGAAGGGATGTGAGTTCTTGAAAGGCCTTCCCGTTTAGGGTCTCAAGGTTGCTACAACCTTGGATCATAGTTATTAAATAGTTAGAATCGACATTTAAATGGTTAAATTTGAAAATTGGCATTTTTGAGAAAGTAAGATGCAGAATTGATAAAACTGCAAAATTTGCAAAAGTGAGGCCCAAATCCATATAGCCTTGGCCGGCCACTTTTATAGGAAATATCATCTGATATTTTCATTATTTTAATGCCAAATAATTCAAGCCTAACCCTATGTGGTATGCTATAAATAGATAGTGAAGGCTTTAGGAAATATACACTTTCACATCTTGTTTCCTTAAGAGAAAAACCTGAACCTTCTCTCTCTAAACCTAGCCGTCACCTTCACCCTCTTCTTCTTCCTTGAATAATTTCGAACCTCTTAGTGATAGAGTAGTGCCCACACACAGCAAGTGATACCTCAATCATAGTGAGGAAGATCGTGAAGAAAGATATTCAACAAGAAGGAGATTCAACACTAAAGAAAGGAGAGAAAGAGATCCAGGTTCAGATCTTGATAATACTTTGCGACAGAAAGGATACAAGGGTTAGAGATCTAAATGGAAGGAGACATATTATTCCGCTGCACCCAATGTAAGGTTTCTCATACTTTATATGTGTTTAATTTATAATCGTTTTAGCAGTTCATATTTAGGGTGTTAATCAACATACTTGTGAGTAGATCTAAGATCCTGGTAAAATAATTTGCAACATATTTATAGGCCATTCTTCCTTTCACGTACTTGCTGGGCAAATCTTGCTAGGGAAAATTTGACCATTGATTTGGTAGGTGGTCGATTCATCACATGGAGTTTAAAGATGTTAATTTGTACTGTACGATCACCTCATACGTGTCGCCTCAGGGTCCTCTTTTTAGAATTGCCCTTATCGATGGTCGTTGGATCACTCGGGCAGGTACAATTGGGTGTGCATGCTTTGTACTATGACATAATATGGGGGACAAAACCTAGTGTCGTACTCAAAAAAGCATGGTTGTCCAGTCTGCAGTCTAACATGTACATGTGGAGCCCTCCCGTGTCACTGGAAGCCCCTAGCCCTCGCGAGGCATTTGGCTTTTGTTCCTAGGACTGGGAAAGATCACGGATCGCGAATGCTCTCCGTGCCTTCGCCTTGCATGGATGTATCCTTTGCAGAGGCCCTTTCCAAGAGCTAGGGCTTCCCCCCTTCCAGAAACTGTGGTCGAAGGCACTAACCGGCCAGCTATCATCTAGCCTACTTGGATTAGAGTCCATGTGTCAAGCTTACGAAAAATCTAGACAACACCTAGGCCCAAGACCCAAGAACCAAACCCAAAATAGACGATCACAACATACCCAAGACCACACACCTTGTAATATACCCAAGAACCAAGACCAACAATCATAAATACCCAAGGCCAACAATCGCAGTATACTCTAGACCCAGCGATCGTAAAAACTCAAGGATGTTGATCGTAGTATACCCAATAACCAAACCCAAAGAATGATGAACCTAAAAAAGACCAAAAGCCACAGACCCAAGAACAACAAGAATAATGAACGCAATAAGTAGAACCCTAAACAGACAAAATTAGAAACCACTCCCTATGAACAGAGACGAAAACATAATAGAAATGAAAAATTGTGATCATTTTCAATGGCCCAAACTATCGTATTTACAATGGTTGGTCTTATGTGAGTGCTCATGTGAGTGGAGAACACTGAGAGAATCTTAGATGCATGGGAGAGTGGCTACTTTGAACGTGGCAAGTCGTTATAATTCAGCCGATCGACAAAACCACTCCATATGAAAAGAGACAAAAACGTATCAAAAGACACAACAAATTGCGATCCTTTTCAATGGCCCAAACCCTCGTATTAATAGGGAAACTTACAAAAATACTGAAATTTGAGTTAACTTTTACAAAAAATACTGTCACACGGAAATTTTTTTAAAAATACTGTGTTTTTATAAAACACTAGTAGAACACAAAATAGAACAACTCAAAATAACAGTAGAACAACTAAAAACTTAACAAAATTAGTATACCATATAAATTTTCCTATTTACAATGGTTAATCATACATGAGTGCTTTCGTGAGTAGGATAACGATGAGGGAATCTTGGATGCATGGGAGAGGAGTTGCTTTGAATGTGGCAAGTCATATTTCAACCAATCAACGTCTACTCGGTAAATTATGATAATTACAAAAGATATAGTATTTAATGATATAAAATTGAAAACATATGCATTTTTGTTTTTACAAATCCAAATCATGTTTCTCTCTTTAAAAAAACGCCAAATCGTGTTTTATAATCAGCAATACAAATAGTTTACATTGACAATGATTTTATTAAACACACATTTAAAGGGCATAACTAAGATGGTTTATATGTGATAAACCTTCTGGTGATCTTAACGGAGAAGAGAGCTACTACTGTTGTGAAGGGCACAAATAAGGCGTCAGGGACGGCCTTTATCATTTTAAGCTGTGGAACATTCTCTCCACTTCTTTTGGCTGCCATTGCTATTGGAGGGGTCACTATTCCTGTGATCATTGTTGCGCGATCGATCTTGTTCGGTTTCACATGCATTGCTATAAATTTCACGAACTTTGTCCTTTTATCTTCACTACTAGCTTTATTCCACACATTGTAGAAGAACTCCTAATTATTTTGTCATAGTAAATAACTACTCTTTGTATTTTGAAAAATTAGAAAGAAAAAGAAAAAATTGAAGGTAAAGCAATTCAAGATAAGTTACGGTGGTTGACAATAATTAATTTATTACCTTTACTTCATCGCGTGGTGGCACATCGTAGTGTTTACCAGGCAATCCAGTGTTCAGAGTGCTGGGTAAAATTGTTTCATTAGGGTAAGAGAAATAAAATTTTAGTGTTCTTTTTTTCGGTAATTCAAACAATTTATTCTGAAGCCCTTACTTGAAGATGTCGAGAATAGCGACTTGAAAGTCGTCAGGGGTGCTGATATTTTTGGCTACGAACTCGTTGTACACTTTTCCTGATAAGTAATCCAACATTTGCGAGTACAACGACCCTATCATGATGCAAATTAACTATGTTATTAGAGACAATATCAAGGATTCAAAGTTCCCATATAAAAGAAACATATTATAATGAAACAACGAAAATAAACATATATATGTTTACAAAACGAGTAGCAAAAATACTGGCTTCCGTCATAGGAATTGGATAGTGTGTAATTCAAGGAAAAAATTAGATGAGCATTTAAGAGGTTCAAAAAAAATGTCAAAAAAAAAAAGCAATGACCATTTTTATTTTTAATTTTCAAAACATGGACTCCGAAGCATAATACTGTAGATGCTTAAAGAGACGAATTATATACAAAAAATAATGGAATGAAAAAAGTAAATGAACCAACCTCCTCCCATGAAACTCATAACCAATCCCATTTTGCAGAAAGCTAGAAAAATGGGGTGCCGTGGTATATGGTACATTAATGTGTAGCTATATAAAGCAGTCATGTTTGATAAGCTTAAGCAAAGTATCCATCGTTTTTTGGGCATCTATCCAGGAAATCTGATTCTTCGCTTGAAACTGACCTAAAACTTGAATAGGAGCCTATAGAGAGAGCATATCACATGCCATAAGTTGGCTGCTCATCTTTGTAATATATCTCCCAATGTCCAACATCTTCGCATGCTTTTGTTTCTCCGTTAGTCTTCTCTTTGGATAAATCAGCATGTCGTCAATATCAATTTTCAAAAAGTTGGTAACCACGAGTATTCCGTTGTGGGGCATTCAGTCTTTTCAGAGCTGATATCTGAATTAGCTTTGGTAATGAGATGAATCCTTGATTTTTTTTTTTAGTAGTTGAATTTGCCTGACCTTTTCCCAAACCCCCGTACCCGTCCTTTCCTAGTTTAAGTTAACTTGTCATGTGCTTCCATAACTGCCCCAAAGTTAAATGTAAACATTCCCAATGCGGTTCCAACCTGTTCCCAGACACGAACTCTTGGATAGTACCATCAACCTCAATGACACTTAAACCAACTTCCTTGTTTGCTCCATTCTCTGCCATCAAGCTTTCAGTTTCATCTGCATCACCCCACCTCCTCTCACTGGCATACAAATTTCTCATTGTTACATAATTTCCATCATTCTCCGGCTCCAGTTGTACTGCATTTTCCAAAGCTTTCTTAGCCCTTGAGAAATCATTGAAGTACCCACATGCAGAAAGAAAAGAACTCAAGATTATCCCATTAGCTTCATATGGCATTCTCTCAATCAATTTCTCGGCTTCCTCCAAGCATCCAGCCTTTCCTAACAGATCGATCATGCAACCATAGTGTTCTATCCGCGGGACAAGTTCAAAGCCTTCCATTGCTTCAAACCACTTTTTCCCTTCATCTACTAGACCGCTGTGGTTACAGGCAGATAAAACACCAAGGAAAGTTATGTCATTCGGCTTAAGTTTCTTATGTTGCATCTCCAAAAATAACTCCAACGCTTGATGACCACGGCCATTTACTGCCAATCCATTTATCATAGCATTCCAAGAAGCTGTTTCCTTTTCAGGCATCTCATCGAAAACAATTTTAGCTCTTGATATTTCGCCACATTTTGCATACATATCTATGAGTGCAGTACTGATTTTGGTCAACTTATCAAGCCTTTTACTTCTAGCAAACTGATGAATCCAACCACCTAAATCCAAGGCACCTAAGTCCGCAATAGCAGGAAGAATACTTACAATAGTTACATGATCTGGTTCCAACGATGTGGTCATCTGCATTTCATGAAATAACTTCAAAGCTTCACGGGGTTGCCTGTTCTGACAATATCCACTAATCATTGTATTCCAGGAAATAAGGTTCTTTTCCTGCATGGCATTAAATAAAAATCTAGCACACTGTAGATAACCACCACGGCAATAGCCATAGATCATACTCGTCCAAGACACCACATTCCTATCTGTCATCTTGTTAAACAAATTTCGAGCAGACCCAATCTCCCCTAATTTTGCATAACCATCAATCATTACATTATCAGTAGCTGAGTCTTTCTCAGGCATCTGATTGAAGAGCTCTCTTGCGTTAATCATGTCTCCTAACCTCGCATAACCACAAATAAGAGCTGTCCATGACACTTGGTTTCTTTCATTCATTCCATCAAACAACATTCTGGCATAGCTCATATTCCCGAACTTGGCATACATATCAACCAACGCCGTTAGCACATACATATTTGAGCAGAACCCTGTTTTTGCAACAAGACTGTGTATCTCTTGGCCTTCCCGAATGGCACATTTCGAAGCACAAGACTTCACTAATATAACAAACGTATAACCATTAGGAACAAACCCGGTGTTCCTCCTAAGATCGCCATAGAGAGAAAATGATTCAGCGAACTGCTGCATATTGGTGTGGCCTTTGATCATGCAGTTACAGAGAAAGATATCGTCTCTGTGGGGCCTTTTATCAAACACCTGTCGAGCGTGGGAGAGCAAGACGATTGAATTTTGATGGCCCCCAAGGGGAGGAGAAGTGAGGGCGGTAATGAACTTGGTAAGGAGATTGAGGTTGGTTTCGAGAGCGTTTCGGAGCATGAAAGCGTGGATTTGGAGGAGTGAGGCAATGGTGTTTCTTCGTTGGAGTAAGTAAAAGCATCTTCTTTCTAGTGAGCTCCATATATGATCCTTCGTCATCGGTGCATATCAATTTTTTCTTTTAACTAATCGACGATGCATATCAAATTGATCCCTCACATTAGTAATAACTCAATCAATATAATCATGTGCGGTGCGTATTATAAATTTATAACTAGAAAATTCTAAAAAATTGTGTATCAATCCTAGTTATATTCATAAAATTATAACATATTTATTTTGGAGAATTACTCTCCATATTGTTTTTTTAAATTTATTTTTTGGGTTTTAAAATACTATACAATTTTTTGTTACAATTTAGATTGCAGTGATTTAGGAGTTTTATGTAAAATTTCGTAAAAATACAAAAAAAAAATAAATAAATAAATAAAAAATAAAACTGGTTTGAAGTGTAAAAATGAAAAAACCCCTTTAAGTTATAACAATTTTATAATAATTACTCTTAAATTAAAATAATTAAAATATCATGAATTCAATACGTTAGAAAAGTATTTTTCCTTTCCTTTTTTTTTACTTATATTTAATTTAAGATTTCAATTAATTTAATAATTTTAAATTCTATCATATTATATTAATAAATTTTATTTTTCATATTTTTGGATTCAATCCAATTTTTATAATAACTCAAAAAAATCCAATCTACAAAAGTGCATATTAAATCGATTATTTTAAATTAGTTACTTTTTAATATTGAATTACTTAAAAAATTTAATTCTTTTTCACAAAACTAACAACAAAATAAAATTAATTATTATAGTTTTATGTCTTTGTTATACCCATATTTCGAGCAATAATATAGTGTTGACACGTGTAAAGAAACCAGCTTGTGTTGTAAAACAATTAATGCATTTAATAAACGCGTCTCGAAAAATACATGTGGTAAAAATATTCAAACTCACTCTTTTAAAGATAAGGAGAAGCTATGAATTATAGCTACCGATTGTTAATATTGGCAAGATGAACGATCAACTTAGAAGGTTCATTTTGGAAAATATATAATACACAACAGAATGACAATGCTTGAAATGGTAAATAATAAATTATTTACAGAGCTTGCAGCTCATCGACTCACATACTCACGAGTATGTTAAGAGACTAAGGGTCACATTCCCAGCATGATTCATCTCAGAATTATCATACTGTGATGTTGTCTTGCGTTTGGTTCGCCCAACAATACTTATAGAAGGACGCGAGAAGCATTAATTAAATTATACTTAGTCGCTGACAACCATTTTCAGAATAAAGTGTCTTGAGAAGATTATTTGTATTACGAAATTATAAAAAAAAAAAAACTTTGTATAAGAGTTTTCCCATAATAACAAGTTCAATTAATATACATTAATAAAAATTTAAAATAATTAAATTAATTAAACTTATTCTCAAAATTGAAAAGAACATCATAAAAATTGAATTTGTGGGATCCTGAAGTAATAGTGAATCTAAATTAAGCATGACATCGTCGGGATTGTAGGAACTAAAGAAACAACTATCCCGCTGAACCATTTACTTTGTCAAAATATATATATTGGTCAAGCATATATCGATCCTTCAATATAAGTATCCAACAAGCTTCTCTATCAGGTTGTTGTCTCCCTATCGACCAGAAGACAACTCGCCCTTAAGAGAAATACCTCTCTGTACAATCTTAATGTGCTGACGAGATACAATCTTATGATAACCTGTCTTGCTACATATTACAATTTTGATTGCACGTCATACAAGCCAAATTTTGAGATAACAATTATATTGTGCAACTGTTTATCTTAAGATACAAGGGTAGCAATTCGATAATTCAGTACGTCTGAAACATGTCCTAGTTATTTAAAGTTATCATATACTATCCAATTTCATTGAGATCAATGGTAATCGAGATCATTCAGATTTTCTTAGTACAAACTTTTTTATCCATTTATTATGCATGCTTTTCTTTGACAAAGAGCCATAATTTTTCATTTGAATGTTATTAGTTAATGTATGTGTTATTTTATTGACCACTATTATAATTCATGTAATACAACCGTCAATATATATATTAACAATAAAAAATATAAGACTTCCCACTACGATAATTACCACCTTAAATTTTTTATAGTATAATTATTTCATACATTATTGTTTAAAATAAGAATTTTAAATTAATTAAATAAATTTATAAGTCAAATTAATAATAAATAAAATAAAATAAATCATGTCTTTACAAGGGTAAAAATTCGATCGTTTATAGTACGTTTGAATCACCTCATTATTATCTAAAATTTGTTAGGCTTTCTGCCTTAAATAAAACTCATTTCAATACAATCAGATTTACTAATCAATAAAATATCAGAAATCGTTTTATGTTGCATGGTTCACATGATTTAATTCATGATTATACTTAATGTATAAATTCTATTAAGTTCAAAACATATATATATTTGATCATGATTATAGTGTCGTCAGCACAGTTGAATATAATCATGATTATATGTTCAAAAGTTTAATTTCCATAATTTGTCAGTTCACTTGTTTTAGACTGACATGATAATCGATAATAAGGTATACTTACACCTTGGATAAGTGTTATGTCCTTTCTAGGGCATTGGTAAAGTTTGCTAGTATTGGATGTATGGAGTATACATTGGATTGGACCGATATTGAACCTGGATAAGATATCATAAACTTACCATTATATTTTTCTAAGACAATATCACTGGTTGATCTTAGGTCTATGGATCTTAATCCTGATATGGTTAGGTTCAGCTTAGTTGTATTATTTATATTCTTAGAGGTGTTCGTGAAAGCAAACAAATGGTTTTGGTAGATATTTTCATCTTAGGAACATGATAGTTCAATTGAATGGGAGTGCTAATCATAGATATAGAATTTATAGCTTTTGTAAGTATTAAGAAGTGAACGATAATTTTCTTCGAGCTTGGCTTGATAGACATAAATGATTGAGGCCTCATTTCACTAATATAAATTTCACTAATTATATTAGTGAAATGAAATATCATTTATAGGTAGCTAAGTATTTTAAAGATAAAATACATTAAAGGGTAGAACGATAAATTTGTCCCTATTTAGTGTAGATCATCTATAGAGGATATTTGATATTAGGATTGTAACAATGGATGATCATAATGTATCTATATCTTAGTACATATAGATCGTTCTATATAATTGAGAGTGCTATGCTATTCCAAATCTGTAGTGGCGCAAGGCGAAATTAATAAATTAGGGAATTTACTTGGCAAATTCAATATCTACTTATTGGAAGCTCGATTATATAGGCCCATGGTCCCCTTACTAGTTGAGATAATACTGCTTGCAGACTCAGTCAATTGATTTTAATTAATCAATTATAATTCTAAAATTATATTATGTCTTATTTATAAATTTTCACTAAGCAAGGGTTTAATTGTGAAGAAAAGAGAATTTGTGGTCAATATGTTAATTAAGAGACTTTGTATAGTCTAATTAATAAATAATAGAAATAGAAATTTTATTTAATAATTAAATATAATTATTAAATAAATAGTTTTGGCATTTATAGGATTGAATTAGAAAATATGGTATTATTGAAAGAAGAATAACTAGTTGAAATAAAGTGACAAAATTGTAACTAGAGAATGGTCCCTTAAGTGGCCGACCATTAAGTGAATTTTTGCCCAATATTTTATACTTTTTTAATTCATATAATTCAAACCTAAGCCCTAGTTGAAACACTATAAAAGGAACATGATGCTCTCATCTCATCCAACTATTCAACTGAACTATTGCCTTCAACCAAATCAAACCTAATTTTCTGTGTCAGACAACTAGTAGACGAGACTCTCAGTCATGGAGAACAGCAACCACAACACCAACAATTGATCTTGCACCTCCCAATTGATGAAGATCTGGTTAACTCTATTCTGAACACGACCCTCTTCAATTAAGAACTCAGCTGGAGGTTGTTCTTTGATGAATTTTAGGAGACGATTTCCTCTAATGGCAGCAAGACCTTGTTGTTTCCATAAGAGGAAATTGTGATCATTAAGACGAATTGAGATGTTATGATTGAAGTACACTGGTTCAGTAGGAGGTTGAGCTCTGGTTTGAGTAGCTTGAGCTCCATTGAAGGTCGATCCATTGTTGGAGATCCCAGCAGCACCAACAGTGGCCATATTAGCATTGAGTGGAGGAAAATGCTCTGATACCATGTTAAACCTTCGAGCCATGAAGAATGCAGAACAAGAAAGAGAAGGAAGAGAGAACAAAAAAGAGAAAAGAACAAAGAGAAAGAATTGGAGAAGAAAGAAAATCTCATTGAATGAATAGGAGTACACCGTATTTATACACCATCATCAAGCTTAACTAACTAACAACGGAAAAGGAAAAGGACTAACAACCAAGACAGTTGGCACATGAAAATAACAGAAACAGTTACAACTAACTAACTGTCTTAACACCCTAGTATACCTGAAGTACTTTGAGATCCAAACAGATCTCCAACAAGTATCTGGAAATGTGCGATGTCGAATCTTTTCGGAAACTCTATCTAAAGTAGCCCCACAATTGTATTTTGTAACACCCTAACTAGCATAGGCGTGTTTACGTGATTTTTAAACGTACTGTGCAGCTCGTTGCTAATCAACGAGGTTTATCGAAAACGTGATTAATTAAAATTTTGCTTTTTAATTAAAACTTATATAATACATACAAAATATTCGGGATCCTGATTACAAAACACTTTACAAAAGTTTACTGTTCATTACAAAATATTTGTCGCCCAGCGACTAACTACAGAAACCCTGATGTCCCGAGGATCGTACGCTCCAGGCCTAACCGCCCCGACATGTACAATCTCCATCGGCTCGTCCTCACGGTTCCTCAGCTTTGGCCTTGCCCTTACCTACACATAAACATAGCACTGTGAGTCGACAGACTCAGTAAGAAAATCATAAATCATAAAACATACATATATCCCGGGTTATGATCAGATGCCCATACCCCTGACCACAACCCTAATCCCCGTGTCCCACACGGTGCTGAGTCTCGAACGTTCGTACGACGGTACTTTTGACAGAGTAACAGCCTATACTCGGTACGCTAGTCATACTCTAGACGCTAGTCATACTCTAGCCTTACCGATGTGTTACAGTATCAGCCTATACTCGGTATGTCAGTCATACTCTGAACATACCAATGTGATAAGGTCAAATAGTACGGTATCACCGACCATAATATCAGCCTATACTCGGTACGCTAGTCATACTCTAGTCGTACCGATGTGATACTGCCAGATGATACGAAGCCAACATACATATCTAATATAATCTAACAGGCTTCCTAACATGCACGCTAAACATATAAATACACATGCATACTGTTATACTAATGTTACCTCGATTTCGAATTCAGGTGTGCCGGTCAACCTGAGTGGAACGAACTGCTCGACGAATTACAGGCTCCTAAACCATAATAATCACAACACTGATAAGTGACACGCTAAATCACTTCCCGGGGACTTTAACTAGAAACTAAAAGTTTCTCTATCGATAAAAAGCATGGAAATACCTTAAATAACATAAAAATAGGAAGAACTAGGGTTCCCAAATTTTTCCCAACCCGTAGACCGGTTCTACAACCGGAATTCCGGTTCTGGGAGGAACCCAGAACACCGACCGGAATTCCGGTTCCTACAGGCCATACTGAACCGGAATTCCGGTTCAGTGCAGGAATTTTTTAAAATTCCATAACTCGACCAAATCAACCCCAAACTATTTCAAACTTTCCAGACCTGCTCTAAATACCCCAAATAACAGTTCCAAAGCAATAAAACAACCCAGTAAGCACAGATACAAAAAATGCCATTAAAGCTCCAAACTTTGAGTTCAAAACTCAAGCTTGGTTAAACCCCACTAACATGCATCAAAACCTATCCTATTTCACTCAATTAAACATTTTTAAGCTATAGAAAACAACAACAACAACTAACAGCAGCTATTACTATCAAAATCATCAAGCATGCAAATATTTTCTTTCTTAAATTCAAGAACACAACAAGAAAAGTTTCAAGAA
The DNA here is from genome assembly GCF_029168945.1 of Cannabis sativa. Lineage (NCBI taxonomy): Eukaryota > Viridiplantae > Streptophyta > Magnoliopsida > Rosales > Cannabaceae > Cannabis > Cannabis sativa. Next base: position 25,658,906 of record NC_083605.1, read on the forward strand.
CCATACCTTAGCTTGAGATCACTACCAACTAGTTGAAATAACAAGAATTACAGAGAAAAATCACAGCCCTAGCAGCCCCAAGCAAACCGAAAGAGAGAGAGAGAGCTCTTGAGAGAGAAACTTTCTTATTTTTTCCACATTTCCAATTTTTGAATAAATGAGAGATAAATGGTTTTAATTACATACCTTAGCCAATAAACATAACATAGACCAATAATTCCCAATTACTAAGTCCACTAAAGGACAAAAATACCAATGGGGCAAAATGACCATTTTGCCCCTCCACGCAAAATAACATAAAAGGGGTACTAAGGGTATTTTGGGAAAACTCTAAATTCCCGAATAATCCCGACATTCCCAATGTCTAAATAAACCGTCCCACCATACTAAAATACTAACTTGTGATTCTACTGAGCCATACACCGCGTTCCATGTTGTCGGGCACTGAAAAATGCAAAATTATGAAATTACACTATATGACATAAAAATGCATTCTGAATTCAAATATAACAACATAAATAATTATTTAAATATCTATAAATAATTTTCATAATTAAATCTTAATTATCTGCTAATTTCTAAATTAAACTAAGCGATCTTTACAACTATCCCCCCCTTAAAAGGATTTCGTCCCCGAAATCTAACCTGAACAACTCTGGATATTGAGCTCTCATGTCTGATTCTAGCTCCTAGGTGGCTTCCTCCACCTTGTTGTTTCTCCAGAGTACCTTGACCAACGCTATGGTCTTATTCCAAAGGACTTTATCCTTTTTATCTAGGATCTGCACTGGCTGCTCTTCATATGTCATGTCTGGCTGCAGCTCAAGACTCTCATAACTAAGTATATGAGTAGGATCTGAAACGTATTTTCTCAACATAGAGACATGGAATACGTTGTGAACTGCTGAAAGAGCTGGAGGCAACGCTAACCGATATGCCACTTGACAACCCTTCTCGAGAATCTCGAAAGGTCCTGTAAACGTAGGGCATAACTTGCTTCTTTGCCCGAAACGTTTGATCCCCTTCATTGGAGACACCCGTAAAAACACATGGTCCCCTACTTGGAACTCAACATCCCTGCGTTTCGGATCTGCATAACACTTTTGTCTACTCTGAGAGGCAAGCATTCTAGCTTTAATTTTCTCAATTGCCTCATTGGTCCGCTGCACTGATTCTGGACCTAGGTATTTTCTCTCCCCTGTCTCATTCCAGTGGATGGGAGATCTACACTTTCTACCGTATAACAGTTCATAGGGAGCCATCCCTATCATACTCTAATAACTGTTGTTGTATGAAAATTCTATCAACGGTAGATATTTACTCCAAGAGCCTTCAAAATCTATAACATAGGCTCGTAACATGTCCTCCAATATCTGAATTGTCCTTTCGGACTGCCCATCTGTCTGAGGATGGAATGTTGTGCTGAATTTCAGTTTTGTACCCATTGCTCATTGCAAACTCTGTCAAAACTTGGAGGCGAACTTCGGATCTCTATCCGAAACTATAGACTTTGGTACCCCGTGAAGCCTTACTATTTCTTTAACATACAATTCTGCCAACTGGTCCCCTGAGTAGGTTGTTTTAACAGGCAGAAAATGAGCACATTTCGTGAATCGATCCACCACAACCCAGATGGAATCGAACAAACCTGTGGTTCTATGTAATCCAACCACGAAGTCCATCGTGATATCCTCCCACTTCCATTTAGGTAGGGTTAAAGGTTGTAACAACCCTGCTGGTCTCTGATGCTCAGCCTTAATCTGTTGACAGGTTAGACATCTCGATACGAATTCTACCAAATTCTTCTTCATACTGCTCCACCAGAAGTAAGGTTTAAGATCCTGATACATCTTGGTGGTGCCGGGATGTAGGGAATAAGGGGTAGAATGAGCCTCTTCGAAGATTTCATTTCTGAGTTCCACACTATCTGGAACACAAACCCTAGTTTTAAACAAAAGCATCCCGTTGTCTGACACTGAAAAATCCCTGGCTTGACCAGCTGAAACCTCTTCTCTGATTTTTACTAACTCTGGATTAGTCATCTAAGCGACTTTAATTCTTTCTAACAGATCAGATTGTAGCGTCAAGTTGTGAAGCTTGCCTACCACAAACTCAATGCTAGATCTGACCATGTCCTCTGCTAACTGAGGTGAGATCTGAATCATACTAGCTATCTGCCCAGGACCTTTCCTGCTCAAGGCATCGACCACTACATTGGCCTTCCTGGGGTGATAAAGAATCTCACAATCGTAATCCTTCACTAATTCCAACCAACGCCTCTGTCTCATATTAAAATCTTTCTGAGTAAAGAAGTATTTGAGACTTTTATGGTCGGTATAAATTTCACTCCTTTCTAGATAAAGGTAATGTCGCCAGATCTTCAAGGAAAATACTAGTGCGGCCAATTCTAAATCATGTGTCGGGTATCGTTGTTCATAATCTTTAAACTGACGGGAGGCATAAGCGATAACCCGATCGGCTTGCATCAGTACACACCCCAGACCCTGTCTGGATGCATCGCAATAAACCACGAACTTTTCCTTGTTAGAAGACAAAGCTAGCACTGGGGCTGTAATCAATCTCTGTTTTAGCTTCTGAAAACTAGCCTTACATTTGTCTCCCCATACAAATCGCTGATTCTTTTTAGTAAGTGCTGGAAATTATTTTACCAAGATCTAGATTTACTACCAAGTATGTTTTGTTAACATCCTAATATGAATTCTAAAACAATGAAATAAACACATAAGTGTTTAAGAAAACCTTACATTGGGTGCAGCGGAATATAATGACTCTTTCCATTCAAATCTCTAGCCCTTGATTCCTTTCTGTAGCAGAGCATAATCAAGATCTGAATCTGGATCTCTTTCTCTCCTTCTTTGATGCTGATTTTCCATAGTCTTGCATACTATGATTGAGGTACCACTTGATGTGTGTGGGCACTACTCTATCACTCAAGGGAATTTTCGAAATTTTGAAGAGAAGAAAAAAGAGAGGAAAGTGGTGGCTAAGGAATTCACTCTGAAAAGAATGAGATGCAATTGTGTTGTTTCCTGAAGCAAACACTTTCTATTTATAGAATGCCCTCTAGGTTTAGGTTAGAATTGTATGGAATTAAAATAATGAAAAATTAAAATGGTAAAAGCCTATGCATAGTGGGCGGCCCAGATATTGGGCCTCACTTTGCAACTTTCCCATTTTATTATTTTTCATTCCCATTTTCTCAAAAATGCAAATTTTCCAATTTAACCTTTTAAATGCCAATTCTAATTATTTAATAACTTAAAAAATAATTATTAAATAATATTTCCATTTAATATATTTATTAATTTAGACATATAAAGTATCTTAATTAATAAATAAACCTAGAATCTCTTTTCTTTACAATTTCGCCCTTGCTTAGTGAAAATTCATAAAGTAGACATAGTCTATCTTTAGAATTTTAATTGATTAATTAAAATCAATTAACTGAGTCTTACAAGCAGTATGGTCTCAACTAGTATGGGGACCATGGGTCTATATAACCGAGCTTCCAATAAGTCGAACCGAATTTACCAAGTAAATTCCCTAACTTATTAATTCCTTATTGAATCCACACTTAGAACTTGGAATTGCACTCTCAGTCATATAGAACGCTCTATATGTTCCATGATATAGACACGTCATTAGTTATCCATTGTCATAACCCTAATGTGATCAATGATCCTCTATATAGATGATTTACACTGTAAAGGGATTAAATTACCGTAACACCCTACAATGTATTTTATCCTTAAAACACTTAACCCTGTATAAATGATATTTCAACTAAGTGAAATGAGATCTCCAACATTTATTTTCGTTTGGTTAAGCTCGAAGGAAATCATCCTTTACTTTCTATTCGCAGATAGAAGCTATAGATTCCATATTTATGTTAGCGCTCCCACTCAATTGCACTACCGTGTTCCCAAAATGTACGTATCACCCTGACCCAAAAGTAGGCTTAACTAATAAATCAAAGAACACGGATAACACTCTTGAGATTGAACCTAACCATATCAGGATTAAGATCATTTGATCTAGGATCAACAGGTGATATTGAATTGAATAGATATTATGGTAAGTTTTAATATATCTAATCAAAGTTCAATATCGGTCCCTTCCGATGTATACTCCATACATCCGATACTGGTAAACTTTGCCAATGTCTTGGAAAGGACATAACACTTTTCCAAGGTGTAAGAATACCTATCGCTGATTATACCAAGTCAGTCTAAATCTAGTGTTCTGACAAATCAGGGAATAAACTTTTGAACATATAATTAAGATTATATTCCACTGTGTTGACAACACTATAATCTTTAACAAACTCATATGTTCTGGACTTAAAAAGAATTCATACATTATATACATATAATCATGAAATAATTCATGTGAACCATGCAACATAAAATGTTATTTCTGATCTTTATTAATAAGTAAATCTGATTATATTGAAATGAGTTTTATTTAGGGCACAAAACCCAACAAACTCCCACTTGCACTAATATAAAACAAAAAGTGCATTTCAAATCTGATATACAAATCAAGTGTAATAGTAGTAAACTCCTTGTAATAGGATCTGACAGGTTGAATTAAACACAATCTCTTCTCCACCATTACTCTTCCTTAATCACAAAATCCTTGATAATGTGAAATTCCTCTCTATATGTCTACTCTCTTGGGATACTGGATTCTATACTTTTGGCAACTACTTCTTGGTTATTCAGGAAGTAACACTAGTAGTTAAGGCAAGTTGGAACAGTGCCACAAATGTATAGAACTTTCCTTAGACTGAATAAGTATCTTTCCTGCAACTTTTAACATTCAGTCTCTCTCTGGTAGACTAAGAGACTTCAGATAGGTTTTTACACTTCTCCAAAATCACTACTCCACCCCTAGAGTAATCACCATCTTATTAGCAGACTTTCTAGCACAAAGGCAAGTCTTGAAATCTGATGTAGTGTAGTCTAAGAGTTTTAAAACCACCCTTATTGACTAACATATAGTTCCTCTTCTTAATCTTAAGATTTACTTGATTGTCTTCCAATGTTCCTCTCCTGGATTAATCTGATACCTACTCATTACTCCCGCTCAGCAGCAGGTGTCTGGTCTAAGGCATACTAAAGCATATCTGAGACATCTCACTGTTGATTTAAGAAATTATTTCATGGCTTTACCTTTTCTAGAATAGTTGAGACTTTTCCTTAGATAAATAAAATCTATATCTAAGAAGTTGTGAAGCTTCTATAGATTTCCATTGGAAAGAAAATGCTTCAGCATCTTACTAAAGTAAGTTGCTTGCATTAGAGTAAGTAATTACCAGGTATACCACAAGCTATAGGTTTAGATAAACTCAAACCTATAATACTAGGAACAGGAAGTTTTGTTAAGTGCATTGAATAGACTTATTAACGAAAATTTCCTTTTATGTCCTTGTAATAGAAAACTTTAGGTTACTCCATGTGAATGGATTAAACCATAGTTCTCTTGGCTTTCTTCTTAGTTTCTTATCTTGACAATCCATTACTTGTTTAAACTCACAATGGATTTTAATCACTATTGTCTTCCAAGTCATAAGAAGGTGAAGTTCCTTGAAACTCTCCCACTATGACAAGGTACCGTGAATTATGTCTAAGAAAACTAAATGGTATTGAGCTCTTCGGTTGTGTTAAGACAACAGAGGCAGTGGGATCATCTTGTAACGAATAAGATGATAGAACACTTATGGAATCAAGAAAAAAAATATCTCCTTTATTTGCTACTTTATTTTCAGACTTAGTCATTTTCTTAGAAAAGTAGTATTTGTTTAAACAAACACTTTCTTATCTAATAACTATGGGATGATCCACCCCTAATCACTTAGAATAGCTAACAAACATGCAAACCAGGGTTAGCAGTTCTAGCTTTTCTTAAGATTTCGATTAGGTCATCCACGAATCTAGTCTTGATTTACATTAAGTATACAACCATTGCATCATTCTAAAATTATATTACCATAGAAGGATTTAGGCAACGACTAGTAACTAATGCAAATTGAATTTCTGGGAAGGTAAGTTTGGATATAATTCAAAAACCAAATTAATGATCTTTGAACTGCATATCTACTAGCTTTTTCTCCACCCCTATCAGTTCGCAAGATCTTTAACCACTTACCATTGCTAGAAATTCATGCAATTTTCAAACATTTCAAATTTCTTTTTGCATAAGGTAAAATCTAGAGTGATCGTTTTAAGAATACAACGAAAACTCATATCCACCCCTGAATGTACATCCATCTGCGAATGAGATGAACTTAATTTCAGTGGATACATGCATATTAACTCTTTGCAGAGAATGATCTTGTCAAAACCACTATGAACAAGATACAAATGCCATAGATTTATAAAATGTAGTTGTATCTTTTAGTTACAACAATGAGTTCCTAGAATAGTGCAAGTGGATTCTGGTCACAGAATACTAAACTCATACAGTTTAAATCCATTGAAGGAAAATAGTTACTAAACACCTGTGAAAGTGTAACTGTATAATGAGTAATTCTTTCTTGGACCACCACTACTAATCAAACTCTATGATTTGCCTATACAAGTAGGAGATTTCTAAGATTGAGGATTTATATCATTTTGGGATAGAATTTCGGGAATATAACCATATACGTCATTTAATTTCTTAAGAGAAAATGACGTGAAATAATTTATAGACCATTCATCCAATGATATGTTATTAAGCTGATTCGAAATGAATAAGCTAAGAGGAATTAGGATAATTTCATTTTAAATAAGAATCCAATGATGCTTTGATTAGCGAGAGTCAAAGTAATCTTATTTATACAATCTTCTTGTTTCATATTGTAAAATACTAGTCTAAGGTGTCATCAATTGATGAACAGCTAGATGTTGCATATACAATATTTATCGTTCGAGATCTAACACTATTATGTTAGTCTAATGGTGAAAATCCATTAGGGATTTATCTCATTAGAAAAACAAACCAAGTTAGACCAACAATGAAGATTCGAAATTAAACTACAATTTAATAACAGAAAATAACATGGTTCAATACAAATTCATACACAATTCAGAAATTATGAAGCACATAGCAAGTAGGAATGACAAGTGAAAATACTAAAACATACAATCCTAAATAATTTCCAAGGTTTTCAACAAACTGATATCAGTGTCCCGTTTAGGCGAGAGTCAAAGCTACCATCCACTGAATAGAGTTGTCAGCTCATCTAAAATGATCAACATTCTAGCAACCTTTTATTCGATCAAGATTGGAATCCGCGTTGTCCCGTTTAGGCGAGAGTCAAGGCTATTCTATCTTATGAGCTTCCACCATTGTTTCATATTCTTGCAAGTCTTATACAGTCGCCACCATTAGGGTGATCAAAACTATATAAAAAAGTTACAAGATTACTTATCTTTCGAGATTAAACGATGCTAACTTGCTAATGAACGTTCCTCCATTAGGGAGGATTACTCACTAAAACAATAGCTATGTAAAACCAACAATGGAGATCGAATATCCTAATAATAAAGCTCATTATTTAGTGAAGGTTGTATTTTCTCCTAATATTTATTTTAATCAATTTATTTTAAATATATATTTATTTAATTAAAATTTCCAATTTAGAATAAAATATTCTAAATATAAATTTTAATTTAATATTTATAAATTATACTTAGATGGATATGAAAATAACGTAAATTATTTCCATCTTAGTAATAATTTCCATAAATATTTAGAAAATTATTCAATTTAAGCTGTTTCAAAATTAATTTAAATTAATTTACAACTCAAATTTAATTTTCTATAAATATATATTGCATTTCGAAAAATGAAGTGTATAAGAATACTACTTTCGAAAATGCTTTTAAAATAAAATAAAAATAAATCCTGGAAAATTTCTCTAATTTTATGTTGGCTCAACAAAAAATATAATTTTCCTATTTAATTAAATATCTAAGAAAAATTTCAAATATTTAAGTATCATGATAAAGAATCAACTTAAATATTAATTTTCTATTTAATTAAATACACTAGAAAAATACTTCAAGCAAAACAGATAATATCTATCTAGACTTTCATAGACTAATTAATTCAATTTCTAATTATAATATATTTCAGTTAATTTATTTTAATTAATCATTAAATGAAAAAATTATTGATTTAAGTTGGTCCAAAATAAATAATTTTCAACTTTAATCTATTTTTCAAATAAAATTCAAAATTTCTGCATCAAAGTGATGCAATTTTGAAATTTTGGAAAATGATTAATAAAATAAAATAAAATATATTTTCAAAATTATTCAGTTTTAAGTTATTCTGAAATAAGATTCCAAACTTAAGACAATTTTCAACTTTAATTAAATAACATGAAAATAACAATATTTAAGTATCATGATGAAAATCAACTTAGATATTGAATTTTCAATTTAATTAAATGTATTAAATTCAAGAAATAAATAATTAAGTATAGAGGAAACTTAATTATTAATTCTAGTTTAATACTAAGAAAATATACTAAATTTAGATTGTACCAAAATTAATTATGAAACAATTAATTTCACAATCAATGATATTTTCCTATTTAATATTAAAAATAATAATTAGTATAGAAATAACTATCTAGAATATATCATTAACTAAGTGTTTTTCTAAAATTAACTTTAAAATATTACATGAAAAGTAAATTTCATATATTTTAAAAGTTAATTATGTTGCTAATTCAATTTTAATTAGGTAAGACTAATATAATTAACCTAATACAATTATTTAAATAAGGCAAATGGGCCTTCACAATTGGGGTAGTTCATGTGAGGGGGAGCTGGGTTCAGTATGTCGTACCCACTTCTATTGGCCCCCAACTCTCACACAAGGCCCAAAAGAGAAGAATTTAACCTTTAAATAAATAATTGTTATTCATTGAATAAGCCCAAATCTAATTGGACCTAAATAAATTTACTTATGTCAAAATTTATTTTAGCAACCTAGTCCATTTACTTAGTAAAAACTTAAATGGGCTTCCTATATGCATCTAACCCCAAAAGTAAGCATATAGGCTCACACAGGTCAAATGATTTGGATGGGCCCTATCATGTTACTAGGTTTACACAGATGAAAGAAGTACAAAATTTACTTGTTACAAATTATTTATAAGATCTATCGTCAATTGGACTATAATTAAAATCAGATCATTGGATCTGTCAACAAGTTAATCATAGCAATTTAGATCAAATAAATAATAGGTTTGTTAAAAAAAAGTTTTTGAATAAACAATATAAAATAAACAAACATTGTCCATGTAACAGATGTGAAATAAGATATTAATATAATTAAATTATTATTCTTAAACTAACCAAATAAAGGAAACTAATTTAAAAATATCTAGGTTTATTTGAATCAAATTAAATTAAATATCTAATAAGATCAATGATTTGAAAGGAAAGAATCTTCAATATCACTTTCAGATCTTATAATTTAATAAAATAAACCAATTTTAAAATAGATTTGGTTAGATAATTATTATTTTAGGAATAAAATAATAAATGAATAATAATTACCATAATTATATGTCAAAATATCTCAAATTAAGCAATATTGAAATCTCTACAAAATATTTATGCTATTTAAATATTTAAGATATGATTTATAAATTTCCAATAAGAAAAAAAATAATATATATAAAAAAAATATCATTTTTTAAACTTATAATTTATAAATAATTAAATATTTAACAAAATAACAAATTTTAAATTTGAAAATATTATGGTAAGTATATCTATAAAAATATCTATGTTAATTTTAAATTTATTAATTATTTAATTTGTCATGTAAGATAATTTTAATATAATATTTTAAATAAAAAGACAAAGTTATCTTTTAATTTAAAATATGTTAAATATCAAAATATCTAATCTTATAATTAAATAATAAATAAATATTAAAGAAGTTAACAAATTTTTAAATCTGACCATAATATGAAATATTTAAAATTGGAAATATTCCAAAATGGAAATAATTAAAATTGGAAAGAATTCCAAATTGAAAATATTTTAAAATTGGAAATATTTCAATTTAGAAATATTTAAAAAAGGAAAAATGAATTTTGGGAAACAATCCCATGAAAAAATTGGATTTTTGGGGAAAAAAAAAACCATAAAATTCGCAATTTGTAGGGGCTGTCACGAAAGGCTACATGCAGCAGCCATCATTTCCAATCTTCCAAAATTCATATCTTTCTCAATTTTTATCGGAATCGAGTTCTGTAAAAAAACAAAATTGCTTAATTTTTCACAAGGAATCCAAATAAAATATTTTAAAAAATTGAAAAAAAATATTTTTCATGGAAAAATTCGTACTGTACAACATCAACATTCATCAAACAACACATAAACCACATGAAACCATCCAAATCAACACAAAAACATATAAATCATCGTTTTAATTCATATTACATGAAAATAAATCATTACCATGGCTCTTGTGCCAGTTGTTGGAAATTATTTTACCAGGATCTAGATTTACTACCAAGTATGTTTTGTTAACATCCTAATATGAATTCTAAAACAATGAAATAAACACATAAGAGTTTAAGAAAATCTTACATTGGGTGCATCAGAATATAATGGCTCTTTCCATTCAGATCTCTAGCCCTTGATTCCTTTCTGTAGCAGGGCATAATCAAGATCTGAATCTGGATCTCTTTCTCTCCTTCTTTGATGCTGATTTTCCATAGTCTTACATACTATGATTGAGGTACCACTTGATGTGTGTGGGCACTACTCTATCACTCAAGGGAATTTTTGAAATTTTGAAGAGAATAAAAGAGAGAGGAAAGTGGTGGCTAAGGAATTCACTCTGAAAAGAATGAGATGCAATTGTGTTGTTTCCTGAAGCAAACACTTTCTATTTATAGAATGCCCTCTAGGTTTAGGTTAGAATTGTATGGCATTAAAATAATGAAAAATTAAAATGGTAAAAGCCTATGCATAGTGGGCGGCCCAGATAAGGAAATTGGGCCTCACTTTGCAACTTTCTCATTTTGTTATTTTTCATTCCCATTTTCTCAAAAATGTCAATTTTCCAATTTAACCTTTTAAATGCCAATTCTAATTATTTAATAACTTAAAAAATAATTATTAAATAATATTTCCATTTAATATATTTATTAATTTAGACATATAAAGTATCTTAATTAATAAATAAACCTAGAATCTCTTTTCTTTACAATTTCGCCCTTGCTTAGTGAAAATTCATAAAGTAGACATAGTCTATCTTTAGAATTTTAATTGATTAATTAAAATCAATTAACTGAGTCTTACAAGCAGTATGGTCTCAACTAGTATGGGGACCATGGGTCTATATAACCGAGCTTCCAATAAGTCGAACCGAATTTACCAAGTAAATTCCCTAACTTATTAATTCCTTATTGAATCCACACTTAGAACTTGAAATTGCACTCTCAGTCATATAGAACGCTTTATATGTTCCATGATATAGACACGTCATTAGTTATCCATTGTTATAACCCTAATGTGATCAATGATCCTCTATATAGATGATTTACACTGTAAAGGGATTAAATTAACGTAACACCCTACAATGTATTTTATCCTTAAAACACTTAACCCTGTATAAATGATATTTCAACTAAGTGAAATGAGATCTCCAACATTTATTTTCGTTTGGTTAAGCTCGAAGGAAATCATCCTTTACTTTCTATTCGCCAGATAGAAGCTATAGATTCTATATTTATGTTAGCGCTCCCACTCAATTGCACTACCGTGTTCCCAAAATGTACGTATCACCCTGACCCAAAAGTAGGCTTAACTAATAAATCAAAGAACACGGATAACACTCTTGAGATTGAACCTAACCATATCAGGATTAAGATCATTTGATCTAGGATCAACAGGTGATATTGAATTGAATAGATATTATGGTACGTTTTAATATATCTAATCAAAGTTCAATATCGGTCCCTTTCGATGTATACTCCATACATCCGATACTGGTAAACTTTGCCAATGTCCTAAAAAGGACATAACACTTTTCCAAGGTGTAAGAATACCTATCGCTGATTATACCATGTCAGTCTAAATCCAGTGTTCTTACAAATCAGGGAATAAACTTTTGATTATATTGTTGGGTTTTATGCCCTAAATAAAACTCATTTCAATATAATCAGATTTACTTATTAATATAGATCAGAAATAGCATTTAATGTTGCATGGTTCACATGATTTATTTCATGATTATATGTACATAATGTATAAATTCCTCTGAAACCCTTTTCACATAATTGATCCTATTTATTGTGTCGTCAACACTTTGGAAAGTAAACATGACTATGTGAATAAAGTTTCCTAGATTTATCAAACATAGGGTTTTACTGATATGATAATCTACAACAGAGTTTACTTGCATTTGGAGAAATGTTATGTTCTTTCCAGAGCATTGGTTAAAGCAAAGCTCAGGTTGGATGCATGGAGTATGCATCGGAAGGGACCGATATTGAACTTTGACTTAGATTTATTAAACTTACCGTAATATCTATTCAAGTCAATATCGCCTAGTTGATCCTAGATCAAATGATCTTAATCCTGTTATGATTAGGCTCAATCTCAAGAGGCTATTCGTGTTCTTGTTGGGTTTTATGCCCTAAATAAAACTCATTTCAATATAATCAGATTTATTTATTAATATAGATCAGAAATAACATTTAATGTTGCATGGTTCACATGATTTATTTCATGATTATATGTACATAATGTATAAATTCATCTGAAACCCTTTTCACATACTTGATCCTGTTTATTGTGCCGTCAACACATTGGAAAGTAAACATGACTATGTGAATAAAGTTTCCTAGATTTATCAGACACAGGGTTTTACTGATATGATAATCTACAACAAGAGTTTACTTGCATTTGGAGAAGTGCTGTGTTCTTTCCAGAGCATTGGTTAAAGTAAAGCTCAGGTTGGATGCATGGAGTATGCATCGGAAGGGACCGATATTGAACTTTGACTTAGATTTATTAAACTTACCGTAATATCTATTCAAGTCAATATCACCTAGTTGATCCTAGATCAAATGTTCATAATCCTGTTATGATTTGGCTCAATCTTGAAAGGCTATTCGTGTTCTTTGATTTGTTAGTTAAGCCTACTTTTAGGTCAGGGTGATACATACATTTTGGGAACACGGTAGTGCAATTGAGTGGGAGCGCTAGCATAAACATAGAATCTATAGCTTCTATCTGGCGAATAGTAAGCAAAGGATGATCTCCTTCGAGCTTGACCAAACGAAAATAAATGGTGGAGATCTCATTTCACATAAGTTGAAATATCATTTATACGGGGTCAAGTGTTTTAAGGAATAAATACATTGTAGGGTGTAACGGTAATTTAATCCCTTTACAGTGTAGATCATTCATATAGAGGATCATTGATCACATTAGGATTATAACAATGGATAACTAATGATGTGTCTATATGGTGGAACATATAGAGCATTCTATATACTGAGAGTGCAATTCTAAGTTCTATGCGTGGATTCAACGAAGAATTAATATGTTAGTGAATTTTAGTAATAAATTCTTGATCTACTTATTGGAAGCTCGGTTATATAGACCCATGGTCCCCGCACTAGTTGAGATAATATTGCTTGTAAGACTCATGTAATTGGTTTTGATTAATCAATTATAATTCTCAAATTAGACTATGTCTATTTGTGAATTTTTCACTAAGTAAGGGCGAAATTGTAAAGAAAGAGTTTTAGGGGCATATTTGTTAATTATGATACTTTGTATGGTTCAATTAATAAATATGATAAATGACAATATTATTTAATAATTATTTATAGTTATTAAATAGTTAGAATTGGCATTTAAATAGTTGAATTAGAAAATTGGTGTTTTTGAGAAAATCAGATGCAGAAAAGATAAAACTGCAAAATTGCAAAAAGTGAGGCACAAATCCACTAGTATAGGGCCAGCCACTTTTGTAGGAAATTTAAACTGATTTTTTCATTATTTTAATGCCAAATAATTCAAACCTAACCCTAGTGGAATGCTATAAATAGATAGTGAAGGCTTCAGGAAATTTACACTTAAATTTCTACATTTTCTGAATCAGAAAAACCTGAGCCTCCTCTCTCTCTTCTCTAGCTGCCACTCTCTCTCTTTCTTCTTCCTTTGAATTTCGAAATTGCCTTAGTGATTAGAGTAGTGCCCACACACATCAAGCAATACCTCAATCATAGTGAGGAAGATCGTGAAGAAAGATCATCAGCAAAGGAGTTTCAGCATCAAAGATTCAGAGAAAGAGATCTAGGTTCAGATATTGATAATGCTCTGCTACAGAAAGGAATCAAGGGCTAGATATCTGAACGGAAGGAGTCATTATATTCCGCTACACCCAATGTAAGGTTTCTTAAACTTTATATGTGTTTAATTTATCGTTTTAGAAAGTTCTTATTTAGGATGTTAATCAACATACTTGTGAGTAGATCTAAGATCCTGGTAAAATAATTTTCAACAGTTCTTTGATTTGTTAGTTAAGCCTACTTTTAGGTCAGGGTGATACGTACATTTTGGGAACACGGTAGTGCAATTGAGTGGGAGCGCTAACGTAAACATGGAATCTATAGCTTCTATCTGGTGAATAGTAAGTAAACGATGATCTCCTTCAAGCTTGACCAAACGAAAATATATGGTGGAGATCTCATTTCACATAAGCTAAAATATCATTTATACGGGGTTAAGTATTTTAAGGATTAAATACATTGTAGGGTGTAACGGTAATCTAATCCCTTTACAGTGTAGATCATTCATATAGAGGATCATTGATCAAATTAGGATTATAACAATGGATAACTAATGATGTGTCTATATAGTGGAACATATAGAGCATTCTATATACTGAGAGTGCAATTCTAAGTTCTATGCGTGGATTCAACGAAGAATTAATAAGTCAGTGAATTTAGGTAATAAATTCTTGATCTGCTTATTGGAAGCTCGGTTATATAGACCCATGGTCCCCCTACTAGTTGAGATAATATTGCTTGTAAGACTCATATAATTGGTTTTGATTAATCAATTATAATTCTCAAATTAGACTATGTCTATTTGTGAATTTTTCACTAAGGAAGGGCGAAATTGTAAAGAAAGAGTTTTAGGGGCATATTTGTTAATTATGATACTTTGTATGGTTCAATTGATAAATATAATAAATGAAAATATTATTTAATAATTATTTATAGTTATTAAATAGTTAGAATTGGCATTTAAATGGTTGAATTAGAAAATTGGCATTTTTGAGAAAATCAGATGCAGAAAAGATAAAACTTCAAAATTGCAAAAAGTGAGGCCCAAATCCATACTTTATAGGGCCGGCCACTTTTGTAGGGTTTTACCTCTGATATTTTCATTATTTTAATGCCAAATAATTCAAACCTAATCCTAGTGGAATGCTATAAATAGATAGTGAAGGCTTCAGGAAATTTACACTTAACTTTCACACTTTTCATTCAGAAAAACCTGAGCCTTCTCTCTCTATACCTGGCCGCCCACTCTCTCTCTCTCTCTTCTTCCTCTTCAATTTTGAAATTACTTAGTGATTAGAGTAGTGCCCACACACAGCAAGTGATACCTCAATCATAGTGAGGAAGATCGTGAAGAAAGACATTCAACAAGAAGGAGTTTCAGCACTAAAGAATCAAAGAAAGAGATCCAGGTTCAGATATTGATAATGCTCTGCTACAAAAAGGAATCAAGGGCTAGATATCTGAACGGAAAGAGTCATTATATTCCGCTGCACCCAATGTAAGGTTTATTAAACTTTATATGTGTTTATTTTATAATCGTTTTAGAAGTTCATATTTAGGGTGTTAATCAACATACTTGTGAGTAGATCTAAGATCCTGGTAAAATAATATCCAACACATATAATTAGGATTATATTCCACTGTGCTGACAACACTATAATCTTTAACAAACTCATATGTTCTGGACTTAAAAAGAATTCATACATTATATACATATAATCATGAAATAAATCATGTGAACCATGCAACATAAAATGTTATTTATGATCTTTATTAATAAGTAAATCTGATTATATTGAAATGAGTTTTATTTAGGGCACAAAACCCAACAGTAAGCTCGGTTAAGGGTGTTGAGATCTTAGAAAATCCTTCCACAAACCGACGATAATAACCGGCTAAACCCAAGAAGCTTCTAATTTCTATCACTGTTTTCGGTCTAGGCCGATCCCTGACGGATTCTATTTTCCCTGGATCCACCTTGATCCCATCTTTGCTAACAATGTGCCCTAAGAAAGACACCTGAGATAGCCAAAATTTGCATTTCTTGAATTTGGCATAAAGCTTGTGTTCCCGAAGCCGCTGCAAAACCATTCGAAGATGTAACTCATGCTCCTCTTCTGATTGAGAGTACACAAGGATGTCATCAATAAACACAATTACACAAATATCGAGGAAATCCTTGAATACCCTATTCATCAAGTCCATAAATGTTGCAGGAGCATTAGTTAGTCCAAACGACATAACCAAGAATTCGTAATGTCCAAACCTAGTACGGAAGGCTGTCTTCGGAATGTCCTCCTCTCGGATTCTCAACTGATAATAGCCCGATTGGAGATCAATCTTGGAGAAAATCGTCTTCCCCTGGAGTTGATCGAAAAGATCATCAACCCTAGGTAATGGATATTTATTCTTAACTGTTAATTTGTTTAACTCCCAATAGTCGATCCACATTCTCATTGACCTATCTTTCTTCTTGACGAATTAATACCAGAGCTCCCCAGGGTGACACACTGTGCCGAATAAACCCTATGTCAAGTAACCATTGAAGCTGAATTTTCAATTCTTTAAGCTCAGCTGGAGCCGTTCTATAAGGAGCCTTGGAAACCAGTTCCACTTCGGGTACTAAATCTATCACAAAGTCAATTTTCCGCTGAGGTGGTAAACCCGAAAGTTCTTTGGAAAAAACATCTAGAAATTCCCGAACCACTTTGATATCCTCTGGTAGAATAGTGTTTGGCCGAGTGGTGTCCACCACCACGGCCAGAAACCCTAGACAACCGCCACACAATAATTCCCTAGCTGACAGGGCCGAAATCACCGGGATTCGAGATCCCTGAACCAAACCGACAAAAACAAACGGTTCCTCACCTTCTGGTTGGAAGATTACCATCTTCCTCTTACAGTCAATACTGGCCGAATACTTGGATAGGAAATCCATTCCCAGTATGATATCAAAATCTACTAAGCTCATCTCTATTAGGTCAGCACTTAACTCCCTATCGTCAATTCTGATCAGCATAGACCTAATCCACCTTTTGGAGATAACTAACTCTCCGCCAGGTAATAGGATTCCAAACCCTAATTCATAACTATGATGCGGTCTATCCAATTTACTAAAGATTCTGGCTGCCACATAAGAATGTGTGGCCCCAGAATCAAACAATACGGAGTAATAAGAGTTGTTAACTGAGAGCTGACCTGTCACCACTGAAGGGCTGGTTTCTGCATCAGCCTGAGTAATGGCGAACACCCTAGCTGGAGTGGGTCTCGCCGGAGCCTTTGGTGCTTTTGCTCTAAGTTGAGGGCAATCCCTCTTGTAGTGTCCTGGCATGCGACACAGGAAGCACCCCTGTCCTCTACACTCACCCAGATGGTGCCTTTTACAACTGGGGCACTCTAGGTAGGAATATCGGGTCTCAAAACTACCCTGACGACCGCCTCTACTTTGGTTCCCTCGGAACCTCTTGTTCTGTCCCGAGCCACCGGTTGCAGTGGATGTTTTCCGTTTCTGGTCCATGGTCGAACCACTACCTCCTCTGCTAAAGCCTGATGCAGGAGGGGTAGGAGCCTCGCCACCCACTAGAGTCCTAGCTGACTCAGTCATACACCCAACTGCGCCCTCAGCTCGCAGTGTTTTTTCCACCATTTCAGCATAGGTGATCTTGTCGTCTGTAGTAATCATCAAGTCATGCCGAATCTTCGCATTAAGTCCATCCAAATACTTTTCCTTTTTACTGAAATCAGTTGGCAAAATTCCCGAGGCCAACCTCGCCAACCGATCAAACTGCGTTGTGTACTCAGTAACGCTCATGTTCTCTTTCTCAATCAGGTGAGTAAACTCTTTTCTCTTGGCACTTCTGACAACCTCATTATAGTACTTCGCGTTGAAAAGTTCCTGGAACTTTTCCCAGGTCATCGTGGTGACATCGTGTATCATGGACACCATGTCCCACCATACCAACGCGCCCTCTTGAAACTGAAATGTGGCACACACCACTCTGTCATTCCCGGTGACGCCCATGAAATTCAATATCTTGGTGATCATAGTTAGCCACTGCTCGGCTTTCATGACGTCCGGACCTCCCAGAAAAACCGGAGGTGCCTGCTTCCGGAACCTTTCATACAGATGTTCCATTCTATTTACCGCTAACACTGGTTCGACCTGGACAACAGGGGCAGGTGCCACTTGAACTTTTGGTACAGGCACTGTAGGAGCACCCTGCTGTCTCAATCGCTGGATTTCATTATCTTGTTCCTCAATTCTGGCTTACATTTCTGCAAACCTGTTTTCCCAATACTAGGCTTCCTGAGTGGCTTGGGCAGCCTGTGGCGGGTTAGCATCACCCCGACCACGAGCCCTGCCCCTGGGACCTCTGCCTCGGCCCCTAGCATTTGGGGGAAACTGAGCTCCCTGACCTTCATTTGACCCGACCGAGTTGCCTTGACTCCTGGTATTTTGCCTGGCGTCCATCTAGTCTGAACGGCCTGCGTAACCAAGAGTTGGCATATCAGGTCATGATCAACGAGAGCTTACTAATGCCGCTTAATTTGAAAATTAAAAACATGTGCATATTCTACTATCAGGCTACTAACATGCTTCCTAACAGGCTTTTCTTAATTCATAATAATTAAAATAAGCTACTAAAGCAATAAAAGCTTACTGAACCATAGAACGAGCTAACTACTGATGATGATTGTACATGTCGTGACGATCTTCGGAAGACAACCTGGCGGCTCTGATACCAAATTGTAACACCCTAACTAGCATAGGTGTGTTTACGTGATTTTTAAACGTACTGTGCAGCTCGTTGCTAATCAACGAGGTTTATGGAAAACGTGATTAATTAAAATTTTTCTTTTTAATTAAAACTTATATAATACATATAAAATATTCGGGATCTTGATTACAAAACACTTTACAAAAGTTTACTGTTCATTACAAAATATTTGTCGCCCAGCGACTAACTACAGAAACCCTGATGTCCCGAGGATCGTACGCTCCAGGCCTAACCGCCCCGACATGTACAATCTCCATCGGCTCGTCCTCACGGTTCCTCAGCTTTGGCCTTGCCCTTACCTACACATAAACATAGCACTGTGAGTCGACAGACTCAGTAAGAAAAGCATAAATCATAAAACATACATATATCCCTGGTTATGATCAGACGCCCATACCCCTGACCACAACCCTAATCACCGTCTCCCACACGGTGCTGAGTCTCGAACGTTCGTACGACGGTACTTTTGACAGAGTAACAGCCTATACTCGATACGCTAGTCATACTCTAGCCTTACCGATGTGTTACAGTATCAGCCTATACTCGGTATGTCAGTCATACTCTGAACATACCAATGTGATACGGTTAAATAGTACGGTATCACCGACCATAATATCAGCCTATACTCGGTACGCTAGTCATACTCTAGCCGTACCGATGTGATACTGTCGGATGATACGAAGCCAACATACATATCTAATGTAATCTAACAGGCTTCCTAACATGCACGCTAAACATGTAAATACATATGCATACTGTTATATTAATCTTACCTCGATTCTGAATTCAGGTGTGCCGGTCAACCTGAATGGAACGAATTGCTCAGCGAATTACAGGCTCCTAAACCATAATAATCACAACACTGATAATTGACACGCTAAATCACTTCCCGGGGACTTAAACTAGAAACTAAAAGTTCCCCTATCGATAAAAAACATGGCAATACCCTAAATAACATAAGAATTGGAAGAACTAGGGTTTCCAAATTTTTCCCAACCTGTAGACCGGTTCTACAACCGAAATTCCGGTTCTGGGAGGAACCCAGAACACTGAACGGAATTCCAGTTCCTACAGGCCATACTGAATCGGAATTCCGGTTCAGTGCTGGAATTTTTCAAAATTCCATAACTCGACCAAATCAACCCAAACTAATTCAAACTTTCAAGACCTGCTCGAAATACCCCAAATAACAGTTCCAAAGCAATAAAACAACCCAGTAAGCACAGATACAAAAAATTCCATTAAAGCTCCAAGCTTTGAGTTCAAAACTCAAGCTTGGTTAAACCCCACTAACATGCATCAAAACCTATCCTATTTCACTCAATTAAATATTTTTAAGCTATAGAAAACAACAACAAAAACAACAACAACTAACAGCAGCTATTACTATCAAAATCATCAAGCATGCAAATATTTTCTTTCTTAAAATTCAAGAACACAACAAGAAAAGTTTCAAGAACCATACCTTAGCTTGAGATCACTACCAACTAGTTGAAATAACAAGAATTACAGAGAAAAATCACAGCCCTAGCAGCCCCAAGCAAACCAAAAGAGAGAGAGAGAGAGAGAGAGAGAGAGAGAGAGAGAGAGAGAGAGAGAGAGAGAGAGAGAGAGCTCTTGAGAGAGAGAGAGAGAGAGCTCTTGAGAGAGAAACTTTCTTATTTCTCCAAATTTCCAATTTTTGAATAAATGAGAGATAAATGGTTTTAATTACATACCTCAGCCAATAAACATAACATACACCAATAATTCCCAATTACTAAGTCCACTAAAGGACAAAAATACCAATGGGGCAAAATGACCATTTTGCCCCTCCACGCAAAATAACATAAAAGGGGTACTAAGGGTATTTTGGGAAAATTCTAAATTCCCGACTAATCCCGACATTCCCAATGTCTAAATAAACCGTCCCACCATACTAAAATACTAACTTGTGATTCTACTGAGCCATACACCGCGTTCCATGTTGTCGGGCACCGGAAATGCAAAATTATGAAATTGCACTATATGACATAAAAATGCATTCTGAATTCAAATATAACAACATAAATAATTATTTAAATATCTATAAATAATTTTCATAATTAAATCTTAATTATTTGCTAATTTCCAAATTAAACTAAGCGGTCTTTACACATTTCAAGCTAACCCAAGAAAAATTTAATTTTTGGAAAGAATTCTCTAAGAGTTCTATCTTCAGTTCTCTGTTACAAGACAAATACCTTCACAACTGGAGAATCTTGTCGAAATAAAGCAAAGATAAGAGAAACCTTTGAAGGACTATATTCAACGGTTCATGGAACAGACAGGCAGTATAGCAACTAACACCAAATCCGGCCAATTTATCCAACCCAAAGTTCATTTCCCACATGCCCCCCAATGTTGCTAGGCCCGACAATAAGTGAATTTATTTACAATACATAAAAATGCATTTCCGTTTCATGAACATATTTTAGAAATTTATTCGTTATGTAATTAGTAAAAGCATAAGAAATTATGCAACTCATTGTGTACATTAACACAAAAGATTATGAATAACAAACTTGAAATATTTTTATAGTTCAGCAAACATGATACATATTGTTTAAGAAAAACATCAATATTCAAAGAGTATAGTGTTGGTTAATGGCTTCGATATCTAGACCCCTCAGCTTGGCAAATGACTCAACTTTTCCTTTTAGAGTATGAATCTCCCGTAATCTGCATAATCCAAATCAATTGATTAAGCATATTGCAAATTTAGACAATGACCAAGAACAATATGACTGAAAGGACTTGTATAATTCAAAACTCAAACTACTACTGACACTTTCTTCTCATTTACTAGACATACTAGACTGTTGAATGAAGTTGAAGACTAAGTTTACCTGGCAATCTCTGCTCGCCTTCTTGCTTCTTCCGCCATGAGATTTATGTCTCTAAAAGTGGTGGCCCTCTCAGAAATTGGTTTTGTCTCTCCAATCTGAAGACCGTGCAATGTTCTCTGCTCAGTCGCCCATGCTGCTTCGCGAGCTTCCTTTCCAAAGTCCTTCTTGTTTGTAAATGCAGTCTGGAATGATAGATGCAAACAAGGATTCTTAGAAACATTTCGCTTTTGATCAATCTTTATTAGTCTCTATCTCAAAATAGTTAGATTTGTACAGAAAGTTATTTAGTACTTTGATTAATGATAAAGCATAAGAGGAAGAATGAAGATGGATCTTACCCGTTGTTCAACTACCAAATTCCAGGCCCTGCCACTAAGAGCATACCGAACGCCAAACTTGAGTGGATCAAGCAGCAAGTATGTCAAAATATTATACATCCAAATTATAAGGGTCCATCCCCAGCCAATACTTTTTATGCCAGCAAATTTCCAAGTTGCAGTAGCTGATATTACTGTAGCAATCTACATATGAGATATTTTAAGTGATAAACTTTATGTGAGATAAGATGTGGTTGAAACTTGGTTTCATATACAAAAAAAAAAAAAAAAGGGCAACAATTCGTGTACCAGTTGAGCAATGATGAAGGCCGAAACAAGTAAGAGGCCAGGTCTTTCAAAGTATGACCAACCCCTTGAACGAGTCACAAATATTAAGGCCTGGCTAATGGTACTGACTTGAAGATATACAGCAGATGCTAATCTTTGTTGAAGTACTTCGTCTGACTTGCTGAAGTCTTTTTTATACATACTAACCACATTAAAATGTTTCTGCATGTAGAAAAAAAATAATATTTCAAAGAAATATTAAACTCAGATCAATTGTGTTTCCTTTCAATGAACATAAGTAGTATCAAGTTGTTTTTGAACAAACAGTAATAAAAGTCAGATTAGTATAAGGTGATTTACCGGAAAGTAATTAGTTTCATAGGTTATCAAGAAGAATATAACGGTCATAAGAGCCAGATAAGCACCAAGGACAACCCCAGTTGCAAAAATTTCACTGAGCTTCCAACTGTCAGGAACTGGAGATGGCTTTACTCTGTCTTTTGATATGGTCATTATAGTACCTGTCATGAAGCGTAAATGTAAGCGACAGTTAAGAAAGAAACTTGTGGAGATAACATAACAAATATTTTTTCCCAAAAGAAGAAAGTTGAGTCAAACTCTGTTAAGTAGATAGAAAAAGTATAAGGAAAGCTAACCATCATTAAGAATAGCAATGACAAGAACCATGAAAGGAGGGAAGTCAAATCTCCAGAAGACTGTCAGCAACATAAATCCTAGCTGTAATACAAAATTCAAGTTCCAAGTTATATTAGTATTTTGGTAAGAGAGATTGTGAGATATATATTTCCAACTCATACATTGTTGTAATTTGGATTGCTAACTTACCACAATACGTATTGTGATTGACACAGCATATATCTGGAAATGGGAAAGAAAATTAGAAGGCAAACTCTGCATTTGTTACATACACATACCGACAGAATATGAAGAGTTATAATTTGCCTTTTCCATAAATTTTACCGTGTAGTTTTTCATTCTTTGGAAAATTGCACGGCTTGTTAAGACAGCACTTATGATGACACTCAATCCTGGCTCAGTTAGAACTATATCAGAAGCACTACGAGCAGCATCTGTGGAATCATCCACAGCAATTCCTATGTCAGCTTTCTTTAAGGCAGGTGCATCATTCACTCCATCACCAGTCATTCCACAGATGTGTTTTCTGTCTTGCAATCTCCTTACAATCTCATATTTGTGTTCTGAAATAAGAGACACAGTTATGAGCATCAGAAACTTAGAATTTAAGAGCACGAATGTAACTACCAAAGAATGATGTGACTTCTAAAAACTGACCAGGAAAGACACCAGCGAAACCATCAGCATTCTCAATGAGCTCATCTATTGGAAGGGTAGCAAGTCCATCCTTGTTTTCACTTAAGAGAGAAGAAGAAGGATACATGTTTGTGCCCATGCCAAGCCTCCTTCCAGTTTCCTTAGCGATAGCTAGTTGGTCTCCTGCAAGTTGACCAAACATGTAAGTTATTATCAAAGTGCACCTCTTCTTTCATATCAATTTTTATTAGTGTTATGCAAAGATAGATGACAAATTTTAAATGGAAAAAAGAAATTTTTACGGGAGAATAGCTCCATCAGCAATGAAGCACACCTGTGATCATTTTAACACTCACACCAAGATCAAGAGCTCTTCTGATTGTTTCACCACTGTCATGGCGAGGAGGGTCAAAGAGTGGGAGAAGAGCAACAAATTCCCAGGGACCACCAGGACTTTCTTTGGTTCCCTCAGGTACTTGCTATAGATAAGCATTCAAGTTAATTTCACCTTAAAAGTCTTATGAGAAAACATGGCATATGGGATTAAAACTAAAATTAAGTAGAGATAATAGACCTGGCGTGCTATTCCAAGGGATCGCAATCCACGTTCTGCAAATTTATCAATTATTGCATGTACCCTCTTTTCAATTTCTGATCTATTATGTGCTAGATTGAGAATCTACATGACATTTGTTTGAAAAATATCAGTTTGATGCTTATAAGGCATTTCTTAAACTTTTCAAGTCATCCTTACCTGTTCTGGTGCACCTTTGCTGACCCTGTGCATTTTCCCACTACCATCAATATACGTAAGTGCAGTTCTTTTATCAGTTGGATTGAATGGAAGGAAGTGAACCTCTGTAATTCCAGCTCGTGCCTTTACAATTTAAAAATGAACATGTCAATATATTATATATGTAACTTCGGTAGTTGACACACATGAAATAAGCACATAGCCATGCAGTTCCAAAATTATATAATATGTGATGTAATACCTCTTTAGGGTCTGCCAACATTGCAACAATTGCAGTGTCAATAGCATCTTGATTTTCTAGCCTTGATGCTCTTGCTGCCATAAGTACAACCATTTCCCTGTCAACACCTTTGGCAAATATCTGTAGTTTCAGTAATGATGTAAAGCGACATTAGTCTTTCACAACAAGAATATAATATATTTCTAAAGTATATAAAAGAAAGATGATTATTTTGCTAACATGATGCATGATGCATCCCATGTAAATTCATAAAAGCAATAGCAAGGGAACTAGAGTAAACCTCAATCATGCTTTTGTCTACAGTAAGCTTGTTAAGTGTCAATGTGCCTGTTTTGTCACTGCATAGGACATCCATTCCAGCCATTTCTTCAATGGCAGTCATTCTCTTTGTGATGGCACCCTGCAAGAAACATATTATCACCATTATCACCCAATCATCCCTGTAATTGTCAAAGCTGTGTATCTTTTCTTTACTTATTTTATTTTTCTTATTAGCAGCATTTGATCAAAAGATAATCAGCAACATAAATTATCTGAACTAAATTTGTTACTATTAATGAATTTTCATAGACAGCTACTAATTTAGTTTTGGCATCACAAAACCTGCTGTGATAAACGATGAGATCCAATAGCCATTGTAACAGAAAGAACAGTTGGCATGGCAATAGGAATGCCACCAATTAGGAGCACAAGTAGGCTGTTGATACCATCACGGTATCCTCTATGTTGCAGACCATATATCACTACTATTTCAATAGCCATCCCAATAGCAATCGAACAAATGCAGAAGTTTCCGATTGATGTTAGGACCTGAAACACCATCAGTGAAAGAAAACAAACCAGTCAATCAAAAGATTATTTTGACAATTAAATATGAAAAAGTATGTGAAAATGAAACATAAGAATAATGACATTTAAAATATTATAATTAAACCTTCTGAAAATGGCCAACATGTGTTGTGTTTTCCACAAGATGAGCTGCCTTTCCAAAGAAAGTGTGAACTCCAGTTGCAATGACAACTGCTTCGATTTCACCTTGCTTGCAGGTTGAACCTGAGTAAACCCCATCACCTGGATTTTTTGATACTGGAAGTGATTCTCCTGTAAGAGCAGACTGAGAGCATAGAAGATGTCAAATTCAACACAGAGTGAAACTTAATCACGGTTTTTAGTCTTCCACTACACATGGTAAGAAGATTTGGGTGGGAATTCAACTGTTACATGACCATATTAGAAAGTCTCTGATGCCTAGTATGCTAATACATGTAGGAAATCACATACTCAACACAGTTATGAAAACCAATTAGTAAGGTGCATGTGGTTCTATCTCAAAACCAATTGGTAATAAGAGGAGTGACACATTCATCTTTCCATATGCAGGACTAACTAGAGATCGGTCATGTAAAAGATTTTTTTTTTTCTCAATTACCTGATCAATCTTTAAAGGATCTCCTTCAAGAAGGCGTGCATCAGCAGGAATGATGTCACCAAGTTTAATACTAACTATGTCTCCAGGAACCAACACTGAAGCATCCTCCTCACTCCATTTCCCATCACGCAGTACCTAGTAATTAGAAACATAGCACAGAGATCAGAAAACGCTTTACAAATAGCATAAAGTTTCTGAGGTATAGGTTCAAGCTTTATTGGAATGATTTATGAATAGGATTATGACCTTTCCTTTCGGTGCTAACCGAGCCATTAGAGCGGCTGCAGCATTACCAGCATTGTTTTCCTCAATAAAACTAATGGTTGAATTGATAATGAGCAAGGCTGTGATTCCAACAAAATCTGGGTAATCTAAGTCATTGTCTTTCTGCCATAACAAATAAGGTTATATCAACAGGCAGGTAACTTGCAGTGTGGAAAAACTAATTCCAATAGAAATGTTTCTAAATTGAATTTGATTGTTAAAGCTTAAATATTTAAAAAATATTTCAAATCTAACAAATCTAGGAAAGAAAAATAAGAAAAAAAGAGAAACACTTTTAGAATGCCATGTTCTTCTTTCCAGATTCTCCTTGATATAGTATTTTTGAGAAAGTAATACAAACATACCCCAATAGGTGTAAGAGCAATGGCCATTATTGCTGCAGCTTCCATGACCCATGACAATGGATTCCACATAAAGCCCAAAAACTTCAGTATTTTACTTTCCTACGTATTAACAGTAACATGAAACAATCAGTCAATTAATTTAAGAAACAAAAAAACATATTATTGATAATACAATGTCACGCTGAAACTCTATTGCTAACCTTCTTTTCTTCAAGCTTATTATAACCAAACATATCCAATCGCTTTTGAACTTCATCAGAGCTCAGACCATCTTTTGTACATTTAAGATGCTCGAAAACCTCTTCTATAGGAATATTCTCCTGTACAATGAAACTCCAAGTTTACCAAATCTGTCTTGTTACAGCTAATTTTGTTTTAACAAAGATATATTGGACAAGAACAAACTTTGATACATACAATGATCAGAGTGAGTGTGCTGCTAAGTACAAGTAATTGTTCATATTTAGATTACTAGAGATTCAATACATGTTGGAAGCTCATGACATGAATCATTAGGACATACCAAATCAACAGCTTCTTTAGCAATAGCATCGAGTCCACCTGGGCCATCAACCATCTTGGATTCTTCTTTTAACCACAACCTTAATTACTTGCAGAAAACTGCAATATGTTACACACACTTAAAATTAAACTGCTTATTCATTTCACTGTGAACTTTTTGCTTATTCATTTGAGAAGTTGATGTAGCAAGAGAAGAGAAGAAAAATGATATCTAGCACCGTAAAACAAACAAGTAAGAAATCAGGGGTAACTAGACAGTTAAAACGGCCATTTATAAAATGATTTATACATTGTGTTCCTGTAAATAGTAGTCTAGTCTACTCCACAAGTATTGACCTTATTGATTTTATATATTGTTTGAAAAATTATAACATCTTTTTTTTAAGAAAATAGTTTGCACCTATTTGACAAATTCCCTGTAAAGCTCCTTAGAGAGCTCAAGAGTAACGCTTTTGGGTAGACTGGAGAGTCAGAGTGTAACAAGAACGAAAGTCAGAGTTGGAAGATATAGAGGCTAAAAGGATAGATGTCAACATCAAATTGAAATAAATAATGTATTGGAGTAAAGTATTTTATTAAATTTATTTACCATTTATATAAACTTGAAATAAATATATCTCTTTCCTTGAAATCAATTAAGTAATTTAGTTGGTTAGATAATTATATATTAAAATTTTTTCAAAATTATAAGCTTTATAGTAAATTTTAGGGTAAATACTATTTTGGACCCTGTGTTTTGTAAAAGTTACAGATTGGACCCTGTGTTTTGTTAAATGACAAAATAGACCCTGTATTTTCTAAAATAGTAAAAATAGGACCCTGAGCTTAATTTTTGATAACTTTTTATTAATACAACCAACTTGAAGACAATGCTTAATATGAACAGATACAAAAAATGTAAACAGTTTTGTCATATAGTACTTTTAGATCGGATTATAATTAAACTTTATTTTGACAAAAAATCAATTCAGGGTCCTATTTGTACTATTTTAGAAAATACAAGGTCCATTTTGTCATTTAACAAAACACAGGGTCCAATTGGTAACTTTTGTAAAATAGAGGGTCCAAAATAGTGTTTACCTTAAATTTTATGTGGGATTTATTATGACAATATTTGAGTATAACAATATTTTTTTAATATATTTTATGTTTATTTTTAATAAATATTTTTTTTTTGGATTTTAAATGAAAAAAATAAAATAAAAATAATTTTTATGCATAAAATTATCTTTTTAACTTTGATATGTACTAAATTATGCCTTTAAATTTTCAGGACGTGAAAAATCTTCACAAATTATTAAGATTGTTAAATTTAAAAACTTATATGTGTCAAACTTCTTGCTCCTTTATTTTCTATAGTCCATGCTTTTTTTATAATTTTTCAAATTGAGTAAGATTACTTAGTAATTTATATATTTTTTTTATAGTCCTTGTTCTTTTTTATATTTTTCTTGAATAAGATTATATTTTAGTAATTTGTATTTTTGTATAGTCTTTGCTCTTTTTATATTTTAGATTATATATTCGTAATTTGTATATTTTTATGTATATATTTTGTTTTATTTGTACCAATTATAGTTACATGTTAAATTAGTTATATATTTTTGTTGTTTTTCTCTTTTTTTTTTTTCATATTTTTTTTTAAGGTTTTTGTAATTATTTTTTTTATTTGTAATGAGTTAATAAATTTTAATTAAAATATATTATTGATGAAAACAATGTCTAGAAACGGGTGATAACCCCTTCACTAGTACATATATATATATGCAAAGAATAGATATCCGAATGGCAATGATAGTAGGGATTGTGCTGGCCTGCCTCGTTCAGCAACCGTCTCTGGAACAACCAAAGCTTTTGTATTGTTTTTCAAATGTTGGTTGGCATTACCCAATGTGCCGCCAGTTGTGGTATAGTACCGTACGCCTCGTGGCTTTAACTATATAAAGACTAATGAAATAATTAGAGTAACCAAACGACAACGTGTTTTGGATTGATACTTTGAGATTAATGAGCCTGACGTAGATACCAAAGTGTAGTCTATTTCTGTTAAAAAATAAAAATAATCTCTTAGAGATTAATCAGCAAATATACTTTGTTGGCATTTCTGTTTTAGTCTTATATCTCAAATAAACAATACAAAAATAAAATAAAATAAAATTCTTAACAGCTAGAAAAAACTAATTTTTGTGGTGCTTCTCATTTCACATCATAAATAACGCAAGGAAAATGCTTTGTTTTTGTTGGCCCTATATTGATAATGTTTCAGTTTCCATACTATGGTCGGAGATTCCTATTTTTTTCCAGCTATGATAATTCAAATATGTGCCAGTTGGTATCGTAGCTAGTTGTCCTATTGTGTATGAATTAAAAAGGACATACAAAAACATCAGCCTCTTCATCACATAAAATCCACTTATTATAAAATATTGTTTATATAAATGGGATCAAATACACATTTAGCTCAAGAAAGAACAGAATCCACTTAAAATATTGTTTATAAAACATCAGCCTCTTCATCACATAATATCCACTTATTTTATAGAGCAAACAAGAAAGAACAGAATATTTAGCTCAATTACATTTTGGCATGTACAATCGGCAATCTGAGAGATGATGTTTAGTTCATTCCTATCCAAAAAGATAAAAGGCCTGTTCTTCTCCAGCTAAACGTTAAGATAAAAGGCATCTGAGAGATGATGCCGTTAATAATATCAAAATAAAAAATTTCAAACTAACCAAGAGAGCACATTTGCAAGCTAAACCACTTCAAATCCAAACGTTGGCATCAGATAGTTTAGCCTATACAATTGGCATCTCATCATTCAAGAAAATACAATGTTTGCAAGTAATACCACAGCAACAGATCAGAAGAAACACAAGTAAATAAGGGATGTGTCCTCATTTCAGCCAGAAATAACCATTCCAAATATATTTCAGAGAGCAACTTTGTCTTTATTTTGAAGTTCTGTGCCCAATAAGAGGTGAAATCTGTTGATTTTTTACACGAAACATAAAACAAGAAGTATTTGATTAGATTTCAAGAGCTAGGTTTCTCAGTTCCACATTCCTTTCTATTACAAACAGTTCGAAAGGGATAGTTCACATTGCCACATTTGCCACAAGTCCAGCTGCCTTCGGGAGCACCAGCATTTGACTGATTAGTAGGACCCTACAAAAAGAGTAATCCCAAGATAATATATTATGATTTATATTATGCTTACTAGAACATTTAAAAAGTGTAAAACTATGATTTGGCTTTCTATAACAATTTAAAATTCAGATAATTCCACAAATGCTCCTGGACTTGAAACTTTACACAAATGTCACGTTTGGAGAGCATGATTGGATTGGATAACTTTTATAATGTGATTTCCTTATGAATTTGGAGAAGATTTTTAAAAGAATTATCTCCAAGTATGGGATAACTTAATTTCATCGAAAAACTGTGGAACCCTATTTTCTTAATCCCGATCTTCATGTATTTTAATAGTAACTTTGCATCCAACTTGTTTTCTTCTTCTATTATCTACCCTATCCAATATTTTTTAATCTACCACATCTAATCCAATCTAACTTTCAAAACTAACACAAATGTACAGTGAGGCAAACATTAGGGCCCATAGATACATCTAACTACTTTGAAGGCCATGCTTTTCACAATATGATACAAAATTGAGTATGCAATGGATTTCGCAGAAAAGTGCTTCATTGTTGCAGGCAATGGAAGTAACAAATTTATCGTTGTGAAATGGGAAAAGTGAACAGCATTCCATTAATTAAATATTTATAAGAAACACTTACAAGAGGTCTGGCAGCCCCGCATTTCTTTATGTTGCATACAGTTCTAAAAGCAAAGTTAACATTCTCACATTTGGGACATATCCAATCCCCATCATATGAACCATCTGGACCTGCAATTCCAGTAGAAACAGTTTTGAAACACTCACAATTGAAAAATACTAAACAATTTTTGACAAGTGCATTGCCTCTTAATTACAAGTCTATTATTTCTCTGGAAAGAAATTATAGTATTCAAGCTCTAAATTAAATTATGCAGATTTAATGTGATAGGAAGCAGAATAGAACAGGCAACTCAATATAAAGTCGTGATCTATTATAGAAACCAAGCAAAACTGAATTAGTGCACGGAAAGATGATAGTAAAAGTAGAATAGAGCTCCAAAAAAGGCAAAACTTACCCCCACGACGTTTCCTGGAAGCAGGATTTTCAGTTATTATACCCATTCCTCCAGACCAAGGAGATCCAGGAAAACCAAATCCATATCCATTCACAGTTGAAGGTGATGCATAACCCATTCCTGAGTCACCAAAACCTATAAGTTACACAAGCCTTTAAGTGAGATGTATCTTACATGCTTTGTATATATCACATGTACCAACCAAGCATCACATTTTAAGTCCAAATAATGCTGTGATAGCGCTTCCAAAGGCCCATGTCTCAATAGTGGAACAGGAATAATCCAGTGAATTCAAGATTTTGACAAAGTTATAGCAAAAGTAGGTGCATACAAGAAGTATAAATGTTTAGTTTAACTCCTCTTCTTTGATCCTATTAAAACATTAGTAACTATTTCTCTTTATATGTTTTCTATGTAGAAAATCCTTTGTTCTACAAATTATGAACGAATGAGCCCAGAAAGAAATTAACAAGAGTAAAAGAAAAAACCTCCAAAACTTCCAGGGGGAAATGTGGGCGCAGGAGGGCCATATGCTCCATGAGCAACAGAAGGTGCAGCATAGTCGTAATGCACTCCAGTATGTGGGATTGGGGATCCATACCTGGTGGATACTCCATATGGCATTGGAGGAAGCCCAAAACCTCCATAATAAAAGGGAGGAGGGTTATTGTAATGACTTGTCATTGGAGAATGCTGAAAAGAAAAAAAATCATGTGAGTTACAGATAAGCCTAAATGTAAGATAGTGTTGAACTGTTGATAACTACAATTCTAAGAAACCGCCTAATCTTGGGGTAAACACTTTCTTCTGCTTTCTAACTCTTATACCTAGAAAATCAATAATTTCATGATATCTATCCCGAGAAGACTTAATATTCAAAACTATTCTAAGCTAACATGCTTGATAAGTCCAGGTGGGTCGTTTACACTTGGCATGTCTATATTGTTATTGGCAGAGTTTCCAACCGGAAGATACAATTTCCAAGCTACCAAAATCACATATTTAAGTTTCTTTTGTATCTTTTCACCTGGCCTGAAATAAAATTGAGAAGAGTTTACTAGGACACTAATTACACAATAACACATGCACTGCAAACTACAAAATATGAAAGAATAAAACAAAATCACATAATCACTCACAGTAGGCAAAACTTGAGGCCGAGGAGCAGCACATTTTGCACGGTTGCAAACCGTTCTAAATCCAAAGTTAATGTTTCCACACTCAGGACAAGTCCAATCTCCATCACTCCGAGGATCTAAAATGCAATGGATTCCAACTTTAGGCAAAAAGACAGAATGAATAAAAGACAAAAACTTAGGACACAAATACCATAACAAGGAACCACGAAAGGATGAAATCCCTGATTGTAATGTAGTTATGGATGGAGCAACAAGGTCAAAATCAAAATCAAACAATTTTGAAAATGGGACCCCAAAATAACATAAAACAACTAAACACAAAATAAAATAAAATAAAATTAATCAGAACCAACATAATATATTATATACCGAAGCCAACATTGCAAGTTTTCTAAACATTCATCTCTACTCTAACAATATTATCAATCCATCTAGTAATATGTAGAAATAAAACAAGCATTACAAGAAAAGGAATTTTAGATAAAATTAAGGCAAGGAAATTAAAAAACAATACTACACAAAACATAATAGATGTGTACATATTTTAAAGATAAGAGATTTACCATCATTGCGAGAGCGTTTTGACCCGAAAGAGCCCCGATTGTCCACCTGCAAGAGTTTGAAGCAACAAATTTTGAGAAAAATAATTCAAACTCGCTTAACCTAAACAATATTCTCGTGAAAGAATGGAAAGATCATACAGGAGAAGTAAAGAAAGAATGATCAATTTAAGAATTTGAGAGGAATAGAATAGTTGATTTTAAGAAATAGTGGAAAGAAGAAGATGTGTTAGCGACATTTGCAGAAGCCATTGATGTAGAAGCAGGCAGAGTTGTGAAATATTTTGCGCAATCGTTGTTGTTGTTGACCAAGTTTACTTGGGTCAATTTAGTTTAGGGACCCAAAACTCGAACGGCGGGTACATTTGTTTTTGTTTTTATTTTTGTTTTTGTTGTGTAACTTGTGATTTTGAGGTTGGGGTTGGAAGAGGGGTGTTCGTGTAGTTGACTCCCGTGTTGACTTGACTCCAACCTTTTATTATTTATTTTATTTTATTTTTTACATTTTAGAAAGGAGAAATTTGCGGCAAAAGTCCCCAAAAAGTTCACTTTGATACAGATAAGTCCCCAACCTCCAAAAATAGCGGCAATAGTCCTCAAGGTCATGTTTTTTATTTGTCCGTTGGTCTCCAAGTTAACAGATCCGTTAAACCCATTTTAAATGCCACGTGTCAAAATATTATTGGTGGGTGTTATTATTTTAATTTAAAAAATAAATAAATAAATAAATAAATTAAAAAAAATTCTTTTTTCCTTTTCTTTTTCTTTTTTTTTTTCTTTTTCTTTCTTTTCTTCTTCGCCTGCTTCGTTTTCTTCTTCTTCAACCCAACCCCTAACCAGCCACAACCGGAGCACCACCACGACCCCAACCACCATCACTAACCCCACTCCAACCCCAATATTGTCAATCGGCCACCAAAAACCAACCCAAAATAATTTTTTAAAAATAAAATAATAACCTAAAATTAAAAAAACCCTAACTTTTACCAACATTCATTCATTCATCATCTATCAACAATGGTCGCCTCTCTTTTAATCTCAAGGCTCCTCACAGCTCCATCAGCCACTCTCTGCCTCTCCACAACCGCAATTGCCTCTCTCTTCCCATCCAAAACACTACTCTCTTCTCGTCTCTCTTTCACTTCCTTTGCCCTCAACAACCGCCACCTCCCATCCAAAACACTGCTCTCGTCTCGGCTTCAATGGCGGTGTTGAAGGTACCCAACCAAACCCGTGAGCCTTTTCGACTCAGATCTCGGATCTCCGACGCGAACTTTCCCACGGCCTTTGCCTGACACCTCGGTAGTGCTTCTTCTCCTTCTCGATCGATTTCACTTGTATGGAGTCTTGAGCCTTAGGATCTCCGAATTGAATCATTTCTGTTTTCGCAGGAAGGGAGATCGTCAAAGATGGCTTACGGTTCGTTTGGCGGACTATCTGAGGTTTGGATTCGAATTCAAACGAAAAGTTGTTCGATTCAGAGGTGAAAACTCCGAGATCAATAATTTCAGGTTTAGATTCGAGTTCAAACGAACTAATATTCGATTGAGAGGTTAGCGTAGTATGGGATGTGGTTGGTTTGGGGGTTGGGTGAAGATGAAGAAAACGAAGCAGACGAAGAAGAAAAGAAAGAAAAAGAAAAAAAAGAAAAGAAAAAGAAAAAAAGAACTTTTTTTTTTAAATTATTTATTTATTTATTTTTATTTTTTAAATTAAAATAATAACACCCACCAATAATATTTTGACACGTGGCATTAAAAATGGGTTTAACAGATCTGTTAACTTGGAGACCAACGGACAAATAAAAAACATGACCTTGAGGACTACTGCTGCTATTTTTGGAGGTTGGGGACTTATCTTTATTAAACTGAACTTTTTGGGGACTTTTGCCGCAAATTTCCCTTTAGAAAGAAATGAGACAATGCTATTTACAAAATGAGGAGTGCTAATTACAACCTCCTATTACAATTTCTTAGTCAATTTTTACGTTTGAAATCACATATCGAAATATTTTTTTCATATTTTTTTAATAGCGGTATTCGTTATATTTATGGTATCATCCCTGTAAATTTTTGAAAGATTTTGAATATTTTACAATACTGAAAACAAAGTTCCTGATATTCCAGTTTACCACGCGCGTTCAAAAAACTTCAAGCGTATTTTCGACACTGTAAACTATTTGAAATTTTTCAAAAATTTACAGAGATGATGTTGTAAGCAATAAGAACACCCCCGTGAAAAAAAAATTAAAAAAAATATTTCGACATATGTTTTTGGCGTGGAGGTTAACTAAGAGGTTGTAACAAGAGGTTGACGGTAGCACTCCTCATTTCAACCTCCTATTACAATCTCTTAATCAACAAAATTGTTGGAAAAAAAATCAGTTTTGATTATGAGTAATTTCAATACCAATACATAATAAAATACTCTTTCAAAATTTACCCTCTTAACTAATTTATACCCATTAATACTATTATTTTCTTAAATTACCCATATAATTATTTTTTTTTCCTTCTCTTTCTCTCTCTCTCTCTCTCTCTCTCTCTCTCTCTCTCTCTCTCTCTCTCTCTCTCTCTCTCTCTCTCTCTCTCTCTCTCTCTCTCTCTCTCTCTCTCTCTCTCTCTCTCCAACGTCTCTCCAACGAAGGTAGACCACCGGCCCCCAATTTACTTCTTGTTTTTCATCTCTCTTTCTCTTGCTAAATTTCAATCTCTCTCTCTCTCTCTCTCTCTCTCTCTCTCTCTCTCTCTCTCTCTCTCTCTCTCTCTCTCTCTCCCTCTCTCTCTCTCTCACTCTCGCTTTAATCTCTTCCTCTCCCTCGTGTGCTCCCTCATTGAGTAAACACCACCACCTAGAGGACGTTTCCTCCTGAACGGCATCACAACCAACCACCACAGCTCAACCTGACATTTCTTCTCTTGGTCAAACGCCACCATCATGGCGCAAAAGGTAATTTTTTAAAATAAAATCTGAAGTTTTGTCTGTTGTTGATTGTTCTTGCATTTTTTGTTGAATTTGTGATTTTTCTGGTGATAATTGGAACGTTTAGATCTGTTGATGTGGTTTGTACATTTTTTTGCAGTCATATTGATAAATTATCGAAAGGATATTGCTAGAAATAGGAAATCAATTAAATATCAATTGGGACAGTCGATAGTGTTAGCTTGTCTGGTTCTTTCATTTCTTTTATTGCATATCGATAGGATATCGATGTTTTGTCAATAATTTTGCTTATGCTTTATTTTTCTAGATTTTAAAATTATCGACATATTGTCAATATTTTTTCGACAGTTTTCCTTCGTTTCATTTTTGAAAGATTTTTTTGTCGATAGGTTATCGACTATTATCAATGGTTTGTCGATAGTTTGTATGGGTTTTGATTTTTAAGGAATAATAATTTTGTCGATAGTTTTTCGATATTTTTTCGATAAGTTGGCTGACTTTTTTTCCTTTTGCGGAAGTCTTCGAAGCTTATAGTTCCATTCCTTGTGCATTTTACAGGTCGTGTGTGATGGGAATATTTTACCAGGATCTAAATTTACTAACAAGTATGTTGAATTAACATCCTAAATATGAATATCTCTAAAACAATGAAATTAAACACATAAGAGTTTAGAAAACCTTACATTGATTGCAGCGGAATATTATGACTCCTTCCGCTCAGATCTCTAGCCCCTTGTTCTTTTCTGTCGCAGAGTATTATCAAGATTTGAACCTGGATCTCTTTCTCTCCTTCGGGTTTGGTTACCACCATCTTTCGCACTATGATTGAGTACTTGACTTGCTATGTGTGGGCATGGCACTCTATCACTAAGGGCGAATTGGTTGAAGAACAATGAAGGAGGGTTCGAATAACTATAGAATGTGTCTCTCATCTACTAGTTGTGTGACAGAGAAAACTAGGTTTGATTTGGTTGAAGGCAATAGTTCAGTTGAATAGTTGGATGAGATGAGAGCATCATGTTCCTTTTATAGTGTTTTAACTAGGGCTTAGGGTTGAATTATATGGATTAAAAATGAATAAAATATTGGGCAAAAATTACTAGAATGGCCGGCCACTAAAGGACCACTTTCTAGTTACAATTTTACCACTTTATTTTAACCACTTATTCTTCTTTCAATAATACCATATTTTTCAATTCAATCCTATAATTGTCAAAACTATTTATTTAATAATTATAATTAATTATCAAATAAAATTATCATTTGTATTATTTATTAATTAGACCATACAAAGTCTCTTAATTAATAAATTAACCCCAAAACCTCTTTTGTTCACAATTAAGCGCTTGTTTAGTGAAAATTCATAAATAATACATAGTCTAATTTTAGAATTATAATTGATTAACTAAAATCAATTAATTGAGTCTGCAAGCAGTATTATCTTAACTAGTGAGGGGACCATGGGCCTATATAACTGAGATTTCAATAAGCAGAACTAGAATTTACCAAGTAAATTTCCTAACTTATAAATTCTGCCTTGTGCCACTATAGATTTGGAATTGAATAGCACTCTCAATTATATAGAACGCTCTATATATACCAAGATATAGATACGTTATGATTATCCATTATTACAATCCTAATAGTCGAGGATCCTCTATAGATGATCTACATCGAATAGGGACAAATTTAACGTTCTACTCTTCAATGTATTTTATCCTTAAAACACTTAGCTATCTATAAATGATATTTCAGTAAACTAATATAATTACAGAAATGAGGCCTCAATCATTTATTTCTATTCAGCCAAGCTCGAAGGAAATTATCGTTTCACTTCTAAATACTTAGAGAAGCTATAGATTTCATATCTATGATCAGTGCTCCCACTCAATTGAACTACCATGTTCCTAAGATGTAGGTATTCGCCAGAACTATTTGTTAGTTTCTACGAACAACTTGAAGAACATAAATAATACAACTAAGTTGAACCTAACCATATCAGGATTATGATCCTTAAACCTGAGATCAACCAGTGATATTAACTTAGAAAGATATAATGGTAAGTTTATGTAATCTTGTCTAAGATCAATATCGGCCCCTTCCAATGTATACTCCATACATCTGATACTGGTAAACTTTACCAATGCCCTGGAAAGGACATAACACTTATCCAAGGTGTAAGTGTACCTTATCACTAATTATCATGTCAGTCTGAATTCAGTGAACTGACAAATCATAAGAATTAAACTTTTGAACATATAATCATGATTGTATTCTATTATTGCTGACGACACTATAATCATGAACAAATATATATATTTATATATGTTCTGGACTTAATAGAATTTATACATTAAGTATAATCATGATATAAATCATGTGAACCATGTAACATAGAATGATTTATGATCTTTTATTAATTAGTAAATCTGATTACATTGAAATGAGTTTTATTTATGGCATAAAATCTAACAAACTCCCACTTGCACTAATATAAAACTAAAAGTGCATTTCAAATAATCTCAACACCTTGATATCTAGATCAAGTGTAGTATGTAGTATTCTCTTTGTAATAGGATCTGACAGGTTGTATTTAATACAATTTTTCTCCACCATTGCATATCCTTAATCACAAAATCCTTGACATTGTGAAATTCCTCTCTATATGTCTACTCCTCTAAGGATACTGGATTCTTTACTTTTTGGCAACTACATTTGTGCTAGTCAGGAAGTAACACTTGTAGTTAATTAATTATTGGTACAATATCGAAAATTGTATAGAACTTTCCATAGGCTGAGTAAGTATCTTTTGTTGGAAATTATTTTACCAGGATCTTAGATCTACTCACAAGTATGTTGATTAACACCCTAAATATGAACTTCTTAAACGATTATGAAATAAACACATATAAAGTATTAGAAACCTTACATTGGGTGCAGCGGAATATTATGACTCCTTCCGTTCAAATCTCTAACCCTTGT
Source organism: Cannabis sativa (assembly GCF_029168945.1). NCBI lineage: Eukaryota > Viridiplantae > Streptophyta > Magnoliopsida > Rosales > Cannabaceae > Cannabis > Cannabis sativa. Next base: position 25,698,193 of record NC_083605.1, read on the forward strand.
ATCCTTTCTGTCGCAGAGTATTATCAAGATCTGAAACTGGAGCGCTTTCTCTCCTTCTTTAGTGCTGAAACTCCTTCTTGTTGAATGTCTTTCTTCACGATCTTCCTCACTATGATTGAGGTATCACTTGCTGTGTGTGGGCACTACTCTAATCACTAAGTGGTTCGAAATTCCAAGGAAGAAGAAAGAGAAGAAGGTGGCGGCTAGGTATAGAGAGAGAAGGCTCAGGTTTTTCTCTGAAGGAAAAGTGTGAAAGTTAAGTGTAAATTTCCTGAAGCCTTCACTATCTATTTATAGCATTCCACTAGGGTTAGGTTTGAATTATTTGGCATTAAAATAATGAAAATATCAGATGATAAACCCTATAAAAGTGGCCGGCCTAGGCAATATGGATTTGGGCCTGACTTTTTGCCATTTTGCAGTTTTATCATTTCTGCATCTTATTTTCTCAAAAACGCCAATTTTCAAATTCAACCATTTAAATGCCAATTCTAACTATTTAATAACTTTAAATAATTATTAAATAATATTGTTATTTATCATATTTATTAATTGAACCATACAAAGTATCATAATTAACAAATATGCCCCTAAAACTCTTTCTTTACAATTTCACCCTTACTTAGTGAAAGAATTCACAAATAGACATAGTCTAATTTGAGAATTATAATTGATTAATCAAAACCAATTATATATGAGTCTTACAAGCAATATTATCTCAACTAGTGGGGGGACCATGGGTCTATATAACCGAGCTTCCAATAAGCAGATCAAGAATTTATAACATAAATTCACTAACTTATTAATTCTTCGTTGAATCCACGCATAGAACTTAGAATTGCACTCTCAGTATATAGAATGCTCTATATGTTCCACCATATAGACACATCATTAGTTATTCATTGTTATAATCCTAATTTCATCAATGATCCTCTATATGAATGATCTACACTATAAAGGGATTAGATTACCGTTACACCCTACAATGTATTTTATCCTCAAAACACTTTACCTCGTATAAATGATATTTCAGCTTATGTGAAATGAGTACTCCACCATTTATTTTCGTTTGGTCATGCTCGAAGGAGATCATCCTTTACTTACTATTCGCCAGATAGAAGCTATAGATTCCATGTTTATGTTAGCGCTCCCACTCAATTGCACTACCGTGTTCCCAAAATGTACGTATCATCCTGACCCAAAAGTAGGCTTAACTAACAAATCAAAGAACACGAATAGCCTCTTGAGATTGAGCCTAATCATAACAGGATTAAGATCATTTGATCTAGGATCAACTAGGCGATATTGACTTGAATAGATATTACGGTAAGTTTAATAAACCTAAGTCAAAGTTCAATATCAGTCCCTTCCGATGCATACTCCATGCATCCAACCTGAGCTTTACTTTAACCAATGCTCTGGAAAGAACATAGCATTTCTCCAAATGCAAGTAAACTCTGTTGTAGATTATCATATCAGTAAAACCCTATGTCTGATAAATCTAGGAATCTTTATTCACATAGTCATGTTTACTTTCCAATGTGTTGACAACACAATAAACAGGATCAAGTATGTGAAAAAGGTTTCAGATGAATTTATAAATTAAATAGACAAGCAATTGATAAGATGAACCAAAACATACACAAATGAATGAAAAATACTTCTGTTTCTTTATTGATGTTGAATAAAATGGATTACATTGAAATGGAGTTTTATTTAGGGCATAAAACCCAACAAACTCCCACTTGCACTAATATAAAACAAAAAGTGCATTTCAAATAATCTCAACACCTTGATACACAAATCAAGTGTAGTAGTAGTAAACTCCTCGTAATAGGATCTGAAAGGTTGAATTAAACACAACCTTTTCTCCACCATTACTCTTCCTTAATCACAAAATCATTGATAATGTGAAATTCTTCTCTATATGTCTACTCTTTTTGGGATACTGGATTCTATACCTTTGGCAACTACTTTTGGTTAATCAGGAAATAACACTAGTAGTTAAGGCAATTTGGAATGGTGCAAAAAATGTATAGAACTTTCCTTAGACTGAATAAGTACCTTTCCTGCAACTTTAACATTCAGTCCCTTTCTGGTAGACCTAAAGACTTCAGATAGGGTTTTACACTTCTCCAAAATTACTATTCCACCCCCAGAGTAATCACCATCTTATCAGCAGACTTTCTAGAACAAAGGCAAGTCTCGAAATCTGATGTGGTGTAGTCTAAGAGTTTTAAATACACCCTTATTGACTAACATATAGTTCCTCTTCTTATGTAACACCCTAACTACCTTAGGCGTATTACGTGACTTTTAAACGTACTGTGCAGCTCGTTGCTAATCAACGAGGTTTATGGAAAAACGTGATTAATTAAAATTTTGCTTTTTCATTAGACTTATAAACCATTTTACAAAAGTCTCGGGATCCCGATTTATAAAATATTTACAAAAGTTTTAACTGATTAACTTTTACATCAAAATGAAAGTCGTCTAACGACAGTTACAAAAATCTCAGCCGTGCTGTCCCGAGGATCGTACGCTCCAGGCCTAACCGCCCCGACATGTACAATCTCATAAGCTCGCTCACGGTCCATCAGCTACAGCCTTGCCTTTACCTACACATGAACATAAACTGTGAGTCGACAGACTCAGTAAGAAAAGCATAATAATATCATACATAACTAACTGCCGTGTCCAACACGATACTGAGTCCCGCTACTGCCATGTCCAACATGGTACTGAGCTACTACTGCCATGTCCAACATGGTACTGAGTTTTGAACGTTCAGGGGACGGTACTATTGACAAGTATCCTCCCGATCGGCCGAACCGGTCATACTCCCATTGCCGGGTCATACTCCAGCTCGTACCGACGGGATAGGTCAATAGCACCGAACCACCAACCGAGTGTCGACTGATCGGTCGAACCGGTCATACTCCGCCGCCGGTCATACTCCGGCCGTACCGACGTGACAGGTTGGATGGTTCGAAGCCTAAATACATATCTAATGTAATCTAGCGCAAAGCTTCCTACATGCACGCTAAACATGTAATCTACATATTCATACGGTTATACTAATCTTACCTGGATTCCGATTTCAGTGTGCCTGGCCAACCCGACCGGAACTGAAGCCGAACTACGGACATCGGCTCCTAAACCATAATAATCACAACGCTATAAGCGACACGCTAAATCACTTCCCGGGGACTAAAACTTGAAACTAAAAGTTTCACTATCGATAAAAAGCATGGCAATACCCCTAAAAACCCAAAAACGAGGAAAACTAGGGTTCGAAAAATCCCCCAACCTAAGCAGACGGCTGCCCAACCGAATTCCGGCTCGGGAAATTCGAACCCCCATCCGAATTCCGGATGCACAACCGAATTCCGGTTCCTCGCAGCAAGAACCATAAAATCTCATAACTTGACCAATTCAACCCCAATTGGTCCCAAACTTTCCGCACCCGTTCTATATGCCCCAAATAACAATTCTAGAGCATCAAACCTACCCAGAAATCACACATGCAAAATTCACCATTGGAGCTCAAGCTTTGAGTTCCAAACTCAAGCTTGAGCAAAACCACCTAACATGCATCCTAACCTATTTAATTCTACTCAAGTAAGCATATAATCATCTCTGAAAACATACGTAAACATCCAAAGAATTCACGAAACCAAACATAGCATTTTCTCTCAAAATTCATAACTTTTGCAATAATACACCTCTAGCATGCTCAACCGAGTAATCACGCATCAAAACAACCCTAAACTCACATGCTTAAACTCAAAATAATAATCGATTACAAGAAGAACAACAACAACTATTCAAGCATGCATTTCATCTATTTTCACTTAAAATTCAAGAAAACAAAGTAGGAGATTAAGGCCAAGAATTACCTCAACTAAAAATCACAATGATATAGCAAAATCACTAGAAATCACCAACCAAAAATCCCAGCTTGAACCCCCAAGCTCAGCCGAAAAAGAGAGGAAAAGAGAGAGAGAGTTGGAGTGTTTTTTCTAATTTCTTTTAAAATTTGACTAAGTGTGAAATGCTTGAGAAAAGAGGAATTTAAATCATATTTTTCATTTATTTCAGCCAACATTTAAATCCAAATAAACATTTAATTTCCAAATAAAAACTCACATAAGACAAAACACTAATGGGGCAAAAAGACCATTTTGCCCCTCCACCATAAAATCATGAAAATCATACTAAAGGGGTATTTTTGGGACATTCTAAATTCCCGGCCATTCCCGACATTCCCAATGTCTAAAACCCGTCCCCAAAATACTAACATACTAAGTTGTGATTTCTACTGAGCCAAACGCCGCGTTCCAAAATACCGGACACCGGAAATGCGAAATATAAAAGCTACTGATAACATACTCATGCATATCTGAATTCCATAAATATCAATACTAAATTATTTAAATAGCTATAAATAATTTCATGATTAACATAAATAACTGCTAATTTCCAAATTAACTAAGCGGGCTTTACAACTATCCCCCCCTTAAAAGGATTTCGTCCCCGAAATCTAACCTGAATAACTCTGGATATTGAGCTCGCATATCTGACTCAAGCTCCCAGGTGGCTTCTTCCACCTTACTGTTTCTCCAGAGAACCTTGACCAACGCTATGGTCTTATTCCGAAGGACTTTATCCTTTCTATCCAGGATCTGCACTGGCTGTTCCTCATATGACATGTCTGTCTGAAGCTGAAGGCTCTCATAACTGAGTATATGAGAGGGGTCTGAAACGTATTTTCTCAACATTGAGACATGAAATACGTTGTGCACTGCTGATAAGGCTGGAGGCAATGCTAACCGATATGCCACTTGACCTATCTTCTCGAGAATCTCGAAAGGTCCAGTAAATCTAGGGCATAACTTGCCTCTTTTCCCGAAACGTTTAATCCCCTTCATCGGAGACACTCGCAAAAACACATGGTCCCCTACTCGGAACTCAATATCTCTACGTTTCGGATCTGCGTAACTCTTCTGTCTGCTCTGTGAGGCAAGCATTCTAGCTTTTATTTTCTCTATTGCCTCATTGGTCCGCTGAACTGACTCTGGACCTAAATATTTCCTCTCCCCTGTCTCATCCCAGTGGATAGGGGATCTGCACTTCCTACCGTACAACAATTCATAGGGAGCCATCCCTATCGTACTCTGATAACTGTTGTTGTAAGAGAACTCTATCAACGGTAGATATTTACTCCATGAACCCTCAAAGTCCATAACACAGGCTCTCAGCATATCCTCCAATATCTGGATTGTCCTTTCGGGACCGACCATGCCGTCCGAGGATGAAATGCTGTACTGAATTTTAGCTTCGTACCCATTGCCCGTTGCAAACTCTGCCAAAATTTGGAGGTGAATTTCGGATCCCTGTCCGAAACTATAGATTTCGGTACCCCGTGAAGTCTCACTATCTCCCTGACATATAACTCTGCCAACTGATCCACTGAAAATGTCGTTCTAACCGGCAGAAAATGAGCAGATTTCGTAAATCGGTCCACCACTACCCAGATGGAATCATGCAAACCCGTGGTCCTAGGTAACCCGACCACAAAATCCATCGTAATATCCTCCCATTTCCATTCTGGTAGGGTTAGAGGCTGCAACAACCCTGCTGGTCTCTGATGTTCAGCCTTGATCTGCTGACACGTGAGGCATCTCGATACGAATTCTACCAAATTCTTCTTCATACCGCTCCACCAAAAGTACGGTTTCAAGTCTTGGTACATCTTGGTGGTGCCGGGATGCAGAGAATACGGGGTAGAATGAGCCTCCTCAAAGATCTCGTTTCTCAAGTCCACACTGCTCGGGACACAAACCCTGGCTTTATACAAAAGCATCCCACTATCTGACACTGAAAAGTCTTTGGCTTGACCAGCCAATACCTCATCTCGGATTTTCACTAACTCCGGATCTGTCATCTGAGCAACCTTTATTCTTTCCAACAGATCAGATTGCAGCGTTAAGTTGTGAAGCTGACCTACCACAAACTCAATGCTGGATCTAACCATATCCTCTGCTAGCTGAGGTGAGATCTGAACCATGCTAGCTACTTACCCGGGACCCTTTCTACTCAGGGCATCGGCCACTACATTGGCCTTTCCGGGATGATAGAGGATCTCGCAATCATAATCCTTCACTAACTCCAACCAACGCCTTTGTCTCATGTTCAAATCTTTCTGAGTAAAGAAATACTTGAGACTTTTATGGTCGGTATAGATCTCGCACTTCTCCCCATAAAGGTAATGCCGCCAAATCTTCAGTGCAAAAACCACTGCGGCCAATTCTAAATCATGAGTCGGGTATCGCTGTTCATAATCCTTTAACTGACGGGAGGCATAAGCGATAACCCGATCGGCTTGCATCAATACACACCCTAAACCCTGTTTGGATGCGTCACAGTAGACTACGAACTTCTCCTCGTCCGAAGGCAAAGCTAGTACTGGAGCAGTAATCAATCTCTGCTTCAGCTCCTGGAAGCTAGCTTCACATTTATCCGACCGAGGTACAAATCGCTGATTCTTCTTTGTAAGCTCGGTTAGGGGCATTGAAATTTTGGAGAACCCCTCCACGAACCTACGGTAGTACCCAGCTAATCCCAAGAAGCTTCTGATCTCTGTCACTGTCTTCGGTCTCGGCCAATCCCTGACGGATTCAATCTTCCCGGGATCCACCTTGATCCCATCCTTACTCACAATGTGCCCTAGGAAGGACACCTGAGACAACCAGAACTCACATTTCTTGAACTTGGCGTAGAGCTTGTGTTCTCGAAGTCGTTGTAGCACCATCTGAAGATGTAACTCATGCTCCTCTTCTGACTGAGAGTACACGAGGATGTCGTCGATAAACATAATCACACAGATATCGAGGAAATCCTTGAATACTCTATTCATCAGGTCCATGAATGCTGCAGGAGCATTGGTTAGTCCGAATGACATAACCAGAAACTCGTAGTGTCCATACCTAGTGCGGAAAGCCGTCTTTGGAATGTCCTCCTCTCGAATTCTCAACTGATGATAACCCGAACGGAGATCAATCTTAGAAAAGACCGTCTTCCCCTGAAGCTGATCGAACAAGTCATCGATCCTAGGTAATGGATATTTATTCTTCACCGTCAGCTTGTTCAACTCTCTGTAGTCGATGCACATCCTCATAGATCCATCCTTCTTCTTCACGAACAAAACCGGGGCTCCCCAAGGTGACACACTGGGCCGAATGAACCCTATGTCAAGCAACCCTTGGAGCTGAATCTTTAACTCCTTAAGTTCAGCTGGAGCCATCCTATACGGGGCTTTGGAAACCGGATCCACCCCTGGTGCCAAGTCAATCTCCCGCTGAGGTGGTAACCCTGGAAGTTCTTCGGGAAAAACGTCCAAAAATTCCCGAACCACTCTGATGTCCTCTGGCCGAATGGTGTCTGGCCGAGTGGTGTCCACCACCACGGCCAGAAACCCTAAGCACCCGCCGTGCAATAATTCTCTCGCTGACATAGCCGAGATCACCGGGATCCGAGATCCCTGAACCGAACCCACAAACACGAACGGTTCTTCACTTTCCGGTTGGAAGACCACCATCTTCCTCTTACAGTCAATGCTCGCCGAATATTTAGATAGGAAATCCATTCCTAAAATAATATCGAATTCGACTAAGCTCATCTCTATCAGATCAGCGCTTAACTCTCTACCATCTATCCTGATCGGCATAGACCTAATCCACCTATTGGAGATAACCAATTCTCCGCCAGGTAACAGGGTTCCAAACCCTGATTCATATCTATCATAGGGTCTACCCAACTTACTAAAGACTCTGGCCGCCACATAAGAGTGTGTAGCCCCAGAATCAAACAGCACTGAATAAAGCGAGTTGTTAATGAAAAGCTGACCTGTAACAACTGATGGGCTGGCATCTGCATCAGCCTGCGTGATAGCGAACACCCTGGCTGGAGTGGGTATCGCTGGAGCTCTCGGTGCCTCTGGCCGGAGCTGGGGACATTCCCTCTTGAAGTGTCCGGGCATGCCACAATGAAAGCATCCCTGCCCCTTGCACTCACCCCGATGATGCCTCTTGCAACTAGGGCACTCGGGATAGGAGAATCGGGTCTCAGTACCACCAGGACGACTCCCTCTGTTCTGGTTCCCTCGGAACCTCTTGTTCTGACTCGAGCCGCCGGAAGCAGTGGGTGCCCTCTTCCTCTGATCAATGGCCGAACCACTACTCCCCCTGCTAAAGCCTGATGCAGGAGGGGTAGGAGCCCCGCCACCAACCGGAGTACTGACTGAATCTGACATGCACCCCACTGCGCCCTCAGCTCGCAGTGCCTTCTCCACCATCTGAGCATAGGTGGTGCTGTCGTCGGTGTTAATCATCAGGTCATGCCTGATCTTGGGATTCAACCCGTCCAGATACTTCTCCTTTCTACTGAAGTCAGTCGGCACAATTCCCGAGGCTAACCTCGCCAACCGATCAAACTGAGTAGTATACTCAGTGACGCTCATGTTCTCCCGCTGGGTCAGGTGAACGAACTCTTTCCTCTTGGCGCTTCTGACCGCCTCATTGTAGTATTTCGCGTTGAAGAGTTCTTGGAACCTTTCCCAAGTCATGGTGGTGACATCGTGAATCTGGGACACCATGTCCCACCATACCAGGGCGTCCTCCTGGAACTGAAATGTGGCGCACACCACTCTGTCGTTACCGGTGACACCCATGAAATTCAGAATTCTGGTGATCACCGTCAGCCACTGCTCGGCTTTCGATACATCTGGACCTCCCAAGAATACCGGAGGTGCTTGCTTCCGGAACCGCTCATACAATGGTTCCAATCTATGGGCCGCCACCACTATCTCGGCCTGGGCAGCAGGGGCAGGTGCCACTGGTACAATAGGCACTGGAACTGCAGGAGCACCCTGCTGTCTCAACCTCTGAATCTCGAGGTCTTGCTCTTCGATCCTGGCTTGCATCTCCGCAAACCGTAACTCCCAGTTCGGGGCTCCACCCCGATCGAGGTTTGGGGAGCCTGGGCAGCCTGTGGCGGGTTTTCATCACCCCGGCCACGAGCCCTGCCTCGGGGACCTCTGCCTCGGCCCCTAGCAGGTGGGGGAAACTGAGCTCCCTGTCCCTGATTCGACCCTACGGAGTTGCCCTGACTATTTTCTCAAAAACGCCAATTTTCAAATTCAACCATTTAAATGCCAATTCTAACTATTTAATAACTTTAAATAATTATTAAATAATATTGTTATTTATCATATTTATTAATTGAACCATACAAAGTATCATAATTAACAAATATGCCCCTAAAACTCTTTCTTTACAATTTCACCCTTACTTAGTGAAAGAATTCACAAATAGACATAGTCTAATTTGAGAATTATAATTGATTAATCAAAACCAATTATATATGAGTCTTACAAGCAATATTATCTCAACTAGTGGGGGGACCATGGGTCTATATAACCGAGCTTCCAATAAGCAGATCAAGAATTTATAACATAAATTCACTAACTTATTAATTCTTCGTTGAATCCACGCATAGAACTTAGAATTGCACTCTCAGTATATAGAATGCTCTATATGTTCCACCATATAGACACATCATTAGTTATTCATTGTTATAATCCTAATTTCATCAATGATCCTCTATATGAATGATCTACACTATAAAGGGATTAGATTACCGTTACACCCTACAATGTATTTTATCCTCAAAACACTTTACCTCGTATAAATGATATTTCAGCTTATGTGAAATGAGTACTCCACCATTTATTTTCGTTTGGTCATGCTCGAAGGAGATCATCCTTTACTTACTATTCGCCAGATAGAAGCTATAGATTCCATGTTTATGTTAGCGCTCCCACTCAATTGCACTACCGTGTTCCCAAAATGTACGTATCATCCTGACCCAAAAGTAGGCTTAACTAACAAATCAAAGAACACGAATAGCCTCTTGAGATTGAGCCTAATCATAACAGGATTAAGATCATTTGATCTAGGATCAACTAGGCGATATTGACTTGAATAGATATTACGGTAAGTTTAATAAACCTAAGTCAAAGTTCAATATCAGTCCCTTCCGATGCATACTCCATGCATCCAACCTGAGCTTTACTTTAACCAATGCTCTGGAAAGAACATAGCATTTCTCCAAATGCAAGTAAACTCTGTTGTAGATTATCATATCAGTAAAACCCTATGTCTGATAAATCTAAGAATCTTTATTCACATAGTCATGTTTACTTTCCAATGTGTTGACAACACAATAAACAGGATCAAGTATGTGAAAAAGGTTTCAGATGAATTTATAAATTAAATAGACAAGCAAATTATAAGATGAACCAAAACATACACAAATGAATGAAAAATACTTCTGTTTCTTTATTGATGTTGAATAAAATGGATTACATTGAAATGGAGTTTTATTTAGGGCATAAAACCCAACAAACTCCCACTTGCACTAATATAAAACAAAAAGTGCATTTCAAATAATCTCAACACCTTGATACACAAATCAAGTGTAGTAGTAGTAAACTCCTCGTAATAGGATCTGAAAGGTTGAATTAAACACAACCTTTTCTCCACCATTACTCTTCCTTAATCACAAAATCATTGATAATGTGAAATTCTTCTCTATATGTCTACTCTTTTTGGGATACTGGATTCTATACCTTTGGCAACTACTTTTGGTTAATCAGGAAATAACACTAGTAGTTAAGGCAATTTGGAATGGTGCAAAAAATGTATAGAACTTTCCTTAGACTGAATAAGTACCTTTCCTGCAACTTTAACATTCAGTCCCTTTCTGGTAGACCTAAAGACTTCAGATAGGGTTTTACACTTCTCCAAAATCACTATTCCACCCCCAGAGTAATCACCATCTTATCAGCAGACTTTCTAGAACAAAGGCAAGTCTCGAAATCTGATGTGGTGTAGTCTAAGAGTTTTAAATACACCCTTATTGACTAACATATAGTTCCTCTTCTTATGTAACACCCTAACTACCTTAGGCGTATTACGTGACTTTTAAACGTACTGTGCAGCTCGTTGCTAATCAACGAGGTTTATGGAAAAACGTGATTAATTAAAATTTTGCTTTTTCATTAGACTTATAAACCATTTTACAAAAGTCTCGGGATCCCGATTTATAAAATATTTACAAAAGTTTTAACTGATTAACTTTTACATCAAAATGAAAGTCGTCTAACGACAGTTACAAAAATCTCAGCCGTGCTGTCCCGAGGATCGTACGCTCCAGGCCTAACCGCCCCGACATGTACAATCTCATAAGCTCGCTCACGGTCCATCGCCCATGCCTTGCCTTTACCTACACATGAACATAAACTGTGAGTCGACAGACTCAGTAAGAAAAGCATAATAATATCATACATAACTAACTGCCGTGTCCAACACGATACTGAGTCCCGCTACTGCCATGTCCAACATGGTACTGAGCTACTACTGCCATGTCCAACATGGTACTGAGTTTTGAACGTTCAGGGGACGGTACTATTGACAAGTATCCTCCTGATCGGTCGAACCGGTCATACTCCGGCTGCTGGTCATACTCCAGCCTGTACCGACGGGATAGGTCAATAGCACTGAACCACCAACCGAGTGTCAGCCTGATCGGTCGAACCGGTCATACTCCGGCTGCTGGTCATACTCCAGCCTGTACCGACGTGACAGGGTTGGATGGTTCGAAGCCTAAATACATATCTAATGTAATCTAGCAGGCTTCCTACATGCACGCTAAACATGTAATCTACATATGCATACGGTTATACTAATCTTACCTGGATTCCGATTTCAGGTGTGCCGGTCAACCTGACTGGAACTGAAGCTGAACGGCGGACATCGGCTCCTAAACCATAAAAATCACAACGCTATAAGTTGACACGCTAAATCACTTCCCGGACTAAAACTTGAAACTAAAAGTTTCCCTATCGATAAAAAGCATGGCAATACCCCTAAAAACCCAAAAACGAGGAAAACTAGGGTTCGAAAAATCCCCCAACCATACAGCATCGGCCGCTGCCCAACCGTAATTTCTGCCTCCGGGAAATTCTGAACCCCCCATCCGGAATTCCGGATGCACAACCGGAATTCCGGTTCCTCGCAGGCAGCAATCATAAAATCTCATAACTTGACCAATTCAACCCCAATTGGTCCCAAACTTTCCAGACCTGTTCTATATGCCCCAAATAACAATTCTAGAGCATCAAACCTACCCAGAAATCACACATGCAAAATTCACCATTGGAGCTCAAGCTTTGAGTTCCAAACTCAAGCTTGAGCAAAACCACCTAACATGCATCCTAACCTATTTAATTCTACTCAAGTAAGCATACAATCATCTCTGAAAACATACAGAAACATCCAGCAATTCACAGAAACCAAACATAGCATTTTCTCTCAAAATTCATAACTTTTGCAATAATAAACCTCTAGCATGCTCAACCTAGTAATCAAGCATCAAAACAACCCTAAACTAACATGCTTAAACTCAAAATAATAATCAGATTACAGCAGCAACAACAACAACTATTCAAGCATGCATTTCATCTATTTTCACTTAAAATTCAAGAAAACAAAGTAGGAGATTAAGGCCAAGAATTACCTCAACTAAAAATCACAATGATCTAGCAAAATCACTAGAAATCACCAACCAAAAATCCCAGCTTGAACCCCCAAGCTCAGCCGAAAAAGAGAGGAAAAGAGAGAGAGAGAGTTGGAGTGTTTTTTCTAATTTCTTTTAAAATTTGACTAAGTGTGAAATGCTTGAGAAAAGAGGAATTTAAATCATATTTTTCATTTATTTCAGCCAACATTTAAATCCAAATAAACATTTAATTTCCAAATAAAAACTCACATAAGACAAAACACTAATGGGGCAAAAAGACCATTTTGCCCCTCCACCATAAAATCATGAAAATCATACTAAAGGGGTATTTTTGGGACATTCTAAATTCCCGGCCATTCCCGACATTCCCAATGTCTAAAACCCGTCCCCAAAATACTAACATACTAAGTTGTGATTTCTACTGAGCCAAACGCCGCGTTCCAAAATACCGGACACCGGAAATGCGAAATATAAAAGCTACTGATAACATACTCATGCATATCTGAATTCCATAAATATCAATACTAAATTATTTAAATAGCTATAAATAATTTCATGATTAACATAAATAACTGCTAATTTCCAAATTAACTAAGCGGGCTTTACATCTTAATCTTAAGATTTACTTGATTGTCTTCCAATGTTCTTCTCCTGGATTAATCTGATACCTACTCATTACTCCCACTCAACAGCAGGTGTCTGGTCTAAGGCATACTAAAGCATATCTGAGACCTCTCACTGTTGATTTAAGAAATTCTTTCATGACTTTATCTTTTCTGGAATAGTTGAGACTTTTCCTTAGATAAATAAAATCTATGCCAAGAAGTCGAGAAGCTTCTATAGATTGTCATTAGAAAGAAAATGCTTCAGCATCTTACTAAAGTAAGTTGCTTGCATTAGAGTAAGTAATTACCAGGTATACCACAAGCCATAGGTTTAGATAAACTCAAACCTATAATACTAGGAACAGGAAGTTTTGTTAAGTCCATTGAATAGATTTATACACGAAACTTCCTTTTATGTCCTTGTAATAGAAAACTTTAGGTTATTCCATGTGAATGGATTAAACCATAGTTCTATTGGCTTTTCTTCTTAGTTTCTTATCTTGACAATCCATTACTTGTTTAAATTCACAATGGATTTAATCACTAGTGTCTTCCAAGTCATAAGAAGGTAAGTTCCTAGAAACTCTCCCACTACGACAAGGTACCGTGAATTATGTCTAAGAAAACTAAATGGTATTGACCTCTTCGGTTGTGACAAGACAACAGAGGCAGTGGGATCATCATACGTCATATAAGATGATAGAACACTTTTGGAATCAAGAAAAATATCTCCTTTATTTTCTACTTTATTTTCAGACTTAGTCATTATCTTGGAAAAGTAGTATTTGTTTAAACAAACACTTTCTTATCTATTGACTATGGGATGGTCCACCCCTAATCACTTAAAATAGCTAACAAACCATGGTTAACAGTTCTAGCTTTTCTTAAGATTTTGATTAGGTCATCAATGGATCTAGTAATGATTTACATTAAGTATACAACCATTACATCATTCTGAAATTGTATTACCATAGAAGGATTTAGGCAACGACTAGTAACTAATCATCAATATGCAAATCGAAATTTCTGGAGAGGTAAATTTGGATATAATTCAAAAATCAATTTAATGATCTTTGAACTGCATATCTACTAACTATTTCTCTACCCCTATCAGTTCGCAAGATCTTTAACCACTTACCTTAATGGTTTCAACCATTGCTAGAAATTTATGAAATTTTTCAAACATTTCAAATTTCTTTGCATAAGGTATAATCTAGAGTGATCGTTTTAAGAATACAACGAAAAACTCATGTCCATCCCTGAATGTACATCCATCTACGAATGAGATGAACAACTTTCTGTTGGGTTTTATGCCCTAAATAAAACTCATTTCAATATAATCAGATTTACTTATTAATATCGATCAGAAATAACATTTAATGTTGCATGGTTCACATGATTTATTTCATGATTATATGTACATAATGTATAGATTCATCTGAAACCCTTTTCACATACTTGATCCTGTTTATTGTGCCGTCAACACATTGGAAAGTAAACATGACTATGTGAATAAAGTTTCCTAGATTTATCAGACACGGGGTTTTACTGATATGATAATCTACAACAAGAGTTTACTTGTATTTGGAGAAATACTATGTTCTTTCTAGAACATTGGTTAAAGTAAAGCTCAGGTTGGATGCATGGAGTATGCATCGGAAGGGACCGATATTGAACTTTGACTTAGATTTAATTAAACTTACCGTAAAATGTATTCAAGTCAATATCGCCTAGTTGATCCTAGATCAAATGATCTTAATCCTGTTATGATTAGGCTCAATTTTGAAAGGCTATTCGTGTTCTTTGAATTGTTAGTTAAGCCTACTTTTAAGTCAGGGTGATACGTACTTTTTGGGAACACGGTAGTGCAATTGAGTGGGAGCGCTAGCATGAACATGGAATTTATAGCTTCTATCTGGCGAATAGTAAGCAAAGGATGATCTCCTTCGAGCTTGACCAAACGAAAATAAATGGTGGAGATCTCATTTCACATAAGCTGAAATATCATTTATACGGGGTCAAGTGTTTTAAGGATAAAATACATAGTAGGGTGTTACGGTAATTTAATCCCTTTACTGTGTAGATCATTCATATAGAGGATAATTGATCACATTAGGATTATAACAATGGATAACTAATGATGTGTCTATATGGTGGAACATATAGAGCATTCTATATACTGAGAGTGCAATTCTAAGTTCTATGCGTGGATTCAACGAAGAATTAATAAGTTAGTGAATTTTAGTGCTAAATTCTTGATCTACTTATTGGAAGCTCGGTTATATAGACCCATGGTCCCCCCACTAGTTGAGATAATATTGCTTGTAAGACTCATGTAATTGGTTTTGATTAATCAATTATAATTCACAAGTTAGACTATGTCTATTTGTGAAATTTTCACTAAGTAAGGGCGAAATTGTAAAGAAAGAGTTTATAGGGGCATATTTGTTAATTATGATACTTTGTATGGTTCAATTAATAAATATGATAAATGACAATATTATTTAATAATTATTTATAGTTATTAAATAGTTAGAATTGGCATTTAAATGGTTGAATTAGGAAATTGGCATTTTTGAGAAAATCAGATACAAAAGGTGTTAAAATTGCAAAATTGCAAAAAGCAAGGCCCAATCCACTAAGTGCATGGCCGGCCACCTTTGTAGCTATTTTAAGTTGATTTTTTCATTATTTTAATGCCATATAATTCAAATCTAACCCTAGTGGAATGCTATAAATAGATAGTGAAGGCTTCAGAAAAATAAGACTTTTCTTCTGACACTTTCTGAATCAGAAAAACTGAGCCTTCTCTCTCCCTATCTTTAGCTACCACTTCTTCTTTCTTCTTCCTTTGAATTTCGAAATCCTTAGTGATTAGAGTAGTGCCCACACACATCAAGTGATACCTCAATCATAGTGAGGAAGATCGTGAAGAAAGATCATCAACAAAGGAGTTTCAGCATCAAAGATTCAGAGAAAGAGATCCAGGTTCAGATATTGATAATGCTCTGCTACAGAAAGGAATCAAGGGCTAGATATCTGAACGGAAGGAGTCATTTAATTCCGCTCCACCCAATGTAAGGTTTCTTTAACTTTATATGTGTTTATTTCATCGTTTTAGAAAGTTCATATTTAGGGTGTTAATAAACATACTTGTGAGTAGATCTAAGATCCTGGTAAAATAATTTCCAACAACTGGCCTCAGAGCCATGGTAATTGATTTACTTGCAAGAAATTTGGACTTTAAAACGATTGTTTGTATGTTCTTTGGATGGTATCATGTTGTATTGAGTGTTATTTGATGATTGATAGATGTTTGTAAAATTTTCGTGAAAAATAATTGCGATTTTATGTCTGGAATTATTTTTATTGGATAGTATGGAAAAAATTAAGCAAGTTAGCCTTTTACAGAACTTAATTTGGATTTTATTTGAATGACGATTTGAAAAAATCGGGGCTATGCTGATATTTTTCCTGCGATCGCAAATCTGTCCGTACAGTTCACAATTTTTTTGTTTTTCTTCGATTTTTCATGCTTTTTCATGGAATTAACTTCCGATTTTTGGTATAGTTTTGTATTTATACTATTACTATTCCTAATTCAATTCTAATTATCTTTTTGAATTAATTTAATATTTTTTAAATTTAATTCAAGAGATTAGTGTAATTTGAATTTGAATAGAATTAGTATCTATCTTCTTGCTTAAAAATCTATCTTATTTTAAAATTTGATTATATCTTATCTTATTTTAAATTTAAAAATAAGATATTTATAATCATGTAATTTTTAAATGATATAAGATATTTTGCTAATTTTTTAAATTTTGTTATTTTATTTATTTAAATTACATTTAAAATTTGAAAAAAATATTTATTTATCTTTTCTAATTTTAAATTTAATTTTTATTTATAAAATAACATTTAAAATTTAAAAGTAGTTAGCAAATTTCTGAAATGATATTTAGGTTGGTTGAAACCTAATTTTTCAAAATTGTAGGTTTAATTTTAAATTTAATTTTTTTTTTTAAATTTTGAATTTTTTCAAAATTTTTTTAAAATTTTCGAAATTTTTTTTATTATTTAATTAATTATTTTCGAAATTAAATATTTAATTTAAAAATAAATAAATCCTACATCAAACTATCCAGCTAACCTTGTTGCAGGAGTATGTGTTTAGCTTGTTTGTGAGTTTTCAAAACCTATTATTACTTGATTGCAAATAGCCATGGTTACTTTTTGCCAGATCTAATGATCTGATGGCTCCCTTGGTCAAGTTAATAATTTGTAACAGGTATATTTACAATCTTCTTTCATCTGTGTATGACCTAGCAACATGATAGGATCCATCCAAAGTGTGCCTGTGTGAGCCTATGTGTTTAATTTGATTATAGATACATATAGGTTGTTGTTGCTAAAATAAATTATCATAGTTCTTGATAGAATTTATTTAGGCCCATTTAGTTATTGGGCTTATTCAATTAATAACAGTTGTTCTTATTAAGGTTAAATTCCTCTCTTTTGGGCCTTGTGTGAGAGTTGGGAGCCATAGAAGTGGGTACGACATACTGAACCCAGCATCTCCTCACACAAACCACCCCAATTGTGAAGGCCCATTTGCCTGATTTGAATGACTGTACTAGGTTAATTACAGTAGTTTAACCTAATAAAATTGATTAGCAACATAATTAATTTCATTTATTTTGAAATTAATTTAAGAAAATTATAGTTTAAAGAATTTTTTATTCTAAGCTAAACTATATGTATTTTCTTGTATTTAATTAAATATAGAATTATAACCATCTAGATTCTTTCTGGAACTTAATTTAAATTTTTCATTAAATATTCCTATTTAAGTTGATATTTAGTTATCTACAACTAACCAATTTAAATCTGAATATCTTTTGAATTTCAAATTTCAAAATTAAGTTGAGGAATTTTAGGCATTGGTTATTAAGATTCTTTAGATATTTTTTAAGTTAATATCTTTTCAAATATTAACTTAAAATGGAATATTTTCAAATTAAATGGTTACAACTTAATTTTTTGATATTTAATTAAATTTAAATTTGAAAAATATTTAGGTTCTAGATTTTTTCTAATACAACCTAAATTAGATATTTTTTCAAATTTTGAGGAAAAGATACTTAGTTAAATAAGATATTTTCTAGATAGTTATTTCTAGACTACTTATTATTTCTAATATTACAATAGGAAAATATTATAAATTGTGAAATTAATTATTTAAATAATTAATTTTGGTACAATTTATTTTAAGTATATTTTTTCCTAGTATTAAACTAGAGATTAATAATTAAGCCTTCTCTACACTTAATTATTTATTTCTTGAATTTAATACATTTAATTAATTTGAAAAATTAAATATCTAAGTTGATTTTCATCATGATACTTAAATATTTCTTTTTCATGACATTTAATTAAATAGAAAATTATTTTTAGTTGAAATTTATTTTTTCAACTAAATTTAAATAATTTTCAAAATATATTTTTTCTTTATTTTATTAATCAAATTTCGAAATTGCATTTCTTAAATGCTGGAATTTCGAATTTTATTTGAAAAATAGATTAAGTTGTAAATTAATTATTTATTTTAATTAATTCTTGGATCAACTTAAATCAATGATTTTTTCATTTATTGATTAATTTAAAATAAATTGAATTAAAGTATATTATTAGAAATTGAATTAATTAGTCAAAGGAAAATCTAGATAGGTGATATTTTTTGCTTGAAGTATTTTTCTAGTGTATTTAATTACATAGAAAATTAATATTTAAGTTGATTTTCATCATCATACTTAAATATTTGAAATTTTTCTTATATATTTAATTAAATAGGAAAATTATATTTTTTGTTGTAAATTAATTTTATTAATTAATTTTGGGCCAACATTAAATTAGAATAATTTTTCCAGGATTAATTTTTTATTTTAACATGCATTTTCGAAAATTGTATTCTTAAATACTTTAATTTTTTTCGAAATGCAATATATATATTTATAGAAAATTAAATTTGAGTTGTAAATTAATTTATATTAATTTTGTAACAACTTAAATTGAATATTTTTCTAAATATTTATTGGAAATTATTACTAAGATGGAAATAATTCATGTTATTTTTATATCCATCTAAGTAAAATTTGTAAATATTAAATTAAAATTTATATTTAGAATTTTTCATTCTAAATTGGAAATTTTAAATAAATATATATATTTAAAATAAATAAATTAAATAAAGAGAATCAAAGAAAATACAACTCACTTTAAATAATGAGCTTGATTATTATTAAGACATTCGATCTCCATTGTGGGTTTTACACCGCGTTTGTTTTAGTGAGTAATCCTCCCTAATGGAGGAACGTTCATTAGCAATTTCGCACCGTTTAACCTCGCATGATAAGTAGTTTGTAAGTGTTTTGGATGGTATGGATCACCCTAATGGTGGCGACCATACTTGACTTGCAAATTATGAAACAATGGTGGAAGCTCATAAGATAGAATTGCCTTGACTCTCGCCTAAACGGGACAACCCTGAATTCCAATCTTGATCGAATAAAAGGTTGCTAGAATGGTTATCATTTTAGATGAGCTGACAACTCTATTCAATGGATGATGCTTTGACTCTCGCCTAAACGGGACACTGTATCAGTTTGTTGAAAAACCTTGGAAATTATTTAGGATTGTAAGTTTTAGTATTTTCACTTGTCATTCCTACTTGCTATATGTTTAATAATTTCTGAATTGTGTATGAATTTATATTGAACCATGTTATTTTCTGTTATTAAGTTGTAGTTTAATTTCGAATCTTCATTGTTGGTCTAACATGTTTGTTTTTCTAATGAGATAAATCCCTAGTGGATTTTCATCATTAGACATACATAATAGTGTTAGATCTCGAAAGATAAATATTGTATATGCGACATCTAGCTGTTCATCAATTGATGACACCTAAGACTAGTATTTTTACGATATGAAACAAGAAGATTACATAAATAAGATTACTTTGTCTTTCGCTAATCGAAGCATCGTTGGATTCTTATTTTAAACGAAATTATCCTAATTCCTCTTAGCTTATTCATTTTGAATTAGCTTCAAAACATATCATTGGATGAATGGTCTATAAATCATTTCATGTCATTCTATATTTTCTCTTAAGAAATTAAATGACGCATATGATTATAATCCCGAAATTCTATTCCCAATTGATATAAAACCTCAATCTTAGAAATCTCCTACTTGTATGGGCAAATCTTATTAGAGTTTGTATTAGTAGTGGTGGTCCAAGAAAGAATTACTCATTATATTTGGTTGAATTTAAGTCTTTGACTTTAATTTTAGAATCCAAACAAAAATTTTCTTATATTTCTAATTCCAGAATACAATACAGTTACACTTTCTCAAGTGTTTAATATCCATCTTGTATTAATAGATTAAAACTGTATGGAATATGATTTAGGTATTCTGTGACCAGGATCCACTTGAAGTATTC
The DNA here is from genome assembly GCF_029168945.1 of Cannabis sativa. Taxonomy (NCBI): domain Eukaryota; kingdom Viridiplantae; phylum Streptophyta; class Magnoliopsida; order Rosales; family Cannabaceae; genus Cannabis; species Cannabis sativa. The sequence goes on from NC_083605.1 coordinate 25,718,944, forward strand.
TAAGAACTCTTTGATGTAACTAAACCTATGTCATCAATAGACACTAACACATTTTTTTAAACTATGGCATTTGTATCTTGTTCATAGTGGATTTGACAAGATCAATCTCTGCAAAGAGTTAATATGCCTATATCCACTGAAAGTAGTTCATCTCATTCGCAGATGGATGTACATTCAGGGGTGGATATGAGTTTTTCGTTGTATTCTTAAAACGATAACTCTAGATTATACCTTTTAGCAAAGAAATTTGAAATGTTTGAAAAATTTCATTAATTTCTAGCAATGGTTAAAACCATTAAGGTAAGTGGTTAAAGATCTTGCGAACTGATAGGGGTGGAGAAATAGTTAGTAGATATGCAGTTCAAAGATCATTAAATTGATTTTTGAATTATATCCAAACTTACCTCCCCAGAAATTTCGAGTTGCATGTTAATGATTAGTTACTAGTCGTTGCCTAATTCCTTCTATGGTAATACAATTTCAGAATGATGTAATGGTTGTATACTTAATGTAAATCATTACTAGATTCATGGATGACCTAATCAAAATCTTAAGAAAAGCTAGAACTGTTAACCATGGTTTGTTAGCTATTCTAAGTGATTAGGGGTGGACCATCCCATTGTCAATAGATAAGAAAGTGTTTGTTCAAACAAATACTACTTTTCTAAGAAAATGACTAAGTCTGAAAAACAAGTAGCAAATAAAGGAGATATTTAATTCTTGATTCCAAAAGTGTTCTATCATCTTATATAATATATGATGATCCCACTGCCTCTGTTGTCTTGTCACAACCAAAGAGATCAATACCATTTAGTTTTCTTAGACATAATTCACGGTACCTTGTCGTAGTGGGAGAGTTTCTAGGAACTCACCTTCTTATGACTTGGGAGACACTAGTGATTAAAATCCATTGTGAGTTTAAACAAATAATGGATTGTCAAGATAAGAAACTAAGAAGAAAGCCAATAGAACTATGGTTTAATCCATTCACATGGAGTAACCTAAAGTTTTCTATTACAAGGACATAAAAGGAAATTTTAGTTAATAAGTCCATTCAATGGACTTAACAAAACTTCATGTTCCTAGTATTATAGGTTTGAGTTTATCTAAACCTGTGGCTTGTGGTATACCTGGTAATTACGTACTCTAATGCAAGCAACTTACTTTAGTAAGATGCTGAAGCATTTTCTTTCTAATGGCAATCTATAGAAGCTTCACAACTTCTTAGGTATAGATTTTATTTATCTAAGGAAAAGTCTTAACTATTCCAGAAAAGATAAAGCCATGAAAGAATTTCTTATATCAACAGTGAGAGGTCTTAGATATGCTTTTGTATGCCTTAGACCAGACACCTGCTGTTGAGTGGGAGTAATGAGTATGTATCAGATTAATCTAGGAGAAGAACATTGGAAGACAATCAAGTAAATCCTAAGATTAAGAAGAGGAACTATATGTTAGTCTATAAGGGTGTGTTTAAAACTCTTAGACTACACCATATCAGATTTCGAAATTTGCCTATGTGCTAGTAAATCTTTCTGATAAGATGGTGGTTACTCTGGGGGTGGAATAGTTATTTTGGAGAAGTGTAAAAACCTATCTGAAGTTTCTAGGTCTACCAGAGAGAGACTGAATGTTAAAGCTGCAGGAAAGGTACTTATTCAGTCTAAGGAAAGTTCTATACATCTTTGGCACCATTCCAAATTGCCTTAAACTACTAGTGTGAATTTCCTGATCAACCAAAAGTAGTTGCCAAAGGTATAGAATCCAGTATCCCAAGAGAGTAGACATATAGAGAGGAATTTCACATTATCAATGATTTTGTGATTAAAGGAAGAGTAATAGTGGAGAAAAGGTTGTGATTAATTCAACCTTTCAGATCCTATTACGAGGAGTTTACTACTACTACACTTGATTTGTATATCAAGGTGTTGAGATTATTTGAAACGCACTTTTTTGTTTTATATTAGTGCAAGTGGGAGTTTGTTGGGTTTTATGCCCTAAATAAAACTCATTTCAATATAATCAGATTTACTTATTAATATCGATCAGAAATAACATTTAATGTTGCATGGTTCACATGATTTATTTCATGATTATATGTACATAATGTATAGATTCATCTGAAACCCTTTTCACATACTTGATCCTGTTTATTGTGCCGTCAACACATTGGAAAGTAAACATGACTATGTGAATAAAGTTTCCTAGATTTATCAGACACAGGGTTTTACTGATATGATAATCTACAACAAGAGTTTACTTGTATTTTGAGAAATACTATGTTCTTTCCAGAACATTGGTTAAAGTAAAGCTCAGGTTGGATGCATGGAGTATGCATCGGAAGGGACCGATATTGAACTTTGACTTAGATTTAATTAAACTTACCGTAAAATCTATCCAAGTCAATATCGCCTAGTTGATCCTAGATCAAATGATCTTAATCCTGTTATGATTAGGCTCAATCTCAAGAGGCTATTCGTGTTCTTTGATTTGTTAGTTAAGCCTACTTTTAAGTCAGGGTGATACGTACTTTTTGGGAACACGGTAGTGCAATTGAGTGGGAGCGCTAGCATAAACATGGAATCTATAGCTTCTATCTGGCGAATAGTAAGCAAAGGATGATCTCCTTCGAGCTTGACCAAACGAAAATAAATGGTGGAGATCTCATTTCACATAAGCTGAAATATCATTTATAAGGGGTCAAGTGTTTTAAGGATAAAATACATAGTAGGGTGTTACGGTAATTTAATCCCTTTACTGTGTAGATCATTCATATAGAGGATAATTGATCACATTAGGATTATAACAATGGATAACTAATGATGTGTCTATATGGTGGAACATATAGAGCATTCTATATACTGAGAGTGCAATTCTAAGTTCTATGCGTGGATTCAACGAAGAATTAATAAGTTAGTGAATTAATAAACATACTTGTGAGTAGATCTAAGATCCTGGTAAAATAATTTCCAACACTTTCAGTGGATATAGGTGTTGGAAATTATTTTACCAGGATCTTAGATCTACTCACAAGTATGTTGATTAACACCCTAAATATGAACTTTCTAAAACGATGAAATAAACACATATAAAGTTTAGGAAACCTTACATTGGGTGCAGCGGAATGTAATGACTCCTTCCTTTCAGATATCTAGCCCTTGATTCCTTTCTGTAGCAGAGGATTATCAATATCTGAACCTGGATCTCTTTCTCTGAATCTTTGATGCTGAAACTCCTTCTTGCTGAAAGTCTTTCTTCACGATCTTCCTCACTATGATTGAGATATCACTTGCTGTGTGTGGTCACTATTCTCACACTAAGATTTTCGAAATTGAAGAGGGAAGGAGAAAGAGAAGGTTCGACCAAAGATAGGGAGAGAGAAGACTCAGTTTTTTCTCAATCAGAAGTGTGAAATTTTAGTGTAAATTTCCTAAAGCCTTCACTATCTATTTATAGCATTCCACTTGGGTTAGGTTTGAATTATTTGGCATTAAAATAATGAAAATATCAGTTTAAATTTCCTACAAAAGTGGTCGGCCCTATACAATTGGATTTGGGCCTCACTTTTTGCAATTTTGCAGTTTTATCTTTTCTGCATCTGATTTTCTCAAAAACGTCAATTTTTTAATTCAACCATTTAAATGCCAATTCTAACTATTTAATAACTATAAATAATTATTAAATAATATTTTCATTTATCATATTTATTAATTGAACCATACAACGTATCATAATTAACAAATATGCCCCTATAAACTCTTTCTTTACAATTTCGCCCTTACTTAGTGAAAATTTCACAAATAGACATAGTCTAATTTGAGAATTACAATTGATTAATCAAAACCAATTATATGAGTCTTACAAACAATATTACCTCAACTAGTGCGGGGACCGTGGGTCTATATAACCGAGCTTCCAATAAGTAGATCAAGAATTTATTACTAAAATTCACTAACTTATTAATTCTTCGTTGAATCCACGCATAGAACTTAGAATTGCACTCTCAGTATAATAGAATGCTCTATATGTTCCACCATATAGACGCATCATTAATTATCCATTGTTATAATCCTAATGTGATCAATGATCCTCTATATGAATGATCTACACTGTAAAGGGATTAGATTACCGTAACACCCTACTATGTATTTTATCCTTAAAACACTTGACCCCGTATAAATGATATTTCAGCTTATGTGAAATGAGTACTCCACCATTTATGTTCATTTGGTCAAGCTCGAAGGAGATCATCCTTTGCTTACTATTCGTCAGATAGAAGCTATAGATTCCATGTTTATGTTAGCGCTGCCACTCAATTGCACTACCGTGTTCCCAAAATTTATGTATCACCCTGACCTAAAAGTAGGCTTAACTAACAAATCAAAGAACACGTATAGCCTTTCAAGATTGAGCCTAATCATAGCAGGATTAAGATCATTTGATCTAGGATCAACTAGGCGATATTGACTTGAATAGATATTATGGTAAGTTTAATAAATCTAAGTCAAAGTTCAATATCGGTCCCTTCTGATGCATACTCCATGCATCCAACCTGAGCTTTACTTTAACCAATGCTCTGGAAAGAACATAGCACTTCTCCAAATGCAAGTAAACTCTATTGTAGATTATCATATCAGTAAAAGCCTATGTCTGATAAATCTAGGAAACTTTATTCACATAGTCATGTTTACTTTCCAATGTGTTGACGGCACAATAAACAGGATCAAGTATGTGAAAAGGGTTTCAGATGAATCTATATATTATGTACATATAATCATGAAGTAAATCATGTGAACCATGCAACTTTAAATGTTATTTCTGATCTATATTAATAAGTAAATTTGATTATATTGAAATGAGTTTTATTTAGGGCATAAAACCCAACAATAGGTATATTAACTCTTTGCAGAGATTGATCTTGTCAAAACCACTATGAACAAGATACAAATGCCATAGATTAATAAAAATGTGGTTGTGTCTTTTTGATGACTTAGGTTTAGTTACTTCAATGAGTTCATAGAATAGTGCAAGTGGATCCTGGTCACAGAATATTAAACTCCTATTCCATACAGTTTGAAACCAATGATAGAAGATGGATATTAAACACTTGTGAAAGTGTAACTGTATTGTATCCTGAAATTAGAAATATAAGAAAATTTATGTTTGGAATCTAAAATTAAAGTCAAAGACTTAAATTTATACCAAATATAATGAGTAATTCTTCTTGGACCACCACTACTAATTTAAACTCTAAGTCAAATTTGTCCATACAAGTAGGAGATTTCTAAGATAGAATTTTGGGATTATAATCATATGCGTCATTTATTTTCTGAAGAGAAAAAATAGAATGACATGAAATGATATATAGACCATTCATCCAATGATATGTTATTGAGCTAATTCGAAATGATTAAGCTAAGAGGAATTAGGATAATTTCGTTTATAAATAAGAATCCAACGATGCTTCGATTAGCGAGAGTCAAAGTAATCTTATTTATACAATCTTCTTGTTTCATATTGTAAAAATACTAGTCTAAGGTGTCATCAATTGATGAACAGCTAGATGTTGCATATACAATATTTATCTTTCGAGATCTAACACTATTATGTATGTCTAATGGTGAAAATCCATTAGGGATTTATCTCATTAGACAAACAAACCAAGTTAGACCAACAATGAAGATTCGAAATTAAACTACAATTTAATAACAGATTATAACATGGTTCAATATAAATTCATACACAATTCAGAAATTATTAAACATATAGCAAGTAGGAATGACAAGTGAAAATACTAAAACATACAATCCTAAATAATTTCCAAGGTTTTCAACAAACTGATATCAGTGTCCCGTTTAGGCGAGAGTCAAAGCTACCATCCATTGAATAGAGTTGTCAGCTCATCTAAAATGTTAAACATTCTAGCAACCTTTTATTCGATCAAGATTGGAATCCGGCGTTGTCCCGTTTAGGCGAGAGTGAAGGCTATTCTATCTTATGAGCTTCTACCATTGTTTCATATTTTGCAAGTCAAATACAGTCGCCACCATTAGGGTGATCCATACCATATAAAACACTTACAAAGCTACTTATCTTTCGAGATTAAACGGTGCGAACTTGCTAATGAACGTTCCTCCATTAGGGAGGATTGCTCACTAAAACAAACGCTATGTAAAACCAACAATGGAGATCGAATATCTTAATAATAATAAAGTTCATTCTTTAAAATGTATTTTCATTATTATTTATAATAAAATATATTCATTAAATGTCGAATTTAGAATTAAAATTCTAAATTAGAATTTAATTTAATATTTATAAAATTATACTTAGATGGTGATTGAAATAAATTGAATTATTTCCATCTCAGTAGTAATTTTGATATATAAATATTAAGAAAATTATTTAAGTTGTATTAATTTAAATTAATTTGCAACTCAAAATAAATTTTCATGAGAATATATTTATTGTATTTTGAAAAAGAAAGTATAAATACTTTATATTTTCGAAATACTTAAATAATAATTACTTAGAAAAATACTTCAAGCAAAAATATCACCTATCTAGATTTTCCTTTGACTAATTAATTCAATTTCTAATAATATACTTTAATTCATTTATTTTAAATTAATCAATAAATGAAAAAAATCATTGATTTAAGTTGGTCCAAGAATTAATTAAAATAAATAATTAATTTACAACTTAATCTATTTTTCAAGATAAATTCAAAATCATCTTGCATTATGAAATGCAATTTCGAAAATTGCTTAATAAAATAAAAAATATATATATATATTGAAAATTATTTAAATTTAAGTTGAAAAAATAAATTTTAACTAAAAATAATTTTCTATTTAATTAAGTGTCATGAAAAAGAAATATTTAAGTTGTATGATGAAAATCAACTTAGATATTTAATTTTCAATTTAATTAAATGTATTAAATTCAAGAAATAAATAGTTAAGTGTAGAGAAGGCTTAATTATTAATCTCTGTATACTTAAAATAAATTGTACCAAAATTAATTATTTAAATAATTAATTTCACAATGTATAATATTTTTCTATTTAATATTAGAAATAATAAGTAGTCCAGAAATACTTATCTAGAAAATATCTTATTTGACTAAGTATCTTTTCCACAAAATTTGAAAAAATAACTAATTTAAGTTGTATTAGAAAAAAATCTAGAACTTAAGTATTTTTAAATTTAAATTTAACTAAATATCAAAAATTAAGTTGTAATCACTTAATTTGAAAATATTCCATTTTAAGTTAATATTTGAAAAATATCAACTTAAAAAATATCTAAAGAATCTTAATAACCAATTCCTAAAATTCCTCAACTTAATTTTGAAATTTGAAATTCAAAAGATATTCAGATTTAAGTTGATTAGTTAGTGATAACTAATTTTCAACTTAAATAGGAATATTTAATGAAACATTCAAATTAAGCTTCAGAAAGAATCTAGTTGGTTATAATTCTACATTTAATTAAAAACAAGAAAATACATATAGTTTAGCTTAGAATAAAATTCTTTAAACTATGGTTTTCTTAAATTAATTTCAAAATAAATGAAATTAATTATGTTGCTAATCAATTTTATTAGGTTAAACTAATTTAATTAACCTAGTACAGTTATCCAAATCAGGCAAATGGGCCTTCACAATTGGGGTAGTTCATGTGAGGGGGGGCTGGGTTCAGTATGTCGTACCCACTACTATGGCTCCCAACTCTCACACAAGGCCCAAAAGAGAGGAATTTAACCTTAAAATGAATAACTGTTATTAATTGAATAGGCCCAAAAACTAAATGGGCCTAAATAAAATCTATCAAAAACTATGATATTTTATTTAGCAACAACAACCTATATGCATCTATAACAAAAATTAAACATATAGGCTCACACAGACACACAATTTGGATGGATCCTATCATGTTACTAGATCATACACAGATGAAAGAAGAATATAAAATTTACCTGTTACAAATTATTTACTTGACCAATGGAACCATGAGTTAAAATCAAATCATTGGATCTGTCAACAAGTTAACCATGGCTATTTGCAATCAAGCAATAATAGGTTTTATAAAACTTACAAGCAAGCTAAAACACATACTCCTGCAACAAGGTTAGCTGGATAGTTGGATGTAGAATTTATTTAATTTTAAATAATTAAATTTCGAAAAATAATTAAATAAAAAAATATTTATTTTTCGAGAAAAAAAATAATATAATAATATATATTTTCGAAATTAATAAAATAATATTTAAAATTAAACCTACAATTTTGAAAAATTAGGTTTCAACTAACCTAAATATCATTTCAAAATTTGCTAACTACTTTTAAAAAATTTAATGTTATTTTATAAATTAAATATTCAATAAAAATAAAAAAGATAAATAAATATCTTTTTCAGATTTTATGATTTAATTTAAATAAATAAAATAACAAAATTTAAAAGTTAGCAAAATATCTTACTTCTATTTAAAATATCATGATTATAGTTATCTTATTTTAAATTTAAATAAGGTCAAATTATTTAAAAAAAAATATTTAATTTAAAAATTTAAAATCTGACCTTAAATTTAAAAATAAGATAAGATATAATTAAATTTAAAAATAAGATAGATAATTAAGCAAAAAAGATAAATATTTACTATTTTCAAATTCAAATTACACTAATATCATGAATTAATTTTTTTAAAAAATAATTAATTTAATTATGATATTTAGAATTGAATGAGGAATAGTAAATGTCTAAATACAAAACTAAACAAAAAATAGAAAGTTAAATCTATGAAATAGCATGAAAAATCGAAGAAAAACGAAAAAATTGCGAGTTGTACGGACAGTATGCATTACATACTGTCCGCGCGCGCGCATCAGCATGCATGACCGAGAAACCTCGATGCAAGAGGCTGCATGCAACCTCTCCGCGCGCGCAAGGCTCGATTTCAGACAAGAATCTTGTCTGTGCGCGTGTAAAGGTTGCCCTTCGTCCACGCGCGCGTGTGATGATGCACGACTCCTGATCTTTTTCAAAACTTCAAAAAATCATAACTAATTCAAATTAAATCAAAATTGAGTTCTGTAAAAAAGTAAATTGCTTAATTTTTTCCATACTATCCAATAAAAATAATTCCACAAATAGATATTTAATTATTTTTCACGAAAATTCAAAAACATCAATCAATCATCAAACAACACTCAAAACAACATGATACCATCCAAAACTTCAAACAAATCGTTTTAAGTCCAAATTTCTTGCAAGAAAATCAATTACCATGGCTCTGAGGCCAGTTTTTGGAAATTATTTTACCAAGATCTTAGATCTACTCACAAGTATGTTGATTAACACCCTAAATATGAACTTCTAAAACGATTATGAAATTAACACATATAAAGTATTAGAAACCTTACATTGGGTGCAGCAGAATATTATGACTCCTTCCGTTCAGATCTCTAACCCTTGTATCCTTTCTGTCGCAGAGTATTATCAAGATCTGAACCTGGATCTCTTTCTCTCCTTCTTTTGTGCTGAAACTCCTTCTTGTTGAATGTCTTTCTTCACGATCTTCCTCACTATGATTGAGGTATCACTTGCTGTGTGTGGGCACTACTCTAATCACTAAGTGGTTCGAAATTCCAAGGAAGAAGAAAGAGAAGAAGGTGGCGGCTAGGTATAGAGAGAGAAGGCTCAGGTTTTTCTCTGAAGGAAAAGTGTGAAAGTTAAGTGTAAATTTCCTAAAGCCTTCACTATCTATTTATAGCATTCCACTAGGGTTAGGTTTGAATTATTTGACATTAAAATAATAAAAATATCAGATGATAAATCCTATAAAAGTGGGCGGCCTAGGCAATATGGATTTGGGCCTCACTTTTTACAATTTTGCAGTTTTATCATTTCTGCATCTCATCTTCTCTAAAACGCCAATTTTCAAATTCAACCATTTAAATGCCCATTCTAACTATTTAATAACTATAAATAATTATTAAATAATATTTTCATTTATCATATTTATTAATTGAACCATACAAAGTATCATAATTAACAAATATGCCCCTAAAATTCTTTCTTTACAATTTCGCCCTTACTTAGTGAAAAAAATTCACAAATAGACATAGTCTAATTTGAGAATTATAATTGATTAATCAAAACCAATTTTATGAGTCTTACAAGCAATATTATCTCAACTAGTGGGGGGACCATGGGTCTATATAACCGAGCTTCCAATAAGCAGTTCAAGAATTTATAACCTAAATTCACTGACTTATTAATTCTTCGTTGAATCCACGCATAGAACATAGAATTGCACTCTCAGTATATAGAATGCTCTATATGTTCCACCATATAGACACATCATTAGTTATCCATTGTTATAATCCTAATTTGATCAATGATCCTCTATATGAATGATCTACACTGTAAAGGGATTAGATTACCGTTACACCCTACAATGTATTTTATCCTTAAAACACTTAACCCCGTATAAATGATATTTCAGCTTATGTGAAATGAGTACTCCACCATTTATTTTCGTTTTGTCAAGCTCGAAGGAGATCATCCTTTACTTACTATTCGCCAGATAGAAGCTATAGATTCCATGTTTATGTTAGCGCTCCCACTCAATTGCACTACCGTGTTCCCAAAATGTACGTATCACCCTGACCCAAAAGTAGGCTTAACTAACAAATCAAAGAACACGAATAGCCTCTTGAGATTGAGCCTAATCATAACAGGATTAAGATCATTTGATCTAGGATCAACTAGGCGATATTGACTTGAATAGATATTACGGTAAGTTTAATAAATCTAAGTCAAAGTTCAATATCGGTCCCTTCCGATGCATACTCCATGCATCCAACCTGAGCTTTACTTTAACCAATGCTCTTGAAAGAACATAGCATTTCTCCAAATGCAAGTAAACTCTGTTGTAGATTATCATATCAGTAAAAGCCTATGTCTAATAAATCTAGGAATCTTTATTCACATAGTCATGTTTACTTTCCAATGTGTTGACAACACAATAAACACGATCAAGTATGTGAAAAGGGTTTCAGATGAATTTATAAATCAAATAGACAAGCAATTGATAAGATGAACCAAAACATACACAAATGAATGAAAAATACTTCTGTTTCTTTATTGATGTTGAATAAAATGGATTACATTGAAATGGAGTTTTATTTAGGGCATAAAACCCAACATCTTTCCTACAACTTTAACATTTAGTCTCACTTGTAGAGTTAGAGATTCTGGATTGGTTTCTACACTTCTCCAAAATTACTGCTCCACCCCCAGAGTAATCACCATCTCATCAGTAGACTTTCTAGCATTAACGCAAGTTTAGAAATCTGATTTGGTGTAGTCTAAGAGTATTAAAATACCACCCTAATCGACTAACATATAGTTCCTCTTTTTGATCTCAAGATTCATTTGATTTTCTTCCAATGTTCCTTTCCTAGATTAATCTGATACCTACTCATTACTCCCACTCAATAGCAGGTGTCTAGTCTAATGCATACTATAGCATACTTGAGACCACTCATTTTTGATCCTAAGAAAATTCTTGCCTTGACCTTTATCTTTTCTTGAATAGTTTAAGTTGTTCCTTAAATAAATAAAATCTATGTCTAGGAGTCAAAGACTTCCTTTAGAGTTAGCCATTAGAAAAATACTTCTAGCATCTTACTAAAGTAAGTTACTTGCACTAGAGTAAAATAAATTACAAGGCATACCACAAACCATAGGTTTAGATAATCTCAAACCTATAATATTAGGATCAGGAAATTTTGTTAAGTCCATTGAATAGCCTTATTAACAAGATTTCTTTTCTTGTCCTTGTAATACAAAACCTTTGGTTACTCCATATGAATAGTTTTAACCATAGCTCTCTTGGCTTTACTTCTTAGTTCCTTATTCTGACTATCCATTACTAATAATGGATTTTAATCACAACTGTCTTCCATGTCATAATGTTAGGTTATTTTTAGTATTAATTTTAGATTAAGTTTAGTATATTTTTAATTGAGTTTTAATCATGTTTGGAGCATTTTTACGCTTGTTATCTTTTATTTTTACAGATTTAAAATAGAAGAATATTAGAAAAATATCAGAGAAAAAGATGGGAAAAAAGATAAAAATATCTCACAAATATCATGATATTTAAAATAGAGAAAATTGTGCAAGAAAATAAAGCTGAAACTTCAAGCCTGAATTCAACGGTGGTCTGATTAGATTTTGGAAAAAGTCAAAACATGAAAGTTCTAGATCTCTCTTTTATCTTTCCGGAACATCTTGAATCGTTCAATTCCAAGCAATATTGAGAGAGTTATGGTCCAAATACAATCAGTCGACGCAGCAGAAAAAAATATCTCGTTTGAGGTTTCCCAAAAATTTAAATTCGAGTGGGAATTTAAATATTGCGTTTTTTCCATATTTTTAGGCCTTCAATGCCTATATAAAGGGAAGAAGGGAGTTGATTTCATCAAGCAATTTCAGAGAGAAAGAAAGAGAGAATTCAGATACAGAGTGGAGAGATCAACTGCAATATTGGAGACATACTGCTTAGGGTTTTCAGCATTCTTCTTTTCTTCTCTTCTCTATTTTCATCTCTTTTCTTTAAAGTTAATATGTGTAATTGTGCTTCAATGAACATGTGTAGCTAAAAACTTTAATTAGGGTTAGATGGAGATTGTTTTATGGTTTTAATATGATTTATTTTCCCCCTAATTTCTATGTATTCTATTTTATTTGTGCTTAATTACTTTTAATTGTCTGGCCACCAATTAACTGTTTATGATTTTGATGCGAGATCTGAGAAGTGAGTGTCAAATATGCTATAGTAGAATAGAACTGAATTTCGATATAGGACGAGAGTACCTATATGGTTTAGATAGCTTATAAGGTTTCTGTGTTTAATGCCTGTTGCATGTTAAGTTTATCACGAGAGTAGAAAGTTTACATGTAATTGAGGTTTATATATCTGAGAAGACTATAAATTGCCTTAGTAAACCTGCTATTGCATAGGAATTAATATTTGGAAAATAATCATATTAAGCCATATTCAATAAAAACAATTGAAATCGACACCCTAGTTTTTATTAACTTTCAATTTTCTTGAATAATTGTTTCTTACTAGTTTCTTATTCTTAATTCTTTCTTTATTTTTATTTAACCAAATAGAAGTAAAAGTTTAAATTTCACGTACTTACCTACACTCCCTGTGGGATCGACCTCACTCCTCATGAGTCTACTACTTGAAACGATACGTACACTTGCGTGTGCTAAATATCGCAACATGTTTTTGGCGCTGTTGCCGGGGAGTGATAGTTAATATTATTAAAAATTAAATTTTGTTCTAATTTGATTTTTCTTTCTAATTTAAGTACTAACTCTGTTTTCTCAAGATCTTATTCTGCTTTCAGGTTCAATAGTTTATGAGAAGTCAAGGTCCAATTGCCAGATTACGTGTTGATCCTGAGATAGAAAAGACCTGTAGAAGAAACAGAAGGAGGAGGAAATTGGAAAGAGCGACACTAGAGATTGAACAAGAAGAAGTCATGGCTGACAACGCCAATAATGGCAACAATGGACACAACGGAGCAGGTGTAGAAGACCAGGCTTATGGACATAACAATAATGACCGTAGCCTGAGGGACTACTTACTTCCTAACTTAACAGGGGCCCGATCCTGCATAAGGCCACCTGCTGTTGACGCAAACAATTTTGAAATCAAGCCAGCCATACTGCAGATGGTCCAATCTTCAGTCCAGTTTGGGGGACTGCCGTCAGAAGACCCAAACATGCACCTCGCCAACTTCGAAGAATTGTGCCAGACATTCAAGATGAACGGAGTTAGCGATGACGCCATCAGACTAAGGCTGTTCCCATTCTCACTAAGGGAACGAGCCAAAAGTTGGTTTATTTCTTTACCAACTCATTCTATCAACACTTGGGAGGAACTGACCCTGAAATTCCTATCCAAGCTCTTTCCTCCTGCAAAGATTGCCAAGCTGAGAGCTGATATCAATAACTTCACCCAACAGGACAGTGAATCTCTTTATGAAGCATGGGAGAGGTTCAAGGACTTACTGAGAAAGTGCCCTAATCATGGGATTGAGAAGTGGCTGCAAGTGCACAACTTTTACAATGGGTTGATGAATGAAACCCGAACACTCATAGATGCCGCTGCTGGTGGAGTTTTCATGAGGAAAAGTGCTAATGAGGCCTTTGAATTACTTGAAGAGATGGCCATGACTAACCAACAATGGTCAACAGAAAGAGGTCCATCTAAAAAAGTTGCAGGTATGTATGAAGTGGATGCTATTACCAAGTTGACAGCTCAGGTAGAGGCCCTAACAAAACTAATAACTGTTCAAGTAAAACAAGCTCAGGTGGTTTGTGAGCTATGTGGAGGTCCTCACCCCTATGAGGAATGTCCGGTGGATGTGAATAGTTTACCAATGGATCAAGCAAAAGCCATTGGAAACTATGCCCAAAATAATAATTATGGGCGCAACCAGCAGGCGTTCTACCAGCAGAGAAATCAGCCCCAACAAAACCAACAACAGCTGCAACAACAAAGTCCTAGTGGAGGATCCAATATTCAAGATGATTTATTGCTCCAATTCATGATGGAGACCAGATCCTCTATTAAAACTCTAGAAACTCAGATGGAACAATTGGCTACTCAAGTGGCAAAATAAGCTCAAGAAAATTCACCTAGCACTAGTGAGGTAAAAGGACAAGAGCAATGTAAGGCAATCTCCTTGAGGAGTGGAAAAAGTTATGATGGCCCGAGCCAAGCTAAGCCAGAGAATGAAGAAGATGAACATCCAGCACCAACAACAACAAAGAAGAAGACTACTGACAGTCTTCAACAAAAAGAAACTCCACCACCCATCAGCATTGACCATCACATCAAAATTCCTTATCCTCAAAGACTTCAGAATAATAAGATAGATAAACAGTTTTCAAAATTCCTTGAAATATTCAAGAAACTGCATATCAACATCCCATTCATAGAGGCTTTGGAACAGATGCCAACTTATCTAAAGTTCATGAAAGATATCCTATCTAAGAAAAGAAAGTTGGAAGAATTTGAGATGGTGGCACTTACTGAAGAGTGCAGTGCGGTCCTGCAAAAGAAACTACCACCCAAGCTAAAATATCCGGGTAGTTTCAACATCCCATGCTCAATAGGGGGTTCTATACAAACAAAAACTTTGTGTGATCTGGGAGCCAGTATCAACTTAATGCCCCTATCAATGTTCAAAAGATTAAAATTAGGGGAAGCCAAACCCACAACAGTTACTTTACAAATGGCAGATCGGTCTTTGACTCATCCTCGGGGTATAATTGAAGATGTCTTGGTAAAGGTTGGTAAGTTCATCTTCCCTACTGATTTCTTAATACTTGACATGGAAGAAGATGAGAATATTCCTATCATCTTGGGAAGACCATCCTAGCAACGGGAAGAGCATTAATTGATGTACAGAAGGGGGAGTTAAAGTTGCGTGTTCAAAAAGAAGAAGAGACTTTCAAAGTATTTGCTGCAACTGAAATTCCTACTTGTTGTCGATTGGAAGTTGTAAAGGATGGTCAAGAAGTCACTACCAACAAGACGAAAGGGAAGTCTAAAGAACGATTTCGAACTGTTCGACGACGTATGAAAAGAATGTTGTGTGGGAAATATGAAGGTGACTCTCAATCTAAGGAAAGCTTTAAAATTTGCAACATTGGAGGTCAGTTTTCTTCGTTTGGCACAAAGGCCCTCATGGATGCGAGAGGTGGATTCTACCCACCACCACCTCCACCGCCATACTGATGTGGCGCTCAGGTAAGTTTCCTTTCCTTTTTCTTTAATGGCACATTGGGGACAATGTGTCACTTTAGTTTGGGGGGGGGGTGACTTAAATTTTTATTTCATTTTAGTTTTTAGTTTTCAGTTTTTATTGTTTTGAGTCAATTTTCGTAATATGAGTCAATTTAAAAGTAGGTAGATAGCATGATTTGAAAAGTTCATTTATTTTTCGAAAAATCCGTGTGCTTGGTGATATAACACTCTTGACTAATTTCAATTTTATACTTAAAAGAACATGGAATCATATTAAGTAATTTTCTAGTAATTGAATTGATTTATGTGTGCCAATTTGATATGTGGAAAGTTGTTTGAAATAAATTCTAGAACTTGCTTGCTTGCTATTTGAGGCGAAATAATAAATTATGCATGACTAGGAAAGTGATTTAGGCAATTTTAAGATCGATTGTGCCTTTCAAGCCATCCCTTAAATTTTATCCTATTTACCCTTTTTGAGCCTTAACCTATACTTTGTTATACACATATGAGCCTATAAAAGATAAACCCTAAATATCCAAAATATTTAACCCTAATTATACCATAAGTAGATCTATAGTTTGGGGGAATTTGGATGGAAAGTTTGTTGTATGTGTGTGAAAAAAAAATGTGAAAATTGAGAGAATATAAAAAAAAAAATTGATTGGAAACAACTTGAAAAAAGAAAAAAAGAGAAGAAAAAAAAACTGACAATCATTGTCAAATCTAGAGAAAAAATAAATAAATATAAAGTTGTTACAATTTTGTTGAAAAAAAATTAATTAAATATCTCTCAAGTAATTAGAAAATAGGGTATTGAGAATGTGTGAAAAATATTTTGGGTGACATGATTGGAAAAGCTTATGGTATATACAAGCCTAAATGACCATTTCAACTACCTTTACCCTAAGCCTAACATTACAAGTCTAGAAAGACCTTCTGATTCTTGGTTGTGCATTAATCTATATTAGTGGAGAATAGTAAGTATTGCAAGCATATGGAATTCTGGGTTAGTGGAATGATGATTGTAATTGGCATGCATAAGGTGGTTTAATTGTTAGTTAATTGCATTATATGGTTTTATGAGCTAAATGAAAATAAATTGAAATCTGTCAAGGGTGTAATTGAACTGAAATTCTGGATTATATGGATAAGTGAATTTTTTCATAATCATGTTATTGAAGCTACTTGAAAATTACCCATGTTTTGAAGATTGACTTGTTTAATGTTTATTTAGTGTTTTACTCGAGGACGAGTAAAAGCTTAGTTTGGGAGAATTTGTTAGGTTATTTTTAGTATTAATTTTAGATTAAGTTTAGTATATTTTTAATTGAGTTTTAATCATGTTTGGAGCATTTTTACGCTAGTTATCTTTTATTTTTGCAGATTTAAAATAGAAGAAGATTAGAAAAATATCAGAGAAAAAGATGGGGAAAAAGATAAAAATATCTCACAAATATCATGATATTTAAAATAGAGAAAATTGTGCAAGAAAATAAAGCTGAAACTTCAAGCCTGAATTCAACGGTGTTTTGATTAGATTTTGGAAAAAATCAAAACATGAAAGTTCTATATCTCTCTTTTATCTTTCCGGAACATCTTGAATCGTTCAATTTCGAGCAATATTGAGAGAGTTATGGTGCAAATACTATCAGTCAATGCAGCAGAAAAAAATATCTCGTTTGAGGTTTCCCAAAAATTTAAATTCGAGTGGGAATTTGAATATTGCGTTTTTTCCATATTTTTAGGCCTTCAATGCCTATATAAAGGGAAGAAGGGAGTTGATTTCATCAAGCAATTTCAGAGAGAAAGAAAGAGAGAATTCAGATACAGAGTGGAGAGATCAACTGCAATATTGGAGACATACTGCTTAGGGTTTTCAGCATTCTTCTTTTCTTCTCTTCTCTATTTTCATCTCTTTTCTTTAAAGTTAATATGTGTAATTGTGCTTCAATGAACATGTGTAGCTAAACACTTTAATTAGGGTTAGATGGAGATTGTTTTATGGTTTTAATATGATTTATTTTCCCCCTAATTTCTGTGTATTCTATTTTATTTGTGCTTAATTACTTTTAATTGTCTGGCCACCAATTAACTGTTTATGATTTTTATGCGAGATCTGAGAAGTGAGTGTCAAATATGCTATAGTAGAATAGAACTGAATTTCGATATAGGACGAGAGTACCTATATGGTTTAGATAGCTTATAGGGTTTCTGTGTTTAATGCCTGTTGCATGTTAAATTTATCACGAGAGTAGAAAGTTTACATGTAATTGAGGTTTATATATCTGAGAAGACTATAAATTACCTTAGTAAACCTGCTATTGCATAGGAATTAATATTTGGAAAATAATCATATTAAGCCATATTCAATAAAAACAATTGAAATCGACACCCTAGTTTTTATTAACTTTCAATTTTCTTGAATAATTGTTTCTTACTAGTTTCTTATTCTTAATTCTTTCTTTATTTTTATTTAACCAAATAGAAGTAAAAGTTTAAATTTAACGTACTTACCTACACTCCCTGTGGGATCGACCTCACTCCTCGTGAGTCTACTACTTGAAACGATACGTACACTTGTGTGTGCTAAATATCGCAACACATAACAGGTTGATTTCCTTAAAATCCTCCCACTACGACAAGGTATCGTGACTTGTTGCCTAAGAACATAAGTGTTATTGTCCTCATTAATTGTGTCAATACAACAGAGGCAGTGGGACCATCTTATATAGAATAAGATGATAGAACACCATGGAATCAAATAATATCTCCTCTACTTTGCCACTGTATTTTCAGATATAGTCATATTCTTAGAAAAATAGTATCTATTGAAACAAATACTTTTTTATCTTAATGACCACAGGATGGTCCACCCCTAATCACTTACAATAGCGATCAAACATGCAAACCAAAGTTAACAGTTCTAGCTTTTCTTAAGTTTACGATCAGGTCATCCATAAGTCTAGTAATGGTTTACACTAAGTACATAACCATCCTATCATTCTGAAATTTTTCTATCACTAGGATATTTCCGTAGAAGGACTTAAGCAACTACTAGTAACTAATCATAAACCTTATACTATCATCAATATGCAAATTGAATTTCTAGGGAAGATCTTTAACCACTTACCTTAATGTTTTTTTTAACATTGCTTGAAATTCATGAAATTCTCAAATATTTCAAATTTCTTTGCATAAGGTAAAATCTAGAGTGATCGTCCAAAGAATTTAGCGATAACTCATATCCACCCCTGAACGTACATCCATTGTTCAAATATAAATGATCTTACTTTCAAGTAGATTTAGGTATATTTTCTCTTTGCATAGAATGATCTTGTCAATATTCAAATCATCTTCATCTTCTACATCTAAAAAAATCAAACCCTCTTCATCTTCATATCACCATATCATCTTCTTCATTCTCTAATATTCATCGTCCGATCCTCTTTAAGGTCAGACCACTAGTACTGCCGCCTCCTCTCCTCCGCCTGAGACGTCGCCAGACCACCACCCGTCGCCATCCTTTAGGTAATATTATTTTATCTCTCATACTCTTCTCTTTAATATATATTATTTTGTATATATATTTTATTTAAATTCTTGTATCTATACATAGTGTGTGTATTTATATTGGAGCCACCACAAGCAACTCACACGATCTGCTCATATATAGGAGTCGTCACACTGTTAGTTTTTTTTCTTATACTTATTCATTATATGTAAAAAAAATTAATTTGTAAAATATATAATGTTTATAATATAAATATTAATATTTTGAAAATGTTCTGTGTGATTATATGTGATTTTTTATTTTTTAAATGTATAAATTGTTTGATTTATTATGAAAATATGTAATTTTTAAAAATCTGTGATGTATTTGAAAAATTTTGGAGTGTTTAGAACAGGTTTTAAATTTTTTGGTTAGGTTAAAATATAAATGTTATGCTGCTGAAATTTTGTTAAAATTTTGAGATAATAAAAAATTATGTTAATTTAATAATTTACAATAAGTTAGTAATTTTTTCTTTTAAAATAAACAAGTTATATTTAAAATGAGAAATTATTTAAATTAATAATTATTTAAAAAATTTAATGAAATTAAGTTTAAATTAAGTAATTTAACTATTTTTTTTTGTATATTTTTTAAAAAATAATAATAAATAATTAAATGATTAATGAATAAATTTAATTAGTTGAAAATATGTAATTAATAATTGAATAAGTAATTAATTTAATAAATAATAAATCCTTACAATAAAAAGAATTAATAAATAATTTAATATTTAATTAAAATAAAATAATTTAAAAATTTAAATAAATAATTTTGTTAAAATTTTGAGATAATTAAAAAAATTATGTTAATTTAACAATTAATAATAAGTTAGTAATTTTTTAAAAAATATTAACAAATTATATTTAAAATGGACAATTATTTAAATGAATGATTATTTAAAAAATTTAATGAAAGTTATTCGAAAATTAAGTAATTTAACTAATTTTTTTGTATATTTTTTGAATAATAATAATAATAAATTATTAAATAATTAATAAATAAAATTAATTAGTTGAAAATAAATAATAAATAATTGAATAAGTAATTAATTTAAAAATTAATAAATCCTTATAATAAAAAGAATTAATAAATAATTAGATAAATAATTTAATATTTAATTAAATAAAACTAATTTAAATAATTTAATATCCTTACGATATAAATATTATTAAGTTAATATTTCAAATAAAAATTAAAAAAGTTTCATAAAATGACATAAGATTACCTTTAGTTCAACTAGTACATAAAATTATAAAATTCTTGTCACACTAGTCAATTTGATTATAATTTATTCAATGTAAATTTTTTGGTAGATGACAATAGATAAGACTTGGGTGACCATCAGAAATCGTGAGGATCCAGCTTAGTGGGAAGGTCTCCAAGTCTTTATGGCGCTTACGTCTAAACACAAAGATTGTGACAGAAGAATTTTTTGTCCTTGTGTTAAATGCAAGAATACCAGATTGTATCCTTTGAATACTGTGGAGGCACATATCTTTACAAAGGGTTTTGAAAACATTTATGAGAGGTAGATTTACCATGGAGAGCCGAATGAACCTGTCGAGGCTAACATCAATGTCGATGCGGATGAAATGGTTGATGTCGTTGAAGATTTTTTCCCTCTTATAAATGATGATGAGGAAAGAGCTATTGATGATGGCATTCAGAGGGGTCAATATTATGATGATATATTTGAGGAGATTGAGGCAGAGTTGTACCTTTGTTGCGATTGGATATCCTCCCTCAACTTTATAGCAAAGTTGATGCACACGAAAAATTTGGAAAAAGTACCAAATTATATCTTTGATGAATTGTTCAAGTTGCTGAAGTTTGCATTTCCGAAGGAGAATAAAATTCCTCCAACACAGCATGAGGCTAAGAAGAAACTAGGAAAAAAAGTAGATGGATTAATGAGAACACAAGCGGAAAAAAAGTAGCACATAAGGTGATGCGCTACTTTCTGTTGACTCCTCAATTGAAAATATTATACAGTTTGAGACATACAGCCAAAGAGATGGTATGGCATCATACTGGTTGTGTGAGAGAAAATGGTGTTATGCATCACCCTGTTGATCCTGCCGTGTGGAAAGACTTTGATAGCAGACATCTTGACTTTGCAAGAGTTCCTCGGAATGTTCGCTTAGGCTTAGCTGTTGATGGATTTAATCCTTTCGACAACATGAGCCTTTCGTATAGTATGTGGCTGTAGTGTTGGTGAATTATAATTTTCCACCTTTGATGTGTATGAAGGATAATAATTTCATGTTGACACTCCTTATTCTCGGATTGAAGTCACCTGGTAAGGACATGGATGTATTTTTAAGGCCATTGGTGGACGAGCTGAATGAATTGTGGACTATTGGTGTAGAAACTAGAGATGCTATAAGGAACTCAATGTTCAACATGCGCACAACTCTTCTTTGGACAATTAATGATTTTCTTGCCCGTAGTAGCTTGTCTAGATGGAGTGGATAGGAATATAATGTTGGGTTTTATACCCTAAATAAAACTTCATTTTAATGTAATCTTTATCTTTTAAATATCAATAGAGAAACAGAAGTATTTTCATCACTTTGTGTGTCATTTGGTTCATGTTACTATTTATAAGTTTATTTGATTCATAAATTCATCCAAATCCTTATCACATTTATGTTCTTGTTTATTGTGTCGTCAGCATAGTGGAAAGTAATCAAGATTATGTGATTAAATATATATTCCTAGATTTATCAGTACACAGAGGGTTTAGCTGATATGACAATCTACAACATAGTTTACTTGGACCTTGGATAAGTGCTATGTTCTTTCCAGGGCATTGGTTAAAGTAAAGCTTGGGTTGGATGCATGGAGTATGCATCGGAAGGGACCGATATTGAACTTTGATTCAGATATATTAAACTTACCGTAATATTTATTCTATTCAATATCACCTAGTTGATCCTAGATCAAATGATCTTAATCTTGATATGGTTAGGTTCGATCTCAAGAGTATTATACATGTTCTTTGATTTGTTAGTTAAGCCTACTTTTTGGTCAGGGTGATACGTACATTTTGGGAACATGGTAGTGCAATTGAGTGGTAGCGCTAAATATAGATATGGAATCTATAACTTCTATCTAGCAAATAGAAGTGAAATGATGATTTCCTTCGAGCTTGGCTAAACAGAGATAAATGGTTGAGTACCCATTTCAGTGATTATATCACTGAAATATCATTTATAGGTGGCTAAGTGTTTTAAGGATAAAATACATTGAAGGGTGTAGCGGTAATTTAATCCCTATACAATGTAAATCATCTATAGAGGATCATTGATTATTGGGATTATAATAATGGATAATTGATAGCGTATCTATATCGTGGAACATATAGATCGTTCTATATAACTGAGAGAGCAATTCCAAGTTCTATGAGTGGATGCAACAAGGAATTAATAAGTCAGTGAATTTACTTGGTAAGTTCTGGGTCTGCTTATTGGAAGCTTAGATATATAGGCCCATGGTCTTCATGCTAGTTCAGACAATACTACTTGTAAGACTCAGTTAATGGATTTTGATTAATCAATTATAATTTTAAAATAAGACTATGTCTATTTTATGAATTTTCACTAAGCAAGGGCAAAATTGTGAAGAAAGAGTTTCTAGGGTTCATTTGTTAATTAAGAGACTTTGATTAGTCTAATTAATAAATATATTAAATGACAATATTATTTAATAATTAATTTTTAGTTATTAAATAATTAGAATTGGTATTTAAGTGGTTAAATTAGAAAATTGGCGATTTTGAGAAAATAAGATGTGAAAATGATAAAATGGCAAAATTGCAAAGTGGGGCCCATTATCCTATACATGGCCGACCACTATGTAGTCTATTTATCATTTATTTTTTCATTATTTTAATGCCAAATAAATCTGTTGGAAATATTTTACCAGGATCTAGATTTACTAACAAGTATGTTTCATTAACATCCTAATATGAATTTCTAAAACAATGAAATAAACACATAAGGGTTTAAGAAAACCTTACATTGGATGCAGTGGAATATAATGACTCCTTCCATTCAGATCTCTAGCCCTTGATTCCTTTCTGTCGCAGAGCATCACCAAGATCTGAACCTGGATCTCTTTCTCTCCTTCTTGAGCCCGATTCTCCTTCTTGTTGATTGGATTCTTCACAATCTTCCACACTATGATTGAGATACCACTTGATGTGTGTGGGCACTCACTCTATCACTCAAGGTTCGAAAATTTAGAAGAAGAAAAGAAGAGGGAATGGTTTCGGCTATAGAGAAAGAAGGCTCAGGAAAATTTCTGAAAGTGAAATTTCATCAATCTGTTAAGTGTGAGCCATCACTATCTATTTATAGGTAACCACCTAGGTTTTGGTTAGATTTAATTAGCATTAAAATAATAGAAAAATAAATGGTAAATTCTACACTAAGTGGCTGGCCATAGGATGTGGATTGGGCCCCACTTTGTAATTTTGCCATTTTGTCATTTTTCCATCCTATTTTCTCAAAAATGCCAATTTTCCAATTTAACCACTTAAATGCCAATTCCATCTATTTAATAACTAAAAATTAATTATTAAATAATATTTTCATTTAATATATTTATTAATTAGACATATAAAGTCTCTTAATTAATAAATAAAACCTAGAATATCTTTTCTTCACAATTTTGCACTTGCTTAGTGAAAATTCATAAACTAGACATAGTCTAATTTTAGAATTATAATTGATTAATCAAAATCAATTTAACTGAGTCTTACAAGCAGTATGGTGTCAACTAGTATGGGGACCATGGGCCTATAAAACCGAGCTTCCAATAAGCAGACCCAGAATTTACCAAGTAAATCCACTGACTTATTAACTCCTTGTTGCATCCACGCATAGAACTTGGATTTGCATTCTCAGTCATATAGAACGCTCTATATGTTCCACAATATAGATACGCTATAAATTATCTATTGTTATAATCCCAATAATCAATGATCCTCTATAGATGATCTACATTGCATAGGGATAAAATTACCGTTACACCCTTTCAATGTATTTTATCCTTAAAACACTTGCCACCTATAAAAGATATTTTAGTGAAATAAAATAATCACTAAAATGAGATCTCAACTGTAAAGCCCGCTTAGTTAATTTGGAAATTAGCAGTTAATCATGATTATTTATGAAATTATTTATAGCTATTTAAATAATTTATTATACTTTTATTTATGGAATTCAGAAATGCATGGTTATGTTATTCAGTAGTTTTCATATTTTGCATTTCCGGTGTCTAAGATTTTGGAACTCCTAAGGCTTGGCTCAGTAGAAATCACAATTTAGTATGTTAGTAATTTGGGACTGGTTTTAGACATTGGGAATGTCGGGAATGGCCGGGAATTTAGAATTTCCCAAAAATACCCCTTTAGTGATTTTTATGTGATTTTAGTGTGGAGGGGCAAAATGGTCTTTTTGCCCCAATGACTTTTTGTCTTTTAGTGACTTGATTATTTGAAAAATAAGTGTTGTTTGTTTAATTAATTGGCTGAAGTGGAATATTATATGTGGCTTTGTTTCCATTTATTCATTTTTACAAAAAATACAAGTTAGAAAAATAGAATTTTCAAACACTCTCTCTCTTTCTTTCCTCTCATTTCGGCCAAGCCTTGGAACAGCAAGGAGCTGATTTCTCCATTGATATTTGCTTGATAATTCATCTCTTCTTAAGGTCCATTGCAAGCTAGGTTAGCTCTTGTTCTTCCTTCTTTAATTTCTTGAAAAAAATGATAAAAATGGTGATGCATGCATGATGTTTTTAGTTGTTGTTGCTGCTGTATGTTGTGGATATTTTCAGAGGTTTAAAGCATGTTTTTAGATGTTAATGAAGATTCTTGTAGTACTTGATTGTTAGGTTATTTAAGGTTATGGTTTTTTATGCAAAAATATGTGATTTTGATGGAAATGTAGTGAATCTATTTCTGTGTTATTGTTATTGTTTTTAATTGTTTTCAGAGGCTTAGTTAGGCTTAATTAAGTAGAATTAAGTAAGTTTGAATGCATGTTTGTGGGATTTGCTCAAGTTTGAGTTAAGAACTCAAAGCTTGAGCTCTAATGGCAAATTTTGTATATGTGGTTTCTGGGCTATTTTAATGCTTTGAAAATGTTCTTTGGGGTATTTAGAGCAGGTCTGGAAGGTTTGGTATGAATTGGGTTTGATTTGGTTGAGTTAGGAATTTTTTAAACAAATTCCTGCGAGGAACCGGAATTCCGGTTGTGCAACCGGAATTCCGGATGAGGGTCCAGTAATTCCCAGAACCGGAATTCCGGTTGGGCAACCGGTCTGCCGGTTGGGGAATTTTCAGAACCCGTGTTTTTCCTCGTTTTTATGTTTTAGGGGGTATTGCCATGCTTTTTATCGATAGGGAAACTTTTAGTTCCTAGTTTAAGTCCCCGGGAAGTGATTTAGCGTGTCACTTATAGTGTTGTGATTTTTATGGTTAAGGAGCACATGTCCGCCGCTCAGCTAAAGTTCCAGTCAGGTTGACCGGCACACCTGAATTCGGAATCCAGGTAAGATTAGTATAACAGTATGCATATGTAGATTACATGTTTAGCGTGCATGTAGGAAGCCTATTAGATTACATTAGTTAGGTATGTTGGCTTCGAACCATCCAACCCTGTCACGTCGGTACAGGCTGGAGTATGACCAGCAGCCGGAGTATGACCGGTTCGACCGATCAGGTTGACATTTGGTTGGTGGTTTCGTACTATTGACCTATCTCGTCGGTACAGGCTGGAGTATGACCAGCAGCCGAAGTATGACCGGTTCGACCGATCAGGAGGATACCTGTCAATAGTACCGTCCCTGTGAACGTTCAAAACTCAGTACCATGTTGGACATGGCAGTAGTGGCTCAGTACCGTGTTGGACACGGCAGTAGCGGGACTCAGTATCGTGTTGGACACGACAGTTAGGGTTATGATCAGGGGTATGGGCGTCTGATCATAACCGGGATTATGTATGAGTATTATTATGCTTTTCTTACTGAGTCTGTCGACTCACAGTTTTACGTTTATGTGTAGGTAAAGGCAAGGCTAAAGCTGATGGGCCGTGAGCGAGCTTGTGAAGATTGTACATGTCGGGGCGGTTAGGCCTGGAGCGTACGATCATCGGAACAGCAAGGCTGATTTTTGTAACTGGTCGCTAGGCGACATTTAGTTATTTTATGTATCAATTAAATAGTTAAATCTTTTTGTAAATGATTTTATAATCGGGATCCCGAGTCTTTTGTAATATAGTTTTATAAGTTTAATTAAAAAGCAAAATTTTAATTAATCACGTTTTTCCATAAACCTCGTTGATTAGCAACGAGCTGCACAGTATGTTTAAAAATCACGTAATACGCCTATGTTAGTTAGGGTGTTACAATTTGGTATCAGAGCCGCCAGGTTGTCTTTCCGAAGATCGTCACGACATGTACAATCATCATCAGCAGTTAGCTCGTTTCACGGCTCAGTAAGCCTTTATTGCTTTAGTAGTTTATTTTATTCAGTTATGAAAAAGAAAAGCCTGTTAGGAAGCATGTTAGTAGCCTGATAGTAGAATAGGCACATGTTTCGTTTTTAATTTCCAAATTAAGCGGCATTAGTAAGCTCTCCTTGAATACGACCTGATATGCCAACTCTTGGTTTCGCAGGCGGTTCTAATCAGATGGACGCCAGGCGGACTACCAGGAGTCAGGGCAACTCCGTAGGGTCGAACCAAGGACAGGGAGCTCAGTTTCCCCCACCTGTTAGGGGCCGAGGTAGAGGTCCCCGAGGCAGGGCTCGTGGTCGGGGTGATGAGAACCCACCACAGGCTGCCCAGGCTCCCCCAGCCGATCAGGGAGCCCAGAATTGGGAGTTACGGTTTGCGGAGATGCAAGCCCGGATCGAAGAGCAAGACCTCGAGATTCAGAGGTTGAGACAGCAGGGTGCTCCTGCAGTTCCAGTGCCCATAGTTCCAGTGGCACCTGCCCCTGCTGCCCAGGCCGAGATAGTGGTGGCGGCCCATAGATTGGAACCTCTGTATGAGCGGTTCCGGAAGCAAGCACCTCCGGTTTTCCTGGGAGGTCCGGACGTGATGAAAGCCGAGCAGTGGCTGACGGTGATCACCAAGATTCTGAACTTCATGGGTGTCACCGGTAACGACAGAGTGGTGTGCGCCACATTCCAGTTCCAGGAGGACGCTTTGGTCTGGTGGGACATGGTGTCTCAGATCCATGACGTCACCACCATGACCTGGGAAAGGTTCTAGGAACTCTTTAATGCAAAGTACTACAACGAGGCGGTCAGAAGCGCCAAGAGGAAAGAGTTTGCTCACCTGACTCAGCGAGAGAACATGAGCGTCACTGAGTATACTACTCAGTTTGATCGGTTGGCGAGGTTAGCCTCGGGAATTGTGCCGACCGACTTCAGCAAGAAGGAGAAGTATCTTGACGGGTTGAATGCCAAGATCAGGCATGACTTGATGATTACCACGGACGACAGCACCACCTATGCTCAGATGGTGGTGAAGGCACTGCGTGCTGAGGGCGCAGTTGGGTGCATGTAAGAGTCAGCCAGTACTCCGGTGAGTGGCGGAGCTCCTACCCCTCCTGCATCAGGCTATAGCAGGGGGAGTAGTGGTTCGGCCATTGATCAGAGGAAGAGAGCACCCACTGCTTCCGGTGGCTCGAGTCAGAACAAGAGGTTCCGGGGGAACCAGAACAGAGGGAGTCGTCCTGGTGGTACTGAGACCCGATTCTCCTATCCCGAGTGCCCTAGCTGCAAGAGGCACCATCGAGGTGAGTGCAAAGGTCAGGGATGCTTTCATTGTGGCATGCCCGGACACTTCAAGAGGGACTGTCCCCAGCTCCAATTAGAGGCACCGAGAGCTCCAGCGATACCCACTCCAGCCAGGGTATTCGCCATCACTCAGGCTGATGCAGATGCCAGCCCATCAGTTGTCACAGGTCAGCTTTCTATTAACAACTCGCTATATTCAGTGCTGTTTGATTCTGGGGCTACACATTCTTATGTGGCGGCCAGAGTCTTTAGTAAATTGGGTAGACCGTATGATAGATATGAATCAGGGTTTGGAACCCTGTTACCTGGCGGAGAATTGGTTATCTCCAATAGGTGGATTAGGTCTATGCCGATCAGGATAGATGGTAGAGAGTTAAGTGCTGATCTGATAGAGATGAGTTTAGTCGAATTCGATATTATTTTAGGAATGGATTTCCTATTTAAATATTCGGCGAGCATTGATTGTAAAAGGAAGATGGTGGTCTTCCAACCGGAAAGTGAGGAACCATTTGTGTTTGTTGGTTCAGTTCAGGGATCTCGGATCCCGGTGATCTCGGCTATGTCAGCTAGAGAATTGTTGCACGGCGGTTGCTTAGGGTTTCTGGCCGTGGTGGTGGACACCACTCGGCCAGATACCATCCGGCCAAAGAACATTAAAGTAGTTCAGGAATTTTTGGATGTTTTTCCCGAAGAACTTCCAGGGTTACCACCTCAGCGGGAGATTGATTTCGTGATAGACTTGGCACCAGGGGTGGAACCGGTTTCCAAAGCCCCATATAGAATGGCTCCAGCTGAACTTAAGGAATTAAAGATTCAGCTCCAAGGGTTGCTTGACATAGGGTTCATTCGGCCCAGTGTGTCACCCTGGGGAGCCCCGGTTTTATTCGTCAAGAAGAAGGATGGATCTATGAGGATGTGCATCGACTACAGAGAATTGAACAAGCTGACGGTGAAGAATAAATATCCATTACCTAGGATCGATGATTTGTTCGATCAGCTTCAGGGGAAGACGGTCTTTTCTAAGATTGATCTCCGTTCGGGTTATCATCAGTTGAGAATCCGAGAGGAGGACATTTCGAAGACGGCTTTCCGCACTAGGTATGGACATTATGAGTTTCTGGTTATGTCATTCGGACTAACCAATGCTCCTGCAGCATTCATGGACCTGATGAATAGAGTATTCAAGGATTTCCTCGATATCTGTGTGATTGTGTTTATCGACGACATCCTCGTGTACTCTCAATAAGAAGAGGAGCATGAGTTACATCTTCAGATGGTATTGCAACGGCTTCGAGAACATAAGCTTTATGCCAAGTTCAAGAAATGTGAGTTCTGGCTATCTCAGGTGTCCTTCCTAGGGCACATTGTGAGCAAAGATGGGATCAAGGTGGATCCCGGGAAGATCGAATCTGTCAGGGATTGGCCGAGACCGAAGACAGTGACAGAGATCAGAAGTTTCTTGGGTTTAGCTGGGTACTACCGTAGGTTCGTCGAAGGGTTCTCTAAAATTTCAATGCCCCTAACCGAGCTTACAAAGAAGAATCAGCGATTTATTTGGTCAGATAAGTGCGAAGCTAGTTTTCAGGAGCTAAAACAGAGGTTGATTACCGCTCCCGTACTAGCTTTGCCTTCGGACAAGGAAAAGTTCGTAGTATATTGCGACGCATCCAAACAGGGTTTGGGGTGTGTATTGATGCAAGCCGATCGGGTCATCGCTTATGCCTCCCGTCAGTTAAAGGATTATGAACAGCGATACCCGACTCATGACCTAGAGTTAGCCGCGGTGGTGTTCGCATTGAAGATTTGGCGGCATTACCTTTACGGGGAAAAGTGTGAGATCTATACCGACCATAAAAGTCTCAAGTATATCTTTACTCAGAAGGATTTGAATATGAGACAAAGGCGTTGGTTGGAATTAGTGAAGGATTACGATTGTGAGATCCTCTACCATCCCGGAAAAGCCAATGTAGTGGCCGATGCCCTGAGCAGAAAGGGTCCCGGGCAAATAGCTAGTATGGTTCAGATCTCACCTCAGCTAGCAGAGGATATGGTTAGATCCAGCATTGAGTTTGTGGTAGGTCAGCTTCACAACTTAACGCTGCAATCTGATCTGTTGGAAAGAATAAAAGTCGCGCAGATGACGGATCCAGAGTTAGTGAAGATCCGAGATGAGGTGTTGGCTGGTCAAGCCAAGGACTTTTCAGTGTCAGACAGTGGGATGCTTTTGTATAAAGCCAGGGTTTGTGTTCCGAATAGTGTGGAACTTAGAAATGAGATCTTTGAGGAGGCTCATTCTACCCCGTATTCTCTGCATCCCGGCACCACTAAGATGTACCAAGATTTGAAACCGTACTTCTGGTGGAGCGGTATGAAGAAGAATTTGGTAGAATTCGTATCGAGATGCCTCACGTGTCAGCAGATTAAGGCTGAACATCAGAGACCAGCAGGGTTGTTGCAGCCTCTAACCCTACCAGAATGGAAATGGGAAGATATTACGATGGATTTTGTTGTCGGGTTACCTAGGACCACGGGTTTATTTGATTCTATTTGGGTAGTGGTGGATCGATTTACGAAATCTGCTCATTTTCTGCCGGTTAGAACAACATTTTCAGTGGATCAGTTGGCAGAACTGTATGTCAGAGAGATAGTAAGACTTCACGGGGTACCAAAGTCTATAGTTTCGGACAGGGATCCGAAGTTCACCTCCAAATTTTGGCAAAGTTTGCAACGGGCAATGGGTACAAAGCTGAAATTTAGTACAACATTCCATCCTCAGACAGATGGTCAGTCCGAAAGGACAATTCAGATATTGGAGGACATGTTGAGAGCCTGTGTTATGGATTTTGCTCATGGAATAAGTATCTACCGTTGATAGAATTTTCGTACAACAACAGTTATCAGAGTACGATAGGGATGGCTCCCTATGAACTGTTATACGGTAGGAAATGTAGATCCCCTATCCACTGGGATGAGACAGGGGAGAGGAAATATCTAGGTCCAGAGTCTGTGCAGCGGACCAATGAGGCAATAGAGAAGATAAAAGCTAGAATGCTTGCCTCACAGAGCAGACAGAAGAGTTACGCAGATCCGAAACGCAGAGATGTTGAGTTCCAAGTAGGGGACCATGTGTTTTTACAGGTATCTCCGATGAAGGGGATTAAACGTTTCGGGAAAAGAGGCAAGTTATGCCCTAGATTTACAGGACCTTTCGAGATTTTCGAGAAGATAGGTCAAGTGGCATATCGGTTAGCATTGCCTCCAGCCTTATCAGCAGTTCACAACGTATTCCATGTCTCGATGTTGAGAAAATACGTTTCAGATCCCTCTCATATACTCAGTTATGAGAGTCTTGAGCTACGACGGACATGACTTATGAGGAACAGCCAGTGCAGATCCTAGATAGAGAGGATAAAGTCCTTCGGAATAAGACCATAACATTGGTCAAGGTTCTCTGGAGAAACAGTAAGGTGGAAGAAGCCACCTGGGAGCTAGAGTCAGATATGAGAGCTCAATATCCAGAGTTATTCAGGTTAGATTTCGGGGACGAAATCCTTTTAAGGGGGGAATAGTTGTAAAGCCCGCTTAGTTAATTTGGAAATTAGTAGTTAATCATGATTATTTATGAAATTATTTATAGCTATTTAAATAATTTATTATACTGTTATTTATGGAATTCAGAAATGCATGGTTATGTTATTCAGTAGTTTTCATATTTTGCATTTCCGGTGCCCGGTATTTTGGAACTCGGCGTTTGGCTCAGTAGAAATCACAATTTAGTATGTTAGTAATTTGGGATTGGTTTTAGACATTGGGAATGTCGGGAATGGCCGGGAATTTAGAATTTCCCAAAAATACCCCTTTAGTGATTTTTATGTGATTTTAGTGTGGAGGGGCAAAATGGTCTTTTTGCCCCAATGACTTTTTGTCTTTTAGTGACTTGATTATTTGAAAAATAAGTGTTGTTTGTTTAATTAATTGGCTGAAGTGGAATATTATATGTGGCTTTGGTTCCATTTATTCATTTTTACAAAAAATACAAGTTAGAAAAATAGAATTTTCAAACACTCTCTCTCTTTCTTTCCTCTCATTTCCGCCAAGCCTTGGAGCAGCAAGGAGCTGATTTCTCCATTGATATTTGCTTGATAATTCATCTCTTCTTAAGGTCCATTGCAAGCTAGGTTAGCTCTTGTTCTTCCTTCTTTAATTTCTTGAAAAAAATGATGAAAATGGTGATGCATGCATGATGTTTTTAGTTGTTGTTGCTGCTGTATGTTGTGGATATTTTCAGAGGTTTAAAGCATGTTTTTAGATGTTAATGAAGCTTCTTATAGTACTTGATTGTTAGGTTATTTAAGGTTATGGTTTTTTATGCAAAAATATGTGATTTTGATGGAAATGTAGTGAATCTGTTTCTGTGTTATTGTTATTGTTTTTAATTGTTTTCAGAGGCTTAATTAGGCTTAATTAAGTAGAATTAAGCAGGTTTGAATGCATGTTTGTGGGATTTGCTCAAGATTGAGTTTAGAACTCAAAGCTTGAGCTCTAATGGCAAATTTTGTATCTGTGGTTTCTGGGCTATTTTAATGCTTTGAAAATGTTCTTTGGGGTATTTAGAGCAGGTCTGGAAGGTTTGGTATGAATTGGGTTTGATTTGGTTGAGTTAGGAATTTTTTAAAAAAATTCCTGCGAGGAACCGGAATTCCGGTTGTGCAACCGGAATTCCGGATGAGGGTCCAGTAATTCCCAGAACCGGAATTCCGGTTGGGCAACCGGTCTGCCGGTTGGGGAATTTTCGATTCCCCGTGTTTTTCCTCGTTTTTATGTTTTAGGGGGTATTGCCATGCTTTTTATCGATAGGGAAACTTTTAGTTCCTAGTTTAAGTCCCCGGGAAGTGATTTAGCGTGTCACTTATAGTGTTGTGATTTTTATGGTTTAGGAGCCTGTAATCCGCCGCTCAGCTAAAGTTCCAGTCAGGTTGACCGGCACACCTGAATTCGGAATCCAGGTAAGATTAGTATAACAGTATGCATATGTAGATTACATGTTTAGCGTGCATGTAGGAAGCCTGTTAGATTACATTAGTTATGTATGTTGGCTTCGAACCATCCAACCCTGTCACGTCGGTACAGGCTGGAGTATGACCAGCAGCCGGAGTATGACCGGTTCGACCGATCAGGCTGACATTTGGTTGGTGGTTCCGTACTATTGACCTATCCCGTCGGTACAGGCTGGAGTATGACCAGCAGCCGGAGTATGACCGGTTCGACCGATCAGGAGGATACCTGTCAATAGTACCGTCCCTGTGAACGTTCAAAACTCAGTACCATGTTGGACATGGCAGTAGTGGCTCAGTACCGTGTTGGACACGGCAGTAGCGGGACTCAGTATCGTGTTGGACACGGCAGTTAGGGTTATGATCAGGGGTATGGGCGTCTGATCATAACCGGGATTATGTATGAGTATTATTATGCTTTTCTTATTGAGTCTGTCGACTCACAGTTTTACGTTTATGTGTAGGTAAAGGCAAGGCTAAAGCTGATGGGCCGTGAGCGAGCTTGTGAAGATTGTACATGTCGGGGCGGTTAGGCCTGGAGCGTACGATCATCGGGACAGCAAGGCTGATTTTTGTAACTGGTCGCTAGGCGACATTTAGTTATTTTATGTATCAATTAAACAGTTAAATCTTTTTGTAAATGATTTTATAATCGGGATCCCGAGTCTTTTGTAATATTGTTTTATAAGTTTAATTAAAAAGCAAAATTTTAATTAATCACGTTTTTCCATAAACCTCGTTGATTAGCAACGAGCTGCACAGTATGTTTAAAAATCACGTAATACGCCTATGTTAGTTAGGGTGTTACATCAACCATTTGTCTCTATTTAGCAAGCTCGAAGGAAATCATCGTTTCACTTCTAAATACCTATAGAAGCTATAGATTCCATATCTATGATTAACGCTCCCACTCAATTGTACTACCGTGTTCCCAAAATGTACGTATCACCCTGACCCAAAAGTAGGCTTAGCTAACAAATCAAAGAACATGTATAACACTCTTGAGATCGAACCTAACCATATCAGGATTAAGATCATTTGATCTAGGATCAACTAGGTGATATTGAATTGAATAGATATTACGGTAAATTTAACATATCTAATCAAAGTTCAATATTGGTCCCTTCCAATGTATACTTCAGACATTTGATACTGGTAAACTTTGCCAATGCCCTGAAAAGGACATAACACTTATCCAAGGTGTAAGTATACCTATCGCTGATTATCATGCCAGTCTAAATCCAGTGAACTGTCAAATCAGAGAATTAAACTTTCGAACATATAATCAAGATTATATTCCACTATGCTGACAACACTATAATCATTAACAAATATATATGTTCTAGACTTAATAGAATTTATAATCATGAAATAAATCATGTGAACCATGCAACATAAAATGATTTCAAATCTTTACTAATTAGTAAATCTGATTATATTGAAATGGGTTTTATTTAGGGCACAAAATCCAAAAAAAATCTAACCTTACCCTAGGTGGTTTACTGTAAATAGGTAGTGATTACTTCAAGAAAAAGATGATGCATCTCATTCCTTCAGAGAAAAACTCAAAGCCTTCTTCCTATACCTAGCTGCCACCTTTCTCTCTTCCTCTCTTCTGAAAACCGAACCCTATAGTGAGTGAGTGAGTGCCCACACACATCAAGTGGTATCTCAATCATAGTGTGTAAGGCTGTGAAGAATCCAGATTCAAGAGAAGGACATTCGGGCTCAAATCTTGGTGATACTCTGCTACAGAAAGGATACCAGGGTTAGAGATCTGAGTAGAAGGAGACATTATATTCCGTTGCAACCACTGTAAGGTATCTTATACTTTATATGTGTTTATTTCATATCGTTTTAGAAGTTCATATTTAGGATGTTAAATAACATACTTGTTAGTAAACCTAAGATCTTGGTAAAATAATTCCAACAACTGGCCTTAGAGCCATGGTAATTGATTTACTTTTAAGAAATTTGGACTTAAAACAATTTGTGTGTGATTTAGATGGTTTCATGTTGATCTGTGTGTTATTTGATGATTAATTGATGCTTGTGAGATTTTATGAAAAAATAATTGAATATTCGTTTCTGGAATTAATTTTGTTGGATATTTGGAAAAAGTTAAACAATTCACTCTTTTACAGAACTTGATTTCGATTTTATTTGAATTAGTTATGATTTTTTGAAGTTTTGAAAAAAGAGGGGTGGTGTCACCCCACGTGTGCACGCGGATGCTTGAGATTTCTCGGGTGCAGTCGCATCAGACACGCACATGTCTGAGAAATCTCGGTCTGAACGTGCTGATCTTGTCTGAAGGCTAGGATGCGCGCGCGGATGGTATGCACTGCATACCATCCGTATAGTGAGTGGGTGAGTGCCCACACACATCAAGTGGTATCTTAATCATAGTATGTATGGCTGTGAAGAATCCAGATTCAAGAGAAGGAAATTTGGGCTCAGATCTTGGTGATACTCTGTTACAGAAAAGATACAAGGGTTAGAGATGTGAGTGGAAGGAGACATTATGTAAAGACCGCTTAGCTTAAATTTGGAAATTAGTGGATAATTAGGGTTTAATTATTAAAATTAGTTATTAATTCTAAATTATTAATTTATTATGATTTATTTGAATTCAGAATGCATTTTATATGTCATATATAGAAATTTCATAATTTTGCATGTTCAGTGCCCGACAACATTGGCACGCGGTGTATGGCTTAGTTGAATCACATCTTAGTATTTTAATTTAGCGGGGCGATATAGTTAGACATTGGGAATGTCAGGAATAGTTGGGAATTTAGAATTTCCCAAAATACCCTTTAGTGCCTTTTAAACCCTTTTAGTGTGGTAGGGGCAAAATGACCATTTTGCCCCATATGCTTTTGTCTTTAGTGAGTTGAGTTGGGTTATTTTAAATTGATTTATTGGAATTATGTTGGCTGAGTATTAATTTAAAAAAGAAAAAGAAAGAAAAGGATTAAGTTAATTCATTTTACAAAAATTAAGGAAAAATCTCATTTTCACTCTCTCCTTCTCTCTCTCTTTCGAATTCACCTAGAGGCAGCTAGGGTTCTGCATTTCTTCATCAATTCAAGTAATTTCTCAGCAAATTTTAGTGATTTCAAGTTGTTGGTAAGCTTCCATCAATCCTCTCTTTAGTTTTTGAAGTTTATGGAAGTGAATTTGTGCATGTTGTGATTCTGAGTTATGTAGTTGCTGATAGGGTTTGAGGATATTTTCTGGATGTTAGATATGTTGTTTAATGTTGATTTAAGATTGTAGTGGTGGCTATTTGTTGTGTTAGCTAAGCTTTGAGCTTTGAAGCTCAAACTTGGAGCTTCCATGGTGGTTTTTGTTTCTTAGCATGTTGTGATGTTTTATTGCTTTTAAAATGTTCTTTGGGATGTGTGGAGCAGGTTTGGAGAGTTTCATGTGGATTGGGTTTGATTTGGTTGAGTTATAGAATTTTTAACCTTTCCTACACTGAATCGGAATTCCGGTTCAGATGGACCTGTAGGAACCAGAATTCCGGTTGGGGAACCGGTCTACCGGTTAGGGCAGTTTTGGGAACCCTAGTTTTTCCCATTTTTGAGATATTTAGGGTATTTCAATGTTATTTATCGATAAGGAAACTTTTAGCTTCAAGTTTAAGCCCCAGAAAGTGATTTCGCGTATCACTCACCTATGTATGATTGATGTGATTTAGGAGCCTGTAATTCACCGAGCAGTTGTTCCACTCAGGTTGGCCGGCACACCTGAATTCGGAATTGAGGTAAGATTAGTATAATGTTGTGCATATGCTTATACATGTTTAGCATACGTGTTAGTTGCCGTCAGAATAGCATATTAGATATATGTTAGGCAAATTTTATATAGCCATTAGATTATCATATCAGGGTAACAGTGAGGTGTACATAGAGTTGCACCGAGATGCCATCATATATATGCTAGGCTATCAGACAGTATGAATTAACTGCTACCACATCAGTACGATTAGAGTACTGAGTATAGGCTGGATTCGCGGTTAATCATACTTTGTCAAGAATGTTCCTGATTCAGTTAGGGTTATGGTTAGGTGTATGGGCGCCTGATTATAACCCGGGATTTAGTATGTTTATTATGTTATGCTTATCTTACTGAGTCTGTCGACTCACAGTGCTATTGCTATGTGTAGGTAAGGGCAAGGCTAAAGCTGAGGAGCCGTGAGAGCAAGCAGGTGAAGATTGTACATGTCGAGGCGGTTAGGCCTGGAGCGTACGATCCTCGAGACATCAAGGCTTCTGTTGTTTAGTTGCTGGGCGACAAATCTTTTGTAAATGAATAGCAAACTTTTGTAATTGTATTTTGTAAATGGGATCCCGGAATATTTTAAGTATAATATGCTACGTTTTAATTAAAAAGCAAAATTTTAATGATTCACGTTTTTCCAATAACCTCGTTGATTAGCAACGAGCTGCACAGTACGTTAAAAATCACGTTAACACGCCTATGCTAGTTAGGGTGCTACAATTTTGTATCAGAGCCGCCAGGTTGTCTTCCGAAGATCGTCACGACATGTAGAATCATCATCAGCAGTTAGCTCGTTCCACGGTTTAGTAAGCTTTTATTGCTTTAGTAGTTTTCTTTAATAGTATGATTAAAGAAAAGCCTGTTAGGAAGCATGTTAGTAGCCTGATAGTAGAATAGGCGCATGTTTTTAATTTCCAAATAAGCGACATTAGTAAGTTCTCTTTGATCATGATCTGACCAGAGTAGCTCTTGGTTACGCAGACTGTTCAGACTAGATGGACGCCAGGCGAAATACCAGGAGCCAGGGCAACTCAGTTGGATCAAATGAAGGTCAAGGAGCTTAGTTTCCCCCAAATGCTCGAAGCTGAGGTAGAGGTCGCAGGGGCAGGGCACGTGGTCGGGGTGATGCTAACCCGCCACAGGTTGCCCAGGCTGCCCAAGTTGCTCAAGATGCCCAAAATTGGGAAAATAGGTTTGCAGCAATGCAAGCCAGAATCGAGGAACAGGATAATGAAATCCAACGATTGAGACAGCAGGGTGCTCCTGCAGTGCCTGCTCCAGAAATTCCAGTGGCACCTGCCCGTGCTGTCCAGGCCGA
This sequence comes from Cannabis sativa, assembly GCF_029168945.1. NCBI lineage: Eukaryota > Viridiplantae > Streptophyta > Magnoliopsida > Rosales > Cannabaceae > Cannabis > Cannabis sativa. The sequence continues at coordinate 25,757,319 of NC_083605.1, forward strand.
ACCAATGGTTGCAGTGAATCGGATGGAACCTCTGTATGAAAGGTTCTGCAAGCTAGCACCTCCAGTTTTTCTGGGAGGTCTGGATGTTATGAAAGCCTAGCAATGGCTAACAGTTTACTAGAATCTTGAATTTTATGGGCGTCATTGGTAATGATAGGGTTATCTGTGCCACCTTCCAATTTCAAGAAGACACATTGGTATGGTGGGACATGGTGTCCATGATTCACGATGTCACGACGATGTCCTGGGAAAAGTTCCAGAACTTTTCAATGCGAAGTATTATAATGAGGCAATCAGAAGTGCCAAGAGAAAAGAATTTACTCATTTGACCCAGAAGGAAAACATGAGTGTTACAGAGTATACGACCTAGTTTGATCGCTTGGCGAGGTTGGGCTCGGGAATTGTGCCAACCAATTTCAGTAAAAAGGAAAAATACCTGGATGGGTTAAATGCAAAGATTCGACATGATTTGATGATTACTACTGATGACAGAACCACCTATGCTGAAATGGTGGATAAGGCACTGCGAGCTAAGGGCGCAGTGGGATGCATGATAGAGTCTGGTGGGACTCCTGCTGTTGGCGGGGCTCCTAGCCCTCCTGCATCAGGTTTTAACAGGGGAGGTAGTGGTTCGGTCATGGACCAGAAAAGAAAGGCATCCACTGCAACTAGTGGCTCGGGTCAGAACAAGAGGTTCCGGGGGAACCAGGGTCGAAGCAATCGTCAGAGTGGCACTGAAACTCGATACACTTACCCAGAGTGTCCCAGCTGTAAAAGACACCATCTGAGGGAGTGTGAAGGGGAAGGGTGCTTTCAGTGTGGCATGCCAGGGCACTACAAGAGAGACTGTCCCCAACTTTGATCTGAAGCACCGAAGAGTCCAGCAAAACCCACTCCAACAAGGGTATTCGCCATAACTCAGGCTAATGTAGAAGCCAACCCTTTAGTGGTGACAGGTCAGCTCTAGGTCAACAACACTTACTTCTCTGTACTGTTTGATTCTGGGGCCACACATTCTTATGTGGCAGCCATAATCTTTAGTAAATTGGATAGACCGTACGATAGTTATGAATCAAGGTTTGGAACCCTATTACCTGGCGGAGAGTTAGTTATCTCCAAAAGGTGGATTAGGTCTATGCCGATCAGGATTGATGATAGGGAGTTAAGTGTTGACCTAATAGAAATGAGCTTGGCAGATTTTGATATTATACTGGAAATGGATTTCTTGTCCAAATATTCAGCCAGTATTGACTGTAAGAGGAAGATGGTAATCTTCCAACCAGAAGGTGAAGAACCGTTTGTTTTTGTCGGTTCGGTTCAGGGATCTCGAATCCCGGTGATTTCGGCCTTACCCGCCAAAGAATTGTTGTGTGATGAATGTCTAGGGTTTTTGGCCGTGGTATGGGATACCACTCGGCCTAACTCTGTTCGGCCAGAAGACATCAAGGTGGTTCGAGAATTTTTAGATATTTTTCCTGATGAACTTCTGGGTTTACAACCTCAGCGGGAAATTGATTTTGCAATTGATTTGGCACCTAGAGCAGAACCGATTTCTAAAGCCCCTTATAGAATGGCTCCAGCTGAGGTTAAGGAATTGAAAATTCAACTCCAAGGGTTGCTTGACATAGGGTTTACTCGGCCTAGTGTGTCACCCTGGGGAGCTCCAGTATTGTTTGTTAAGAAGAAAGATGGAGCTCTAAGAATGTGCATCGACTATCGGGAGTTGAATAAGCTAACAATCAAGAATAAATATCCTTTACCCAGGATCGATGATCTTTTTGATCAACTTCAGGGGAAGACGGTCTTTTCAAAAATTGATCTCCCATTGGGCTATCATCAGTTGAGAATCCGAGAGGAGGACATTCCAAAGACGGCTTTCTGTACTAGGTATGGACATTACGAATTCCTAGTTATGTTGTTTGGACTATCCAATGCTCCCGCAGCTTTCATGGACCTGATGAATAGGGTATTCAGGGATTTCCTCGATATCTGTGTTATTATGTTTATCGACGACATCCTTGTATATTCTTGATCAGAAGAGGAGCATGAGTTACACCTCCGCATGGTTCTGTAACGGCTTCGGGAACACAAGCTTGTTGGATATTTATTTTACCAGGATCTTAGATCTACTCACAAGTATGTTGTTTAAACACCCTAAATATGAACTTTCTAAAACGATAAATTAAACACATATAAAGTTAAGAAAACCTTACATTGATGCAGCGGAATTAATGTCTCCTTCCACTCAGATCTCTAACCCTCAAATCCTTTCTGTAGCAGAGTATAATCAAGATCTGAGCCCGAATGTCCTTCTTCTTCAACAGTCTTCCAATCTATGATTGAGTTACTGCTTGCTGTGTGTGGGCACTTACTCTTTCACTAGGGTTCGAAATTGATGAAGAGAAAAGAAGAGAGAGGGTTTCGGCCAGGTATAGAAAGTGGGGAAGGCTCAGTTTTTCTGAAGAGAGAAATTTTTGTCAGAAAGGCTTGTGAAAACTTATGATTTGACTGAGCCATCACTTTCTATCTATAGGGAACTACTAGGTTTAGGTTAGGAATTATTTGGCATTAAAATAATGAAAATATTAATTTAAAAAACCTCAATTAGTGGCCGGCCATGGTGTTGTAGTGGGCCCCACTTGGTTTTGCAGTTTTATCAAATTTTATTTCTATTTTCTCAAAAACGCTAATTTTCCAATTCTAACCTTTTAAATGCCAAAACTAATTATTTATTAACTAAAATAGATTATTAAATAATATTGTCATTTAATTTAATTATTAATTAGACATATAAAGTCCATTAATAAATAAATAAACCTAGAAACTCTTTTCTTTACAATTTCACCCCTGCTTAGTGAAAATTCATAAAATTAGACATAGTCTAACTTCAGAATTATAATTGATCAATCACGAATCAATTAATGAGTCTTACAAGCAGAATGTTCTCAACTAGAATGGGGACCATGGATCTATATGCTGAGCTTCCAATAAGTGAACCAAATTTACCAAGTAAATTCCTACTTATTAATTCTTCGTTGAATCCACTCCTAGAACTTAGAATTGCACTCTCAGACTTATATAGAGCATATTGTATGTTCCACGATATCAATATGCTATCTCATTTAACCATTGTTATAATCTTATTGTGATTTAAAGATCCTCTATATGGATGATCTACATCGAGATGTGATTTCTTTACCGTTCTCACCCCTCAATGTATTTTGCCCCTTAAAACACTTAGCTACCTGTAAATGGTGTTTAGTGATCTAATAATTAGTCAGTTAAACAAGAGCTCATCCATTTATTTCTATTTGCTAAGCTCGAAGGGAATCATCACTTGACTTCTATACACCAGTAGAAGCTATAGATTCCATATTTATGTTCAGCACTCCCACTCAATCATACTATCATGTTCCCAAAATATACGTATCACCCTGACCTAAAAGTAGGCTTAACTAATAAATCAAAGAACATGAATAGCAATCCTAAGTTGAGCCTAAGCATATCAGGATTTAGATTCTTTTAATCTTAAGATCAACTACTGATATTGACTTGGAAAGATATATATAACGGTAAGTTTGTAATATCTTAACTTAGTTGCAATATCGGTCCAGTCCAATGTATACTCCATACATTCGAAACTAGTATACTTTACTAATGTCCTGGAAAGAACATAACACTTACTCCAAGTGTAAGTACACATCATCGCTGATTATCACATTAGTGTAAACCCAATAACACTGATGAAACAGGGACCAAGTCTTTTGATTCATATGATCACAATCACATTTCACTGTGTTGACGATACTATAATTGTGAATAAACATATGATCTGGATTTAACTGATTTTGTGTGTGTAATTGTAATAAACATATTCAACCATTAGCATGTAAAATTCATGCAAACATTAATCACTTCAAATTTCTTATATTGATAACTAATCAGATTGTAAAGAGTTTTATTTAGGGCATAAAACCCAACAAATTCCCACTTGCACTAATATAAAACAAACTGCGCAAATAGGTGAATCTGATGTCTTGATCTTCAGATCAAGTGTAGTATATTTGAATCCACCCAAACTTTTGGAACTAGTTCATAAATACTCTTATGAAACATCCTTTACTATATGCTTTACTCATCAAGGGATACTGAAATCTTTTACTGTTTTAAAAGTACATCTGAATAAACAGAAGACATATCTCTCATATTTTAAAATATGTAATTGAGATAATACAGTGTAGACTTTTCTTCAGTGATATAACTTTCTGGTATTTTCGAATAGACCAAGTTATAATTCTTCTCTGGTAGAGCTTGAATTATTATTCAATAATTCCTCCACCCCCAAAGTAAGCACCATCTCACAGAAATCGAAATGAGTTGGTGAGATACGAGGACAACTGATACACAGTTCCTTAATATCTAACATATAGATCACTTTCATAAATCTTTCTTGAATATCTTCTAATGTTCCCTATTTGATTAAATCTCAGATAGCTCCCACTCAATAGCAGATGTCTGGTTAAATAATATTTTTAACCTCTGATTGTTTAGAGAGTTACCTAGTTGTGACTTTTGTATTAGTCTTAAAACTTTAAGTTAAGACTAAGTCATCAACATAGCAGACTAGTATTTGAAGTGAAAAATACATGCCAGAGATAAAGTAATCAAAATTAAGATACCATCAAATTTTATGAGGATTAAGAATTCTAGGTTCAAGTCATTCGAATGGACTGAACTAGAGTTCTTTATCTTATTCTCATAATTCTGATAAGCTATACCTATCCATGTGAATGGTTAGATTTGCTTTTCAGTAGTGTTCTTAAGAACCTATCACAATTATCAACCTAATGAAGATGGGTATAGAATTTTAAAATTCTCCCACTCAATTAAGGTAGTGTGAAACTTTAACAAAAAACTTTCAAAGGTATCAAACTTTTACTTGCAACAGTAAAATCGAAATGGAACATACAATCAAGATCAAGAATTTATATTGATAACAGCTAACTCATTATATTACTTCCATGTTTAAAGAAGATATGTGTTACATAGGGAATTGTGGAATGGACTCCACCCCTAAGAATATACATATAGGGTACTTGTGGATAACCTCCACCCCTAAATATATAGAGATTATGATCCACCCCTAAAGGTTGTAAAGATCATTATTCTCTAAGTGTGATAGATTTTATGTGGAGTTGAATACTATCCAGAGTTCATTAGATATAAAAGATCGTTGAACTGCATAGTTTTCTTAACTTTTCTCCACCCCTATCAGATCAAAAGATCCTTTTATCAAAACATTCTTAATAATTGTATTAGAATCAACAATTATTAATAAACATAGAAATAATTTCTAGTGTTTATTTAATATAACTCGATGAAGAGTTGTAAATATTATAGGATTTGCTTCAATAATAAAAACTCTTACACATTCAAACATATAAATATAATGTGGTAATAGTTGATGAAGATAAAATAAATGAAGCTCAATCTCATAAATTGCAATGGTGATTTCGAAAATAAAAGAAACTTTATTAATAAAAAAAAATGTATTGCAACAATATAAGAAAAACAGGGATAAATATCCCTAACTAAAATTTGAAATCCAAATTGTCTTTAAACTAAAACAATTAATTCAAAAATAAATTGAAGAGCTTCATCTTCATCTGGACGATTTCACCCTTGGAGCAGCCTTTTTCATGGCTTTTGTTCGCTTCTTGGTGTTCTTCCACTTCTTCTTCGATTTGGGCTTCGAAGCAAAGGCAACATTTGCTTCAGGTTTCATCGTCCCATTACCATTCCCAAAATTATGAGGTTTACTCCCTTTTTTTTTGGGTCCTCCAATCAAATTTTCATAAGTTTGAAGGTCATTGACTAATTCATGAAAGTCAATTTCCTTCTTATTCATGACATAATTTGAAGTGTATGGTAGAAATGCTGGAGTCAGGCTATTCAAGATAAGGCTTACTTGAGTAGCACTGTCCATTTCAGCACCATGATCCTGGGCTTCTTGGAAATAACTAGACATGAGGAGAACATGGTCACGCACGTTTTGATGAGGTTCCATCCGTGCATTGATGTACTTCTTAGTCGCGTCAAAGCGTGACTGAAGTAATGCCTTACCGAATAGCTCATTTAACTTCGTCATAACTTCAGCAGCCTTCTCGGTTTTAGAAAACCGAGTTTTGAGGGTGTCAACCATGCTAGAAAGCATAAAGTATAGAGCTTTGTCATTTGCTTTCTGCCAACGCTCATACTTTTCTTTCACAGCTTTGGAAGCATTGTCCCCATGCACTTCAGGTGACGGCTCAGTTAAAACAAACAAGGCACTTTCTCCTATGAGAGCAATATTAATGTTCTCATTCCACTTATTAAAGTTAGATCCATTCAGCTTGTTTTCAGTCAACAGTGATAACATGGGATTCATTTTGCTAATACAGGATACTACAAAATAATAGAAATCAACAAATAGAAATAAATAATGGTTTAACACAAAATCAATTCAGAAATTATAAGCACATAGCAAGTAGGAATGATATGAGAAAATACTTAAAAAATTCAATCCTAAATAATTTCCAAGGTTTTTCAACAAACTGATATCAGTGTCCCATTTAGGCGAGAGTCAAAGCTACCATCCATTGAATATAGTTGTCAGCTCATCTAAAATGTTAAACATTCTAGCAACCTTTTATTCGATCAAGATTGGAATCCAGCGTTGTCCCGTTTAGGCGAGAGTCAAGGCTATTCTATCTTATGAGCTACTACCATTGTTTCACAATTTGCAAGTCAAATATGGTCGCCACCATTAGGGTGATCTATACCATATAAAATACTTACAAACTACTTATCTTTCGAGATTAAACGGTGCGAAATTGCTAATGAACGTTCCTCCATTAGGGAGGATTACTCACTAAAACAAACGCGGTGTAAAACCCACAATGGAGATCGAATATCTTAATAATAATAAAGCTCATTCTTTAAAATGTATTTTCTTTATTATTCTAATAAATAAATTCTCATTAAATTCGAAATTTAGAATTGAAATTCTAAAGGAAGAATTTAATATAATATTTATAAAAGTATACTTAGATGGTGACTGAAATAAAATTAATTATTTCCATCTTAGTAATAATCTTAAATATAAATATTAAGGAAATTAATTTAAGTTGAATTAAATTAAATAATTAGCAACTTAAAAATTTCCTTTGAGAATATATTTATTGAGTTCAAAAATTTAAAGTATATAAAAGAAATATACAAATTTCGAAAAATAATAAAAATTAGAAAAGAAATACTTCAAGCAAAAATATCACCTATCTAGATTTTCTTTTGACTAATTAATTCAATTTCTAATAATATATATATATATATATTTTAAATTCATTTATTTTAAATTAATCAATTAAATGAAAAAATCATTGATTGAAGTTGGCCCAAGAATTAATTAAAATAAATAATTAATTTACAACTCAATCTATTTTTCAAGATAAAAAAAAATTCGAAAATATTGCATAATTAAAATGCAAATTTCGAAATTGATTAATAAAATAAAGAAAAATATATATTTTGAAAATTATATGAATTTAAGTTGAAAAATTAAATTTCAACCTAAAAATAATTTTTTATTAATTAAGTGTCATGAAAAATAAATAAATATTTAAGTATTATGATGAAAATCAACTTAGATATTTAAATTTTTAAGTTAATTAAATGTATTAAATTCAAGAAATAATAATTAAGTGTAGAGAAGGCTTAATTATTAATTTCTAGTTTAATACTAGGAAAAATATACTTAATAAAATTGTACCAAAATTAATTATTTAAATAATTAATTTCACAAAATATAATATTTTCCTATTTAAATATTAGAAATAATAAGTAGTCTAGAAATTACTATCTAGAAAATATCTTATTTGACTAAGTATCTTTTCAACAATAATTTGAAAAATATCTAATTTAAGTTATATAGAAAAAATCTAAAACTTAAATAATTTCAAATTTAGATTTAATTAAATATCAAAAATTAAGTTGTAACCACTTAATTTGAAGATACATTTTTAAGTTAATATTCGAAAAGATATTAACCTAAAAAAATATCTAAAATATTCTATTTTAAGTTAATATTCGAAAAGATATTAACTTAAAAAATATCTTAAGAATCTTTAATAACTAATGCCTAGGATTCCTCAACTTGATTTAAAATTTAAATCAAATATTCAAATTTAAGTTAGATAAGAAAAATCAGTTGTTACAACTAATTTATAACTTAAATAGGAATATTTAATTAAATAAGCTCCAGAAAGAATCTAGTTAGTTAAAATTCTATATTTAATTAAATACAAGAAAAATACAAATAGTTTGTCTAGAAATAATATCTAAACTAAAAGTGTTTTTCTTAAAATTAACTTTAAAAGTATTAAAATGAAAATAAATTTCATATATTTTAAAAGTTAATTATGTTGCTAATTCAATTTTATTAGGTCAAACTAATATAATTAACCTAGTACAGTTACTTAAATCACGAAAATGGGCCTTCACAATTGGGGTAGTTCATGTGAGGGGATGCTGGGTTCAGTATGTCGTACCCACTTCTATGGCTCCCAACTCTCACACAAGGCCCAAAATAGAGGAATTTAACCATAAAATAAATAACTGTTATTAATTGAATAGGTCCAATAACTAAATGGACCTAAATAAAATCTATCATGGTGTGACATTTTATTTAGCAACAACCTATATGCATCTATATAATAAAATAAACACATAGGCTCACACAGGTACACACTTGGATGGATCCTATCATGTTTCTAAGTCATACACAGATGAAAGAAGATTGTAAAATTTACCTGTTACAAATTATTAACTTGACCAAGGGAGCCATCAGATCATTAGATCTGGCAAAAAGTAACCATGTCTATTTGCAATCAAGTAATAATAGGTTTTGAAAACTTACACACAAGCTAAAACCACATACTCCTGCAACAAGGTTAGTTGGAAGTAGGATTTATTTAATTTTAAATAAATAAATTTCGAAAATAATTAAATTAAATAAATAAATAAAAAAAAATATTTAATTTTAAAAAATAAAATAAAATTTATTTTCGAAAATAAAAGAAAATTTTATTAATTTAAATTTTCGAAATTATTAAAAAAAATTTATTTAAAATTAAACCTACAATTTTGAAAAATTAGGTTTCAACTAACCTAAATATCATTTCAAAATTTGCTAACTACTTTTAAAAATTAAATGTTATTTTATAAATAAAATTAAATAAAAAATTAGAAAAGATAAATAAATATCTTTTTCAGATTTTAAATTTAATTTAAATAAATAAAATAACAAAATTTAAAAGTTAGCAAAATATATTACATCTATTTAAAATTACATGATTATAATTATCTTATTTTAAATTTAAATAAGGTCAAAATATTTAAAAAAAAAATTAATTTTAAAATAGTTAAAATCTGACCTTAAATTTAAAAATAAGATAAGATATAATCAAATTTAAAAATAAGATAAGATATAATCAAATTTAAAAATAAGATAGATAATTAAGCAAAAAGATAGATACTAACTATTTTTAAATTCAAATTACACTAATATCTTGACTTAAATTTAAAAAATATTAAATTAATTCATAATGATAATTAGAATTGAATTAGGAATAGTAAATATAGAACTACACAAAAAATCGGAAGTTAATTCCATGAAAAAGCATGAAAAATCGAAGAAAAACGAAAAAATTGCGAGCTGTACGGACAGTTTTCGCGATCGCAGGAAAATTTTAGCACAACTCCGATTTTTTCGAATCTTCAAAAAATCATAACTAATTCAAATTAAATCGAAATTGAGTTCTGTAAAAAAGTAACTTGCTTAATTGTTTCCATACTATCCAATAAAAATAATTTCAGAAACAGATATTCAATTATTTTTAACGAAAAATTCACAAACACCAATCAATCATCAAATAACACTCAATACAACATGATACCATCCAAAAAACAAACAAACAATCATTTTACAGTCCAAATTTCATGCAAGTAAATCAATTACCATGGCTCTGAGGCCAGTTGTTGGATATTTATTTTACCAGGATCTTAGATCTACTCACAAGTATGTTGTTTAAACACCCTAAATATGAACTTTCTAAAACGATAAATTAAACACATATAAAGTTAAGAAAACCTTACATTGATGCAGCGGAATTAATGTCTCCTTCCACTCAGATCTGTAACCCTCGAATCCTTTCTGTAGTAGAGTATAATCAAGATCTGAGCCCGAATGTCCTTCTTCTTCAACAGTCTTCCAATCTATGATTGAGTTACTGCTTGCTGTGTGAGGGCACTTACTCTTTCACTAGGGTTCAAAATTGATGAAGAGAAAAGAAGAGAGAGGGTTTCGGCCAGGTATAGAAAGTGGGGAAGGCTCAGTTTTTCTGAAGAGAGAAAAGTCTGTCAGAAAGGCTTGTGAAAACTTATGATTTGACTGAGCAATCACTTTCTATTTATAGGCAACTACTAGGTTTAGGTTAGGAATTATTTGGCATTAAAATAATGAAAATATTAATTTGGAAAACCTCAATTAGTGGTCGGCCATGGTGTTGTAGTGGGCCCCACTTGATTTTGCAGTTTTATCAAATTTTATTTCTATTTTCTCAAAAACGCAAATTTTCCAATTCTAACCTTTTAAATGCCAAAACTAATTATTTAATAACTAAAATAGATTATTAAATAATATTGTCATTTAATTTAATTATTAATTAGACATATAAAGTCCATTAATAAATAAATAAACCTAGAAACTCTTTTCTTTACAATTTCACCCCTGCTTAGTGAAAATTCATAAAATTAGACATAGTCTAACTTTAGAATTATAATTGATCAATCACGAATCAATTAATGAGTCTTACAAGCAGAATATTCTCAACTAGAATGGGGACCATGGATCTATGTGCTGAGCTTCCAATAAGTGAACCAAATTTACCAAGTAAATTCCTACTTATTAATTCTTCGTTGAATCCACTCTTAGAACTTAGAATTGCACTCTCAGACTTATATAGAGCATATTGTATGTTCCACGATATCAATATGCTATCTCATTTAACCATTGTTATAATCTTATTGTGATTTAAAGATCCTCTATATAGATGATCTACATCGAGATGGGATTTCTTTACCGTTCTCACCCCTCAATGTATTTTGCCCCTTAAAACACTTAGCTACCTGTAAATGGTGTTTAGCGATCTAATAATTAGTCAGTTAAACAAGAGCTCATCCATTTACTTCTATTTGCTAAGCTCGAAGGGAATCATCACTTGACTTCTATACACCAGTAGAAGCTATAGATTCCATATTTATGTTCAGCACTCCCACTCAATCATACTATCATGTTCCCAAAATATACGTATCACCCTGACCTAAAAGTAGGCTTAACTAATAAATCAAAGAACATGAATAACACTCCTGAGTTGAGCCTAAGCATATCAGGATTTAGATTCTTTTAATCTTAAGATCAACTACTAATATTGACTTGGAAAGATATATATAACGGTAAGTTTGTAATATCTTAACTTAGTTGCAATATTGGTCCAGTCCAATGTATACTCCATACATTCGAAACTAGTATACTTTACTAATGTCCTGGAAAGAACATAACACTTACTCCAAGTGTAAGTACACATCATCGCTGATTATCACATTAGTGTAAACCCAATAACACTGATGAAACAGGGACCAAGTCTTTTGATTCATATGATCACAATCACATTCCACTGTGTTGACGATACTATAATTGTGAATAAACATATGATCTGGATTTAACTGATTTTGTGTGTGTAATTGTAATAAACATATTAAACCATTAGCATGTAAAATTCATGCAAACATTAATCACTTCAAATTCTTATATTGATAACTAATCAGATTGTAAAGAGTTTTATTTAGGGCATAAAACCCAACAAAGCTTTATGCCAAATTCAATAAATGTGAATTTTGGTAATCTCAGGTGTCCTTTTAGGGCATATTGTTAGCAAGGATGGGATCAAGGTGGATCCAGGAAAGATAGAATCCGTCAGGGATTGGCCGAGACCGAAAACAGTGACAGAAGTCAGAAGCTTCTTGGGTCTAGCCGGTTATTATCGTCAGTTTGTAGAAGGGTTTTCTAAATTCTCAACACCCTTAATCGAGCTTACCAAAAAGAATCAGCATTTTATATGGTCAGACAAGTGTGAAGCTAGTTTTCAGGAGCTGAAGCAGAGGTTGATTACAGCTCCAGTGTTAGCTTTGCCATCTAACAAAGAAAAGTTCGTGGTTTATTGCGATGCATCCAGACAGGGTCTGGGATGCGTGCTGATGCAAGTCGATCGAGTTATCGCTTATGCCTCCCGTCACTTGAAATATTATGAGCAACGATATCCGACTCATGACCTAGAATTGGCCGCAGTAGTGTTTGCTTTGAAAATTTAGCGGCATTATCTTTATGGAGAAAAATGTGAAATTTATACAGACCATAAAAGTCTCAAATATTTCTTTACTCATAAAGATTTGAACATGAGTCAGAGGCGTTGGTTGGAGTTAGTCAAGGATTACGATTGTGAGATCCTTTATCATCCTGGGAAGGCCAATGTAGTGGCCGATGCCCTGAGCAGGAAAGGTCCCGGGCAGATAGCTAGTATGGTTTAGATTTCACCTCAGTTAGCAGAGGACATGGTCAGATCTAGCATTACGTTTGTTGTAGGCAAGCTTCACAACTTGAAGCTGCAATGTGATTTGTTAGAACGCGAATTAAAGTCGTTCAAATGACTGATCCAGAGTTAGTAAAAATCAGAGAAGAGGTTTCAGCTGGTCAAGCCAGAGATTTTACCGTGTTAGACAGTGGGATGTTATTGTTTAAAGCCAGGGTTTGTGTTCCAAATAGTGTGGAACTTAGAAACAAAATTCTCGAGGAGGCTCATACCACTCCATATTCCCTACATTCACCACCAAGATGTATCAGGATCTTAAACCTTACTTCTGGTGGAGCAGAATGAAGAAGAATGTGGTAGAATTCGTATCGAGATGCTTAACCTGTTAGCAGATTAAGGCTGAACATCAGAGACGGGTAGGGTGCTACAGCCTTTGACCCTACATGAATGGAAATGGGAGGACATGACGATGGATTTTTTGGTCAGGTTAACTAGAACCACGGGTTTGTTTCATTCTATTTGGGTTGTGGTAGATTGATTCACGAAGTCTGCTCATTTCCTACCAGTTAAAACAACCTAATCAGTGGCTCAGTTAGCAGATTTGTATGTCAAGGAAATAGTAAGACTGCATGGTGTGCCAAAGTCTATAGTTTCGGATAGAGATCTGAAGTTTACCTCTAAGTTTTGGCAAAGTTTGCAACGGGCTATGGGTACGAAACTAAAATTCAGTACAACTTTCCATCCTCAGACTGATGGACAGTCCGAAAGGACGATTCAGATACTAGAAGATTTATTACGAGCCTGTGTTATGGATTTTGAGGGCTCCTAGAGCAAGTATCTACCATTGATAGAGTTCTCTTATAATAACAGTTATCAGAGTACGATAGGGATGGCTCCCTATGAAATGTTGTATGGAAGAAATTGTAGATCTCCCATTCATTGGGATGAGACCGAGGAGAGGGAATATCTAGGTCCAAAATTAGTACAGCGGACCAATGAGGCGATTGAGAAGATTAAAGCTAGAATGCTTGCCTCTCAGAGTAGGAAAAAGAGCTATGCAGATTCGAAACGCAGAGATGTTGAGTTCCAAGTAGGGGATCACGTGTTTTGCGAGTATCTCCGATGAAGGGGATTAAAAGTTTCGGGAAAAGAGGCAAGTTATGCCCAAGATTTACAGGACCTTTCGAGATTCTCGAGAAGGTTAGACAAGTGGCGTATCGATTAGCTTTGCCTCCAGCTCTTTCGGCAGTTCACAACATATTTCATGTCTTTATGCTGATAAAATACGTTTCAGACCCTGCTCATATACTTAGTTATGAGAATCTTGAGCTGCAACCAGATATGTCTTATGAAGAACAGCAAGTTCAGATCCTCGATAGAAAGGATAGAGTCCTTTGGAATAAGACCATAGCTTTGGTCAAAGTACTCTGGAGAAACAGCAAGGTGGAGGAAGCCACCTGGGAGTTAGAATCAGACATGAGAGCCCAATATACAGAGTTATTCAGGTTAGATTTCGAGGACGAAATCCTTTTAAGGGGGGAATAGTTGTAAAGACCGCTTAGCTTAAATTTGGAAATTAGTGGATAATTAGGGTTTAATTATGAAAATTAGTTATTAATTCTAAATTATTTATTTATGATGATTTATTTGAATTCAGAATGCATTTTATATGTCATATATAGAAATTTCATAATTTTGCATATTTAGTGCTCGTCAACATTGGAACGCGGTGTATGGCTTAGTTGAATCACATCTTAGTATTTTAATTTAGCGGGGCGGTATAGTTAGACATTGAGAATGTTAGGAATAGTTGGGAATTTAGAATTTCCCAAAATACCCTTTAGTGACTTTTAAACCCTTTTAGTGTGGGAGGGGCAAAATGGTCATTTTGCCCCATATGCTTTTGTCTTTAGTGAATTGAGTTGGGTTATGTTAAATTGATTTATTGGTATTATGTTGGCTGAGTATTATTTTTTTTTTAAAAAAAAAGAAAGAAAAGGATTAAGTTAATTCATTTTACAAAAATTAAGGAAAAATCTCATTTTCACTCTCTCCTTCTCTCTCTCTTTCGAATTCACCTAGAAGCAACTAGGGTTCTGCATTTCTTCATCAATTCAAGTAATTTCTCAGCAAAGTTTAGTGATTTCAAGTTGTTGGTAAGCTTCCATCAATCCTCTCTTTAGTTTTTGAAGTTTATGGAAGTGAACTTGTCCATGTTGTGATTTTGAGTTATGTAGTTGCTGATAGGGTTTGAGGATATTTTCTGGATGTTAGATATGTTGTTTAATGTTGATTTAAGATGGTAGAATTTTTAGCCTTTCCTGCATTGAACCGGAATTCCGGTTGGCTCTCAGGAAACCCCACAAAACCGGAATTCCGGTTGGGGAACCGGTCTACCAGTTGGGGCAGTTTTGGGAACCTTAGTTTTTCCCATTTTTGAGATATTTAGGGTATTGCCATGTTATTTATCGATAGGGAAACTTTTAGTTTCAAGTCTAAGTCCATAGAAAGTGATTTAGCGTATCACTCACCTTGTTGGAACTATTTTTACGAGGATCTAGATTTACTACCAAGTATGTTTGATTAACATCCTAATATGAATTCTAAAACAATGAAATAAACACATAAGAGTTTCAGAAAACCTTACATTGGGTGCAGCGGAATATAATGACTCCTTCCATTCAGATCTCTAGCCCTTGATTCCTTTCTGTAGCAGAGCATTATCAAGTTCTGAATATGGATCTCTTTCTCTCCTTCTTTGATGCTGATTTTCCACAGTATTACATACTATGATTGAGGTACCACTTGATGTGTGTGGGCACTACTCTATCACTCAAAGATTTTGAAATTGTAGAGAGGAAAAGAGAGAGAAAGTGGTGTGTAGATAGTTTGCTCTGAAGGAAACAATGTGCAAAGTCATGAGTTTCCTGAAGCCAATACTTTCTATTTATAGAATGCCTTCTAGTTTTAGGTTAGAATTGTATGGCATTAAAATAATGAAAACTATAAATGGTAATTGCTATGCATAGTGGGCGGCCAAACAAGGGATATTATGCCTCACTTTGTAATTTTACCATTTTGTTATTTTTCATACCCATTTTCTCAAAAATGTAAATTTTCCAATTTAACCATTTAAATGCCAATTTTAATTATTTAATAACTTAAAAGTAATTATCAAATAATATTGCCATTTAATATATTTATTAATTTAGACATGTAAAGTCTCTTAATTAATAAATAAACCTAGAATCTCTTTTCTTTACAATTTTACCCTTGCTTAGTGAAAATTCATAAAGTAGACATAGTCTAACTTTAGAATTTTAATTGATTAACTAAAATCAATTAACTGAGTCTTACAAGCAGTATGGTCTCAACTAGTATGGGGACCATGGGTCAATATAACCGAGCTTCCAATAAGTTGAACCGAATTTACCAAGTAAATTCCCTAACTTATTAATTCCTTATTGAATCCACACTTAGAACTTAGAATTGCACTTTCAGTCATATAGAACGCTCTATATGTTCCATGATATAGACACGTCATTAGTTATCCATTGTTATAATCCTAATGTGATCAATGAACCTCTAATAGATGATCTACATTGAATAGGCTCTAAATTACCGTTACACCTTCAATGTATTTTATCCTTAAAACACTTAGCTCCGTATAAATAATATTTCAACAAAGTGAAATGAGATCTCCACCATTTATCTTTGTTTAGCCAAGCTCGAAGGATATCATCGTTTCACTTCTAAATTCTTATAGAAGTTATAGATTCCATATTTATGGTAGCGCTCCACTCAATTATACTATCATGTTCCCAAAATGTACGTATCACCCTGACCCAAATGATCCTATAGAAGTTATAGATTCCATATCTATTCAATTCAATATCACTCGTTGATCCTAGATCAAATGATCTTAATCTTGATATGGTTAGGTTCGATCTCAAGAGTACTATACATGTTCTTTGATTTGTTAGTTAAGCCTATTTTTGGGTCAGGGTGATACGTACATTTTGGGAACACGGTAGTGCAATTGAGTGGGAGCGCTAACATAAATATGGAATCTATAGCTTCTATCTAGCTAATAGAAAGTAAAGGATGATTTCCTTCGAGCTTAACCAAGCGAAAATAAATGGTGGAGTACTCATTTCACTTAGCTGAAATATCATTTATACAGAGTTAAGTGTTTTAAGGATAAAATACACTGTAGGGTGTAACAGTAATTTAATCCCTTTACAGTGTAAATCATCTATATAGAGGATCAACGAGTAGAGATGGAAATTTATACCGCGGGGACCCGCCCCTAATGGGGTGGGGATTCCCCGTCTTGGTGGTTAATGGGGCGGTGGTGGGTGACAATTTTAATACCCGAAACGGGGATGGGGCGGGGGCGGGGATAATACTATCCGCACCATATCCAACCCCGATATAGATATATATATAATTTCATTTTTATTCTTAACATATATATATAGTATATATATGATTGATAATCAAAATTATTTTGATTATCATCCATAATCAAAATTATATATCATATGCTTAAATTATGAAGATCTAATGACGATAGTGAACTGATGATCATTGTGGATTACATGTGTAAAGATATTTTCTTCTCGATTCTTAATTTCATCTTTGTTTACTTTTTAATTTGTTGGGAGGCTAGAGAGGTATGAGACTATGATCTTTTACTTGGGTTATGATTTTTTTGTTTTTTTTTTCAAACTTTGAGACATATTTAGTTTTTATTTTCTACTAGGTTATGCTTTTTTTAGGTAGGTTTATCTTTTATCTTCTATGAATTATGAGTGCACAATAAATATTTGTGAGAACATTGGTTCAATTTATTTTTTTCAATTATTTTAAATTAATTTTTTTTCATTTTACCTTAATGGATACTCGATGGATTCCCCATAACCGATGGGTATTCCCCTACCCCGAATCCGTTGGTTATTAGACGGGGATGGGGCGGGGATGGGGTATAAATAGGTAGCGGGGATGGAGGCGGGGATTGCATTCCCCGTACATTAACCGCCTAATTTCCATCTCTATCAACGAGTGATATTGAATTGAATAGATATGGAATCTATAACTTCTATAGGAATCTATAACTTCTATAGGATCATTTGGGTCAGGGTGATACGTACATTTTGGGAACACGGTAGTGCAATTGAGTGGGAGCGCTAACATAAATATGGAATCTATAACTTCTATAGGAATTTAGAAGTGAAACGATGATATCCTTCGAGCTTGGCTAAACAGAGATAAATGGTGGAGATCTCATTTCACTTTGTTGAAATATCATTTATACGGAGCTAAGTGTTTTAAGGATAAAATACATTGAAGGTGTAACGGTAATTTAGTGCCTATTCAATGTAGATCATCTATTAGAGGGTCATTGATCACACTAGGATTATAACAATGGATAACTAATGACGTGTCTATATCATGGAACATATAGAGCGTTCTATATGACTGAGTGTGCAATTCCAAGTTCTAAAAGTGGATTCAATAAGGAATTAATAAGTTAGGGAATTTACTTGGTGAATTCGGTTCGATTTATTGGAAGCTCGGTTATATAGACCCATGGTCCTCATACTAGTTGAGACCATACTACTTGTAAGACTCAGTTAATTCATTTTAATTAATCAATTATAATTCTAAAAGTTAGACTATGTCTACTTTATGAATTTTCACTAAGCAAGGGCGAAATTGTAAAGAAAAGAGATTCTAGGATTATTTATTAATTAAGATACTTTATATGTCTAAATTAATAAATATATTAAATGGCAATATTATTTAATAATTATTTTTAAGTTATTAAATAATTAGAATTGGCATTTAAAAGGTTAAATTGGAAAATTGACATTTTTGAGAAAATGGGAATGAGAAATAACAAAATGAGAAAGTTGCAAAGTGAGGCCCAATTTCCTTAAATGGACGCCCACTATGCAAAGCCCTTTACCATTTTATTTTTCTATTATTTTAATGCCATACAATTCTAACCTAAACCTAGACGGCATTCTATAAATAAAAAGTAATGGCTTCAGGAAACAACACACAATTGCATCTCATTCTTTTCAGAGAGAATTCCTGAGCGCCACTTTCCTCTCTCTTTTCTTCTCTAAATTTCAAAATCTCTTGAGTGAATGAGTAGTGCCCACACACATCAAGTGGTACCTTAATCATAGTATGTAAGACTATGGAAAATCAGCATCAAAGAAGGAGAGAAAGAGATCCAGATTCAGATCTTGATAATGCTCTGCTACAGAAAGGAATCAAGGGCTAGAGATCTGAATGGAAGGAGTCATAATATTCCGCTGCACCCAATGTAAGGTTTTCTTAAACTCTTATGTGTTTATTTCATTGTTTTAGAATGCATATTAGGATGTTAATCAAACATACTTGGTAGTAAATCTAGATCCTGGTAAAATATTTCCAACAACTGGTATCAGAGCCATGGTAATGATTTACTTTCATGTAATATGAATTAAAACGATGTTTTATATGTTTTGTGTTGATTTGGATGGTTTCATGTTGGTTTATGTGCTTATGTGATGAAAGTTTGTGTTGTACGAATTTTTTCCATGAAAAATATTTTTTTTATATTTTTGAAAATATTTTATTTGGATTCCTTGTGAAAATTTAAGCAATTTTACGGAACTCAATTCCGAGAAAAATTGAAAATGTTATGAATTTTGGAAAATCGCGATTCAAGGCTGTCGAGTGGGTGCATCAATTGCGAATTTTGTAGAACTTTTTCCCAAAAATCCAAATTTTTATGGGATTGTTTCCCAAAATCCGATTTTTCCAATTTTAGATTTTTCCAATTTGAAATATTTTTAATTTTAAATATTTCCAATTTGAAATATTTCCCTTTTTCAAATATTTTCAATTTGGAATATTTTCAATTTCAAATATTTCCCATTATGGTCAGATTTAAAAATTTGTTAACTTCTTTAATATTTATATATTATTTAATTATAAGATTAGATATTTTGATATTTAACATATTTTAAATTAAAAGATAACTTTGTCTTTTTATTTAAAATATTATATTAAAATTATCTTATATGACAAATTAAATAATTAAGCAATAAATTATCTTATATGAAATTAACATAAATATTTTTATAGATACACTTACCTTAATATTTTCAAATTCAAAATTTTTTATTTTGTTAAATATTTAATTATTTATAAATTAAGTTTAAAAATGATATTTTTTCTATATATATCATTTTTTTACTTATTGGAAATTTATAAATGATATCTTAAATATTTAAATAACTTAGATATTTTGTAGAAATTTGAATATTGCTTAATTTAGATATTTTGACATATAATTATGGTACTTATTATTTATTTATTATTTTATTCCTAAAATAATAATGATCTAACCAAATCTATTTTAAAATTGGTTTATTTTATTAAATTATAAGATTTGAAAGTGATATTGAAGATTCTTTCCTTCAAATCATTGATCTTATTTGATATTTAATTTAATTTGATTCAAATAAACCTAGATATTTTAAAATTAGTTTCTTTTTTTTTTTTTTGAGATTTTTAGGGTTTGTTTTAACAACCCTAAATTTTCAAAATTTAATTGGTTAGTTCAAGAATAATAATTTAATTATATTAATATCTTATTTTCACATCTGTTACATGGACAATGTTTGTTTAAATTTATATTGTTTATTCAAAACTTTTTTTTAACAAACCTATTATTTATTTGATCTAAATTGCTATGATTAACTTGTTGACAGATCCAATGATCTGATTTTAATCATAGTCCAATTGTCAATAGATCTTATAAATAATTTGTAACAGGTAAATTTTGTACTTCTTTCATCTGTGTAAATCTAGTAACATGATAGGGCCCATCCAAATCATTTGACCTGTGTGTGCCTATATGTTTTCTATTGGGCTTAGATGCATATAGGAAGCCCATTTAAGTTTGTGAAAATTACACTTAATATGGTTTTTTTAAAATTTTGTTACAAAAATATGGCAGATTTAAGTTTGGTCACTTTCTATTGCATATTTTAGTTTTTAAGTTTTTTTATGGTATTTACTATGCCATATATATGTAAACTTAATTTTTAAAACCCATATTTAATTTTAGTGTCCTTGATTTGATTTCTTCCCCTCTATTCAACAATTCTAGCTACGCCACCCCATCAATAGCTCTATTTACCCACATCCGTTCACCAGCCCCACCTTCTCTAACCTTCATTGGCACTCATCTCCATTTACCAGCTCATACCCACCTCAACCACACTTCTTTGTCCTAAAGCTTTAAACCTAAACCCACCTCTAGTTCACACACAATCCAGCAATTTCCGTACAACTGTGACAACAGTGTCTCCGACATTACCTTCGACATTGTGATCTTCATCGTCGAGAAAAATCAACTGTAAGGTTAGACGACCATTGAATCGGTGGGCTCGCAAGTACTTGTAATGAAAGAGCCTCTCCTCCCTTTTAAAGTAAGGTTTGATCTTCTATTATGCACAGTATATAGATTTGCATGTGTTTATCTACACATTTATTATTAGCTTAGCTTTACCACAAGTTTATATAGATTTAATTTAATGGTTCTCTTTAAACAGTTTCCACAGTCTAAAATAGTTCATGGCTGATGTTTGCTTTGAGTATAGTAATAAAAGAGTTGATATAAGACACAAATTATTTAGGTAGATTCTTATATATAATTATAATAGTTTGTGTTACTTCGTATATTAATATTTAGTCTTTACATGATAATTAGATATTATATTGAAAAGATTCAAGTATACTATAGATACATATGTTTTCAAGTGTTTTATAATTTAATAATTAACAGCTAAAATACAGTTAAAAAACCTGTATATTTTTATCCATAGTGATTTATTATAACTACTTAAGTCATATTTGGATTGTATCGTATTTCTTCATTTTATCCTTTAAAACTAGTTTCTTGCAAAGAAGACTCATCGAAGATGGATGGGTCTGATACATTGCAGTGATCTTATGGTATGATATATTGGTACAGTATGCATTTCTTTCTTGTTCTTCAATTTATATTTAATTTATAGTTTGGTTGCTCGAAAATGTTAAAATACAAATGTTTAAGGGTTTTATTGGGTTTGCAATTTTGAGTTTTTCTGCAAAAATGGAGACAACACAGTTGAATTGAATAAAATTGATTTAAATTTGAGATTTTCCTGACACTAATTGTGTATACATTAGTTTTAATTTGTTGTCATTATTATGACATTTTTAATTTGTAATTTGGTCTTATTTGTAGGGCAAAACTAATTAAGAGAACAAGCTTTTAACTTTCTTGTATACTATGATTGTGTTAATTATATAATCAATCATAATTTTATATCAATCTGTTATTTACTATATAGCCTAGTTGTGGTTGTAGAACAACAAGAACAAGTTAGTTCATGTTGTTATATAGAAAGAAATTGAGTTTGTGTTTTTGGTTGTGAAATTTATTAGTTTGTGTGTTTCAGAGGGCTGGTTTGCTTGTGTGAAATTTATTAGTTTGGTTCGCTTGTCTTTGGTTAAGTTTTGCTGCTCTAAGGGTCCTTGGTATTATGCTAAGTGGTTTAAATCTTTTATGTTCATATTGCATAAACTAGTTTCGTTATGATTTCACAAGTTTTGTAATGATTTTACAAGTTTTGTTATGATTTTTTATAGGGTCAAAACTGGTTTCACAGGGTTCACAGGTTTGAAACTTGTTTCACGGGTTTTGAAGGTTTTGTAATGAGGTTGCTCAATTTTATGATGTTAATGTATATTTATTTTAAGTTTTTTTATTACTTTGTTTCTAGGTTCAAAACTAGTTTTCACACTTATATTTTATTTTTAGATTATTGTTGTACATTGTGCGTTATTTTGATTATACTTGTGAGACGCATTTTTTATTTTTTGCATTTTTGTGTGTGCTTTTTTTTTTCTATTTGGTTGACTAATGAAACTGTTTTTAGCTATCTTCATTGTTTATTATTTATGTTTTGTTATGATTTTTTACAGGGTTGAAACTAGTTTCACAGAGTTCACCAGTTCATAGGTTCGAAATTAGTTTCACAAGGTTCATAAGTTCGGAACTGGTTTCACAAGTTTTGAGAATTCTACAATGAGGTTGCTCCTTTTTATGATGTCATTGTACATTTTTTATTTTAAGTTTTTTTTTTATTTTTTTACTAGGTTCGAAACTGGTTTTCACACATATATTTTTTAGATTCTTGTTGTGCATTGTGTACTGTTTTGATCATATTTGTGGACTGATGAAACTTGTTTCAATCATCGTTTATTATTTATATTTTGTCATGATTTAGTTATGATGGTTCATGGGTTCCAAACTGGTTTCACAGGGTCCATAAGTTTGAAACTAGTTTGTTGTTTTACGTAATTGAAGTTTAAATTTCATTTTCCTTTTGTTATTTTAGAAAATTGGTTTCACTGTGTGAAATTTTTAACTAGTTGATAAATGTAACCACTTTGTATGAGTGGGATCCAACCTCTAACTCTGGTGACAACGACAACTATGACGACAATAATAATTAGTTTCTATTTATTTTGCATGTTCTAACAAGTGTTCACTTAGTATATATATTTTTTTTCTACATATACAATAGCAACCGATTTCAGAATTTAGCTCCAATAAAAATTATTAAATCTTTAAAAGTTTTTGGGGTGTAGATAAAATTTCTTTTTTTTTATAGGGTCAAGACTAGTTTCGTAAATTTTATATGATTTTCTTATAGGGTCGAAACTAGTTTCACAGATTTTGAAAGTTTTGTAATGGGATTGCTTCATTTTATGATTTTTTTATTTTAAGTTTCTTTATATTATTTTTTTTAAAAAATTTGAAACTGGTTTTCACATTTATGTTATGTTTTTAAATTATTGTTATGTGTTGTTTTTGATTATTTTTGTTAGTATTTTTTTTTTTCTAAATTATTGTTCGAAACTGGTTTACATATTTTGAGAGTTCTATAATGAGGTTGCTTTATTTTATAATGTTATACAATTTTTTTTATTTCAAGTAACTTTTTTATTATTTTATTTCTAGGTCCGAAACTTACATTTATATTTTATTTTCAAATTATTGGTATGCATTGTGTGTTGTTTTGAATATATGTGTGATTGATATTTTTTTTTGTATTTTTATATGTGTTTTTCTTTTTTCATTTTTCATTTGATAATCTGATGAAACTCGTTTCAGTTGACTCTATTATTTAACATTTATTATTTTTATGATTTTTTATAGCGTAAAAACTGGTTTCACAGGGTCGATACTGGTTTCACATGTTTTAACTGTTCTGTAATGGGGTTGCTCTATTTTTATGATGTTATGCTATTGTATATTTTTTAGTTTGTATGAAATTAGTTTTATTGTTGTATGATATTTGAACATCAATTTTTGTTTTATTTTAAATAATCAGTTTCTGACACACATATTATTTTATTATTTTTTATAACTGGTTTTTATTAAGTAACTAATTTTCATAACTGATTTTTTTTATTGTTGTTCATAATTTGAGTTTTAAGTTTCAATTTTTTTATTTGATTATTTCAGGAAACTGATTTTTATTTGTTTGTTTTTTATTTTGATTGTTTTTCTAACTAGTTTCTCACATTAACTGTTTTTTTGTTATTCTTTTATAGTTTTTATTGTATTTTTGTCTCTTTAATTTTTTTTGTTTCTTTTTTTTATCTTTGATTTTAATGTATGATTCTCTTTGTTATATTTGTTGCATATATTGTATGCTTAAATCAATTTTGGTTTTTGAGCAAGCAAATAAAAAATTAAATACCAAAATAGAGAATGAAGTTAGAAATTTGGATATTACATATTGATATAAGATTTATATGTTCGAAACTGGTTTTTAAATTTAGTATCGTTTGTAAAAGTTTAGTTATGAGACTTTGTTCAAGAAACTAGTTTTTAAAGTTAGTACTGTTTTGTTCATGAAACTATTTTTTTTATTCTTTTAATGAAATCATTAGTTTCTTGTAATGTTGTTGAAATTGATTTTTAAAGTTTGTATTATTTTTAGATTATAATTTTTATATTATTTCTTTTTTCAGGATGATGTTGATGAAACTGGTTTTTTTTTCTGCTGCTTTTAATAAAATAATTAGTTTTCAACCAAAAAAAAAACAGTAGTTTAAATTAAAAAAACAGGTTTAATTTTTTTTTTTTTAAAAAAAACAGCATCTACAGTTGAGATCATTTTTTATTTATTTTAGTATTTTATTTTTTAAAAAAGGAAAAAAAAATAAAAAAAGAAACACAAATTTAAAGTTTTTTATGGCATTCTTCATGAATTTTTCCCATATTTTTAAGTTTTTTTTTTTTTTTAAAAAAAAGCCATATTTAGAGTAATTAAGTATTTATGCCATATATATCAAAACTTATCTTTATTTCCAATATTTTTGTAAATAGCCCTTTAAGTTTTACTAAGTAAATGGATTAGGTTGCTAAAATAAAATTTGACATAAGTAATTTTATTTAGGCCCAATTAGATTTGAGCTTATTCAATGAATAACAATTGTTTATTTAAAGGTTAAAATTCCTCTCTTTTGGGCCTTGAGTGAGAGTTGGGGGCCAATAGAAGTGGGTACGACATACTGAACCCAGCTCCCCCTCACATGAACTACACCAATTGTGAAGGTCCATTTGCCTTATTTAAATAATTGTATTAGGTTAATTATATTAGTCTAACCTAATTAAAATTGAATTAGCAACATAATTAACTTTTAAAATATATGAAATTTATTTTTCATTTTAATATTTTAAAGTTAATTTTAGAAAAACACTTAGTTAATGATATATATTCTAGATAGTTATTTCTATACTAGTTATTATTTCTAATATTAAATAGGAACATATCATTGATTGTGAAATTAATTGTTTCATAATTAATTTTGGTACAATCTAAGTTTAGTATATTTTCCTAGTATTAAACTAGAATTAATAATTAAGTTACATTTAATTAAATTGAAAATTTCAATATCTAAGTTGATTTTCATCATGATACTTATTTATTGTATTTTCATGTTATTTAATTAAAGTTGAAAATTATCTTAAATTTGGAATCTTATTTCAGAATAACTTAAATTTGAATAATTTTCAAAATATATTTTATTTTATTTTATTAATTGCTTTCCCACAATTTCGAAATTGCACCAATTTGATGCAGAAATTTCGAATTTTATTTGAAAAATAGATTAAAGTTGAAAATTATTTATTTTAATTTTGGACCAACTTAAATCAATTATTTTTTCATTTAATGATTAATTAAAATAAATGAACTAAAATATATCATTATTAGAAATTGAATTAATTAGTAAATGAAAGTCTAGATAGTTATTATCTGTTTTGCTTGAAGTATTTATCTAGTGATATTTAATTAAATAGAAAATTAATATTTAAGTTGATTCTTAATCATGATACTTAAATATTTGAAATTTTTCTTTAATATTTAATTAAATAGGAAAATTATATTTTTTGTTGTAAATTAATTTTATTAATTTTGGGCCAACATAAAATTAGAATAATTTTTCCAAGATTTATTTTTATTTTATTTTTAAAGCATTTTTCGAAAGTAGTATTCTTATATACTTCAATTTTTCAAAATGCAATATATATTTATAGAAAATTAAATTTGAGTTGTAAATTAATTTTGAAACAACTTAAATTGAATAATTTTCTAAATATTTATTGGACATTATTACTAAGATGGAAATAATTCATGTTATTTTCATATCCATCTACGTATAATTTATAAATATTAAATTAAAATTTGTATTTAGAATTTTTCATTCTAAATTAGAAATTTTAATTAAATAAATATATATTTAAATTAAATTGATTAAAATAAATATTAGAAGAAAATACAACTCTTTAAAATAATGAGCTTTTAGTTATAAGGATATTCGATCTTCATTGTTGGTCTTACAATAGTTAAATGTTTTCAATATAACCTCGAGACGCTAGACTTCGTCCCCCTTATGGATGGTTATTCGTTGAACGCATTTAACACCGTAAGATCTCATTTGATAAGTGTTTTGTAAGTTTTCGTCTCTATTAGACTCTCCCCTATGGTGACTACTTAGAGATAAACTTATAAAACATGAAACAATGGTGGAAGCTCATAAAATGAGAATAACCTTGACTCTCGCCTACCGGGACAACGTTGGATTCTTATTTTGATCGAATAAAAGGTTGCTAGAATGGTTTGCATTTTGGATGAGCTGACAACTCTATTCAATGAATGATACTTTGACAATCGCCTACCGGGACACTGTATCAGTTTGTTGGAAACCTTAGAAATTATTTAAGATGTGCCTGTTTTGTATTTTCACATGTCTTTGTTATTTGCTAAATGCTTGATAATTTCTGAATTGTGTATGAATTTATATTGAACCATGTTATTTTCTGTTATTAAATTGTAGTTTAATTTCGAATCTTCATTGTTGGTCTAACTTGGTTTGTTTTTCTAATGAGATAAATCCCTGATGGATTTTCACCATTAGACTAACATAATAGTGTTAGATCTCGAAAGATAAGTATTGTAAATGCAACATCTAGCTGTTCATCAATTGATGACACCTTAGACTAGTATTTACAATATGAAACAAGAAGATTGTATAAATAAGATTACTTTGACTCTCGCTAATCGGAGCATCGTTGGATTCTTATTTAAAACGAAATTATCCTAATTCCTCTTAGCTTATTCATTTCGAATTAGCTCAATGACATATCATTAGATGAATGGTCTATAAATCATATAAAGTTATTCTATATTTTCTCTTAAGAAATTAAATGACGAATATGATTATATTCCCGAAATTCTATCCCGAAATGGTATAAATTCTCAATCTTAAAATCTCCTACTTGTACGGGCAAATCAACTTAGAGTTAAATTAGTAGTGGTGGTCCAAGAAAGAATTACTCATTTTACAGTTATACTTTCACAAGTGTTTCATAACCATTTTCTATCAATGGATTCAAACTGTATGATTTAGTATTCTGTGACCAGAATCCACTTGCACTATTCTAAGAACTCTTTGATGTAACTAAACTTAAGTCATCAAAAGATACAACCACATATTTTATAAATCTATGGCATTTGTATCTTGTTCATAGTGGTTTTGACAAGATCATTCTCTGCAAAGAGTTAATATGCCTATATCCACTGAAATTAAGTTCATCTCATTCGTAGATGGATGTACATTCAGGGGTAGATATGAGTTTTCGTTGTATTCTTAAAACGATCACTCTAGATTTTACCTTATGCAAAAAGAAATTTGAAATGTTTGAAAAATTTCATGAATTTCTAGCAATGGTGATAAACCATTAAGGTAAGTGGTTAAAGATCTTGCAAACTGATAGGGGTGCAGAAAAAGTTAGTAGATGTGCAGTTCAAAGATCATTAATTTAATTTTTGAATTATATCCAAACTTACCTCCCCAGAAATTCAATTTGCATATTGAAAATTAGTTACTAGTCGTTGCCTAAATCTTTCTATAGTAATATAATTTCAGAATGATGCAATGGTTGTATACTTAATGTAAATCATTACTAGATTCATGGATGACCTAATCGAAATCTTAAGAAAAGCTAGAAATGCTAACCCTGGTTTGCATGTTTGTTAGCTATTCTAAGTGATTAGGGGTGGACCATCCCATAGTCATTAGATAAGAAAGTGTTTGTTTAAACAAACACTACTTTTATAAGAAAATGACTAAGTCTGAAAATAAAGTAGCAAATAAAGGAGATAATTTTTTCTTGATTCCATAAGGGTTCTATCATCTTATTCGTTACAAGATGATCCCATTGCCTCTGCTGTCTTAACACAACTGAAGAGGTCAATACCATTTAGTTTTCTTAGACATAATTCACGTTACCTTGTCGTAGTGGGAGAGTTTCAAGGAACCTCACTCTTCTTATGACTTGGAAGACACTAGTGATTAAAATCCATTGTGAGTTTAAACAAGTAATGGATTGTCAAGATAAGAAACTAAGAAGAAAGCCAAGAGAACTATGGTTTAATCCATTCACATGGAGTAACCTAAAGTTTTCTACTACAAGGACATAAAAGGAAATTTTCGTTAATAAGTCTATTCAATGGACTTAACAAAACTTTCTGTTTCTAGTATTATAGGTTTGAGTTTATCTAAACCTATGGCTTGTGGTATACCTGGTAATTACTTACTCTAATTCAAGCAACTTACTTGAGTAAGATGGTGAAGCATTTTCTTTCCAATGGCAATCTATAAGCTTCACAACTTCTAAGCATAGATTTTATTTATCTAAGGAAAAGTCTCAACTATTCCAGAAAAGATAAAGCCATGAAAGAATTTCTTAAATCAACAGTGAGAGGTCTCAGATATGCTTTAGTATGCCTTAGACCAGACACCAGCTGTTGAGTGGGAGTAATGAGTAGGTATCAGATTAATCCAGGAGAGGAACATTGGAAGACAATCAAGTAAATCTTAAGATTAAGAAGAGGAACTATATGTTAGTCAATAAGGGTGTGTTTAAAACTCTTAGACTACACCACATCAAATTTCAAGACTTGCCTTTGTGCTAGAAAGTCTGCTGATAAAATGGTGATTACTCTGGGGTGGAGTAGTGATTTTGGAGAAGTGTAAAAACCTATCTGAAGTCTCTTAGTCTACCAGAAAGAGACTGAATGTTAAAGTTGCAGGAAAGGTACTTATTCAGTCTAAGAAAAGTTCTATACATTTGTGGCACCGTTCCAACTTGCCTTAACTACTAGGATTACTTCCTGAATAACCAAAAAGTAGTTGCCAAAAGTATAGAATCCAGTATCCCAAAAGAGTAGACATATAGAGAGGAATTTCACATTATCAAGGATTTTGTGATTAAGGAAGAGTAATAGTAGAGAAGAGGTTGTGTTTAATTCAACCTGTCAAATCCTATTACGAGGAGTTTACTACTATTACACTTGATTTGTATATCAAGGTGTTGAGATTATTTAAAATACACATTTTGTTTTATATTAGTGCAAGTGGGAGTTTGTTGGGTTTTGTGCCCTAAATAAAACTCATTTCAATATAATCAGATTTACTTATTAATAAAGATCAGAAATAATATTTTATGTTGCATGGTTCACATGATTTATTTCATGATTATATATATAATGTATGAATTTCATTTAAGTCCAGAGCATATGAATTTGTTAATGATTATAGTGTTGTCAGCACAGTGGAATATAATCTTAAATATATATTCGAAAGTTTATTCCCTCATTTGTCAGAACAATGGATTTAGACTGACATGGTATAATCAGCGATAGGTATTCTTACACCTTGGAAAAGTGTTATGTCCTTTCCAGGACATTGGCAAAATTTACCAGTATCGGATGTATGGAGTATACATCAGAAGGGACCGATATTGAACTTTGATTAGATATATTAAATTTACCGTAATATCTATTCAATTCAATATCACCTGTTGATCATAGATCAAATGATCTTAATCCTGATATGTTAGGTTCAATCTCAAGAGTGTTATTCGTGTTCTTTGATTTGTTAGTTAAGCTTACTTTTGGGTCAGGGTGATATATACATTTTGGGAACACGGTAGTGCAATTGAGTGGGAGCGCTAACATAAATATGGAATCTATAGCTTCTATCTGGCTAATAGAAAGTAAAGGATGATTTCCTTCGAGCTTAACCAAACGAAAATAAATGGTGGAGTACTCATTTCACTTAGTTGAAATATCATTTATACAGGGTTAAGTGTTTTAAGGATAAAATACATTGTAGGGTGTAACGGTAATTTAATCCCTTTACAGTGTAAATCATCTATATAGAGGATCATTGATCAAATTAGGATTATAGCAATGGATAACTAATGGCGTATCTATATCGTGGAACATATAAAGCGTTCTATATGACTGAGAATGCAATTCCAAGTTCTAAGAGTGGATTCAATAAGGAATTAATAAGTCAGGGAATTCACTTGGTGAATTCGGTTCGACTTATTGGAAGCTCGGTTATATAGACCCATGGTCCCCATACTAGTTGAGACCATACTGCTTGTAAAACTCAGTTAATTGATTTTAATTAATCAATTATAATTCTAAAAGTTAGACTATGTCTACTTTATGAATTTTCACTAAGCAAGGGCGAAATTGTAAAGAAAAGAGATTCTAGGATTATTTATTAATTAAGATACTTTATATGTCTAAATTAATAAATATATTAAATGGCAATATTATTTAATAATTATGTTTAAGTTATTAAATAATTAGAATTGACATTTAAAAGGTTAAATTAGAAAATTGGCATTTTTGAGAAAATGGGAATGAGAAATAACAAAATGGGAAAGTTGCAAAGTTTCCTTAAATGGCCGCCCACTATGCAAAGCCCTTTACCATTTTATTTTTCCATTATTTTAATGCCATACAATTCTAACCTAACCCTAGAGGGCATTCTACAAATAGAAAGTAATGGCTTCAGGAAACAACACACAATTGCATCTCATTCTTTTCAGAGAGAATTCCTGAGCGCCACTTTCCTCTCTCTTTTCTTCTCTAAATTTCGAAATCTCTTGAGTGAATGAGTAGTGCCCACACACATCAAGTGGTACCTCAATCATAGTATGTAAGACTATGGAAAATCAGCATCAAAGAAGGAGGGAAAGAGATGCAGATTCAGATCTTGATAATGCTCTGCTACAGAAAGGAATCAAGGGCTAGAGATCTGAATGGAAGGAGTCATAATATTCCGCTGCACCCAATGTAAGGTTTTCTTAAACTCTTATGTGTTTATTTCATTGTTTTAGAATTCATATTAGGATGTTAATCAAACATACTTGGTAGTAAATCTAGATCCTGGTAAAATATTTCCAACATATAGTACTCTTGAGATCGAACCTAACCATATCAGGATTAAGATCATTTGATCTAGGATCAACAGGTGATATTGAATTGAATATATATTACGGTAAATTTTAATATATCTAATCAAAGTTCAATATCGGTCCCTTCCGATGTATACTCCATACATCCGATACTGGTAAACTTTGCCAATGTCCTAAAAAGGACATAACACTTTTCCAAGGTGTAAGAATACCTATCGCTGATTATACCATGTCAGTCTAAATCCAGTGTTCTGACAAATCAGGCAATAAACTTTTGTACATATAATTAAGATTATATTCCACTGTGCTGACAACAATATAATCTTTAACAAATTCATATGTTCTGGACTTAAATAGAATTCATACATTATATATACAATCATGAAATAAATCATGTGAACCATGCAACATAAAATGTTATTTCTGATCTTTATTAATAAGTAAATCTGATTATATTGAAATGGGTTTTATTTAGGGCACAAAACCCAACAAACTCCCACTTGCAATAACATAGAACAAAATGTGCATCAAATAATCATTAACACCTTGATATACAAATCAAGTGTAGTAGAAGTAAACTCCTCGTAATAGGATCTGACAGGTTGAATTAACAACAACCTTTTCTCCACCGTTACTTCCCATTAATCACAAAATCCTTGATATTGTGAAATTCCTCTCTATATGTCTACTCTTTTAGAATACTGGATTTTATACCTTTGGCAACTACTTTTGGTTATTCAAGAAATAACACTAGTAGTTAAGACAAGTTGGAACGGTGCCACAATTGTATAGAACTTTCCTTAGACTGAATAAGTACCTTTCCTGCAACTTTAACATTTAATCTCTCTCTGGTAGACTAAGAGTTTTCAGATAGGTTTTTACACTTCTCCAAAATCACTACTCCACCCCAGAGTAATCACCATTTTATCAGCAGACTTTTTAGCACAAAGGCAAGTCTCGAAATCTGATGTGGTGTAGTCTAAGAGTTTTAAATACACCCTTATTGACTAACACATAGTTCCTCTCCTTAATCTTAAGATTTACTTGATTATCCTCCAATGTTCTTCTCCTGAATTAATCTGATACCTACTCATTACTCCCACTCAACAGCAGGTGTCTGGTCTAAGGCATACTAAGCATATTTGAGACCTCTCACTGTTGATTTAAGAAATTCTTTCATGGCTTTATCTTTTTTGGAATAGTTGAGACTTTTCCTTAGATAAATAAAATCTATGTCTAAGAAGTTGTGAAGCTTCTATAGATTGCCTTTGGAAAGAAAATGCTTCAGCATCTTACTAAAGTAAGTTGTTTGCATTAGAGTAAGTAATTACCAGGTATACCACAAGCCATAGGTTTAGATAAACTCAAACCTATAATACTAGGAATAGGAAGTTTTGTTGAATCCATTGAATAGACTTATAAACGAAAATTTCCTTTTATGTCCTTGTAATAGAAAATTTTAGGTTACTCCATGTGAATGGATTAAACCATAGTTCTCTTGGCTTTCTTCTTAGTTTCTTATCTTGACAATCCATTACTTGTTTAAACTCAAAATGGATTTTAATCACTAGTGTCTTCCAAGTCATAAGAAGGTGAGTTCCTTGAAACTTTCCCACTACGACAAGGTACCGTGAATTATGTCTAAGAAAACTAAATTGTATTAACCTCTTCGATTGTGTCAAGACAACTGGGGCAGTGGGATCATCATATGTAGAATAAGATGATAGAACACTTATGGAATCAAGAAAAAATTATCTCCTTTATTTGCTACTTTATTTACAGACTTAGTCATTTTCTTAGAAAAGTAGTATTTGTTTAAACAAACACTTTCTTATCTAATGACTATGGGATGGTCCACCCCTAATCACTTAGAATAGCTAACAAACATGCAAATTAGGGTTAGCAGTTCTAGCTTTTCTTAAGATTTTGATTAGGTCATCCATGAATCTAGTAATGATTTACATTAAGTATACAACCATTCCATCATTCTGAAATTATATTACCATAGAAGGATTTAGGCAACGACTAGTAAGTAACTATCAATATGCAAATTGAATTTCTGGGGAGGTATGTTTGGATATAATTCAAAAATCAAATTAATGATCTTTGAACTGCATATCTACTAACTTTTTCTCCACCCCTATCAGTTCACAAGATCTTTAACCACTTACCTTAATGGTTTTCCACCATTGCTAGAAATTTATGAAAATTTTCAAACATTTCAAATTTCTTTTGCATAAAGTAAAATCTAGATGGATCGTTTTAAGAATACAATGAAAT
Organism: Cannabis sativa; assembly: GCF_029168945.1. Lineage (NCBI taxonomy): Eukaryota > Viridiplantae > Streptophyta > Magnoliopsida > Rosales > Cannabaceae > Cannabis > Cannabis sativa. Next base: position 25,791,189 of record NC_083605.1, read on the forward strand.
CTCATATCCACCCCTGAATGTACATCCATCTACGAATGAGATGATTATACTTTCAATGGATGTAGGCATATTAACTCTTTGCAGAGATTGATCTTGTCAAAACAACTATGAACAAGATACAAATGCCATAGATTTATAAAATATGTGGTTGTATCTTTTGATGACTTAAGTTTAGTTACATCAAAAAGTTCTTAGAATAGTGCAAGTGGATTTTGGTCACAGAATACTAAACTCATACAGTTTGAATCCATTGATAGAAAATGGTTATGAGACACATGTGAAAGTGTAACTGTATAATGAGTAATTCTTTCTTGGACCACCACTACTAATTTAACTCTAAGTTTATTTTCCCATACAAGTAGGAGATTTTAAGATCGAGAATTTATATCATTTCGGGAATATAATCATATTCGTCATTTAATTTCTTAAGAGAAAATATAGAATGACTTTATATTATTTATAGACCATTCATCCAATGATATGTCATTGAGCTAATTCGAAATGAATAAGCTAAGAGGAATTAGGATAATTTCGTTTTAAATAAGAGTCCAACGATGCTCCGATTAGCGAGAGTCAAAGTAATCTTATTTATACAATCTTCTTGTTTCATATTGTAAAATACTAGTCTAAGGTGTCATCAATTGATGAACAGCTAGATGGTGCATATACAATATTTATCTTTCGAGATCGAACACTATTATGTTTTTCTAATGGTGAAAATCCATTAGGGATTTATCTCATTAGAAAAACAAACCAAGTTAGACCAACAATGAAGATTCGAAATTAAACTACAATTTAATAACAGAAATTAACATGGTTCAATATAAATTCATACACAATTCAGAAATTATTAAACATATAGCAAGTAGGAATGACAAGTGAAATTACTAAAACATACAATCCTAAATAATTTCCAAGGTCTTCAACAAACTGATATCAGTGTCCCGTTTAGGCGAGAGTCAGTGATACCATCCATTGAATAGAGTTGTCAGCTCATCTAAAATGATAAACATTCTAGCAACCTTTTATTTGATCAAGATTGGAATCCAGCGTTGTCCCGTTTAGGCGAGAGTCAAGGATATTCTATCTTATGAGCTTCCACCATTGATTCATATTTTCTAAGTCAAATACAGTCGCCACCTTTAGGGTGATCAATACCATATAAAACACTTACAAATATACTTATCTTTCGAGATTAAACGGTGCTAAGTTGCTAATGAATGTTCCTCCGTTAGGGAGGATTACTCACTAAAACAAAAACTAAATAAAACCAACAATGGAGATCGAATGTCTTAATAATAAAGCTCATTATTTAAAGTGTATTTTCTTCTAATATTTATTTTGATCACTTTATTTTAAATATATATCTATTTAATTAAAATTTCCAATTTAGAAAGAAAAATTCTAAATTTAAATTTTAATTTAATATTTATAAATTATACTTAGATGGATACGAAAATAACGTGAATTATTTCCATCTTAGTAATAATTTCCATAAATATTTAGAAAAATATGCAATTTAAGTTGTTTCAAAATTAATTTAAATTAATTTACAACTCAAATTTAATTTTCTATAAATATATATTGCATTTCGAAAATAATTGAAGTATATAAGAATACAATTTTCGAAAATGCTTTAAAATAAAATAAAATTAAATCCTGAAAAAATTATTCTAATTTTATGTTGGCCCAAAATTAATTAAAAATTAATTTACAACAAAAATATAAGTTTCCTATTTAATTAAATATTAAAGGAAAATTTCAATATTTAAGTATCATGATGAAAATCAACTTAAATATTAATTTTCTATTTAATTAAATACACTAGAAAAATACTTCAAGCAAAACAGATAATATCTATCTAGACTTTCATTGACTAATTAATTCAATTTCTAATTATAATATATTTTAGTTTATTTATTTTGAGTAATCATTAAATGAAAAAATCATTGATTTAAGTTGGTCGAAAATTAAAATAAATAATTTTCAACTTTAATCTATTTTTCAAATAAAGTTCGAAATTTCTGCATTAAAGAAATGCAATTTCGAAATAGATTAATAAAATAAAATAAAATATATTTTTAAAATTATTCAGATTTAAGTTATTCTGAAATAAGAATCCAAACTTAAAATAATATTTAACTTTAATTAAATAACATGAAAATAACAATATTTAAGTATCATGATGAAAATAAACTTAGATATTGAAATTTTCAATTTAATTAAATGTATTAAATTTAAGAAATAAATAATTAAATATAGAGGAAACTTAATCATTCATTCTAGTTTAATACTAAGAAAATATACTAAACTTAGATTGTACCAAAAATAATTATTAAACAATTAATTTCACAATCAATGATATTTTCCTATTTAATATTAAAAATAATAACTAGTATAGAAATAACTATCTAGAATATATATCATTAACTAAGTGTTTTTCTAAAATTAACTTTAAAATATTATAATGAAAAATAAATTTCATATATTTTAAAAGTTAATTATGTTGCTAATTCAATTTTAATTAGGTTAGACTAATATAATTAACCTAATACAATTATTTAAATAAGGCAAATAGGCCTTCACAATTGGGGTAGTTCATATGAGGGGAAGCTGGGTTCAGTATGTTGTACCCACTTCTATTGGCCCCCAACTCTCACACAAGGTCCAAAAGAGAGGAATTTAACCTTTAAATAAACAATTGTTATTCATTGAATAAGCCCAAATCTAATTGGACCTAAATAAAATTACTTTTGTCAAATTTTATTTTAGCAACCTAGTCTATTTACTTAGTAAAACTTAAATGAGCTTCCTATATGCATCTAAGCCCAATAGCAAACATATAGGCTCACACAGGTCAAATGATTTGGATGGGCCCTATCATGTTTCTAGGTTTACACAGATGAAAGAAGTACAAAATTTACCTGTTACAAATTATTTATAAGACCTATTGAGAATTGGACTATGATTAAAATCAGATCATTGGATCTGTCAACAAGTTAATCATAGCAATTTAGATCAAATAAATAATAGGTTTGTTAATTTTTTTTTTGAATAAACAATATAAATAAATAAACAAACATTGTCCATGTAACATATGTGAAACAAGATATTAATATAATTAAATTATTATTTTTAAAATAACCAACTAAATTTTTTAAAATTTAGGGTTGTTAAAACAAACCTTAAAATCTCAAAATAAAGGAAACTAATTTTTAAAATATCTAGGTTTATTTGAATCAAATTAAATATCAAATAAAATCAATGATTTGAAAGAAAGAATCTTCAATATCACTTTAAAATCTTATAATTTAATAAAATAAAACAATTTCTAAATAGATTTGGTTAGATAATTATTATTTTAGGAATAAAATAATAAATAAATAATAATTACCATAATTATATGTCAAAATATCTCGAATTAAGCAATATTCAAATTTCTACAAAATATCTAAGTTATTTAAATATTCAAGATATGATTTATAAATTTCCAATAAGGAAAAAATGATATATATATATAAAAATATCATTTTTAAAATTGTAATTTATAAATAATTAAATATTTAACAAAATAACAAATTTTGAATTTGAAAATATTATGGTAAGTGTATCTATAAAAATATCTATGTTAATTTCAAATTTATTAATTATTTAATTTGTCATATAAGATAATTTTAATATAATATTTTAAATAAAAAGACAAGGTTATCTTTTAATTTAAAATATGTTAAATATTGTTGACTTCGCTTTTAGCCAACGACAATGAGTCTTTTAATAAGCAATAAACGATATGTCGTAATAGAATACGTAATAAAGCAAATAATAATAATAAAAAGACACAGAAATTTTATAGAGGTTCAACCCCGAGCAGTTCGGTAATAGCCTAATCCTCATTAGTTGTATTGACTTAAAAATAAGGAAGAAGATTCCTTTTCTTATAGCTCTCACAATAGTATCTCTGAATATATAATTCTTAGATAGCCTTAGCTTATAGCGTTTCAGCGTATATTTTCTCCTTTTTTGCCCAGTGAACATTTCTCACTATTTATATGGTAGGAAACTTGAGGAGGAAGAGTTTCCTCTCTCGTTTCAAAGCGCATAAACACAAAGATCGTGAGTTCATTGCTGAATGCTAGGATCATGGGATTGAGGCCGTATACACCGATAGTGGAATCGTGTGCATGCCATATCCACACAAGTTGATCCCTGAGTTATAGGGATTAAGCTGGTGACTCACGGAGTGCTTGGCTGAATTGGCTAAGTGTTGCTCATTCTGCACGGCTCGTTGAGTATTCCCTTATGGACATGCCAGCGAGGCATCCTGCTCGGCATGTTGATCCGACCAGGTGCTCTAAGTTGATGCCACGTGTCACCATTCTTGTGATGCCACGTCAAAGTGCCAATTTTGGGATAATAAATATTAAAATATCTAATCTTATAATTAAATAATATATAAATATTAAAGAAATTAACAAATTTTTTAAATCTTACCATAATTGGAAATATTTAAAATTAGAAATATTTCAAAAAAGGGAAATATTTAAAATTGAAAATATTTCAAACTGAAAAAATTGAATTTTGGGAAACAATCTCATGAAAATTCGGATTTTGGGGAAAAATCCCACAAAATTCGCAATTGATGCACTCACTCAACACCCTTGAATCCTGATTTTCCATAATTCATAACTTTTTCAATATTTATCGGAATCGAGTTCCGTAAAAAACAAAATTGCTTAATTTTTCACAATGAATCCAAATAAAATATTTTAAAAAATAGAAAAAATATTTTTCATGGAAAAAAAATCTGTACAACACATACATTCATCAAATAACACATAAACCACATGAAGTCATCCAAATCAACACAAAACATATAAAACATCATTTTAATTCATATTACATGAAAGTAAATCATTACCATGGCTATGGTACCAGTTGTTGGAAATATTTTTACCAGGATCTAGATTTACTACAAAGTATGTTTGATTAACATCCTAATATGAATTCTAAAATAATGAAATAAACACATAAGAGTTTAAGAAAACTTTACATTGGGTGCAGCAGAATATAATGACTCCTTCCATTCAGATCTCTAGCCCTTGATTCCTTTTTTTAGCAGAGCATTATCAAGATCTGAATCTGGATCTCTTTCTCTCCTTCTTTGATGCTGATTTTCCACAGTTTTACATACTATGATTGAGGTACCACTTGATGTGTAAAGACCGCTCAGTTTAATTTGGAAATTACCAGTTAATCGCGTTTAATTATGAAATTATTTATAGCTATTTAAATAATTTATTATACTATTATTATTGAATTTAGAGAAGCATTTTTATGTCATGTAGTAGTTTGCATAATTTTGCATTCCGGTGCCCGGTATTTTGGAACTCGGTGTTTGGCTCAGTAAAAATCACAACTTAGTATGTTAGTAGTTTGGGACGGTTTGTTCGACATTGGGAATGTCGGGAATGGCCGGGAATTTATAATTTCCCAAAAGTACCCCTTTAGTGTTATTTATGTGGTTTTAGTGTGGAGGGGCAAAATAGTCTTTTTGCCCCATTAGTATTTTGTCTTCTAGTGAGTTTATTAATGGATTATATGTGTTTATTTCCTTTATTGTTGGCTGAATATATGGGGGGTAATGACTCTTATTCTCATTTCATTTAAAAATTCTAAGTTAAAGAAAAATAGAAAATTTTCAAAAAAGCTCTCCTTCTCTCTCTCTTTTCGGCCAAGGCTTGGAGTTGCTAGGGCTGGGTTTTCTTGCTCAATTCTTGTGATTTTCAGCACCTCTTTGTGTAATCCAAGTCAAGGTTTGATCACTTGTAACTCCTCTTTGTGTTTTCTTGAGTTTTAAGAAAGTTTGGTGTAATGCATGCATGGTTGTTGGATATTGTTGCTGCTGTGAATTTGTTGTTATTTTCTGGGATTTGAGCATGTTAAATTAAGGTTATTTGAGTTGTTTTTGAAGCATGATTCTTAGGTTGAGCAAGCTATGGTTTTTCTATGCAAAATATATGATTTTTGAAAGAAATGTCTATGTTCTGTTGCTGTGATGTTGTTGATGTTTTTAGTTGTTTTCAGAGGCTATATTATGCATGATTAAGTAGATTCAAGATGGTTTGATTGCATGTTAGCTAGGTTTACTCAAGTTTGAGTTTAGAACTCAAAGCTTAAGCTTTAATGGTGATTTTTGATTCTGTGAGTTCTGGGTGGTTTTGTTGCTTTAGAAATGTTCTAGGGGTTATATAGAACAGGTCTGGAAGTTTTGCTATGATTTGGTGTTGATTTGAGCAAGATATGAATTTTTGATGTTGCTGCCTGCGAGGAACCGGAATTCCGGTTGTGCATCCGGAATTCCGGATGGGGTTCTGAATTTTCCCAGAACCGGAATTCCGGTTGGGCAACCGGTCTGCCGGTTGGGGAAAATTCTGAAACCCTAGATTTCCTCGATTTTATGTTTTTGGGGGTATTGCCATGCTTTTTATCGATAGGGAAACTTTTAGTTCCTAGTTTAAGTCCCCGGAAAGTGATTTAGCGTGTCACTTATAGTGTTGTGATTTTTATGGTTTAAGAGCCTGTAATCCGCCGCGCAGTTAAGTTCCAGTCAGGTTGACCAGCACACCTGAATTCGGAATCCAGGTAAGATTAGTATAACAGTATGCATATGTAGATTACATGTTTAGCGTGCATGTAGGAAGCCTGTTAGATTACATTAGTTATGTATGTTGGCTTCGAACCATCCAACCCTGTCACGTCGGTACAGGCTGGAGTATGACCAGCAGCCGGAGTATGACCGGTTCGACCGATCAGGCTGACACTTAGGTTGGTGGTTCCGTACTATTGACGTATCCCGTCGGTACAGGCTGGAGTATGACCCGCAGAATGAGTATGACCGGTTCGACCGATCGGGCGGATACCGTAACACGTCTAAGACAGCCGAGGAGGCATGACGAACAGCCGGAGTATGACCGGTTCGACCGATCAGGCTGTTACTTGTCAATAGTACCGTCCCTATGAACGTTCAGAACTGAGTACCGTGTTGGACACGGCAGTTAGGGGGACTCAGTATCGTGTTAGACACGGCAGTTAGGGTTATGATCAAGGGTATGGGCCTCTGATCATTGCCGGGTTTTATGTATGAATATTATTATGCTTTTCTTACTGAGTCTGTCGACTCACAGTTCTACGTTTATGTGTAGGTAAAGGCAAGGCTAAAGCTGATGGACCGTGAACAAGCTTATGAAGATTGTACATGTTGGGGCGGTTAGGCCTGGAGCGTACGATCCTTGGGACAGCAAGGCTATTTTGTAACTAGTCGCTAGGCGACAATTATTTTGTATGAACAGTAAATTTTTGTAAATGATTTTGTAATCGGGATCCCGAGTCTTTTGTAATATTATTTTATAAGTTTAATTAAAAAGCAAAAATTTTAATTAATCACGTTTTCCCATAAACCTCGTTGATTAGCAACGAGCTGCACTGCATGTTTAAAAATCACGTAATATGCCTATGTTAGTTAGGGTGTTACAATTTGGTCTCAGAGCCAGGTTGTCTTCCGAAGATCGTCACGACATGTACAATCATCATCAGCAGTTAGCTCGTTTCACGGTTTAGTAAGCCTTTATTGCTTTAGTAGTTTATTTACTCAGTTATGAAAAAGAAAAGCCTGTTAGGAAGCATGTTAGTAGCCTGATAGTAGAATAGGCACATGTTTCGTTTTTAATTTCCAAATTAAGCGGCATTAGTAAGCTCTCCTTGAATACGACCTGATATGCCAACTCTTGGTTTCGAAGGCGGTTCTAACTAGATGGACGCCAGGCGGACTACCAGGAGTCAGGGCAACTCAGTGGGGTCGAATCAAGGTCAGGGAGCTCAGTTTCCCCCGCCAGTTAGGGGCCGAGGTAGAGGTCCCCGAGGCAGGGCTCGTGGTCGGGGTGATGAGAACCCGCCACAGGCTGCCCAGGCACCCCCAGCCGATCAGGGAGCCCAGAATTGGGAGGTTCGGTTTGCTGAGATGCAAGCCCGGATAGAAGAGCAAGACCTCGAGATTTAGAGGTTGAGACAGCAGGGTGCTCCTGCAGTTCCGGTGCCAGTAGTTCCAGTGGCACCTGCCCCTGCTGCCCAGGCCCAGATAGTGGTGGCGGCCAATAGATTGGAACCTTTGTATGAACGGTTCCGGAAGCAAGCACCCCCAGTTTTCTTGGGAGGTCCAGACGTGATGAAGGACGAACAGTGGCTGACGGTGATTACCAAGATCCTGAACTTCATGGGTGTCACCGGTAATGATAGAGTGGTGTGTGCCACTTTCCAGTTCCAGGAGGACGCTCTGGTCTGGTGGGACATGGTGTCTCAGATTCACGATGTCACCACCATGACCTGGGAAAGGTTTCAGGAACTCTTCAACGCCAAGTACTATAATGAGGCGGTCAGAAGCGCCAAGAGGAAAGAGTTCGCTCACCTGACCCAGTGTGAGAACATGAGCGTGACCGAGTATACCACTCACTTTGACCGGTTGGCGAGATTAGCCTCGAGAATTGTGCCAACCGACTTCAGCAAGAAAGAGAAGTATATGAATCAGGGTTTGGAACCCTATTACCTGGCGGAGAGTTGGTTATCTCCAACAGGACGATTAGGTCTATGCCGATCAGGATAGATGGTAGAGAGTTAAGTGCTGACTTGATAGAGATGAGTTTAGTAGAGTTTGATATTATTTTAGGAATGGATTTCCTATCTAAATATTCGGCGAGCATTGATTGCAAAAGGAAGATGGTGATCTTCCAACTGGAAAGTGAAGAACCATTTGTATTTGTTGGTTCAGTTCAGGGATCTCGGATCCCGGTGATTTCGGCCATGTCAGCTAGAGAATTGTTACACGGCGGATGCTTAGGGTTTCTGGCCGTGGTGGTGGACACCACTCGGCCAGATACCATTCAGCCAGAGGACATCAAGGTGGTTCGGGAATTTTTGGATGTTTTTCCCGAAGAAATTCCAGGGTTACCACCTCAGCGGGAAATTGACTTCGTGATAGACTTGGCACCAGGGGTGGAACTGGTTTTCAAAGCCCCATATAGAATGGCTCCAGCTGAACTTAAGGAGTTAAAGATTCAGCTCCAAGGGTCGCTTGACATAGGTTTTATTCGGCCCAGTGTGTCACCTTGGGGAGCCCCGGTTTTATTCGTCAAGAAGAAAGATGGATCTATGAGGATGTGCATCGACTACAGAGAATTGAACAAGCTGACGGTGAAGAATAAATATCCATTACCTAGGATCGATGATTTGTTCGATCAGCTTCAGGGAAAGACGGTCTTTTCTAAGATTGATCTTCGTTCGGGTTATCATCAGTTGAGAATCTGAGAGGAGGACATTCCGAAGACGGCTTTCCCCACTAGGTATGGACATTACGAATTCCTGGTTATGTCGTTCGGACTAACCAATGCTCCTGCGACATTCATGGACTTGATGAATAGAGTATTCAAGGATTTCCTCGATATTTGTGTGATTGTGTTTATCGACGACATCCTCGTGTACTCTCAATCAGAAGAGGAGCATGAATTACATCTTCAGATGGTACTGCAACGGCTTCAGGAACACAAGCTTTATGCCAAGTTCAAGAAATGTGAATTCTGGCTATCTCAGGTGTCCTTCCTAGGGCACATCGTGAGTAAAGATGGGATCAAGGTAGATCCCGGGAAGATCGAATCCGTCAGGGATTGGCTGAGACCGAAGACAGTGACAGAGATCAGAAGCTTCTTGGGTTTAGCTGGGTACTACCGTAGGTTCGTGGAAGGGTTTTCAAAAATTTCAATGCCCCTAACCGAACTTACAAAGAAGAATCAGCGATTTGTTTGGTCAGACAAGTGCGAAGCTAGTTTTCAGGAGCTGAAGCAGAGGTTGATTACCGCTCCAGTGCTAACTTTGCCTTCAGACAGCGAGAAGTTTGTGGTTTATTGTGACGCATCCAAACAGGGTTTGGGGTGTGTGTTGATGCAAGCTGATCGGGTCATCGCTTATGCTTCCCGACAGTTAAAGGATTATGAACAGCGATACCCGACTCATGATCTAGAGTTGGCCGCAGTGGTTTTTGCATTGAAGATTTGGCGACATTACCTTTACGGAGAAAGGTGGGAAATCTATACCGACCATAAAAGTCTCAAGTATTTCTTTACTCAGAAAGATTTGAACATGAGACAGAGATGTTGGTTGGAATTAGTGAAAGATTACGACTGGGAGATCCTCTATCACCCTGGGAAGGCCAATGTAGTGGCCGATGCCCTGAGCAGAAAGGGTCCCGGGCAAGTGGCTAGTATGGTTCAGATCTCACCTCAGCTAGCAGAGGATATGGTTAGATCCAGCATTGAGTTTGTGGTAGGTCAGCTTCACAGCTTAACGCTGCTATCTGATCTGTTTGAAAGAATAAAAGTCGCTCAGATGACGGATCCAGAGTTAGTGAAGATCAGAGATGAGGTGTTGGCTGGTCAAGCCAAGGACTTTTCAGTGTCAGATAACGGGATGCTTCTGTATAAAGCTAGGGTTTGTGTTCCGAATAGTGTGGAACTTAGGAATGAGATCTTTGAGGAGGCTCATTCTACCCCGTATTCTCTGCATCCCGGCACCACTAAGATGTACCTAGATCTGAAACCGTACTTCTGGTGGAGCGGTATGAAGAAGAATTTGGTAGAATTCGTATCGTGATGCCTCACTTGTCAACAGATTAAGGCTGAACATCAGAGATCAGCAGGGTTGTTGCAGCCTCTAACCCTACCAGAATGGAAGTGGGAAGATATCACGATGGATTTTGTGGTCGGGTTACCTAGGACCACGGGTTTGTTTGATTCCATCTGGGTAGTGGTGGATCGATTCACGAAATCTGCTCATTTTCTGCCGGTTACAACAAAATTTACAGTGGATTAGTTGGCAGAGTTGTATGTCAGAGAGATAGTAAGACTTCACGGAGTGCCGAAGTCTATAGTTTCGGATAGGGATCCGAAGTTCACCTCCAAATTTTTGCAGAGTTTGCAGCGAGCAATGGGTACAAAGCTGAAATTCAGTACAACATTCCATCCTCAGACAGATGGTCAGTCCGAAAGGACAATTCAGATATTGGAGGACATGTTGAGAGCCTGTGTTATGGACTTTGAAGGCTCATGGAATAAGTATCTACCGTTGATAGAAATTTCTTACAACAACAGTTATCAGAGTACGATAGGGATGGCTCCCTATGAACTGTTATACGGTAGAAAGTGTAGATCTCCCATCCACTGGGATGAGACAGGGGAGAGGAAATACTTAGGTCCAGAGTGAGTGCAGCGAACCATTGAGGCAATAGAGAAGATAAAAGCTAGAATGCTTGCCTCACAGAGTAGACAGAAGAGTTACGCAGATCCGAAACGCAGAGATGTTGAGTTCCAAGTAGGGACCATGTGTTTTTACGGGTATCTCCGATGAAGGGGATCAAACGTTTCGAAAAAAGAGGCAAGTTATGCCCTAGATTTACAGGACCTTTCGAGATTCTCGAGAAGTTAGGTCAAGTGGCATATCGGTTAGCATTGCCTCCAGCTTTATCAGCAGTTCACAATGTATTCCATGTCTCGATGTTGAGAAAATACGTTTCAGATCCCTCTCATATACTCAGTTATGAGAGCCTTGAGCTGCAGCCAGACATGACTTATGAAGAACAGCCAGTGCAAATCCTGGATACAAAGGATAAAGTCCTTCGGAATAAGACCATAACATTGGTCAAAGTTCTCTGGAGAAACAGTAAGGTGGAGGAAGCCACCTGGGAGCTAGAGTCAGATATGAGAGCTCAATATCCAGAGTTATTCAGGTTAGATTTTGGGGACGAAATCCTTTGAAGGGGGGATAGTTGTAAACGCTCAGTTTAATTTGGAATTTAGCAGTTAATCTAGTTTAATTATGAAATTATTTATAGCTATTTAAATAATTTATTATACTATTATTATTGAATTCAGAGATGCATTTTTATGTCATGTAGTAGTTTGCATAATTTTGCATTCCGGTGCCCGGTATTTTGAAACTCGGTGTTTGGCTCAGTAAAAATCACAACTTAGTATGTTAGTAGTTTGGGACGGTTTGTTAGACATTGGGAATGTCGGGAATGGCCGAGAATTTAGAATTTCCCAAAAATACCCCTTTAGTGTTATTTATGTGGTTTTAGTGTGGAGGGGCAAAATTGTCTTTTTGCCCCATTAGTATTTTGTCTTCTAGTGAGTTTATTAATGGATTATATGTGTTTATTTCCTTTATTGTTGGCTGAATATATGGGGGGGTAATGACTTTATTCTCATTTCATTTAAAAAATCTAAGTTAAAGAAAAATAGAAAATTTTCAAAAAAGCTCTCCTTCTCTCTCTTTTTTCGGCCAAGGCTTGGAGCTGCTAGGGCTGGGTTTTCTTGCTCAATTCTTGTGATTTTCAGCACCTCTTTGTGTAATCCAAGTCAAGGTTTGATCACTTGTAACTCCTCTTTGTGTTTTCTTGAGTTTTAAGAAAGTTTGGTGTAATGCATGCATGGTTGTTGGATATAGTTGCTGCTGTGAATTTGTTGTTATTTTCTGGAATTTGAGCATGTTAAATTAAGGTTATTTGAGTTGTTTTTGAAGCATGATTCTTAGGTTGAGCAAGCTATGGTTTTTCTATGCAAAATATATGATTTTTGAAAGAAATGTCTATGTTCTGTTGCTGTGATGTTGTTGATGTTTTTAGTTGTTTTCAGAGGCTATATTATGCATGATTAAGTAGATTCAAGCTGGTTTGATTGCATGTTAGCTAGGTTTACTCAAGTTTAAGTTTAGAACTCAAAGCTTGAGCTTTAATGGTGATTTTTGATTCTGTGAGTTCTGGGTGGTTTTGTTGCTTTAGAAATGTTCTAGGGGTTATATCGAACAGGTCTGGAAGTTTTGCTATGATTTGGAGTTGATTTGAGCAACATATGAATTTTTAATGTTGCTGCCTGCGAGGAACCGGAATTCCGGTTGTGCATCCGGAATTCCGGATGGGGTTCTTAATTTTCCCAGAACCGGAATTCCGGTTGGGCAACCGGTCTGCCGGTTGGGGAAAATTCTGAAACCCTAGTTTTCCTCGTTTTTTTGTTTTTGGGGGTATTGCCATGCTTTTTATCGATAGGGAAACTTTTAGTTCCTAGTTTAAGTCCCCGAGAAGTGATTTAGCGTGTCACTTATAGTGTTGTGATTTTTATGGTTTAGGAGCCTGTAATCCGCCGCGCAGTTAAGTTCCAGTCAGGTTGACCGGCACACCTCAATTCGGAATCCAGGTAAGATTAGTATAACAGTATGCATATGAAGATTACATGTTTAGCGTGCATGTAGGAAGCCTGTTAGATTACATTAGTTATGTATGTTGGCTTCGAACCATCCAACCCTGTCACGTCGGTACAGGCTGGAGTATGACCAGCAGTCGGAGTATGACCGGTTCGACCAATCAGGCTGACACTTAGGTTGGTGGTTCCGTGCTATTGACGTATCCCGTCGGTACAGGCTGGAGTATGACCAGGAGCCGGAGTATGACCGGTTCGACCGATCAGGCGGATACTGTAACACGTCGGTACAGGCTGGAGTATGACCAGCAGCCGGAGTATGACCGGTTCGACCGATCAGGCTGTTACTTGTCAATAGTACCGTCCCTATGAACGTTCAGAACTTAGTACCGTGTTGGACACGGCAGTTAGGGGGACTCAGTATCGTGTTGGACACGACAGTTAGGGTTATGATCAGGGGTATGGGCGTCTGATCATGACCGGGTTTTATGTATGAATATTATTATGCTTTTCTTACTGAGTCTGTCGACTCACAGTTCTACGTTTATGTGTAGGTAAAGGCAAGGCTAAAGCTGATGGACCGTGAACGAGCTTATGAAGATTGTACATGTCGGGGCGGTTAGGCCTGGAGCGTACGATCCTCGGGACAGTAAGGCTATTTTGTAACTAGTCGCTAGGCGACAATTATTTTGCATGAACAGTAAATTTTTGTAAATGATTTTGTAATCGGGATCCCGAGTCTTTTGTAATATTATTTTATAAGTTTAATTAAAAAGCAAAAATTTTAATTAATCACGTTTTCCATAAACCTCGTTGATTAGCAACGAGCTGCACTACATGTTTAAAAATCACGTAATACGCCTATGTTAGTTAGGGTGTTACATGATGTGTGCGGGCACTACTCTATCACTCAAAGATTTCGAAATTTCAGAGAGGAAAAGAGAGAGAAAGTGGCGTGTAGAAAGGTTGCTGTGAAGGAAACTATGTGCAAAGTCATGAGTTTCCTGAAGCCAATACTTTCTATTTATAGAATGCCTTCTAGGTTTAGGTTAGAATTGTATGTAATTAAAATAATGAAAACTATAAATGGTAATTGCTATGCGTAGTGGGCGGCCAAACAAGGGATATTGGGCCTCCCTTTGTAATTTTACCATTTTGTTATTTTTCATACTCATTTTCTCAAAAATGTCAATTTTCCAATTTAACCATTTAAGTATCAATTCTAATTATTTAATAACTTAAAAATAATTATTAAATAATATTGCCATTTAATATAGAAATTTTTACATGAAAAATCCTTTTTACACACTTTATTACATAATTACCTTCACACGCCTATTACTACATTTATACTTACAAACTTATTTTTATTACACATTTACCACTTACTCATCATTCCATCCATCATCAATCAAATCCTACTCTCTTCCCTCTCTTTTTTCATTTTCTATCAATCAATCCATTATTTCACTCTCTTTTTTTCTTCTTTTCTTTTTATTTTTAATTTTATTTCAGTTTTTAATTTTTTATTTTTAATTTTATTTTCAGTTTTTTAATAATCATATTTTGTATGAACTTTGTTGGACACTGTTCCTTACGCGCGCGTGGCCGTATACAAGGTGTGCTGGAACTTCCTGGGCGGGCAGTGTTCTTCGGCGGATATACTCAAAGCCTTCGACGAGGCCATACACGACGGAGTGGATGTGCTGTCGCTGTCGATTGGGTTTAAGATTCCCATGTTTTCCGATGTGGATGAACGAGATGGCATCGCAACGGGGTCGTTTCACGCTATGGCCAGAGGGATTACTGTCGTTTGTGGAGCTGGGAACGACGGGCCTTCAGCTCAGACTGTACAGAACACTGCTCCTTGGATTTTGACCGTGGCGGCAAGCTCTATTGATCGAGCGTTTGTTAATTCTATTACTTTAGGAAACAATAAAACTTTAATGGTACTAATAATAACTCATGTTTATTTGTTTATATGTTTTCTAAGTTAATTTAATTTGTTAGAGTAGCTATAGTAGAAGTATTTCATGTATAGATATTTATACAATTATGTAACTATGTGGATCAACTTTGAGAAGTATACCACGTGGCTCAGGAATATGGAATACGAATGGGAATGTAGTAACCATGTGAGAGTGTCAGATGATTCTCAAGAGGGTGATTCTATTGTGATGTGTTGGACTATTCAACATTTGACATATAACTAAACAGAGTTAACTTAGATTTGTATAACTACAACGAAAAGCTAACATAGTTATCTATCCTATAGTTACTTGTATGTATTTGGGGTTTAGTTTTGCTTAGTTAAGTGTTATGAATAACCTGGTCATGATGAGCTTTGCATATGTATTTGGGGTTTATATCATCAATGGGTAACAATGAGATTTATCATGGATGTTGATGTTCAAAGAGTTTTTCCTGTATTTTAGTTTGTATACAGTTGTTTTGTAGTTTTATTATAGTTTTGCTACTTGCATATGTTATTTCACTATAAAATTCATATGCAACTATTTGCACAAAACTTACTATGTATAACTACTATTTCTTAGTCCCCATCAAATTAAATTCTTGCATAATATATAAACTATCATAAAACGATAATGCAACTATAAGGCAACTATTTGCACTTGCATACAGTTGTTTTGTAGTTTTATTATAGTTTTGTTACTTGCATATGTTATTTCACTATAAAATTAATATGCAACTATTTGCACAAAACTTACTATGTATAACTACTATTTCTTAGTCCCCATCAAATTAAATTCTTGCATAATATATAAACTATCATAAAACGATAATGCAACTATAAGGCAACTATTTGCACTTGCATACAGTTATTTTGTAGTTTTATTATAGTTTTGCTACTTGCATATGTTATTTCACTATAAAATTAATATGCAACTATTTGCACAAAACTTACTATGTATAACTACTATTTCTTAGTCCCCATCAAATTAAATTCTTGCAGAATATATAAACTATCATAAAACGATAATGCAACTATAAGGCAACCAAAACAAAAAATGAATCAAAATGCAACTGTATATAACGTAGATGTATTATTCATGAGGTTTTTTTTAAAAATTTTCACATCATACATTGTTTTGGATTTAGTGGGAGCTCCAGATCTGTTTGTTACAGATCTACATTTCATGAATATAGATTTCGATATTAGTGGGAGTTATTTTGATCGAATAAAATAGAAAACAAATGTGTAATTTCAGTTTCTTCACAGTTTTTCTGATTTTTTTTTCGTCATTTTCAGTTTAGATCATTGCAGGTATTCTTTTCCAGTTGATTTTGCCAGAATTAATAGTTGTATTTTTCTCGTTTTGGTTTCATTTTGGTTGCTTTGCGGTTTTGAAACGAGCGCGTATTTTCATCTTCATGGTTCGCTCTGAACAGCTGAAGGCTTAGTGCATGTGGTATTTTTGTAAATATTTGTATGTGGACTGTATAAATGTTTAATGGGCCGGCCCAAAGTATTTTTGTAATTTTTTTTCCTTTTTTGTATTTTTTTGTTTTTTTCCCTTTAATATATTTATTAATTTAGACATGTAAAGTCTCTTAATTAATAAATAAACCTAGAATCTCTTTCCTTTACAATTTTGCCCTTGCTTAGTGAAAATTCATAAAGTAGACATAGTCTAACTTTAGAATTTTAATTAATTAATTAAAATCAATTAACTGAGTCTTACAAGCAGTATGGTCTCAACTAGTATGAGGACCATGGGTCTATATAACCGAGCTTCCAATAAGTTGAACCGAATTTACCAACTAAATTCCCTAACTTATTAATTCCTTATTGAATCCACACTAAGAACTTAGAATTGCACTCTCAGTCATATAGAACGCTCTATATGTTCTATGATGTAGACAGGTCATTAGTTATCCATTGTTATAATCCTAATGTGATCAATGACCCTCTAATAGATGATCTACATTGAATAGGCACTAAATTACCGTTACACCTTCAATGTATTTTATCCTTAAAACACTTAGCTCCGTATAAATGATATTTCAACAAAGTGAAATGAGATCTCCACCATTTCTCTCTATTTAGCCAAACTCGAAGGATATCATCGTTTCACTTCTAAATTCTTATAGAAGTTATAGATTCTATATTTATGGTAGCTGTAAAGACCGCTTGGTTTAATTTGGAAATTAGCAGTTAATTATGACTTAATTATGAAAATTATTTATAGATATTTAAATAATTATTTATGTTGTTATTTTAGAATTCAGAATGCATTTCATGTCATATAGTGAAATTTCATAATTTTGCATTTTCGGTGCCCGGCAATATGGAACTCGGTGTTTGGCTCAGTAGAATCACAACTTAGCATGTTAGTGTTGTGGGACAGTTTATTAGACATTGAGAATGTTGGGATCGGTCAGGAATTTAGGATTTCCAAAAATACCCCTTTAGTACCCTTTATGTTATTTTAGTGTGGAGGGGCAAAATAGTCATTTTGTCCCATTGTGGTTTTGTCCTTTAGTGGGTTATATTAATCTTAATTATGTGTTTTTATTCATTAATCTTGGCTGATGGTATTTTGATAAATCAATTTTTATAACCCTTATTTTATCAAAAATCAAGAATAGAGCAAATTGCTTTTTCCTCTCAAAGCTCTCTCTCTCTCTCTCTCTCTCTCTCTCTCTCTCTCTCTCTCTCTCTCTCTCTCTCTCTCTCTCTCTTTAGGTTTGCTTGGGGCTGCTAGGGCTGAGGTTTTTGTTTTGTAATTCTTGCTAATTCAACTAGTTGGTAGTGATCCTAAGCTAAGGTAAGGTTCTTGAACTTGTTCTTGGTATTTTCTTGAGTTTTTAAGGAAAAAGATGATGATTTGCATGCTTAATTTTGGAGTGTGGTTGCTGCTGTGTTTGTGTGTTAATTTTAGAAGTTTAATCATGTTTATTTGAGTAGATTAGAGCTTGTTATGATGCATGTTACTTGCTTTGGTTCAAGCTTGAAATTTTTTACTCAAAACTGTGATTTTTAAAGTGAAATGATGAAATCTGTTGATGTACTTGTTGTAGATGTTTCCTGTTGTTTTCAGAGTTTAATTCAGGTTGTGATGCATGTAGGTGAGCTTTAGCCAAGTTTGAGTTTTGAACTCAAAGCATGGAGCTCACATGGTGATTTTTGATTCTATGTTTTCTGGGCTGTGTTATTTCTTTAGAAATGTTTATTGGGGTATTTAGAATAGGTCTGGAGAGTTTTGCATGGGTTGGGATCGAATTGAGTGAGATATGAATTTTTGAGTGTCTCCTGCACTAAACTGGAATTCCGGTTCAGTGAAGACTGCAGCATCCGGTCTACCGGATGGGGCTTCCAGGAATTCGCAGAACCGGAATTCCGGTTGTACAACCGGTCTACCGGTTGGGGAAAAATTTTGAACTCTAGTTCTTACAATTTTTTATGTTGTTTAGGGTATTGCCATGCTTTTTATCAATAGGGAAACTTCTAGTTTCTAATTAAGTCCCCGGGAAGGGATTTAGTGTATCACATATCAGTGTTGTGATTGTTATGGTTTAGGAGCCTGCAAATCGCCGTTTAGTTCGTTCCACTCAGGTTGACTGGCACACCTGAATTTAGAATCGAGGTAAGATTAGTATAACAGTATGCATATGTATTACATGTTTAGCGTGCATGTTAGGAAGCCTGTTAGATTACATTAGATATGTATGTTGGCTTCGTACCATCCGACTGTGTCACATCGGTAAGGCTAGAGTATGACTAGCAGCTGGAGTATGACCAGTGTACCGAGTATAGGCTGACACTGTATCACATCGGTAAGGCTAGAGTATGACTAGCAGCTGGAGTATCACCAGTGTACCAAGTATAGGCTGATACTATGGTTGGTGGTACTGTACTGTTTGACCGTATCACATCGGTAAGGCTAGAGTATGACCAGTGTACCGAGTATAGGCTGATATTGTAACACATCGGTAAGGCTAGAGTATGACTAGCAGCTGGAGTATGACCAGTGTACCGAAAATAGGCTGTTACTTTGTCAAAAGTACCGTCGTACGAACGTTCGGGACTCAGTATCGTGTGGGACACAGCAATTAGGGTTATGGTCAGGGTTATAGGTGTCTGATCATAACCCGAGATTTACGTATGATTATGATTTATTCTTTTCTTACTGAGTTTTGTCGACTCACAGTGCTATGTTTATGTGTAGGTAAGGGCAAGGCCAAGGCTAAGCAACCATGAGGACGAGCCGATGAA
Organism: Cannabis sativa; assembly: GCF_029168945.1. Classification (NCBI taxonomy): domain Eukaryota; kingdom Viridiplantae; phylum Streptophyta; class Magnoliopsida; order Rosales; family Cannabaceae; genus Cannabis; species Cannabis sativa. The sequence goes on from NC_083605.1 coordinate 25,810,722, forward strand.
GATTGTACATGTCGGGGCAGTTAGGCCTGGAGCGTACGATCCTCGGGACAACAGCGCTTTTGTAGTTAGTCGCTGGGCGATAAGTATTTTAAAATTAGACAGTAAACTTTTTATAAAGTATTTTATAAATGGGATCCCAAAGTATTTTGTATGAATTATTATATAAGTTTAATTAAAAGCAAAATTTTTTAATTAATCACGATTTCCATAAACCTCGTTGATTAGCAACGAGCTGCACAGTACGTTTGAAAATCACGTAATACGCCTATGCTAGTTAGGGTGTTACAATTTGGTATCAGAGCCGTCAGGTTGTCTTCCGAAGATCGTCACGACATGTACAATCATCATCAGCAGTTAGCTCGTTCTACGGTACAGTAAGCTTTTATTGCTTTAGTAGTTTATTTAATTATTATGAAATAAGAAAAGTCTAATAGGAAGCATGTTAGTAGCCTGATAGTAGAATAGGCGCATGTTTTTAATTTTCAAATTAAGCTACATTAGTAAGCTCTCGTTGATCATGACCTGATATGCCAACTCTTGGTTTCGCAGGCTGTTCAGACTAGATGGACGCCAGGCAAAATACCAGTAGTCAGGGCAACTCGGTGGGGCAAATCAAGGTCAGGGAGCTCATTTTCCCCCAAATGTTAGGGGCCGAGGTAGAGGTCCCAGGGGCAGGGCTCGTGGTCGGGATGATGTTAACCCGCCACAGGCTGCCCAAGCCAATCAGGAAGCCCAGAATTGGGAAATTAGGTTTGCTGAAATGCAAGCCAGAATAGAGGAGCAAGATAATGAGATTCAGAGATTGAGACAGCAGGGTGCTCCTGCAGTGTCTAGGCCAGAAGTTCCAGGGGCACCTGCCCCTGTTGTCCAGGCCGAACCAGTAGTAACGGTGAATAGAATGGAACCCCTGTATGAAAGGTTTTGCAAGCAGGCACCTTCGGTTTTTCTGGGAGGTCTGGATTTCATGAAAGCCGAGCAGTGGCTAACAGTGATTACGAGGATATTGAATTTTATGGGTGTCACCGGAAATGACAGGGTGGTATGTGCCACCTTTCAATTTCAAGAGGATGCGTTGGTCTGGTGGGACATGGTGTCCCAGATACATGATGTCACTACGATGACCTGGGAAAAGTTTCAGGAACTTTTTAACGCAAAGTACTACAATGAGGCCGTCAGAAGTGCTAAGAGGAAAGAGTTCACCCATGTCACCCAAAAGGAAAACATGAGTGTGACAGAATACACAACGCGGTTTGATCGGTTGGCAAGGTTGGCCTCGAGAATCGTGCCAACCGACTTGAGTAAAAAGGAAAAGTATTTGGATGGATTAAATGTGAAGATCAAGCATGACCTGATGATTACTACAGACGACAAGACCACCTATGCTTCGATGGTGGAAAAAGCACTACGAGCTGAGGGCGCAGTTGGATGTATGTCGGAGTCAGTTAGGACTCCAGTGAGTGGCGGGGCTCCTACCCCTCCTGCATCAGGCTTTAGCAGGGGAGGTAGTGGCTCTGCCATGGATCAGAAGAGGAAAGCATCCACTGGAACTGGTGGCTCGGGGCAGAACAAGAGGTTCCTGGGGGAACCAGAGTCGAGGCGGTCGTCAGGGTAGTGCTGAGACCTGTTTTTCATACCCAGAGTGCCCCAATTTTAAAAGGTACCATCTGGGTGAGTGCAGAGGTCAGGGGTGCTTTCAGTGTGGCATGTCCGGACACTACAAGAGGGATTGTCCCCAGCTCAGAATAGAAGCACCAAGGGCTCCGGCTAGACCCACTCCAGCTAGGGTGTTCGCCATTACGCAGGCTGATGCAGAAGCCAACCCTTTAGTGGTCACAGGTCAACTCTCAGTTAACAACTCATTTTAATCAGTATTGTTTGATTATGGGGCCACACATTCTTATGTGGCAGCCATAATCTTTAGTAAATTGGATAGACCATATGATAGTTACGAATCAGGGTTTGGAACCCTATTACCTGGCGGAGAGTTAGTTATCTCCAAAAGGTGGATTAGGTCTATGCCGATCAGAATTGACGGTAGAGAGTTAACTGCTAACCTAATGGAAATGAGCTTAGTAGATTTTGATATTATTCTAGGAATGGATTTTCTATCTAAATACTCAGCAAATATTGATTGCAAGAGGAAGATGGTAATCTTCCAACCGGAAAGTGAAGAACCGTTTGTTTTTGTCGGTTCAGTTCGGGGATCTCGGATCCCAGTGATTTCGGCCCTGTCAGCTAGGGAACTACTATGTGGCGGCTGTTTAGGGTTTCTGGCCGTGGTGATGGACACCACTCGGCCAGATACCATTCGGCCAAAGGACATCAAGGTGGTTCGGGAATTGCTAGATGTTTTTCCCGAAGAACTTCCGGGTTTACCATCTCAGCGGGAGATTGATTTTGTTATTGATTTGGCACCCGGAGTGGAACCGGTCTCCAAGGCTCAGTATAGAATGGCTCCAGCTGAGCTTAAAGAATTAAAGATTCAGCTTCAAGGGTTACTTGACATAGGGTTTATTCGGCCTAGTGTGTCACCCTGGGGAGCTCCGGTATTATTCGTCAAGAAGAAAGATGGATCTATGAGAATGTGTATCGACTATCGAGAGCTAAACAAGCTAATAGTGAAGAATAAATATCCACTACCTAGGATCGATGATCTTTTTGATCAACTTCAGGGGAAGACGGTCTTCTCCAAGATTAATCTCCGATCCGGTTATCATCAGTTGAAAATCTAAGAGGAGGACATTCCAAAGACGGCTTTCCGTACTAAGTATGGACATTACGAATTCTTGGTTATGTTGTTTGGACTAACCAATGCTCCTGTAGCATTTATGGATTTGATGAATAGAGTATTCAAGGATTTCCTTGATATCTGTGTAATTATGTTTATCGACGACATCCTTGTGTACTCTCAATCAGAAGAGGAGCACAAGTTTCACCTTCAGATGGTTCTACAACGGCTTCGGGAACACAAGCTTTATGCCAAATTCAAGAATCCGTCAGGGATTGGCCAAGACCGAAGACTGTGACAGAAATTAGAAGCTTTTTGGGTTTAGCCGGTTATTATCGTGGGTTCGTGGAAGGGTTTTCTAAGATCTCAACACCCTTAACCAAACTTACGAAGAAGAATCAGCGGTTTGTGTGGTCAGATAAATGCGAAGCTAGTTTTCAGAAGCTTAAATAGAGGTTGATTACAGCTCCAGTGCTAGCTTTGCCTTCAGACAAAGAGAAGTTTGTGGTTTATTGCGATGTATCCAGACAGGGTCTGGGGTGTGTACTGATGCAAGCCGATAGGGTTATCGCTTATGCTTCCCGTCAGTTAAAAGATTATGAACAGCGATACCCGACTCATGACCTAGAGTTGGCCGCCGTGGTTTTTGCTTTGAAGATCTGGCGGCATTACCTTTACGGAGAAAGGTGTGAAATCTATACTGACAATAAAAGTCTCAAATATTTCTTTACTCAGAAAGATTTGAATATGAGACAGAGGCGTTGGTTGAAGTTAGTGAAAGATTATGACTGTGAGATTCTCTATCACCCCGGGAAGGCCGATGCCCTGAGCAGGAAGGGTCCCAAGCAGGTGGCTAGCATGATTTAGAGCTCACCTCAGTTAGCAGAGGACATGGTCAGATCCAGCATTGAGTTTGTGGTAGGCCAGCTTCACAACTTGACGCTGCAATCTGATCAGTTAGAAAGAATTAAAGTCGCTCAGATGACTGATCCAGAGTTAGTAAAAATCAGAGATGAGGTTTCGGCTGGTCAAGCCAGGGATTTTTCACTGTCGGACAATGGGATGCTGTTGTATAAAACTAGGGTTTGTGTTCCGGATAGTGTGGAACTCAAGAATGAAATCTTTGAAGAGGCTCATTCTACCCCTTATTCCCTGCATCCCGGCACCACCAAGATGTACCAGGATCTTAAACCGTACTTCTGGTGGAGCGGTATTAAGAAGAATTTGGTAGAATTCGTATCGAGGTGCCTAACGTGTCAGCAGATTAAGGCTGAACATCAGAGACCAGCTGGGTTGTTGCAGCCTTTAACCTTACCTGAATGGAAGTGGGAGGATATCACAATGGACTTCGTGGTTGGGTTACCTAGAACCACAGGTTTGTTCGATTCCATCTGGGTTGTGGTGGATCGATTCACGAAGTCTGCTCATTTTCTGCCTGTTAGAAAAACCTATTAAGTAAACCAATTGGCAGAATTGTACGTTAAAGAGATAGTAAGACTTCACGGGGTACCGAAGTCTACAGTTTCGGATAGCGATCCGAAGTTCACCTCCAAGTTTTGGCAGAGTTTGCAACGAGCAATTGGTACAAAACTAAAATTCAGTACAGCATTCCATCCTCAGACAGATGGGCAGTCCGAAAGGACGATTCAGACATTGGAGGACATGTTACGAGCCTGTGTTATGGACTTTGAAGGCTCTTGGAGTAAATATCTACCGTTGATAGAATTTTCTTACAGCAACAGTTACCAGAGTACGATAGGGATGACTCCCTATGAACTGTTATACGGTAGAAAGTGTAGATCTCCCATTCATTGGGATGAGACAGGGGAGAGAAAGTACCTAGGTCCAGAGTTAGTGCAACGGACCAATGAGGCAATTGAGAAAATTAAAGCTAGAATGCTTGCCTCTCAGAGTAGACAGAAAAGTTATGCAGATCCGAAACGCAGAGATGTTGAGTTCCAAGTGGGGCACCATGTGTTTTTATGGGTGTCTCCAATGAAGGGGATTAAACATTTCGGGAAAAGAGGCAAGTTATGCCCTAGGTTTACAGGACCTTTCGAGATTCTCGAGAAGGTTGGTCAAGTGGCATACCGGTTGGCATTGCCTCCAGCTCTTTCTGTAGTTCACAACGTATTCCATGTTTCTATGTTGAGAAAATACGTTTCAGATCCTACTCATATACTTAGTTATGAGAACCTTGAGCTGCAGCCAAACATGACATACGAAGAACAACCAGTGCAGATCCTGGACAGGAAGGATATAGTCCTTCAGAATAAGACCATAGCATTGGTCAAGGTACTCTGGAGAAACAGCAAGGTGGAGGAAGCAACCTGGGAGCTAGAGTCAGATATGAGAGCTCAATATTCAGAGTTGTTTAGGTTAGATTTCGGGGACGAAATCCTTTTAATGGGGGGATAGTTGTAAAGACTGCTTAGTTTAACTTGGAAATTAGCAGTTAATTATATTTAATTATGAAAATTATTTATAGATATTTAAATAATTATTTATGCTGTTATTTTAGAATTCAGAATGCATTTTATGTCATATAGTGAAATTTCATAATTTTGCATTTTCGGTGCCCGGCAACATGGAACTCGGTGTTTTGCTCAGTAGAATCACAACTTAGCATGTTAGTGTTGTGGGATGGTTTATTAGACATTGGGAATGTCGGGATTGGTCGGGAATTTAGAATTTCCCAAAATACCCCTTTAGTACCCTTTATGTTATTAAAGTGTGGAGGGGAAAAATAGTCATTTTGCCCCATTGATGTTTGTCCTTTAGTGGGTTATATTAATCTTAATTATGTGTTTTTATTCATTAATCTTGGTATTATGATAAATCAATTTTTATAACCCTTATTTTATCAAAAAAATCAAGAAAAGAGCAAATTGCCTTTTCCTCTCAAAGCTCTCTCTCTCTTTCGGTTTGCTTGGGGCCGCTAGGGCTGGGGTTTTTGCTTTGTTATTCTTGCTAATTCAACTAGTTGGTAGTGATCCTAAGCTAAGGTAAAGTTGTTTAACTTGTTCTTGGTATTTTCTTGAGTTTTTAAGGAAAAAGATGATGATTTGCATGCTTAATTTTGGAGTGTGGTTGCTGTTGTGTTTGTGTGTTAATTTCAGAAGTTTAATCATGTTTATTTGAGTAGATAAGAGCTGGTTGTGATGCATGTTACTTGCTTTGGTTCAAGCTTGAAATTTTTTACTCAAAACTATGATTTTTAAAGTGAAATGATGAAATCTGTTGCTGTACTTGTTGTAGATGTTTGCTGCTGTTTTCAGAGGTTATAATATTCTTGATTAAGTATTTTAAATCAGGTTGTGATGCATGTAGGTGAGCTTTAGCCAAGTTTGAGTTTTGAACTCAAAGCTTGGAGCTCACATGGTTATTTTTGATTCTGTGTTTTCTGGGTTGTGTTATTGCTTTAAAAATGTTTATTGGGGTATTTAGAATAGGCTGGAGAGTTTTGCATGGTTTGGGATCGAATTGAGTGAGATATGAATTTTTGAGTGTCTCCTGCACTGAACCGAAATTCCGGTTCAGTGAAGCCTGCAGCATCCGGTCTATCGGATGGGGCTTCCAGGAATTCCCAGAACCAAAATTCCGGTTGTAGAACCGGTCTACTGGTTGGGGAAAAATTGGGAACTCTAGTTCTTCCCATTTTTTATGTTGTTTAGGGTATTGCCACGCTTTTTATCGATAAGGAAACTTCTAGTTTCTAGTTTAAGTCCCCAGGAAGTGATTTAGCGTATCACTTATCAGTGTTGTGATTGTTATGGTTTAGGAGCTTGTAAATCGTCGTGCAGTTTGTTCGACTCAGGTTGAACGGCACACCTGAATTCGGAATCGATGTAAGATTAGTATAACAGTATGCATATGTATTACATGTTTAGCGTGCATGTTAGGAAGCCTGTTAGATTACATTAGATATGTATGTTGGCTTCGTACCATCCGACTGTGTCACATCGGTAAGGCTAGAGTATGACTAGCAGCTGGAGTATGACCAGTGTACCGAGTATAGGCTGACACTGTATCACATCGGTAAGGCTAGAGTATGACTAGCAGCTGGAGTATGACCAGTGTACCGAGTATAGGCTGATACTGTAACACATCGGTAAGGCTAGAGTATGACTAGCAGCTGAAGTATGACCAGTGTATCGAGTATAGGCTGTTACTTTGTTAAAAGTACCGTCGTACGAATGTTCGGGACTCAATATCGTTTGGGACAAGGCAGTTAGGGTTATGGTCAGGGGTATGGGCGTCTGATCATAACCTGGGAGTTACGTATGATTACGATTTATGCTTTTCTTACTGAGTCTGTCGACTCACAGTGCTATGTTTATGTGTAGGTAAGGGCAAGGCCCAGGCTGAGGAACCATGAGGACGGGCCGATGAAGATTGTACATGTTGGGGCGTTTAGGCCTATAGCGTACGATCCTCGGGACAACAGCGCTTTTGTAGTCAGTCGCTGGGCGACAAGTATTTTGTATTAGACAGTATTTTGTAAATGGGATCGCAAAGTATTTTGTATGAATTATTATATAAGTTTAATTAAAAGAATTTTTTTTTAATTAATCACGATTTCCATAAACCTCGTTGATTAGCAACGAGCTGCACAGTACGTTTGAAAATCACGTAATACGCCTATGCTAGTTAGGGTGTTACTGTAGCGCTCCCACTCAATTATACTATCATGTTCCCAAAATACGTATCACCCTGACCCAAAAGTAGGCTTAACTAACAAATCAAAGAACATGTATAGTACTCTTGAGATAGAACCTAACCATATCAGGATTAAGATCATTTGATCTAGGATCAACAGGTGATATTGAATTGAATAGATATTACGGTAAATTTTAATATATCTAATCAGAGTTCAATATCGGTCCCTTCCGATGTATACTCCATACATCCGATACTGGTAAATTTTGCCAATGTCCTGGAAAGGACATAACACTTTTCCAAGGTGTAAGAATACCTATCGCTGATTATACCATGTCAGTCTAAATCCAGTGCTCTAACAAATCAGGAAATAAACATTCAAACATATAATTAAGATTATATTCGACTGTGCTGACAACACTATAATCTTTAACAAATTCATATGTTCTGGACTTAAATAGAAATCATACATTATATATATAATCATGAAATAAATCATGTGAACCATGCAACATAAAATGTTATTTCTGATCTTTATTAATAAGTAAATCTGATTATATTGAAATGGGTTTTATTTAGGGCACAAAACCCAACACACCTATGTATGATTGATGTGATTTAGGAGCTTGTAATTCACCGAGCAGTTGTTCCACTCAAGTTGGCTGGCACACCTGAATTCAGAATTGAGGTAAGATAAGTATAATGTTATGCATATGCTTATACATGTTTAGCGTACATGTTAGTTTTCGTTAGAATAGCATATTAGATATATGTTAGGAAAATTTTATATAGCCATCAGATTAGCATATCAGGGCAACAGTGAGGTGTACATAGAGTTGCACCGAGATGCCATCAGATATATGCTAGGCTATTAGACAGTATGAATTAGCTGCTACCACATCAGTACGATTAGAGTACTAAGTATAGGCTGGATTCGCAGTTAATCATACTTTGTCAAGAACGTTTCTGATTCAGTTAGGGTTATGGTTAGGTGTATGGGCGCCTGATTATGACCCGGGATTTAGTATGTTTATTATGTTATGCTTAGCTTACTGAGTCTGTCCACTCACAGTGATATTGCTATGTGTAGGTAAGGGCAAGGCTAAAGCTGAGGAGCCGTGACAGCGAGCAGGTGAAGATTGTACATGTCGAGGCGGTTAGGCCTGGAGCGTACGATCCTCTGGACATCAAGGCTTCTGTTCTTTAGTCGCTGGGCGACAAATCTTTTGTAAATGAATAGCAAACTTTTGTAATTGTATTTTGTAAACGGGATCCCAGAATATTTTAAGTATATTATGCTATGTTTTAATTAAAAAGCAAAATTTTAATTATTCACGTTTTTTCAATAACCTCGTTGATTAGCAACGAGCTGCACAGTACGTTAAAAATCACGTTAACACGCCTATGCTAGTTAGGGTGTTACACATTATATTCCGCTGCAACCATTGTAAGGTTTCTTATACTTTATACGTGTTTATTTCATATCGTTTTAGAAGTTCTTATTTAGGATGTTAAATAACATACTTGTTAGTAAATCTAAGATACTGGTAAAATAATTCTAATATATAAAGCTTGTCCTACATGCAACGAGGATACTAGTTCCATTCAAGTGATTGGAAAGACATCTTATGTTGGCCATAGACGTTTCATATCATCCAATCATCCTATGAGAAAGGACCGTGAATTTGATGGAAATGTTGAGAAGAGACTTCCTCCAAGACGATTTACTTGTTTTGAAATATTAGAACAAGTGAATGCTGTATCAAAACGAGCTCCGGGGAAACGAAAAAGAGGTGAGACTGAAATTAACTGGAGGAATAAAAGTATATTTTATGAACTTGAGTATTGGAGTACAAATGAGCTTAAACACAACATCGATGTTACGCATGTTGAGAAGAATGTGATAGTATCCTTGGCACTCTCTTGGATAATGACAAGTCTAAAGACACGACTAATGCAAGATAAGATTTGAAAAATATGAGAATTCGTCAATCCTTATGGATTTTCGAAGATGCTCACAAAAGATTGCGAAAATCCCATGCCCCTTATGTGTTGACTGGCAATGATAAGCAAGTGTTTTGTAAATTTTTGAAGGAAGTTAAATTTCCAGATGGATTTTGTTTGAACTTGAAGAAGAAAGTAACTAATGACAATATTGCTGGATTGAAATCCCATGATTGTCATGTCATAATGCAAAGATTACTTCCAGTTTGTATTGGCAAGTTTTTGTCGAAGGAAGTATCAAGCACCATAATAGAATTGTGCAATTTTTTCAAAATTTTATGTTCAAGGACATTGAATGTAAAAGACGTGGAGAAGGTCCAGGGAGACCTTATTGACATTTTGTGCAAAGTAGAGAAGATTTATCCTCCAGCGTTTTTTGATACATAATACATTTGGTGATACATTTACTTGAGGAAGCCATATTGGGCGGGCTAGTTTTTATGAGATGGATGTACCCTTTTGAGAGGTACATGAAAAATGTTGAAAAATTATGTTAGGAACAAAGCAAGGCCGGAAGGATCTATTGCTGAAGGATACGTTATAGATGAGACTTTAACATTTTGTTCCATGTACTTCAAATGTGTGCATACAAAATTCAACTGTCCTGAGTGCAATGAAGATGCTCTTATTCTATCTCAATATTTAACAATTTTTAAATCTCAATGTCGTCCACTTGGTAAGCAAACAATAACAACTCTCAATGAGAAGACTCACAAAAGAGCTGAGTGATACATATTACAGAATTGTATCAAGATCGACCCTTATATGACGTAAGTTAAGAAAATTATTCACAACTTCTAAATTTATTCAACAGTCTAAGAAAAACTCTCTCAATCAGTAAAATATGAAATACTCTTCAACACAAGGGTCGATGACTACAGCTGCGACTCTTCATCAAAATGTAAGTTAATATATTAAATTTATATTTTATGAAGTTTACTTTAAATATAATTTTCTAACAAGTTATATTTATCAGCAAGGAAAAAGTTACATTGAGACTTGAAAAATTGTCATACAAAGAAAGGCACACACACCTTTATCAATGAGGCTGCCAAAAATACATATATAAGACTTTATAAAATAATTATTTTTAAATATATTCAAATAATTTGGTTGATTTCTAACTTATTGTTATTATTGGAAGAGATGGTGACAACCCAAAATAGTGTTCCTGAATCTTCACAAGCTTCTGAGCTTTAGATACTTCAACAAACTCTTGGAGAGAGGCATGGCCATCAGCGAGGAGTGGGTCACAAATTAAAAGGGCAGTCATCAAGACGATGCTCTTACGGGAAATAATTGTTGAGATGTAGAAACAAATACAGATGTTGACTCAACAGTTGTCACATGAACGTCGGGAACCAATGGATATTGAGATGAATGATGCAGCTCCAACCCAACAATTGCATCCACAATCGTCTCACTCTTAAATGCCTGAAGATGGGTTTGGTTCATCTTTTCAGGTAATCGGTTTTCACCCAATGGGTTTTCAGCATCAGCAGTCGCAACAGACTTCTATTTTGTTTCAGTAACTGCTATAGCAGCCTCATGTTCCTTCGTTTGTGTAACACCCTAACTAACATAGGCGTATTACGTGAATTTTAAACATTGTGCAGCTCGTTGCTAATCAACGAGGTTTATGGAAAACGTGATTAATTAAAATTTTTGCTTTTAAAATAAACTTGCAAAATATTTATACAAAAGACTCGGGATCCCGATTACAAAATCATTTACAAAAGTTAACTGTTTATACAAAATAATTGTCGCCTAGCGACTAGTTACAAAAATAGCCTTGCTGTCCCGAGGATCGTACGCTCCAGGCCTAACCGCCCCGACATGTACAATCTTCACCGGCTCACTCACGGTCCATCAGCTCTAGCCTTGCCTTTACCTACACATAAACATAGCACTGTGAGTCGTCATACTCAGTAAGAAAAGCATAATAATACTCATACATAAAACCCGGTCATGATCAGACGCCGATACCCCTGATCATAACCCTAACTACCGTGTCCAACACGATACTAAGTCCCCCTAACTGCCGTGTCCAACACGGTACTGAGTTCTGAACGTTCATAGGGACGGTACTATTGACAAGTAACAGCCTGATCGGTCGAACCGGTCATACTCCGGCTGCTGGTCATACTCCAGCCTGTACCGACGTGTTACAGTATCAGCCTGATCGGTCGAACTGGTCATACTCCGGCTGCTGGTCATACTCCAGCCTGTACCGACGTGATACGTCAAATAGTACGGAACCACCAACCTAAGTGTCAGCCTGATCGGTCGAACCGGTCATACTCCAGCCTGTACCGACGTGACACAGTTGAATGGTTCGAAGCCAACATACATAACTAATGTAATCTAACAGGCTTCCTACATGCACGCTAAACATGTAATCTACATATGCCTACTGCTATACTAATCTTACCTGGAATCGGAATTCAGGTGTGCCGGTCAACCTGACTGGAACTATCTGCGCGGTGGATTACAGGCTCCTGAACCATAAAAATCACAACACTATAAGTGATACGCTAAATAACTTCCTGGGGACTTAAACTAGGAACTAAAAGTTTCCCTATCGATAAAACAGCATGGCAACACCCCAAAAACATAAAATCGAGGAAAACTAGGGTTCCTGAATTTTCCCAAACCGGTAGACCGGTTGCCCAACCGCAATTCCGGTTCTGGGAAATTTTAGAACCCCATCCGGAATTCCGGATGCACAACCGGAATTCTAGTTCCTCGCAGGCAGATTTTCAAAATTTCACACTTTGCTCAAATCAACTCCAAACCATACCAAAACCTCCAGACCTGTTCTATACCTCGCCTAGAACATTTCTAAAGCATCAAATCCACCCAGAAAGTACATAAACGAAAATCACCATTAAAGCCCAAGCTTTGAGTTCTAAACTCAAACTTGGTTAAAAACAACTAACATGCATCCAAATCATGATTCAAACTCATATTCAAGCATAATAACACTGCAGAAAACTAACCCTAATTCATACAAACACTACAACCACAAATTCACACAATTTCTCTTGAAAACCAAACTTTTTAACAAGAAATCTACCCAACTAGAGCAAGAATAACTAGCATGCAATTAAACCTAATTAAACCTACTTAAATCAACATTTTAATCATGGAAACAACAACAACAATTAACAGCAGCAACATTATCAAAATCATCATGCATTACTCATCTTTTTCATCAAAAATTTCAAGAAAACAAAGTACGAAAACTAGACAAAGAAATACCTCTACTAGTATCACTTTAACTTGCTGAAAATCACTTGAAATTGAAGAGAAAAGTCCACTTTTCTTGCTGCTTCAAGTGACCGAAAAAGAGAGAGAGGAAAAGAGAGAGAGAGCTTTTGAAATTTTTCTATTTTTTTCTAAGTGTTGAAAATATGAATAAAATGGAATTTTTAAGGCACTTAACACATTTACCTTCAGCCAAATAATAACCAATTACACATATATTTTTCAATTATTAAAATCACTAGAAGACAAAATAATAATGGGGCAAAAAGACCATTTTGCCCCTCCACACTAAATTCACATAAATAAACACTAAAGGGTATTTTTGGGAAATTCTAAATTCCCGGCCATTCCCGACATTCCCAATGTCTAATAAACCGCCCCAAACTACTAACATACTAAGCTGTGATTTTATTGAGCCTAACACCGAGTTCCAAAATACCGGGCACCAGAATGCAAAATTATAAAAACTACTCCATGACATAAAAATGCATCTCTGAATTCAATAATAACAGTATAATAATTATTTAAATAGCTATAAATAATTTTCATAATTAAACGTGATTAACAGCTAATTTCCAAATTAAACTAAGCGGTCTTTACAACTATCCCCTCCTTAAAAGGATTTCGTCCCCGAAATATAACCTGAATAACTCTGGATATTGAGCTCTCATATCTGACTCTAGCTCCCAGGTGGCTTCCTCCACCTTGTTGTTTCTCCAGAGAACTTTGACCAATGCTATGGTCTTATTCCGAAGGACTTTATCCTTTCTATCCAAGATCTGCACTGGCTGTTCTTCATAAGTCATGTCTGGTTGCAGTTCTAGGCTCTCATAACTGAGTATATGAGAGGGATCAGAAACGTATTTTCTCAACATCGAGACATGGAATACGTTGTGAACTGCTGATAAAGCTGGAGGCAACGCTAATCGGTATGCCACTTGACCTATCTTCTCAAGAATCTCAAAAGGTCCTGTAAATCTAGGGCATAACTTGCCTCTTTTCCCGAAACGTTTGATCCCCTTCATCGTAGATACCCGTAAAAACACATGGTCCCCTACTTGGAACTCAACATCTCTGCGTTTCAGATCTGCGTAACTCTTTTGTCTACTCTGTGAGGCAAGCATTCTAGCTTTTATTTTCTCTATTGCCTCATTGGTCCGCTGCACTGACTCTGGACCTAGGTATTGTTGGGTTTTATGGCCTAAATAAAACTCATTTCAATATAATCAGTTTTACTTATTAATATAGGTCAGAGATAACATTTAATGTTGCATGGTTCACATGATTTATTTCATGATTATATGTACATAATGTATAAATTCATCTGAAACCCTTTTCACATACTTGATCCTGTTTATTGTGCCGTCAACACATTGGAAAGTAAACATGACTATGTGAATAAAGTTTCCTAGATTTATCAGACACAGGGTTTTACTGATATGATAATCTACAACAGAGTTTACTTGCATTTGGAGAAGTGCTATATTTTTTCCAGAGCATTGGTTAAAGTAAAGCTCAGGTTGGATGCATGGAGTATGCATCGGAAGGGATCGATATTGAATTTTGACTTAGATTTATTAAACTTACCGTAATATCTATTCAAGTCAATATCGCCTAGTTGACCCTAGATCAAATGATCTTAATCCTGATATGATTAGGCTCAATCTCGAGAGGCTATTCGTGTTCTTTGATTTGTTAGTTAAGCCTTCTTTTAGGTCAGGGTGATACGTACATTTTGGGAACACGGTAGTGCAATTGAGTGGGAGCGCTATCATAAACATGGAATCTATAGCTTCTATCTGGCGAATAGTAAGCAAAGGATGATCTCCTTCGAGCTTGACCAAACGAACATAAATGGTGGAGTACTCATTTCACATAAGCTGAAATATCATTTATACGGGTTCAAGTATTTTAAGGAATAAATACATTGTAGGGTGTAACGGTAATTTAATCCATTTACAGTGTAGATCATTCATATAGAGGATCAGTGATCACATTAGGATTATAACAATGGATAACTAATGATGTGTCTATATGGTGGAACATATAGAGCATTCTATATACTGAGAGTGCAATTCTAAGTTCTATGCGTGGATTCAACGAAGAATTAATAAGTTAGTGAATTTTAGTGTTAAATTCTTGATCTACTTATTGGAAGCTCGGTTATATAGACCCATGGTCCCCGCACTAGTTGAGATAATATTGCTTGTAAGACTCATATAATTTGTTTTGATTAATCAATTATAATTCTCAAATTAGACTATGTCTATTTGTGAATTTTTCACTAAGTAAGGGCGAAATTGTAAAGAAAGAGTTTTTTAGGGGCATATTTGTTAATTATGATACTTTGTATGGTTCAATTAATAAATATGATAAATTACAATATTATTTAATAATTATTTATAGTTATTAAATAGTTAAAATTGGTATTTAAATGGTTGAATTAGAAAATTGGCGTTTTTGAGAATATCAGATGCAGAAAAGATAAAACTGCAAAATTGCAAAAAGTGAGGCCCAAATCCACATGTATAGTGCCAACCACTTTTGTAGGGTTTTCCCTCTGATATTTTCATTATTTTAATGCCAAATAATTCAAACCTAACCCTAGTGGAATGCTATAAATAGATAGTGAAGGCTTCAGGAAATTAACAGACTTTTCTTCTGACACTTCTGATTCAGAAAAAACTGAGCCTTCTCTCTCCCTATCTTTGGCTGAATCCACTCTCTCTTTCTTCTTCCTTAAATTTCGAAAATCCTTAGTGTATGAGTAGTGCCCACACACAGTAAGTGTTACCTCAATCATAGTGAGGAAGATCGTGAAGAAAGACTTTTAGCAAGAAGGAGGTTTCAGCATCAAAGATTCAGAGAAAGAGATCCAGGTTCAGATATTGATAATGCTCTGCTACAAAAAGGAATCAAGGGCTAGATATCTGAACGGAAGGAGTCATTTAATACCGCTGCACCCAATGTAAGGTTTCCTAAACTTTGTATGTGTTTATTGCATCGTTTTAGAAAGTTCATATTTAGGGTGTTAATAAACATACTTGTGAGTAGATCTAAGATCCTGGTAAAATAATTTCCAATAACTGGCCTCAGAGCCATGATAATTGATTTACTTGCAAGAAATTTAGACTTTAAAACGATTGTTTGTTTGTTTTTGGATGGTATCATGTTGTATTGAGTGTTATTTGATGATTGATTGGTGTTTGTGAATTTTCGTTAAAAATAATTGATTATCTGTTTCTGAAATTATTTTTATTGGATAGTATGGAAAAAATTAAGCAAGTTACTTTTTTACAGAACTCAATTTCGATTTAATTTGAATTAGTTATGATTTTTGGAAGATTCGAAAAAATCGGAGCTCTGCTGAAATTTTCCTGCGATCGCGAAAACTGTCCGTACAGCTCACAATTTTTTCGTTTTTCTTCGTTTTTTCATGCTTTTTCATGGAATTAACTTCCGATTTTTTATGTAGTTCTGTATTTATACTATTACTATTCCTAATTCAATTCTAATTATCATTTTGAATTAATTTAATATTTTTTAAATTTAATTCAAGATATTAGTGTAATTTGAATTTGAAAATAGTTAGTATCTATCTTTTTGCTTAATAATCTACCTTATTTTTAAATTTGATTATATCTTATCTTATTTTTAAATTTAAGGTCAGATTTTAAATTTTTTTTAAATAATTTGACCTTATTTAAATTTAAAATAAGATAACTATAATCATGTAATTTTAAATAGATATAAGATATTTTGCTAACTTTTAAATTTTGTTATTTTATTTATTTAAATTACATTTAAAATCTGAAAAAGATATTCATTTATCTTTTTTTAATTTTTTATTTAATTTTTATTTATAAAATAACATTTAAATTTTAAAATTAGTTAGCAAATTTTGAAATGATATTTAGGTTGGTTGAAACCTAATTTTTCAAAATTGTAGGTTTAATTTTAAATTTAAATTTTAATTTAATTTCGATTTTTTTTATTTCAATTTTTTTTTAAATTTTCGAATTTTTTTTTAAATTAATTCTTTAATTTCGAAATTAATTATTTAATTTAAAATTAAATAAATCCTACATCCAACTATCCAGCTAACCTTTTTACAGGAGTATGTGTTTTAGCTTATTTGTAAGTTTTCAAAACCTATTATTACTTGATTGCAAATAGCCATGGTTACTTTTTGCCAGATCTAATGATCAAATGGCTCCCTTGGTCAAGTTAATAATTTGTAACAGGTATATTTACAATTTTCTTTCATCTGTGTATGACCTAGCAACATGATAGGACCCATCCAAAGTGTGCCTGTGTCAGCCTATGTGTTTAATTTCATTATAGATGCATATAGGTTGTTGTTGCTAAAATAAATTATCATAGTTCTTGAAAGAATTTATTTAGGCCCATTTAGTTTTTGGGCCTATTCAATTAATAACAGTTGTTCTTATTAAGGTTAAATTCCTCTATTTTGGGCCTTGTGTGAGAGTTGGGAGCCATAGTAGTGGGTACGACATACTGAACCCAGCACCCCCTCACATGAACCACCCCAATTGTGAAGGCCCATTTCCCTGATTTGAATAACTATACTAGGTTAATTAAACTAGTTTAACCTAATAAAATTGATTAGCAACATAATTAATTTCATTTATTTTGAAATTAATTTAAGAAAATTATTGTTTAAAGAATTCTTTATTCTAAGCTAAACTATATGTATTTTCTTGTATTTAATTAAATATAGAATTATAACCATCTAGATTCTTTTTGGAGCTTAATTTAAATTTTTCATTAAATATTCCTATTTAATTTGATATTTAGTTATCTACAACTAACCAACTTAAATCTGAATATCTTTTGAATTTCAAATTTCAAAATTAAGTTGAGGAATTTTAGGCATTGGTTATTAAGATTGTTTAGATATTTTTTAAGTTAATATCTTTTCGAATATTAACTTAAAATGGAATATTTTAGATATTTTTTAGGTTAATATCTTTTCGAATATTAACTTAAAATGGAATATTTTTGAATTAAGTGGTTACAACTTAATTTTTGATATTTAATTAAATTTAAATTTGAAAATATTTAAGTTCTAGATTTTTTCTAATACAACTTAAATTAGATATTTTTTTAAATTTTGTGGAAAAGATACTTAGTCAAATAAGATATTTTCTAGATAGTTATTTCTAGACTACTTATTATTTCTAATATTAAATACAAAAATATTATACATTGTGAAATTCATTATTTATATAATTAATTTTGGTACAATTTATTTTAAGTATATTTTTTCCTAGTATTAAACTAGAGATTAATAATTAAGCCTTCTCTACACTTAATTATTTATTTCTTGAATTTAATACATTTAATTAATTTGAAAATTAAATATCAAAGTTGATTTTCATCATGATACTTAAATATTTCTTTTTCATGACAATTAATTAAATAGAAAATTATTTTTAGTTGAAATTTATTTTTTCAACTAAATTTAAATAATTTTCAAAATATATTTTTTTTATTATTTTATTAATCAAATTTCGAAATTGCACTTCTTAAATGCTGGAATTTAAAATTTTATTTGAAAAATAGATTAAGTTGTAAATTAATTATTTATTTTAATTAATTCTTGGATCAACTTAAATCAATGATTTTTTCATTTATTGATTAATTTAAAATAAATTGAATTAAAGTATATTATTAGAAATTGAATTAATTAGTCAAAGGAAAATCTAGATAGATGATATTTTTGCTTGAAGTATTTAATTAAATAGAAAATTAATATTTAAGTTGATTTTCATCATCATACTTAAATATTTGAAATTTTTCTTATATATTTAATTAAATAGGAAAATCATATTTTTTTGTTGTAAATTAATTTTGGGCCAACATTAAATTAGAATAATTTTTCAAGGATTAATTTTTTATTTTAACTTGCATTTTCGAAAATTGTGTCCTTCAATACTTTAATTTTTCGAAATGCAATATATATTTATAGAAAATTAAATTTGAGTTGTAAATTAATTTAAATTAATTTTGTAACAACTTAAATTGAATATTTTCTAAATATTTATTGGAAATTATTACTAAGATGAAAATAATTCATGTTATTTTCATATCCATCTAAGTAAAATTTATAAATATTAAATGAAAATTTTTATTTAGAATTTTTTCATTCTAAATTGGAAATTTTAATAAATATATATTTAAAATAAATAGATTAAATAAAGAGAATCAAAGAAAATACAACTCTCTTTAAATAATGAGCTTTATTATTAAGATATTCGATCTCCATTGTGGGTTTTACACCGCGTTTATTTTAGTGAGTAATCCTCCCTAATGGAGGAACGTTCATTAGCAATTTCGCATCGTTTAACCTCGCATGATAAGTAGTTTGTAAGTGTTTTGTATGGTATGGATCACCCTAATGGTGGCGACCATACTTGACTTGCAAATTATGAAACAATGGTGGAAGCTCATAAGATAGAATTTCCTTGACTCTCGCCTAAACGGGACAACGCTGAATTCCAATCTTGATCGAATAAAAGGTTGCTAGAATGTTTAACATTTTAGACGAGCTGACAACTCTATTCAATGAATGGTAGCTTTGACTCTCGCCTAAACGGGACAACCGATATCGCCTTGTTGAAAACCTTGGAAATTATTTAGGATTGTAAGTTTTAATATTTTCACTTGTCATTCCTACTTGCTATATGTTTATAATTTCTGAATTGTGTATGAATTTATATTGAACCATGTTATTTTCTGTTATTAAGTTGTAGTTTAATTTCGAATCTTCATTGTTGGTCTAACTTGGCTTGTTTATCTAATGAGATAAATCCCTAGTGGATTTTCACCATTAGACATACATAATAGTGTTAGATCTCGAAAGATAAATATTGTATATGCGACATCTAGCTGTTCATCAAGTGATGACACCTTAGACTAGTATTTTTACGATATGAAACAAGAAGATTGCATAAATAAGATTACTTTGACATTCGCTAATCGAAGCATCGTTGGATTCTTATTTTAAATGAAATTATCCTAATTCCTCTTAGATATCATTGGATGAATGGTCTATAAATCATTTCATGTCATTCTATATTTTCTCTTAAGAAATTAAATGACGCATATGATTATAATCCCGAAATTCTATTCCAAATTGATATAAATCCTCAATCTTAGAAATCTCCTGCTTGTTTGGGCAAATCAAACTTAGAGTTAAATTATTAGTGGTGGTCCAAGATAGAATTACTCATTATATTTGGTATAAATTTAAGTCTTTGACTATAATTTTAGATTCCAAACAGAAATTTTCTTATATTTCTAATTCCAGGATGCAATACAGTTACACCTTCACAAGGGTTTAATATCCATCTTCTATTAATGGATTCAAACTATATGGAATATGAGTTAGGTATTCTGTGACCAGGATCCACTTGCACTATTCTAAGAATTATTTGATGTAACTAAACCTAAGTCATCAAAAGACACTACCACATTTTTTTTAATCTATGGCATTTGTATCTTGTTCATAGTGGATTTGACAAGATCAATCTCTGCAAAGAGTTAATATGCCTATATCCACTGAAAGTAGTTCATCTCATTCGCAGATGGATGTACATTCAGGGGTGGATATGATTTTTTCGTCGTATTCTTAAAACGATCACTCTAGATTATACCTTATGCAAAGAAATTTGAAATGTTTGAACAATTTCATTAATTTCTAGCAATGGTTAAAACCATTAAGGTAAGTGGTTAAAGATCTTGCGAACTGATAGGGGTGGAGAAATAGTTAGTAGATATGCAGTTCAAAGATCATTAAATTGATTTTTGAATTATATCCAAACTTACCTCCCCAGAAATTTCGAGTTGCATATTGATGATTAGTTACTAGTCGTTGCCTAAATCCTTCTATGGTAATACAATTTCAGAATGATTTAATGGTTGTACACTTAATGTAAATCATTACTAGATTCATGGATGACCTAATCAAAATCTTAAGAAAAGCTAGAACTATTAACCATGGTTTGTTAGCTATTTTAAGTGATTAGGGGTGGACCATCCCATAGTCAATAGATAAGAAAGTATTTGTTCATACAAATACTACTTTTCTAAGATAATGACTAAGTCTGAAAATAAAGTAGCAAATAAAGGAGATATTTAATTCTTGATTCCAAAAGTGTTCTATCATCTTATTTGACATATGATGATCCCACTGCCTCTGTTGTCTTGTCACAACCAAAGAGGTTAATACCATTTTCTTAGACATAATTCACGGTACCTTGTCGTAGTGGGAGAGTTTCTAGGAACTCACCTTCTTATGACTTGGGAGACACTAGTGATTAAAATCCATTGTGAGTTTAAACAAGTAATGGATTGTCAAGATAAGAAACTAAGAAGAAAGCCAATAGAACTATGGTTTAATCCATTCACATGGAGTAACCTAAAGTTTTCTATTACAAGGACATAAAAGGAAATTTTCGTTTATAAGTCTATTCAATGGACTTAACAAACTTCATGTTCCTAGTATTATAGGTTTGAGTTTATCTAAACCTATGGTTTATGGTATACCTGGTAATTACTTACTCTAATGCAAGCAACTTACTTTAGTAAGATGCTGAAGCATTTTCTTTCTAATGGAAATCTATAGAAGCTTCACAACTTCTTAGGTATAGATTTTATTTATCTAAGGAAAAGTCTTAACTATTCCAGAAAAGATAAAGCCATGAAAGAATTTCTTAAATCAACAGTGAGAGGTCTTAGATATGCTTTTGTATGCCTTAGACCAGACACCTGCTGTTGAGTGGGAGTAATGAGTAGGTATCAGATTAATCCAGGAGAAGAACATTGGAAGACAATCAAGTAAATCTTAAGTTAAAGAAGATGAACTATATGTTAGTCTATAAGGGTGTGTTTAAAACTCTTAGACTACACCATATCAGATTTCGAAATTTGCTTTTGTGCTAGTAAATCTTTCTGATAAGATGGTGATTACTCTGGGGGTGGAATAGTATTTTGGAGAAGTGTAAAATCCTATCTGAACTCTCTAGGTCTACCAGAGAGGGACTGAATGTTAAGGTTGCAGGAAAGGTACTTATTCAGTCTAAGGAAAGTTCTATACATTTTTGGCATCATTCCAAATTGCCTTAAACTATTAGTGTTAATTTCCTGATTAACCAAAAGTAGTTGCCAAAGGTATAGAATCCAGTATCCCAAGAGAGTAAGACATATAGAGAGGAATTTCACATTATCAATGATTTTGTGATTAAAGGAAGAGTAATGGTGGAGAAAAGGCTGTGTTTAATTCAACCTTTCAGATCCTATTACGAGGAGTTTACTACTACTACACTTGATTTGTATATCAAGATGTTGAGATTATTTGAAACGCACTTTTTGTTTTATATTAGTGCAAGTGGGAGTTTGTTGGGTTTAATGCCCTAAATAAAACTCATTTCAATATAATCAGTTTTACTTATTAATATAGGTCAGAAATAACATTTAATGTTGCATGGTTCACATGATTTATTTCATGATTATATGTACATAATGTATAAATTCATCTGAAACCCTTTTCATATACTTGATCCTGTTTATTGTGCCGTCAACACATTGGAAAGTAAACATGACTATGTGAATAAACTTTCCTAGATTTATCAAACACAGGGTTTTACTGATATGATAATCTACAACAGAGTTTACTTGCATTTGGAGAAGTGCTATGTTCTTTCCAGAGCATTGGTTAAAGTAAAGCTCAGGTTGGATGCATGGAGTATGCATCGAAAGGGACCGATATTGAACTTTGACTTAGATTTATTAAACTTACCGTAATATCTATTCAAGTCAATATCGCCTAGTTGATCCTAGATCAAATGATCTTAATCCTGATATGATTAGGCTCAATCTCGAGAGGCTATTCGTGTTCTTTGATTTGTTAGTTAAGCCTACTTTTAGGTCAGGGTGATACGTACATTTTGGGAACACGGTAGTGCAATTGAGTGGGAGCTCTATCATAAACATGGAATCTATAGCTTCTATGTGACGAATAGTAAGCAAAGGATGATCTCCTTCGAGCTTGACCAAACGAACATAAATGGTGGAGTACTCATTTCACATAAGCTGAAATATCATTTATATGGGGTCAAGTGTTTTAAGGAATAAATACATTGTAGGGTGTAACGGTAATTTAATCCCTTTACAGTGTAGATCATTCATATAGAGGATCAGTGATCACATTAGGATTATAACAATGGATAACTAATGATGTGTCTATATGGTGGAACATATAGAGTATTCTATGTACTGAGAGTGCAATTCTAAGTTCTATGCGTGGATTCAACAAAGAATTAATAAGTTAGTGAATTTTAGTGTTAAATTCTTGATCTACTTATTGGAAGCTCGGTTATATAGACCCATGGTCCCCGCACTAGTTGAGATAATATTGCTTGTAAGACTCATATAATTGGTTTTGATTAATCAATTATAATTCTCAAATTACACTATGTCTATTTGTGAATTTTTCACTAAGTAAGGGCGAAATTGTAAAGAAAGAGTTTTTTAGGGGCATACTTGTTAATTATGATACTTTATATGGTTCAATTAATAAATATGATAAATGACAAAATTATTTAATAATTATTTATAGTTATTAAATAGTTAGAATTGGCATTTAAATGGTTGAATTAGAAAATTGGCGTTTTTGAGAAAATCAGATGCAGAAAAGATAAAACTGCAAAATTGCAAAAAGGGAGGCCCAAATCCAAATGTATAGGGCCGGCCACTTTTGTAGGGTTTTCCCTCTGATATTTTCATTATTTTAATGCGAAATAATTCAAACCTAACCCTAGTGGAATGCTATAAATAGATAGTGAAGGCTTCAGGAAATTAACAGACTTTTCTTCTGACACTACTGATTCAGAAAAAACTGAGCCTTCTCTCTCCCTATCTTTGGCTGAACCCACTCTCTCTTTCTTCTTCCTTAAATTTCAAAAATCCTTAGTGTATGAGTAGTGCCCACACACAGCAAGTGATACCTCAATCATAGTGAGGAAGATCGTGAAGAAAGACTTTCAGCAAGAAGGAGGTTTCAGCATCAAAGATTCAGAGAAAGAGATCCAGGTTCAGATATTGATAATGCTCTGCTACAGAAAGGAATCAAGGGCTAGATATCTGAACGGAAGGAGTCATTTAATTCCGCTGCACCCAATGTAAGGTTTCCTAAACTTTATATGTGTTTATTTCATCGTTTTAGAAAGTTCATATTTAGGGTGTTAATAAACATACTTGTGAGTAGATCTAAGATCCTGGTAAAATAATTTCCAACAGGTATTTCCTCTCCCCTGTCTCATCCCAGTGAATGGAAGATCTACACTTCCTACCGTATAACAGTTCATAGGGAGCCATCCCTATCGTACTCTGAAAACTGTTGTTGTAAGAAAATTCTATCAACGGTAGATATTTATTTTGTGAGCCTTCAAAATCCATAACACAGGCTCGCAACATGTCCTCCAATATCTGAATTGTCCTTTCGGACTGACCATCTGTCTGAGGATGGAATGCTGTACTAAATTTCAGCTTTGTACCCATTGCTCGCTGCAAACTCTGCCAAAATTTGGAGGTGAACTTCGTATCACTTTCCGAAACTATAGACTTCGGTACCCCGTGAAGTCTTACTATCTCTCTGACGTACAACTCTGCCAACTGATCCACTGTAAATGTTGTTCTAACCGGCAGAAAATGAGCAGATTTCGTAAATCGATCCACCACTACCCAGATGGAATCAAACAAACCCGTGGTCCTAGGTAACTCGACCACAAAATCCATCGTGATATCCTCCCACTTCCATTCAGGTAGGGTTAAAGGCTGCAACAACCCTGCTGGTCTCTGATGTTCAGCCTTAATCTACTGACAAGTGAGGCATCTCGATACGAACTCTACCAAATTCTTCTTCATACCGCTCCACCAGAAGTACAGTTTAAGATCTTGGTACATCTTAGTGGTGCCGGGATGCAGAGAATATGGGGTAGAATGAGCCTCCTCAAAGATCTTGTTCCTGAGTTCCACACTATTCGGAACACAAACCCTAGCTTTATACAGAAGCATCCCGTTGTCTGACACTGAAAAGTCCCTAGCTTGACCAGCCAAAACCTCATCTCTGATCTTCACTAACTCTGGATCAGTCATCTGAGCGACTTTAATTCTTTCCAACAAATCCGATTGCAGCGTTAAGTTGTGAAGCTGACCTACCACAAACTCAATGCTGGATCTAACCATATCCTCTGCTAGCTGAGGTGAAATCTGAACCATACTAGCTACTTGCCCGGGACCCTTTCTGCTCAGGGCATCGGCTACTACATTGGCCTTCCCAGGGTGATAGAGGATCTCACAGGCGTAATCTTTCACTAACTCCAAGCAACGTCTCTGTCTCATGTTCAAATCTTTCTGAGTAAAGAAATACTTGAGACTTTTATGGTCGGTATAGATTTCACACCTTTCTCCGTAAAGGTAATGCCGCCAAATCTTCAATGCAAAAACCACCGCGGCCAACTCTAAATCATGAGTCGGGTATCGCTGTTCGTAATCCTTTAGCTAACGAGAGGCATAAGCGATGATCCGATCGGCTTGCATCAACACACACCCCAGACCCTGTCTGGATGCATCACAGTAAACTACAAACTTCTCGTTGTCTGAAGGCAAAGCTAGCACTGGAGCGGTAATCAATCTCTGCTTCAGCTCCTGAAAACTAGCTTCGCACTTGTCTGACCAGACAAACCTCTGATTCTTCTTTGTAAGTTCAGATAGGGGCATTGAAATTTTAGAGAACCCTTCCACGAACCTACGGTAATACCCAGCTAAACCCAAGAAGCTTCTGATCTTTGTCACTGTCTTCGGTCTCGGCCAATCCCTGACGGATTCGATCTTCCCGGGATCCACCTTGATCCCATCTTTGCTTACAATGTGCCCTAGGAAGGACACCTGAGATAGCCAGAATTCACATTTCTTGAACTTGGCATAAAGCTTGTGTTCTCGAAGCCGTTGCAGTACCATTCGAAGATGTAGCTCATGCTCCTCTTCTGATTGAGAGTACACGAGGATGTCGTCGATAAACACAATCACACAGATATCGAGGAAATCCTTGAATACTCTATTCATCAAATCCATGAATGCTGCAGGAGCATTGGTTAGTCCGAACGACATAACCAGGAATTCATAATGTCCATACCTAGTGCGAAAAGCTGTCTTCGGAATGTCCTCCTCTCGGATTCTCAACTGATGATAACCCGAACGGAGATCAATCTTAGAAAAGACCGTCTTCCCCTGAAGCTGATCGAACAAATCATCGATCCTAGGTAATGGATATTTATTCTTCACTGTCAGCTTGTTCAATTCTCTGTAGTCGATGCACATCCTCATAGATCCATCTTTCTTCTTGACGAATAAAACCGGGGCTCCCTAGGGTGACACACTGGGCCGAATAAACCCTATGTCAAGCAACCCTTGGAGCTGAATCTTTAACTCCTTAAGTTCAGCTGGAGCCATTCTATATGGGGCTTTGGAAACCGGTTCCACCCCTGGTGCCAAATCTATTACGAAGTCAATCTCCCGCTGAGGTGGTAACCCTGGAAGTTCTTCGGGGAAAATGTCTAAAAATTCCCGAACTACCCTGATGTCCTCTGGCCGAATGGTATCTGGCCGAGTGGTGTCCACTACCACGGCCAGAAACCCTAAGCATCCACCATGTAATAATTCTCTAGCTGACATGGCCGAAATCACCGGGATCCGAGATCCCCGAACTGAACCAACAAACACGAATGGTTCTTCACTTTCCGGTTGGAAGATCACCATCTTCCTTTTCCAATCAATACTCGCCGAATACTTAGATAGGAAATCCATTCCTAAAATAATATCGAACTCTACTAAGCTCATCTCTATCAAGACAGCACTTAACTCCCTACCATCTATCCTGATCGGCATAGAGCTAATCCACCTGTTGGAGATAACCAACTCTCCGCCAGGTAATAGGGTTCCAAACCCTGATTCATATCTATCGTACGATCTATCCAATCTACTAAAGACTCTGGCTGCCACATAAGAATGTGTAGACCCAGAATCAAACAGCACTGAGTAAAGCGAGTTATTAACAGAAAGCTGGCCTGTTAAACCTGATGGGCTGGCATCTGCATCAGCCTGAGTGATGGCGAACACCCTAGCTGGAGTGGGTATCGCCGGATCTCTCGGTGCCTCTGAGCGGAGCTGGGGACAGTCCCTCTTGAAGTGTCCGGGCATGCCACAGTGAAAGCATCCCTGACCTTTGCACTCACCCCGATGGTGCCTTTTGTAGCTAGGGCACTCGGGATAGGAGAATCGGGTCTCAGTACCACTGGAACGACTACCTCTATTCTGGTTCCCCCGGAACCTCTTGTTCTGACTCGAGCCACCGGATGCAGTGGATGCTCTCTTCCTCTGATCCATGGCCGAACCACTACTCCCCCTGCTAAAGCCTGATGCAGGAGGGGTAGGAGCCCCGCCACTCGCCGGAGTACTAGCTGACTCCGACATACACCCAACTGCGCCCTCAGCTCGCAGTGCCTTCTCCACCATCTCAGCATAGGTGGTCTTGTCGTCGGTGGTGATCATCAAATCATGTTTAATCTTCGCATTTAACCCGTCCAGGTACTTCTCTTTCTTGCTGAAGTCGGTTGGCACAATTCCCGAGGCTAACCTCGCCAACCGGTCGAACTGAGTAGTATACTCGGTCACGCTCATGTTCTCTCGCTGGGTCAGGTGAGCGAACTCTTTCCTCTTGGCGCTTCTAACCGCCTCATTATAATACTTGGCGTTGAAGAGTTCCTGGAATCTTTCCCAGGTCATGGTGGTGACGTCGTGAATCTGAGACACCATGTCCCACCAGACCAGAGCGTCCTCCTGGAACTGGAAAGTGGCACACACCACTCTGTCATTACCGGTGACACCCATGAAGTTCAGGATTTTGGTAATCACCGTTAGCCACTGCTCGGCCTTCATCACGTCTGGACCTCCCAAGAAAACCGGAGGTGCTTGCTTCCGGAACCGTTCATACAAAGGTTCCAATCTGTTGGCCGCCACAACTAATTCGGCCTGAGCAGCAGGGGCAGGTGCCACTGGAACTACTGGCACAGGAACTGCAGGAGCACCCTGCTGTCTCAACCTCTGAATCTCGAGGTCTTGCTCTTCTATTCTGGCTTGCATTTCCGCAAACCTAAACTCCCAATTCTGGGCTCCCTGATCGGCTTGGCGAGCCTGGGCAGCCTGTGGCGGGTCCTCATCACCCCGACCACGAGCCCTGCCCCGGGGACCTCTACCTTGGCCCCTAACTGGCGGGGGAAACTGAGCTCCCTGTCCTTGATTCGACCCCACTGAATTGCCCTGGCTCCTGGTAGTCCGCCTGGCGTCCATCTAGTCAGAACCGCCTGCGAAACCAAGAGTTGGCATATCAGGTCGTATTCAAGGAGAGCTTACTAATGCCGCTTAATTTGGAAATTAAAAACGAAACATGCGCCTACTCTACTATCAGGCTACTAACATCCTTCCTATCAGGCTTTTCTTATTCAAAAATAAATAAATAAACTACTAAAGCAATAAAGGCTTACTGAACCGTGGAACGAGCTAACTGCTGATGATGATTGTACATGTCGTGACGATCTTCGGAAGACAACCTGACGGCTCTGATACCAAATTGTAACACCCTAACTAACATAGGCGTATTACATGATTTTTAAACATGCTGTGCAGCTCCTTGCTAATCAACGAGGTTTATGGAAAACGTGATTAATTAAAATTTTTGCTTTTTAAATAAACTTGCAAAATATTTATACAAAAGACTCGGGATCCCGATTACAAAATCATTTACAAAAGTTAACTGTTTATACAAAATAATTGTCGCCTAGCGACTAGTTACAAAAATAGCCTTGCTGTCCCGAGGATCGTACGCTCCAGACCTAACCGCCCCGACATGTACAATCTTCACCAGCTCGCTCACGGTCCATCAGCTCTAGCCTTGCCTTTACCTACACATAAACATAGCACTGTGAGTCGACAGACTCAGTAAGAAAAGCATAATAATACTCATACATAAAACCCGGTCATGATCAGACGCCCATACCCCTGATCATAACCGTAACTGTCGTGTCCAACACGATACAGAGTCCCCCTAACTGCCGTGTCCAACACGCTACTGAGGTCCGAACGTTCATAGGGACGGTACTATTGACAAGTAACAGCCTGATCGGTCGAACCGGTCATACTCCGGCTGCTGGTCATACTCCAGCCTGTACCGACGTGTTATAGTATCAGCCTGATTGGTCGAACCGGTCATACTCCGGTTGCTGGTCATACTCCAGTCTGTACCGACGTGATACGTCAAATAGTACGGAACCACCAACCTAAGTGTCAGCCTGATCGGTCGAACCGGTCATACTCCGGCTGCTGGTCATACTCCAGCCTGTACCGACGTGACACAGTTGGATGGTTCGAAGCCAACATACATAACTAATGTAATCTAACAGGCTTCCTACATGCACGCTAAACATGTAATCTACATATGCATACTGTTATACTAATCTTACCTGGATTCCGAATTCAGGTGTGCCGGTCAACCTGACTGGAACTATCTGCGCGGCGGATTACAGGCTCCTAAACCATAAAAATCACAACACTATAAGTGATACGCTAAATCACTTCCCGGGGACTTAAACTAGGAACTAAAAGTTTCCCTATCGATAAAACAGCATGGCAATACCCCAAAAACATAAAATCGAGGAAAACTAGGGTTCCTGAATTTTCCCCAACCGGTAGACCGGTTGCCCAACCGGAATTCCGGTTCAAGGAAATTTCAAAACCCCATCCGGAATTCCGGATGCACAACCGGAATTCCGGTTCCTCGCAGGCAGATTTTCAAAATTTCACACTTTGCTCAAATCAACTCCAAACCATACCAAAACCTCCAGACCTGTTCTATACCTCCCCTAGAACATTTCTAAAGCATCAAATCCACCCAGAAAGTACAGAAACGAAAATCACCATTAAAGCCCAAGCTTTGAGTTCTAAACTCAAACTTGGTTAAAAACAACTAACATGCATCCAAATCATGATTCAAACTCATATTCAAGCATAATAACACTGCAGAAAACTAACCCTAATTCATGCAAACACTACAGCCACAAATTCACACAATTTCTCTTTGAAAACCAAACTTTTTAACAAGAAATCTATCCAACTAGAGCAAGAATAACTAGCATGCAATTTCAACCTAATTAAACCTACTTAAATCAACATTTTAATCATGGAAACAACAACAACAATTAACAGCAGCAACATCATCAAAATCATCATGCATTACTCATCTTTTTCATCAAAAATTTCAAGAAAACAAAGAAATACCTCTACTAGAATCACTTTAACTTGCTGAAAATCACTTGAAATTTAAGAGAAAACTCCACTTTTCTTGCTGCTTCAAGTGGCCGAAAAAGAGAGAGAGGAAAAGAGAGAGAGAGCTTTTGAAATTTTTCTATTTTTTTCTAAGTGTTGAAACTATGAATAAAATGGAATTTTAAGGCACTTAACACATTTACTTTCAGCCAAATAATAACCAATTACACATATATTTTTCAATTATTAAAATCACTAGAAGACAAAATAATAATGGGGCAAAAAGACCATTTTGCCCCTCCACACTAAATTCACATAAATAAACACTAAAGGGGTATTTTTGGGAAATTCTAAATTCCCGGCCATTCCCGACATTCCCAATGTCTAATAAACCGTCCCAAACCACTAACATACTAAGTTGTGATTTTATTGAGCCAAACACCAAGTTCCAAAATACCGGGCACCAGAATGCAAAATTATAAAAACTACTCCATGACATAAAAATGCATCTCTGAATTCAATAATTACAGTATAATAATTATTTAAATAGCTATAAATAATTTTCATAATTAAACATGATTAACAGCTAATTTCCAAATTAAACTAAGCGGTCTTTACAGTCTGCATCATATAACTCCTAAAAAATTTCACAGTCAAATGTATCAGTCATACTTGCAGTTTTTGGCACAGTCGCCAAACAATTTGCAATTAATGATGAATATGATGACGCAGTTACCTCAGGCGTCTCATGTGGCACAGTCTCAGATGCCACAAATGATGCTGACACAACATATGTCATAGATGCCTCAAAATGTTCCGATAATGTCGACACAAGGGCAGCAGTATCAGCAAACATTACAGACAATACCGATACAACCATAGCAGCATACATCGCATAAGATGCCGACACAACTAGGGCAGCAGACATCTCACATGATGCCAATACAACAAGGGTAGCAGACATCTCAAATGGTGCTGACACCACATGGGCAGCAAACATCTCAAATGATGCCGACACCACATGGCCACTAGACATCTCAGACGATGACAAGTTCGCAAATTTTGCCATACTACCCACAAATGTCGGATATTCCTGGAGATGCTAGTGAAGATGTACTACTAACTTCTTTTAGAATTTTATTTTAGTTTTACAAATTATTGGTTAATGTTTTTTTGATATTTTATGAACACTCATATTTAAATAAACAGTATTGTAATATTTGTGACTCACTCTTTATTGTAATGTTTGTGACTCTAAATATTAAAAAATATTTACTTTTTATACTCTTAATTTCATAAATTAATTAAATCATTTCATATATTAATTAATTAAAAAGAAATATAAATATTTAATATAATTTTAAAAATAAAAACAAAATAAATTTATTTTATTTTTAAAAAACAACATTAAGAATGACGAGAATATCGTCATTGATAACATAATTAATGACGACATTGTCGTCGTAGATGGGAACGGATAATTAAAAACAATAAAAAATATAGTATTATCAATGACGACAATGTGATCATTGATATTTAATATTACCAACGACTTAAAATGTCGTTTTTGATAATTCTTTATTTCGACGAACTTTTTCTGATGATTTTTTACCAACGAAATGTCGCCATTGATAGGCATTACTAACGAAAAAGGGACATTTCAAAATTTTCCTCATTCATGCTCATGACTCTTGTAGTGGCTATATTAGGTTTTACATTATTCTATTGTCATTCTTGAAAATCTCTATTCACTTAATAGTCTAGGATTCTAGGTTTAAGTGATAAATTACTTTTAAGAGTATATTGTGATGGATCTCATTAATTGTCACGAAGAATATAACTTAATTAAACGAATTATATGTTGAATTAATTTGTTGCTTATATTAACATGTATTCATCGAAGTTAATACTTTTCTTAAGTTAAATAGATTGCATGCTTCGTGGATCTATTACTTTGTAAAAAAGATTAATTATTGGGCGTTTCGCCATAATTAGTTGTAATAGAGATTGACTGCGAGGTTGATAGTACAAATCAATATATATATATATATACAGGAAAGCACAAGAAGAGTTTATGTGTCATTTTATAAAATTTTCTTCCTATTTTTCTTAATTTCTAACACATTCTCTTATTTTGTTTGAAAACTAAACCACACAAACAAATTAAAAGTCCCACATTCTTTAAAAACCGTTTAGGTTTTCTCTATGTAGGTTATAAATAATATTCTTATTACATTACTTTCTTTTGTCTAAAAAATATTATTTTTTTATGGGTAATTGATTAATTTCTTACTCAAGTTTTTATTTTGCCTAATTTGTTTCAATTTTTTTTTGAAAGAAGAGTTTATGTGTCATTTTATAAAATTTTCTTCCTATTTTTCTTAATTTCTAACACATTCTCTTATTTTGTTTGAAAACTAAACGACACAAACAAACAAAAAGTCCCACATTGTTTAAAAACCGTTTAGGTTTTATCTATGTAGGTTATAAATAATATTCTTATTACATTAATTTCTTTTGTCAAAAAAATATTATTTTTTTATGGGTGATTGATTAATTTTTTACTCAAGTTTTTATTTTGCCTAATTGGTTTCAATTTTTTTTTTTTGAAAGAAGAGTTTATGTGTCATTTTATAAAATTTTCTTCCTATTTTTCTTAATTTTTAACACATTCTCTTATTTTGTTTGGAAACTAAACCACACAAACAAACAAAAAATCCCACATTGTTTAAAAACCGTTTAGGTTTTATCTATGTAGGTTATAAATAATATTCTTATTATAATACTTTCTTTTGTCTAAAAAATATTATTTTTTTATGGGTGATTGATTAATTTCTTACTCAAGTTTTTATTTTGCCTAAATTTTTTCAATTTTTTTTTTTGAAAAGAATACAAAATATATTTTTATACTTTTCAATATCAGTCAAGTTAAAAATAATTATAAAAAAAGTCCTTTAATTATTTTTCAATATGAAAAGTATTTTACTTATTTTTTATGTGGGTGATTGGTGAACTTAATCTTGCCCATTACAATTTTTTTTTTAAAGTGAATGCAGAATATAATTTTGCATTTTTCAATTTTTATCAATATATATAAAGGAAAGCACAAGAAGAGTTTATGTGTCATTTTATAAAATTTTCTTCCTATTTTTCTTAATTTCTAACACATTCTCTTATTTTGTTTGAAAACTAAACCACACAAACAAACTAAAAGTCTCACATTGTTTAAAAACCGTTTAGGTTTTCTCTATGTAGGTTATAAATAATATTCTTATTGCATTACTTTCTTTTGTCTAAAAAATATTATTTTTTTATAGGTGATTAATTTCTTACTCAAGTTTTTATTTTGCCTAATTTGTTTCAATTTTTTCTAAAGAAGAGTTTATGTGTCATTTTATAAAATTTTCTTCATATTTTTCTTAATTTCTAACACATTGTCTGATTTTGTTTGCAAACTAAACCACACAAACAAACAAAAAGTCCCACATTGTTTAAAAACCGTTTAGGTTTTATCTATGTATGTTATAAATAATATTCTTATTACATTACTTTCTTTTGTATAAAAAATATTATTTTTTTATGGGTGACTGATTCATTTCTTACTCAAGTTTTTATTTTGCCTAATTTGTTTCAATTCTTTTTTAAAGAAGAGTTTATGTGTCAGTTTATCAAATTTTCTTCCTATTTTTCTTAATTTCTAACACATTCTCTTATTTTGTTTGAAAACTAAACCACACAAACAAACAAAAAGTCCGACATTGTTTAAAAACCGTTTAGGTTTTATCTATGTAGGTTATAAATAATATTCTTGTTACATTACTTTCTTTTGTCTAAAAAATATTATTTTTTTATGGGTGATTGATTAATTTCTTAATCAAGTTTTTATTTTGCCTAATTTGATTCAATTTTTTTTGAAAGAAGAGTTTATGTGTCATTTTATAAAATTTTCTTCCTATTTTCTTAATTTCTAACACATTTCTCATATTTTGTTTGAAAACTAAACCACACAAACAAACAAAAAGTAAACCGTTTAGGTTTTATCTATGTAGGTTATAATTAATATTCTTATTACATTACTTTCTTTTGTCTAAAAAATATTATTTTTTTATGGATCATTAATTAATTTCTTACTCAAGTTTTTATTTTGCCTAATTTGTTTCAATTTTTTTTTTGAAAAGAATACAAAATATATTTTTGTACTTTTCAATATCTGTCAAGTTAAAAGTAATTACAAAAAAAGTAATTTAATTATTTTTTAATATGAAAAGTATTTTACTTATTTTCTATGTGGGTGATTAGTGAACTTAATCTTGCCCATTACAATTTTTTTTTTTTAAAGTGAATGCAGACTATAATTTTGCATTTTTCAATCAATATATATATATATATATAAAGGAAAGCACAAGAAGAGTTTATGTGTCGTTTTATAAAATTTTCTTCCTATTTTTCTTAATTTCTAACACATTCTCTTATTTTGTTTGAAAACTAAACCACACAAACAAACCAAAAGTCGCACATTGTTTAAAAACCGTTTAGGTTTTATCTATGTATGTTATAAATAATATTCTTATTACATTACTTTCTTTTGTCTAAAAAATATTATTTTTTATGAGTGATTAATTAATTTCTTACTCAAGTTTTTATTTTGCCTAATTTGTTTCAATTTGTTTTTGAAAAGAATACAAAATATATTTTTGTACTTTTCAATATCTGTCAAGTTAAAAATAATTATAACAAAGTCCTTTAATTATTTTTTAATATGAAAAGTATTTTACTTATTTTCTATGTGGGTGATTGGTGAACTTAATCTTGCCCATTACAATTTTTTTTTAAAGTGAATGCAGAATATAATTTTGGATTTTTCAATTTTTATCAATATATATATATATAAAGGAAAGCACAAGAAGAGTTTATGTGTCATTTTATAAAATTTTCTTCCTATTTTTCTTAATTTCTAACACATTCTCTTATTTTGTTTGAAAACTAAACCACACAAACAAACTAAAAGTCCCACATTCTTTAAAAACCAATTACGTTTTATCTATGTAGGTTATAAATAATATTCTTATTACATTACTTTCTTTTGTCTAAAAAATAATATTTTTTTATGGGTTATTGATTAATTTCATACTCAAGTTTTTATTTTGCCTAATTTGTTTCATTTTTTTTTTTGAAAAGAATACAAAATATATTTTTGTACTTTTCAATATCTGTCAAGTTAAAAATAATTAAAAAAAAAGTCCTTTAATTATTTTTTAATATAAAAAGTATTTTACTTATTTTCTATGTGTGTGATTGGTGAACTTGATCTTGCCCATTACAATTTTTTTTTTAAAGTGAATGCAGAATATAATTTTGCATTTTTCAATCAATTTATATATATATATAAAGGAAAGCACAAGTTTTTATTTTGCCTAATTGGTTTCAATTTTTTTTTTTTGAAAGAAGAGTTTATGTGTCATTTTATAAAATTTTCTTCCTATTTTTCTTAATTTTTAACACATTCTCTTATTTTGTTTGAAAACTAAACCACACAAACAAACTTAAAGTCCCACATTGTTTAAAAACCGTTTAGGTTTTATCTGTGTAGGTTATAAATAATATTCTTATTACATTACTTTCGTTTGTCTAAACAATATTATTTTTTTATGGGTGATTAATTTCTTACTCAAGTTTTTATTTTGCCTAGTTTGTTTCAATTTTTTTTTTTAAAGAAGAGTTTATGTGTCATTTTATAAAATTTTCTTCATATTTTTCTTAATTTCTAACAAATTCTCTTATTTTGTTTGAAAACTAAACCACTCAAACAAACAAAAAGTCCCATATTGTTTAAAAACCGTTGAGGTTTTATCTATATATGTTATAAATAATGTTCTTATTAAATTACTTTCTTTTGTCTAAAAAATATTATTTTTTTATTGGTGATTGATTAATTTCTTACTCAAGGTTTTATTTTGCCTAATTTGTTTCAATTTTTTTTGAAAGAAGAGTTTATGTGTCATTTTATAAAATTTTCTTCCTATTTTTCTTAATTTCTAACACATTCTCTTATTTTATTTGAAAACTAAACCACACAAACAAACAAAAAGTCCCACATTGTTTAAAAACCCTTTAGGTTTTATCTATGTAGGTTATAAATAATATTTTTATTACATTACTTTCTTTTGTCTAAAAAATATTATTTTTTTATGGGTAATTGATTAATTTCTTACTCAATTTTTTATTTTGCCTAATTTGTTTCAATTTTTTTTTTTTGAAAAGAATACAAAATATATTTTTGTACTTTTCAATATCTGTCAAGTTAAAAATAATTATAAAAAGAGTCCTTTAATTATTTTTTAATATGAAAAGTATTTTACTTATTTTCTATGTCGGTGATTGGTGAACTTAATCTTGCCCATTACAATTTTTTTTTTTAAAGTGAATGCAGAATATAATTTTGCATTTTTCAATCATCAATATATATATATATATATAAAGGAAAGCGTACAAGAAGAGTTTATGTGTCATTTTATAAAATTTTCTTCCTATTTTTCTTAATTTCTAACACATTCTCTTATTTTGTTTGAAAACAAAACCACACAAACAAACTAAAAGTCCCACATTGTTTAAAAACCGTTTAGGTTTTATCGATGTAGGTTATAAATAATATTCTTATTACATTACTTTCTTTTGTCTAAAAAATATTATTTTTTTATGGGTGATTTATTAATTTCTTACTCAAGTTTTTATTTTGCCTAATTTGTTTCAATTTTTTTTTAATGAATAGTTTATGTGTAATTTATAAAATTTTCTTCATATTTTTCTTAATTTGTAACACATTCTCTTATTTTGTTTGAAAACTAAACCACACAAACAAACAAAAAGTCCCACATTGTTTAAAAACCGTTTAGGTTTTATCTATGTGGGTTATAAATAATATTCTTATTACATTACTTTCTTTTGTCTAAAAAAATATTATTTTTTTATGGGTGATTGATTAATTTCTTACTCAAGTTTTTATTTTGCCTAATTTGTTTCAATTTTTTTTGAAAGAAGAGTTTATGGGTCATTTTATCAAATTTTCTTCCTATTTTTCTTAATTTCTAACACATTCTCTTATTTTGTTTGAAAACTAAACCACACAAACAAACAAAAAGTCCCACATTGTTTAAAAACTGTTTAGGTTTTATCTATGTAAGTTATAAATAATATTCTTATTACATTACTTTCTTTTGTCTAAAAAATATTATTTTTTTTATGGGTGATTGATTAATTTCTTACTCAAGTTTTTATTTTGCCTAATTTGTTTCAATTTTTTTTTTTGAAAAGAATTCAAAATATATTTTTTTACTTTTCAATATCTGTCAAGTTAAAAATAATTATAAAAAAAGTCCTTTAATTATTTTTTAATATGAAAAGTATTTTACTTATTTTTATGTGGGTGATTGGTGAACTTAATCTTGCCCATTACAATTTTTTTTTAAAGTGAATGCAGAATATAATTTTGCATTTTTAAATTTTTTATTGAAATTCAAATTATAGTGAACCTGAAGTTCATGAATTGAGTTATTTTGCCATGATCAATCATATGCAATAAATTGTCAAAGGATTTGAATAAATTTTGTTGAAGAACCAGAAGATTCTTCTCATTATTAATTTATAAGGCTCAAAAGAAGAATATGCATATATTTGCACATAAAAAATATTTAAATTATATTTCTTTAACAATCTTGAGCCATTGTTAGATTGTTATTGCATAGTTTCTTATCGATGTGATAAGATTTGATGATCATGCATTTACAAAATGTGTAAATTTATGTATTTCTTATGATACACGTGTGACTCATTCTTAGAAATGAATTAAGTTCATAAGTATTGAACTTGAACCTGAAGTTTATTGAACCTGAAGTTCAATGTCATATAGTATATATGGGTTTAAATAAATATTGATTCATTGTGATATATTGAAATCCCTACAGGTGTATTAATATTATTAGATATCACAATTTTTAAAAATTCTCTCGATCAGGGGGAGAGAAGCAGTTGGGATCGATGATAATTTTTAAAAAATGATCCGTGCACAAAGTATATAAGAACGATATAGCTCAAAATGATATATACCAACTGCAAATCAATATTACTCAAAGTTGAGATAGAATGATTTGAAAACGCTTGAAGCGTAAATGAACAATATATAAATTATTAGTAAATGTTCATTTGATTTGCCCTGAAGTTGTTAAATCTAGAGGTACTCATGGAGATACCTTAATGTTATAAAGTATTAAAATGATAACCGTGATGAAAAC
The DNA here is from genome assembly GCF_029168945.1 of Cannabis sativa. Taxonomy (NCBI): domain Eukaryota; kingdom Viridiplantae; phylum Streptophyta; class Magnoliopsida; order Rosales; family Cannabaceae; genus Cannabis; species Cannabis sativa. Next base: position 25,849,071 of record NC_083605.1, read on the forward strand.
GGTACTCGAAGAGACTCCCAAGAGAAGTTAGACATAACACATTTCATCATAATTGAATCCCTGAAGTGATTCGTTATAGGTACCTATAAACGATAAACATATTTGAAAATATGTAATTTAAAGAGATCTCTATAAGTTATGTCAATATGGGAGGAAATTATCATTTATTGAAATTTTTGTCGACAATAAATATTGAATGTGTGCATATGCAATAAACTAACATGAGATAGCAAGGATCATTGTATTAGATTTGTCGAGAATTATCGACATACATTTTGATTTTTGGCCAAAATATTATGATGCAGTCCAGAAAAATTTACTCACATAAAGTGAAGTAAGACCTGTAGGGTGTGCAAATAAATATTTCTAATGAGAAATTTGAATATATGTATCTGTACATAATGAATTATTGTACAAAATTTGCATAGACATGAGATTAATTGAAGTAAGGCTTAAATATTGAGAAAATATAATCATGATTTGATTATAGCCTGGAATATATTTTATGAGGATTTATAAGCGTCACATAAATGTTGCAACAAAAGATTATTTATTTGGAGCTCCTAATATAGTGAGAATTTGAAATAAGCCTTATCTAAAAATTCTAGAAGAATTTAATACATGTCTTAAGTGATATAAATTCTAAGTCGCGCGCACTATATGACAAAGATCTTTGTATGAAATAAAGACATGTAAGTAAATTATTGTTTGAAAAATACGTATGGTTGTCTATGAAGTATAAATACGTAAATTATACGTTGTGATAGACTCTTGAAGAGTTTTTGATTAATTGCAAAACAAACTTTTATTTCATTTGTATATCGAGAAATATTAAATGTATATAGTTTGTTCATTAGTATTGAAGTCCTGAAGTACTTCATATGTATTAAGAATTATAGATATATGATCATTTGATATGGAAATTAAGATCATACAACAAGATGGAACAAATATATGGTCTTGGAGTACCATCATTGTCACAAACGAAAATTTATATTATCATTAATGTGTTATGTTCATATCTACTTGAAATGTTAATTAAATTTTAGTATGAACAAGATTGTATATACACATGAATGATACAATTAGTTGGATAAAGATTAATGTTCCACGAACCCCTCATCTATAATTTAGAAGTCCATACATACTCTGGAAAAGTTATAGAAAATATATGATCAAAGATTATATATGGTGATATTTTAAAAGTGATAACAATAATCTTATGAGATCTATTATCACCAAAAGAATTATGGATCATATGTGCATGAGGGGGAGACATATTCATGCTGCACTCTTTTTCCCTTAGCTCAGGTTTTGTCCCACTGGGTTTTCCTGGCAATCTTTTTAACGAGGCAACTTGCAAATAGTTATGAATATGAAATATATATTGTACTCTTTTTTTCTTAGCTCAGATTTTGTCCCACTGGGTTTTTCTGACAAGACTTTTAAAGAGGCAACTTTAAATCATGTTAACATACTTGCATTTTATGAAGCAAGTAGAGAATGTGTGTGTGTGTGTGTGTGTGTGATCATTGACATAGCATATTCCAGAAATATATGGATTGCACTCAATAAAGAAGTATCAACCCAAGCAATTCTCTATGGATAATACTGCTTGCATCGCTCAACTAAAAGGATGGTACATTGAAGGAGATAGAGTTACAACACATTTCACGAAATTCTTCTTTATACGCTTCAAGAAAATACATATTGGTGCTCAACATATTTAATCAAGTGTCAATCTTGTAAACTTATTCACAAAGTTATTACCAACATCAACATTTGAGAAGACGGCAGATAAGATCGAAATTCGTCGATTAGAAGATCTCCACAAATGCTTAAATGAGGGGGAGTTTGTAAAGCCCGCTTAGTTTAATTTGGAAATTAGCAGTTAATTATGATTAATTATGAAAATTATTTATAGCTATTTAAATAATTTATTATGCTGTTATTATTGAATTCAGAGATGGATTTTTATGTCATGTAGTAGTTTGCATAAATTTGCATTCCGGTGCCCGGTATTTTGGAACTCGGTGTTTGGCTCAGTAGAAATCACAACTTAGTATGTTAGTAGTTTGGGGCAGTTTATTAGACATTGGGAATGTCGGGAATGGCCGGGAATTTAGAATTTCCCAAAAATACCCCTTTAGTGATTATTATGAGATTTTAGTATGGAGGGGCAAAATGGTCTTTTTGCCCCAATGATATTTTGTCTTTTAGTGATTTTATTATTTGAAAATAAATGTTTATTTATTTGCTATTTGGATGAAAATAAGGGTAATATGTTTTAAAAGTCATTTCCTTTTCACATTTTCTACACTTAGTCAAAAAAATAGAAAAAACTTCAAAATCACACTCTCTCTTTTTCCTCTCTCTCTCAGCTGGTTGTGGGAGTGCCAAGGCTGGATTTTTCTTTGGTGATTCAAGCCCTAATTTACAACTCTAGTGATCTCTTGTTGTGGTATGTGTTTCCTAATTTCTTCCCTTTGTGTTTTCTTGAGTTTTAAGAGAGTTTGGTGTAATGCATGCATGAATTTGTAATATTGTTACTGCTGTGATCTTGTTTTGTTTTCTAAGATGTAAGCATGTTGATTAGAGTTTAATTAAGCTTCTTGTAATGCTTGATTGTTAGATTATTTAAAGTTATGATTTTTCTATGCAAAAATATGATTTTCAAAGAGAAATATCTTGAATCTGTTGCTGTGATGTTGTTGGGGTTTGTTATTGTTTTCAGAGGTTATTCTAAGCATGTTTAAGTAAGTTTAGATGGATTTGATTGCATGCTAGCTAGGTTTGCTCCAGTTTGAGTTTAGAACTCAAAGCTTGAGCTCTAATGGTGAATTTTGATTATGTGCTATCTGGGTGGTTTTAATGCCTTAGAAATGTTCTAGGGGAGGTTTAGAACAGGTCTGGAAGGTTTGAATCAATTTGGAGTTGATTTGGTTGAGATATGAATTTTTGAAATTCTGTCTGCGAGGAACCGGAATTCCGGTTGTGCATCCGGAATTCCGGATGGGCTTCGAAAATTCCCAGAACCGGAATTCCGGTTGGGCAACCGGTCTGCCGGTTGGGGAAATTTCAGAAACCCGTGTTTTCCTCGTTTTTATGTTTTAGGGGGTATTGCCATGCTTTTTATCGATAGGGAAACTTTTAGTTCCTAGTTTAAGTCCCCGGGAAGTGATTTAGCGTGTCACTTATAGTGTTGTGATTTTTATGGTTTAGGAGCCTGTAATCCGCCGCTCAGCTAAAGTTCCAGTCATGTTGACCGGCACACCTGAATTCGGAATCCAGGTAAGATTAGTATAACTGTATGCATATGTAGATTACATCTTTAGCGTGCATGTAGGAAGCCTGTTAGATTACATTAGTTATGTATGTTGGCTTCGAACCATCCAACCCTGTCACGTCGGTACAGGCTGGAGTATGACCAGCAGCCGGAGTATGACCGGTTCGACCGATCAGGCTGACACTTGGTTGGTGGTTCCGTACTATTGACGTATCCCGTCGGTACAGGCTGGAGTATGACCAGCAGCCGGAGTATGACCGGTTCGACCGATCAGGTGGATATAGTAACACGTCGGTACAGGCTGGAGTATGACCAGCAGCCGGAGTATGACCGGTTCGACCGATCAGGCTGTTACGTGTCAATAGTACCGTCCCTATGAACGTTCAGAACTCAGTACCGTGTTGGACACGGCAGTAGTGGCTCAGTACCGTGTTGGACACGGCAGTAGCGGGACTCAGTATCGTGTTGGACACGGCAGTTAGGGTTGTGATCAGGGGTATGGGCGTCTGATCATGACCGGGATTTATGTATGAGTATTATTATGCTTTTCTTACAGAGTCTGTCGACTCACAGTTCTACGTTTATGTGTAGGTAAAGGCAAGGCTAGAGCTGATGGACCGTGAGCGAGCTTGTGAAGATTGTACATGTCGGGGCAGTTAGGCCTGGAGCGTACGATCATCGGGACAGCGAGGCTGATTTTGTAACTAGTCGCTAGGCGACATTATTTTGTATAAACAGTTAAATCTTTTTGTAAATGATTTTGTAATCGGGATCCCGAGTCTTTTGTAATATTATTTTATAAGTTTAATTAAAAAGCAAAAATTTTAATTAATCACGTTTTTCATAAACCTCGTTGATTAGCAACGAGCTGCACAACATGTTTAAAAATCACGTAAGACGCCTAAGTTAGTTAGGGTGTTACAATTTGGTATCAGAGCCGCCAGGTTGTCTTCCGAAGATCGTCACGACATGTACAATCATCATCAGCAGTTAGCTCGTTTCACGGTTCAGTAAGCCTTTATTGCTTTAGTAGTTTATTTTATTCAGTTATGAAAAAGAAAAGCCTGTTAGGAAGCATGTTAGTAGCCTGATAGTAGAATAGGCGCATGTTTCGTTTTTAATTTCCAAATTAAGCGGCATTAGTAAGCTCTCCTTGAATACGACCTGATATGCCAACTCTTGGTTTCGCAGGCGGTTCTAGTCAGATGGACGCCAGGCGGACTACCAGGAGTCAGGGCCACTCAGTAGGGTCGAATCAAGGTCAGGGAGCTCAGTTTCCCCCGCCTGTTAGGGGCCGAGGTAGAGGATCCGAGGCAGGGCTCGTGGTCGGGGTGATGAGAACCTGCCACAGGCTGCCCAGGCTCCCCCAGCCGATCAGGGAGCCCAGAATTGGGAGGTTCGATTTGCGGAAATGCAAGCCCAGATTGAAGAGCAAGACCTCGAGATTCAGAGGTTGAGACAGCAGAGTGCTCCTGCAGTTCCAGTGCCCGTAGTTCCAGTGGCACCTGCCCCTGCTGCCCAGGCCGAGATAGTGGTGGCGGCCAATAGATTGGAACCTCTGTACGAGCGGTTCCGGAAGCAAGCACCTCCGGTTTTCCTGGGAGGTCCGGACGTGATGAAAGCCGAGCAGTGGCTGACGGTGATTACCAAGATCCTGAACTTCATGGGTGTCACCGGTAATGACAGAGTGGTGTGTGCCACTTTCCAGTTCCAGGAGGACGCTCTGGTCTGGTGGGACATGGTGTCTCAGATCCATGACGTCACCACCATGACCTGGGAAAGGTTCCAGGAACTCTTCAACGCGAAGTACTACAATGAGGCGGTCAGAAGCGCCAAGAGGAAAGAGTTCGCTCACCTGACCCAGCGTGAGAATATGAGCGTCACTGAGTATACTACTGAGTTTGATCGGTTGGCGAGGTTAGCCTCGGGAATTGTGCCGACCGACTTCAGCAAGAAAGAGAAGTATCTTGATGGTTTGAATGCCAAGATCAAGCATGATTTGATGATCACCACAGACGACAACACCACCTATGCTTAGATGGTGGAGAAGGCACTGCGAGCTGAGGGCGCAGTTGGGTGTATGTCGGAGTTAGCTAGTACTCCGGCGAGTGGCGGGGCTCCTACCCCTCCTGCATCAGGCTTTAGCAGGGGGAGTAGCGGTTTGGCCATTGATCAGAGGAAGAGAGCACCCACTGCTTCCGGTGGCTCGAGTCAGAACAAGAGGTTCCGGGGGAACCAGAACAGAGTGAGTCATCCTGGTGGTACTGAGACCCGATTCTCCTATCCCGAGTGCCCTAGCTGCAAAAGGCACCATCGGGGTGAGTGCAAAGGTCAGGGATGCTTTCACTGTGGCATGCCCGGACACTTCAAGAGGGACTGTCCCCAGCTGCGATCAGAGGCACCGAGAGCTCCGGCGATACCCACTCCAGCTAGGGTGTTCGCCATCACTCAGGCTAATGCAAATGCCAGCCCATCAGTTGTCACAGGTCAGCTTTCTATTAATAACTCGCTATATTCAGTGCTGTTTGATTCTGGGGCTACGCATTCTTATGTGGCGGCCAGAGTCTTTAGTAAATTGGATAGACCGTACGATAGATATGAATCAGGGTTTGGAACCCTATTACCTGGCGGAGAATTGGTAATCTCAATTAGGTGGATTAGGTCTATGTTGATCAGGATAGATGGTATAGAGTTAAGTGCTGATCTGATAGAGATGAGTTTAGTCGAATTCGATATTATTTTAGGAATGGATTTCCTATCTAAATATTCGGCGAGCATTGATTGTAAAAGGAAGATGGTGATCTTCCAATCAGAAAGTGAAGAACCATTTGTATTTGTTGGTTCAGTTCAGGGATCTCGGATCCCGGTGATTTCGGCCATGTCAGCTAGAGATTTATTGCACGGCGGATGCTTAGGGTTTCTGGCCGTGGTGGTGGACACCACTCGGCCAGATACCATTCGGCCAGAGGACATCAAGGTGGTTCGGGAATTTTTGGATGTTTTTCCCGAAGAACTTCCAGGGTTACCACCTCAGCGGGAGATCGACTTCGTGATAGACTTGGCACCAGGGGTGGAACCGGTTTCCAAAGCCCCGTATAGAATGGCTCCACCTGAACTTAAGGAATTAAAGATTCAGCTCCAAGGGTTGCTTGACATAGGGTTTATTCGGCCCAGTGTGTCACCCTGGGGAGCCCCGGTTTTATTCGTCAAGAAGAAAGATGGATCTATGAGGATGTGCATCGACTAGAGGGAATTGAACAAGCTGATGGTGAAGAATAAATATCCATTACCTAGGATCGATGATTTGTTCGATCAGCTTCAGGGGAAGATGTCTTTTCTAAGATTGATCTCCGTTCGGGTTATCATCAGTTGAGAATCTGAGAGGAGGACATTCCGAAGACGGCTTTCCGCACTAGGTATGGACATTACGAATTTCTGGTTATGTCATTCGGACTAACAAATGCTCCTGCAGCATTCATGGACCTGATGAATAGAGTATTCAAGGATTTCCTCTATATCTGTGTGATTGTGTTTATCGACGACATCCTCGTGTACTCTCAATCAGAAGAGGAGCATGAGTTACATCTTCAGATTGTACTGCAACGGCTTCGAGAACATAAGCTTTATGCCAAGTTCAAGAAATGTTAGTTCTGGCTATCTCAGGTGTCCTTCCTAGGGCACATTGTGAGCAAAGATGGGATCAAGGTGGATCCCGGGAAGATTGAATCCGTCAGAGATTGGCCGAGACCGAAGACAGTGACAGAGATCAGAAGCTTCTTGGATTTAGCTGGGTACTACCGTAGGTTCGTGGAAGGGTTTTCAAAAATTTCAATGCCCCTAACCGAGCTTACAAAGAAGAATCAGCGATTTATTTGGTCAGATAAGTGCGAAGCTAGTTTTCAGGAGCTAAAACAGAGGTTGATTACCGCTCCAGTGCTAGCTTTGCCTTCGGACAAGGAGAAGTTCGTAGTTTATTGTGACGCATCCAAACAGGGTTTTTGGTGTGTGTTGATGCAAGCCGATCCGGTTATCGCTTATGCGTCCCGTCAGTTAAAGGATTATGAGCAGCGATACCCGACTCATGATCTAGAGTTGGCCGCGGTGGTTTTCGCATTGAAGATTTGGCGACATTACCTTTATGGGGAAAAGTGTGAAATCTATACCGACCATAAAAGTCTCAAGTATTTCTTCACTCAGAAGGATTTGAATATGAGACAAAGGCGTTGGTTGGAATTAGTGAAAGATTACGACTGTGAGATCCTCTATCACCCCGGAAAAGCCAATGTAGTGGCCGATGCCCTGAGCAGAAAGGGTCCCGGGCAAGTAGCTAGTATGGTTCAGATCTCACCTCGCCCAGCGAGAGGATATGGTTAGATCCAGCATTGAGTTTGTGGTAGGTCAGCTTCACAACTTAACGCTGCAATCTGACCTGTTGGAAAGAATAAAGGTCGCTCAGATGACGGATCCAGAGTTAGTGAAGATCAGAGATGAGGTGTTGGCTGGTCAAGCCAAAGACTTTTCAGTGTCAGACAGCGGGATGCTTTTGTATAAAGCTAGGGTTTGTGTTCCGAATAGTGTGGAACTCAGGAATGAGATCTTTGAGGAGGCTCATTCTACCCCGTATTCTCTGTATCCCGGCACCACTAAGATGTACCAAGATCTTAAACCGTACTTCTGGTGGAGCGGTATGAAGAAGAATTTGGTAGAATTCGTATCGAGATGCCTCACTTGTCAGCAGATTAAGGCTGAACATCAGAGACCAGCAGGGTTGTTGCAGCCTCTAACCCTACCAGAATGGAAATGGGAAGATATCACGATGGATTTTGTGGTCGGGTTACCTAGGACCACGGGTTTATTTGACTCCATCTGGGTAGTGGTGGATCGATTTACGAAATCTGCTCATTTTCTGCCGGTTAGAACAACATTTACAGTGGATCAGTTGGCAGAGTTGTATGTCAGAGAGATAGTAAGACTTCACGGGGTACCGAAGTCTATAGTTTCGGACAGGGATCCGAAGTTTACCTCCAAATTTTGGCAGAGTTTGCAATGGGCAATGGGTACAAGGCTGAAATTTAGTACAGCATTCCATCCTCAGACAGATGGTTAGTCCGAAAGGACCATTTTGATATTGGAGGACATGTTGAGAGCCTGTGTTATGGACTTTGAAGGCTCATGGAATAAGTATCTACCGTTGATAGAATTTTCTTACAACAACAGTTATCAGAGTACGATAGGGATGGATCCCTATGAACTGTTATACGGTAGGAAATGTAGATCTCCTATCCACTGGGATGAGACAGGGGAGAGGAAATACCTAGGTCCAGAGTCAGTGCAGCGGACCAATGAGGCAATAGAGAAGATAAAAGCTAGAATGCTTGCCTCACAGAGCAGACAGAAGAGTTACACAGATCCGAAACGCAGAGATGTGAGTTCCAAGTAGGGGACCATGTGTTTTTACGGGTATCTCCGATGAAGGGTATTAAACGTTTAGGGAAAAGAGGCAAGTTATGCCCTAGATTTACAGGACCTTTCGAGATTCTCGAGAAAGTAGGTCATGTGGCATATCGGTTAGCATTGCCTCCAGCCTTATCAGCATTTCACAACGTATTCCATGTCTCGATGTTGAGAAAATACGTTTCAGATCCCTCTCATATACTCAGTTATGAGAGCCTTGAGCTACAGCCAGACATGACTTATGAGGAACAGCCAGTGCAGATCCTGGATAGAAAGGATAAAGTCCTTCGAAATAAGACCATAGCTGTATATGTCACTATCGTTGTCCGATACAACAAACGATAAGTAAGAAACCTATCCGCGGTTTCAGGAGTAATTACTCATGACGGTAATAACCGTTTCTTTTACTCGATCATAATCGAGCCACAACGATAATAATCGTTTCATAATACTTCCCTCGATCATAATCGAGTCAAACGATAATAATCGTTTCATAATACTTCCCTCGATCATAATCGAGTCAAACGATAATAATCGTTTCATAATACTTCCCTCGATCATAATCGAGTCAAAGGATAATAATCGTTTCATAATACTTCCCTCGATCATAATCGAGTCACAACCAATGCGTAACATTAACCTTGATTAAGATAAGATCGTAACAACATATACCGAAATTTCAACCTTAATCGATATTGTAATAATCGTAATATTAACCTTATACAGTATTTCATACTTTTCTTACCTCAGTCCAGAAATTTAGCGTACATGCTGACCTAGGTGGAATCAAAGCTTGACGATCTCGGGTCCTATGCACGACAACAACATTCAATAAATAACTTAAATTAATCATTCCGGGAATAACCCTAATTCCCATAATCGGTAAACCCTATCTTCTATAAGCTCCAAAATAAGTTTTACAACTCTTAAACAATCTATCCCGAATACGGAAATCACCCCGAGTCCTAAAACCGTCCCTGAAACAAAAATTGAAAAAGTCCCCCTGCTGCCTAAACCGGTCGACCGGTTCTGCTACACCAGAACCAACCGGTCGACCGGTTCTGGGTGGGTTACAATCTTGAGTTTTCTCCCCCAACTCGAACCAAAACTCAACCACACCTGCCCAACAGCTCCAGACCAACTCAATATCACAAATACAACATATTCAAACCTTCAAAACGCAGTAACACATCACGATAATAAATTCACCATAGTTGAGTGAAATTTTAGTTCATAAATTCAATTCACTCAATTTAAGACCTAACAGCCCTAGAATAATCAAATTCAAACTTAAACAATCTTGAATCCAACTTAGAAATCATGCTTTGAATTCAATTTAAACTTACAGCCCTGAATTCAAATAAAACCCAAGAAAATTCAACCTAAAAACCCTAGAAATTAAAGAGAAAAGATGATGAACTTACCTCAACACTTGAACAGCTCTTAGTTTTAGCTAATTCCACTAGAAATGGTTAAATTGAGAAGAAAAATCCCATGTTTCAGCTGGGTTCTAGAGCTTCGAAGGAGAAGAAGATGGAGAGAGAGAGATGTTATGTAATAATCTAAAATTATCTTCTTTTTTTTTTTTAAAGTTATATTCTAATTCCTAACTAAAATAAATAAATAAATAAATAAATATATAAACCTAACATTAAACTTAATTTCAGCCTAGAAACTCACTAAAGACAAACATAACAATCTACCCATTAAAATGACCATTTGGCCTTCCACCATACACTTAAGTAAAAAAAAATAAAACCTAGGGTTATTTTAGTCATTTCTAACTTTCCCGATATAATCCACTATTCAACATTTTAACCTCATCCGGTATAAACCCAGTTCAATATAACTTAATTGTCGTAACATTTTTGACCACTCCGTGAAGTTCCACAGTTGCCAAGCCCGAAAATATTTTATTCAAATTATGGTATCTATGATACCCACATATTCCAATAAAATCTCCGTAATTAATCAATTACGCTTTATTTATTCATTTACTAAAATTCCACTAATTAACTCGTAATTAGCTTAAGTAAGATTATAATCTTACTCTAATATCCACATAACTACATATTTAATAAAATATGGCCAAATAAATATCAATAAAATTTTCGGGATATTACAACTATCCCCTCCTTATAGAAATTTCGTCCTCGAAATTTACTCAAACAACTCGGGATATAGCTCTTTCCATAGCGGCTTCAAGTCCTACATCGCTTTTCACTATTAGCGTTCTTCCACAACATTATAACTAATAATACAGTCTTGGTTCCGCAACACTTTCTCTTTTCAATTCAAAAAAATATATACCATTTGTTCCTTGTATGACAAATCTGCTTGAAATTCAATATTTTCACAGCTCTGTATATGGATCACTAAGGTAACATCGAAGTATATGTTGTAAACATAAAATAAAACAAGGAGTATGGCTAGCTGATAAGCTACTCGACCTACCCTTTCTAGAAACTCACACAAACCGATTAACTTGGGACTTACTTCCCTTTCTTCTCAATTTTGCATTTCCCTTCATTGGGACCACCTAAAGAAAGATAGGATTCCTAACTTGAAATGTAATATCTCTACACTTTGGATTAGCACGGTTCTTCCATCCATTATATAAGTAATACAGAAACTTGAATCTTTAAACTGCATTAGTATCACATTAACAGTACTCTAATAACTGTTACTACATGAAAACTCATTTAGAACCTTCCATTCAGTATCCTTATCGGACTGATACACCAAGTTGGTTTAATTCATAAAATTTCCTTCAAACAAAATCAAAAGTCCTTGTCAAGCTGGTGCCATACCTCTTCTCGTGCTTCTAAAGTTTGGAGTCACTTTGCTGGCCATTTCATTTCTTTCCAACAAGTTGCACTACAATGTAATATTAACAAATTCTCCAATCACGATCTCAATTCTTATTCTGGTTACATTTCCAGTAACCTTTGGTAAGATCTTTTCGGTTTAAAATTTTCACTACTAATTTACTTCCCAAAGTAGTATGTAATCACACCATTAAATTTCGATCGACTCTAACTGTTTCTATTGCCTATTATCTAAATCCTCCCAAAAGAAACAATATTTCCGGCTTTTGTGTTCTATATAGACTTCACATTCTCACCATACAGATAATGTGCCCCACTTTCAGTGCAAAACGATTATTGCCAATTCAATATCATAACTGAAATACCATTGCTCATACTCCTTCAATTGGTCTAAGTAGTTAAGCAACAACTCTCCTATACTGTGTAAAAAAAAAATACGATCTAGTTCTTGTTTAGAAGTGTCACGACATACCACATTATCTCCTCACTAACTAACAATGTTAACATTGTTTCGATGGTTGACCTTTGTTTCAATTCTTTCGACCTAACTCCACTGAAAGTGTAAACTTCCCTCAACAAATAATCTGTAGCATTCTGTTAATTCCAGAAAACCTCCATCCTCAGTTGTAAACTTGGATTGAGGTCGACTCTAAACTGCTTTAATCCTTGTCGAGCCTTTCAAGGTACTATCTATATCCATTTCATGCTCTAAGAAATCTACCTAGAGTCGGCAATTTGCATTTCCAGCAGTTAGCATAAAGTTTAACCTCCTAAAATATTACAATACCATTCAATAATACCTCTAAAATTCCTTCTTTGAATTGGAGGAAATCAGAATATCCTTAATGATAACATTTACAAAGTCATCAAGTACGAAAAATTGCTTTGGAAATACCCTTCTCTTAAATCTTCAACTGGTAAAAACCAGATCGAAGACCGATCTCAGAGAAGATGATACTTCCCTAAAATTAATCATCACCTTTTTCTATTCTTGACAAAGGAATACTTACTCTTCATCATGAGTTTATTTAATTTTCAACGATCAATACACTTTTGTAAAGTTTCATTCTTTCTCTTCATAAATAAAACTAACGTACTCCAGGGTGGGATACACAGTCCAACAACTTCAAATCCAACATCCAGCATAACTGAACTTTCAACCATCTCAAATACCATTCGTTACGAAGTTTAAGATATAACTCTGCCCAAGTACCAAATCTATATCAAAGTCAATCTCCCATTTAATAGTAACTCTAGTAATTTCCCTGAAAAGACATTCAGAAATTCTAAGACCACTGGAACGTATTCTGGTCCCATAGGTATTCTTCATAATATATACCTTACTAGTTAAGAAACTGATGCATCCTTTCCACATTAAATCTCTTGCCTTAAATGCTGAAATTAATAAAATTCAGGACTCTTGAACCTTGCCCACGAACACGAATGAATCCTCGCCTTTAGGTCCAAGAGTTACCATCTTTCTTTCACAATCAATAATTACATTAAACTTTACAAATCAATCCATCCCTAATTCATCCTCAAGATTCTCTAATCTTTGCTCAACGATTACAACCAAGCATTCCCTTCTTCCCCCACAACTCTGGAAGGGATTTAAACCACTTGTTGTAGAATAACTAGTTCTACAGTAAAACTTTTCAATCTTCCAATCATCCTTCTTGAAATATAAGATTACATTGTACCAAAATCAATTAAAATGATTAACAAAGTATGGTCCATAGAAATTCAACTTATCACGGTGGAAAAGACTAGCTCCAGTCTCAGTCTAGGTCAAACAAACACCCAAACAAAATCTAAAATGTCATCACCCCTTGGCATTCACTTTGCTAGTGTCTCTTACATCTCAACTTTACACTCTCTTAGCATAAGATGTTAAATTAACCACCTGAGTATAGAACTAGGATACCCCTAGTTACTAAAAAACTATATCCACATTTAAAGCGATATACTTTTCCCACCTTCAACTAGATTAGGCTCTCTAGCGGCCTTAATATTCGCTTCCTCAAAATAGAACCTTACCAATCAGTTCAGTTTAGTGTCATTCCCCATCACCACACTGCCCGGGATTAATCATGTATATTTTACTACTTTACCACTCAGTTAATCCCTTACTTTATCATACATTCATTTTCACTTTGTGGTAGTAGAAGATTCATACTCATGCTACCAACTCCAAGCCTTGTAAGCTCACAGTTATACTTACTAGATCGCCCCAGGTACATTTTCCAGTACACTCCCGACCATTCCTTTCCATCATTAAAATCTTTCAAACTAGAGTTAATGCTAATAAGCATTACCACATATGCATAAACATATTTAACAATTTTATCATAACTTATCATGCTTCTTTAACAGCTTACACATTTCAATAAGCAAACACTTTAATCAATTAATAAATAATCCACTAATCAATTAACAATCAATACATACTAACCCATGAGTCGAACGAGTCTTCGCAGCCAATGTACATATCAAACCAGTCTTCAGGATCTTTAAACCTTGGTCGCTCTAATACCATGTTGTAACGCCCTGACTCTCAGGAACGCCACGTGTGTGTGTGCTTTTATAAACTTATTATTATTAATCTATAAATTTTAGAAAAGTGTGGTTTAATTTAAATCTTTAATTAAATTCAATATAAAGACTTTCATTTTAAATAATGTCGTAATATAGGGATCCCCTGTTTATAAAATAAAAATATTCTTTTACAATAAATTACATTTCCAAACATAGAAAGGAATTTCGATCCTGCTTCCCAGAAGCCAAGACCCCAGGCTGATATGTACATTGCTGGAGACCTCTGACTCATGGCCGAACACAGCTTCCAACTTCCATACCTGCACCACGAAGCACCCGTGAGTCACAATGACTCAGCAAGAAAAGCTACTAATTAGACTTTATGGAAAGTGCAGGCAGATTTCATAATAATATAATATACATACCGGTAGGTCTTACATATGTCAATCTACATATACAAAATAACATAATGCTTATGTAAGCAAATTTAATACATAATAAAGAATATTTATAGCTATTCATAATCAACCATCTCAGTGGTTTATTAAGTACCTTAATTACACATCGTCATAAACACTCATTTTCAGTACCTCATAAATCACTCTAATTCATATGTTACAGTAACCACATAATCTCAGTGCTTAATAAAGCACTCAAACACATAATCTTATTGCTTCATAAAGCACTCAAATCTTACATCCCTACAACATGTATTTTTACCCCCGACAGTTACAGAGACTAATTTCATAAATAATATAACGTTCATTCAATCATACCATAACACAATAATTTAGTTACAATTCATCACATAATAACACGCTTGATCGTTCCACAACTTCATAACCACATAATTTAGGTACTTCATAAAGTACCCCTACCACTCGTTAGCCACGAGCTGTATATGTCACTATCGTTGTCCGATACAACAAACGATAAGTAAGAAACCTATCCGCGGTTTCAGGAGTAATTACTCATGACGGTAATAACCGTTTCTTTTACTCGATCATAATCGAGCCACAACGATAATAATCGTTTCATAATACTTCCCTCGATCATAATCGAGTCAAACGATAATAATCGTTTCATAATACTTCCCTCGATCATAATCGAGTCAAACGATAATAATCGTTTCATAATACTTCCCTCGATCATAATCGAGTCAAAGGATAATAATCGTTTCATAATACTTCCCTCGATCATAATCGAGTCACAACCAATACATAACATTAACCTTGATTAAGATAAGATCGTAACAACATATACCGAAATTTCAACCTTAATCGATATTGTAATAATCGTAATATTAACCTTATACAGTATTTCATACTTTTCTTACCTCAGTCCAGAAATTTAGCGTACATGCTGACCTAGGTGGAATCAAAGCTTGATGATCTCGGGTCCTATGCACGACAACAACATTCAATAAATAACTTAAATTAATCATTCCGGGAATACCCCTAATTCCCATAATCGGTAAACCCTATCTTCTATTAGCTCCAAAATAAGTTTTACAACTCTTAAACAATCTATCCCGAATACGGAAATCACCCCGAGTCCTAAAACTGGCCCTGAAACAAAAATTGAAAAAGTCCCCCTGCTGCCTAAACCGGTCGACCGGTTCTGCTACACCAGAACCAACCCGTCGACCGGTTCTGGCTGGGTTACAATCTTGAGTTTTCTCCCCCAACTCGAACCAAAACTCAACCACACCTGCCCAACAGCTCCAGACCAACTCAATATCACAAATACAACATATTCAAACCTTCAAAACGCAGTAACACATCACGATAATAAATTCACCATAGTTGAGTGAAATTTTAGTTCATAAATTCAATTCACTCAATGTAAGACCTAACAGCCCTAGAATAATCAAATTCAAACTTAAATAATCTTGAATCCAACTTAGAAATCATGTTTTGAATTCAATTTAAACTTACAGCCCTGAATTCAAATAAAAGCCAAGAAAATTCAACCTAAAAACCCTAGAAATTAAAGAGAAAAGATGATGAACTTACCTCAACACTTGAACAGCTATTAGTTTTAGCTAATTCAACTAGAAATGGTTAAATTGAGAAGAAAAATCCCATGTTTCAGTTGGGTTCTAGAGCTTCGAAGGAGAAGAAGATGGAGAGAGAGAGATGTTATGTAATAATCTAAAATTATCTTCTTTTTTTTTTTTTTTAAAGTTATATTCTAATTCCTAACTAAAATAAATAAATAATTAAATATATAAACCTAACATTAAACTTAATTTCAGCCTAGAAACTCACTAAAGACAAACATAACAATCTACCCATTAAAATGACCATTTGGCCTTCCACCATACACTTAAGTAAAAAAAACTAAAACCTAGGGTTATTTTAGTCATTTCTAACTTTCCCGATATAATCCACTATTCAAAATTTTAACCTCATCCGGGATAAACCCAGTTCAATATAACTTAATTGTCGTAACATTTTTGACCACTCCGTCAAGTTCCACAGTTGCCAAGCCCGAAAATATTTTATTCAAATTATGGTATCTATGATACCCACATATTCCAATAAAATCTCCGTAATTAATCAATTACGCTTTATTTATTCATTTACTAAAATTCCACTAATTAACTCGTAATTAGCTTAAGTAAGATTATAATCTTACTCTAATATCCACATAACTACATATTTAATAAAATATGGCCAAATAAATATCAATAAAATTTTCGGGAAATTACATGTAGATTACATGTTTAGCGTGCATGTAGGAAGCCTGTTAGATTACATTAGTTATGTATGTTGGCTTCGAACCATCCAACCCTGTCACGTCGGTACAGGCTGGAGTATGACCAGCAGCCGGAGTATGACCGGTTCGACCGATCAGGCTGACACTTAGTTGGTGGTTCCGTACTATTGACGTATCCCATCGGTACAGGCTGGAGTATGACCAGCAGCCGGAGTATGACCGGTTCGACCGATCAGGTTGATATAGTAACACGTCGGTACAAGCTGGTGTATGACCAGCAGCCGGAGTATGACCGGTTCGACCGATCAGGCTGTTACGTGTCAATAGTACCGTCCCTATGAACGTTCAGAACTCAGTACCGTGTTGGACACGGCAGTAGTGGCTCAGTACCGTGTTGGACACGGCAGTAGCGGGACTCAGTATCGTGTTGGACACGGCTGTTAGGGTTGTGATCAGGGGTATGGGCGTCTGATCATGACCGGGATTTATGTATGAGTATTATTATGCTTTTCTTACTGAGTCTGTCGACTCACAGTTCTACGTTTATGTGTAGGTAAAGGCAAGGCTAGAGCTGATGGACCGTGAGCGAGCTTGTGAAGATTGTACATGTCGGGGCGGTTAGGCTTGGAGCGTACGATCATCGGGACAGCGAGGCTGATTTTGTAACTAGTCTCTAGGCGACATTATTTTGTATAAACCGTTAAATGTTTTTGTAAATGATTTTGTAATCGGGATCCCGAGTCTTTTGTAATATTATTTTATAAGTTTAATTAAAAAGCAAAAATTTTAATTAATCACGTTTTCCATAAACCTCGTTGATTAGCAACGAGCTGCACAACATGTTTAAAAATCACGTAATACGCCTAAGTTAGTTAGGGTGTTACAGAGTTAGTTTACACTATACTCTTTTTCCTTTGATCAAGTTTTCAGCAAGATTTTTAATAAGGCATTTATTATGGATATCCAATGGGGAGTGTTATAAATATTAATAATTATGTAGATGTCCAAATCTTTTATTTATTACCATTAATTGTAATCAACAGTTCTCTTTTTCTTAGTTTCCCTTTTTCTTAGTTTCTTAATATGTCACTCTTGTATTTGTATAAATAGGGGTTCACCCCATTGGAATAAACAACTCAGAAATTCTCATTCACTTTCTCTTTCTCTCTTCATCTTCTTCTTCTTTCCTCTCATCTACTTTATATTATTTTATAACAGTAAAATATTTATCATTGTTGTTCTTAGTTGATTGTTGGAGGTAAGAATATTTCTTAACTGTTTTTAAAATCATATTTTTTATTCATTATTTGTTTTCTTTTTTATGCTATTTAATTGCAATTTAAAATCTTCCTTTAATTTATATTTAATAGTGAATAATAAATTAATTATAGTACTTGTGAGTTCCATTTGTATTTATTACTATTATACAAGAATAACTGATAATACAGAAATAAAAATAGTTATTAATTTTTTTGTAGTAAACGAAACGTGTTATCGTAAAAAGTTTGTTGGCGCTTTTAGTTGACCTTTACTAATTCAGAATTTCGTCGGCAAAAATCTCTTTTCTTATAATGCACCCTGATATATTAGAGACTGTCAAACTTTTAATGTCTTACACCGTGTAAGATATTGGATAGAGTCACCTAAAGTATATTTTTAGTAGTCTATGAGTGGAGAAAAAAATAGGTACGCCAATAGTCACACCCATAATAGTTTAAGTTTATTATTACTTGGAAATAAATTAGCATATTTTTAGGCATTTTAAGGTGGCCAAACTACTTGAAGCGACAACTTATTAGTCATGATATTAGCAGTTTCCTTGTAAAATTAAAACATGGAGAATTGTGTCAATATATATAGTATAGTATGATAGCTATATCCACATGCATGTGGTGTTAAACACGAAGGTACTATTTAGCAATTATTTTCAAAATTTGTAATCAGTAAAATAATTTGGTAATTTTATAAATTAATTAAAAATTTTAAATATAAATAGGATTAGTCTCGTCTAAACTTACGAAACTGTCTCTTAAAAATTGTGTCCCTTTAATATTTTTTATTCCAAATATTCTCCTTAATTATACAAATGATTGCAAATATTTCCATTAGTTATATTTTGTTCTTTTATTTCAATAACTAGTAAATAGAGCGCAGTTCGGGTGCAACAGTCAAATTATTATATAAATATTAATTGAATAAAAAATTGGATATTTAATAATTTTAAACTATATATATGTTTATTTAAAAAATTAATAAATTTATATAAAAAACCTTAAAATTCTAAAAAGAAAAATTATTATACAATTTCCTATATAAATTAAAAAATACACATTTTTTTTAAATATACATTATGGTAATGAAAAGTTAGAAAACAATAAATTTATAAAAAACTCATCATATAATTTTAAGTCAACTATCATCACCGTATCTCATTTTTAGTTACCATTGCATTTAAAGTTGATGTCATCACTGTATCTAATTATAAAAAATTCTATATGTATATGTTAACGCAGAATTTCGTTAACCAAAATTTGAGCCTGAACAATAAACTTGCACAGAAAAATAAAGATGGTAAAGAAAAGGAAAATATGTACACAGAGGATTTTTTTACGTAGTTTTGTACTTAAAATTCTGCATACTCCACGAGTCAATCTTATTAGATTTCTGATGATTTTTCAGGGTCTTTTTTCTTATGATTTTTTTCGTCCCTTTTTTAGTCTAACTTGCTTCTATTTATAATCACATAGTAGGCAATTAGTTACAGAGTTGACTGTAATCTATACAACGTTTATCCCTTGAAATCGTCGGGTTTAATTACATATCACGTAGTATAAATGCGACTATTATTTGAATATCACACAGCTGTGATTTATCCGCTTTTACTGGGTCCAAATGATCGTCTATTTAAACACCTTTTAAATCATAGCATTTTGGGATGTCTCGACAGGAACTCAGTACCAATGACCTTGATAGTGAGCTGGAGTTTTTTTTCCTATCTTTCCGAGGTTGACGATGTACGCCTCGTTGCTTCTTTATTTGAAGGCATAATGCTTCATTTTGACACTCGCAGTTCTTAATGAAAAAAAGAGTATTTCAGCAGTCATCATTCGAATGTTAGCTTTTGACTTGTCGAAACTATAAGTCTCACTGAAAGATGTCTGAGAATGATTGATGAAACTAACGGGAGCAGGCCTTCCTATAGCGAGATTGACGCCTCACTATTAGCTGTTTGGGTTCGCTCGACTATTATACTTAGTTTGTAAATTATACGCTAAGTGTCTTCACAGTCGTTATGCCTCACTTTCGTCTTCCCAGGTGTAACGAAGTTGATGTCTCGCCTTGTGCATCCAATGTTGTATGGTTTCTCGTTAATGCATGAGGTAACAGTTTGTATATCTTTTATCTCGCATAAGACTATATAGTCAGCTAGTTACAAATATACTCTGTCACTTCTACATTTAATGAGTTATTCCATTAAATGTGATTATGGTTTCACGCATCGATCTATATTCCCCTTAACTTGACACGTGTCCTCTACTGAAATGGTAGCCAAATTTCAGGTATCACAATTGCCCCTTAAAAAGTTCTTTTTAATAAAAAGTGCTTTTTAATAATTACAGAGGGCATTTTTGTCATAATCCCTTTTGGAAAAATACGTCCTTTGATTTAAGCAGTTGTACGGTTTCGAGGGTCATTATTAGTATAAATGAACCGTCTTTTCATCTTCTGCCTCACTCCCAACCGTTGGAATTCTCAACCTTTGGCCTTCTCATTACTGGATTCTGAGTATAAAATGGTGGCTTAGGCTTGCCATGTTTCATACGCTCTTCGTTTTTGATGAGTTTCATCCAAAAGTTGGATTGTCATTCTCTTGCTAAGATGTTCCATCACGTTCATAAATTTATCGCTCCAAATAACACTAGAATATATCAACCACTTTTCCTCTCCGTACGTTCCCAAAAACTTTAAACCTCAATTTAAATTGGAAACGAAGGATTCTAAGACTGAGGAGCTTCCGATCAATCCAAACCAAGGAGATGCAGTTGATCGTTACGGGCGATCCTCACAAGAGTTTGAGGGTAAGTATCATCCCTCGCGAATGGTAGTCTGATCTGGATTATATATTTTTTTGTTCCTCCATTGATCTTTTATCTCTGTCTCTACAGGAATGGACATAGTTTTTGAGAGCAAGTTCAGCGGTCCTCCTCAGGCTGGCAAAGAATCTAGGAAGAAGGTAATCCCAGTTGCTGTGGTCATGGATTCTACTAAAGAACCCAACTGGCCCAAGACCCAAGCTTGCACAAGAAAACCTTTGGACCAGCCAATCCCAAGTGTTGATAAATTTCCTGAGGCTGGGAATGAGGTCTTGGCTGCAGGAAATGGGATCTTTTGATGTGGAGAATAAGGTCTATGTAGAGGTCGAGACCTTTTACGTGTAGACGATCTTTCTCAGGCTACGTGTAGACGGTCTTTCTCAAGCTATGTGTAGACGGTCTTCCTGGAGCTCACCAACCCTCCACGAATAACCTTGTGTTCTTTATCTTAGGAAGATGGCTTAATGGTCTGCCCCTAATAGCATTTTTGTAAAGACAAGTTTGTAAACGAACATGGTTTTCTCTTATCTTAAATGTCTTGTACTTTTTCATTTGATCTTAATATAATTGCATTTACTTGCGTTTTTATTCATAATGTAAACAATTATACTTTGATCAAGTGTAGAGTACTTTTGGGTTTTTCCATGGCTCATAATTTTCCTGTTTAAGTAGTTAGTTATCTACCAAACTTTTAATTTTCAAGCAGTTATCAACTCTGCCTCGCAATGACAGTTATAATCTGTCTTAAGCAAACTTGAATATACGTTTAATGATTTTATCACTTTTGTATATATTTGTTTGCTTATATGAATAGTTATATTATCTATCCATGCACTAGGTTTAAGTACTTTTATCAAGACATCGCGATGTCTCATTTAGTACTTTTCTATCTTGCCCGAACCGTTAGTATTCAGTTTTGTGCACAAGTTATGAGTTATATCTCATTTATAACTTTTGATTTTCCTTTCTCGTCAAACAAGTTTAAACCAAAAAGTTATGATGGTTTGATCCCCTTCTCGTCAGAAAGGTTTGATCAGTGGTTTGATCCCCTTCTCGTAAAAAAAAGTTTGATTAGTGGTTTGATCCCCATCTCGTCAGAAAGGTTTGATCAAAAACTTAAAAAAAAAGTTTTAAAGTTATGGGTTTGCATTATACTATGTATTTCCAAATGAATTTCGGTTAATCATACATAAATGCCCCTTAAGTAATTTTAAAGAGTAAAGCTTTGTAATTACTTAAATAGTAGTAATGATTCTCTTTATTCATAACTAAAGTTAAAATATTACATCATTAATGTGAGTTACATCATTTATTTACTGGTAATAGGGTTGTAAATATTCCACATTCCATTAGTTCTTTATTAGCGAGCCATTGAGTCGAGCCAATTTGTAAACTCTGATTCCTACTACTGCATTGATTACATATGGACCCTCCCAGTTTGGGTTGAACACTCTTACAGACGCGTCTCTCGTGTTTGCAAATACCGGTCTTAGCACCAAGTCTCCAACATTGAATAGTCTTTTCTTGACTTTTTGTTGAAATATCTTGTAACTCGGTGTTGATACACTGTATTAGTGACTTGCGACTCGATTCATTTTTCATCAAGTAGATCCAGGGATAACTTTAGAAGTTCCTGGTTTTCTTCTTGATTATAAAATTCTCGTCTGTGAGTTGATATGTTCACTTCAACAGGCAGCATTGCTTCTGAGCCGAATGCTAGCAAGAATGGAGTGTGTTCCGTTGCCGTCTTCTCGGTAGTTCTGTGAGCCCAAAGTACTTGTGGTAGCTCGTCGACCCATCTACCTTTGGCAGCGTCTAACTTCTTCTTGATAGTATCCTTCAAGGTTTTATTAACAGCTTCCACTTGTCCATTCACTTGAGGCCTGGATACTGACAAGAAACTCTTAATTATTTTGTTCCTCTCGCAGAACTCAATGAACAAGTCACCATCAAATTGGGTTCCGTTATCGGATACTATCTTCATGGAAATTTCGAACCAACAGATAATGTTCTTGACAATAAAGTCGAGGACTTTCTTGCAGGTTATTGAAACAAGAGGCTCGTCCTCAGTCCATTTAGTGTAGAAGTCAGCCGCTACTACTGCGTGCTTGGCTCCTCCTTGCCCAGTGGGTAATGCCCCAATTAAATCTATCCTCGATATAGCAAATGGGTAGGGCGAGGCCATCATCCTTAGTTCCATCAGCGATACGCGAGGGGTATGCAAAAACCTCTGACACTTATCACACTTTTTGACAAACTCATGGGTGTCCTTATTGATCGTTGGCTAATAGTATCCCTATCTAATGATCTTTTTGTAGGGTTTTATGCCCTAAATAAAACTCATTTCAATATAATCAGATTTGTTTATTAATATAGATCAGAAATAACATTTAATGTTGCATGGTTCACATGATTTATTTCATGATTATATGTACATAATGTATAAATTCATCTGAAACCCTTTTCACATACTTGATCCTGTTTATTGTGTCGTCAACACATTGGAAAGTAAACATAACTATGTGAATAAAGTTTCCTAGATTTATCAGACATAGGGTTTTACTGATATGATAATCTACAACAAGAGTTTACTTGTATTTGGAGAAATACTATGTTCTTTCCAGAACATTGGTTAAAGTAAAGCTCAGGTTGGATGCATGGAGTATGCATCGGAAGGGACCGATATTGAACTTTGACTTAGATTTAATTAAACTTACCGTAAAATCTATTCAAGTCAATATCGCCTAGTTGATCCTAGATCAAATGATCTTAATCCTGATATGATTAGGCTCAATCTTGAAAGGCTATTCGTGTTCTTTGATTTGTTAGTTAAGCCTACTTTTAGGTCAGGGTGATACGTACATTTTGGGAACACGGTAGTGCAATTGAGTGGGAGCGCTATCATAAACATGGAATCTATAGCTTCTATCTGGCGAATAGTAAGCAAAGGATGATCTCCTTCGAGCTTGACCAAACGAACATAAATGGTGGAGTACTCATTTCACATAAGCTGAAATATCATTTATACGGGGTCAAGTGTTTTAAGGAATAAATACATTGTAGGGTGTAACGGTAATTTAATCCCTTTACAGTGTAGATCATTCATATAGAGGATCATTGATCAAATTAGGATTATAACAATGGATAACTAATGATGTGTCTATATGGTGGAACATATAGAGCATTCTATATACTGAGAGTGCAATTCTAAGTTCTATGCGTGGATTCAACGAAGAATTAATAAGTTAGTGAATTTTAGTGTTAAATTCTTGATCTACTTATTGGAAGCTCGGTTATATAGACCCATGGTCCCCCCACTAGTTGAGATAATATTGCTTGTAAGACTCATGTAATTGGTTTTGATTAATCAATTATAATTCTCAAATTAGACTATGTCTATTTGTGAATTTTTCACTAAGTAAGGGCGAAATTGTAAAGAAAGAGTTTATAGGGGCATATTTGTTAATTATGATACTTTGTATGGTTCAATTAATGAATATGATAAATGACAATATTATTTAATAATTATTTATAGTTATTAAATAGTTAGAATTGGCATTTAAATGGTTGAATTAGGAAATTGGCATTTTTGAGAAAATCAGATACAAAAGGTGTTAAAATTGCAAAATTGCAAAAAGCAAGGCCCAATCCACTAAGTGTATGGCCTGCCACTTTTGTAGGAAATTTAAACTGATATTTTCATTATTTTAATGCCAAATAATTCAAACCTAACCCTAGTGGAATGCTATAAATAGATAGTGAAGGCTTCAGGAAAATTACACTTAAATTTTCTATTTTTCCTTCAGAGAAAAACTGAGCCTTCTCTCTCCCTATCTTTAGCTGACCACTCTCTCTCTTCTTCCTTAGAATTTCGAAATCCTTAGTGATTTGAGTAGTGCCCACACACATCAAGTGATACCTCAATCATAGTGAGGAAGATCGTGAAGAAAGATCATCAGCAAAGGAGCTTCAGCATCAAAGATTCAGAGAAAGAGATCCAGGTTCAGATATTGATAATGCTCTGCTACAGAAAGGAATCAAGGGCTAGATATCTGAACGGAAGGAGTCATTATATTCTGCTGCACCCAATGTAAGGTTTCTTAAACTTTATATGTGTTTATTTCACCGTTTTAGAAAGTTCATATTTAGGATGTTAATAAACATACTTGTGAGTAGATCTAAGATCCTGGTAAAATAATTTCCAACAACTGGTATCAGAGCCATGGTAATTGATTTACTTACATGTAATTTGGACTTTAAAACGATTGTTTGTATGTTCTTTGGATGGTATCATGTTGTATTGAGTGTTATTTAATGATTGATTGATGATTGTGAAATTTTCGTGAAAAATAATTGTTATTTCGGTTCTGGCATTATTTTTATTGGATAGTATGGAAAAAATTAAGCAAGTTAGCCTTTTACAGAACTCAATTTGGATTTTATTTGAATTAGTTATGATTTTTTGAAGATTTGACAAAATCCTTTGTCTTGATAGTTTCCTGCGATCGCAGAACTGTCCGTACAGTTTCGAATTTTTTCAATTTTCTTCAATTTTTCATACTTTTTCATGGAATTAACTTCCAATTTTTTGTATGGTTTTGTATATATACTATTTCTATTCCTAATTCAATTCTAATTATCATTTTGAATTAATTTAAATTTTTTTTAATTTAATTCAAGATATTAGTGTAATTTGAATTTGAATAGAATTAGTATTTATCTTTTTGCTTAAAAATCTATCTTATTTTTAAATTTGATTATATTTTTTTTAAATTTAAGGTCAGATATTTTAAGATATTTATAATATCTTTTAAAGATATTTATAATATCTTTTAAGATATTTTAAAAATATCTTATCTTTTAAGATTTTTTAATTAAATCTTTTTAGATATTTTGACCATATTTAAATTTAAAATAAGATATTTATAATCATGTAATTTTAAATAGATATAAGATATTTTGCTAATTTTTTAAATTTTGTTATTTTATATATTTAAATTACATTTAAAAATTTGAAAAAGATATTTATTTATCTTTTCTAATTTTTTATTTAATTTTTATTTATAAAATAACATTTAAAATTTAAAAGTAGTTAGCAAATTTTTGAAATGATATTTAGGTTGGTTGAAACCTAATTTTTCAAAAATTGTAGGTTTAATTTTAATTTTTTTTAAATTTCGAATTTTTTTTTAAATTTTTTAAAAATTTTCGAAATTTTTTATTTTTAGCTTGTTTGTAAGTTTTCAAAACCTATTATTACTTGATTGCAAATAGCCATGGTTACTTTTTGCCAGATCTAATGATCTGATGGCTCCCTTGGTCAAGATAATAATTTGTAACAGGTAAATTTTACAATCTTCTTTCATCTGTGTATGACCTAGCAACATGATAGGACCCATCCAAAGTGTGCCTGTGTGAGCCTATGTGTTTAATTTGATTATAGATACATATAGGTTGTTGTTGCTAAAATAAATTATCATAGTTCTTGATAGAATTTATTTAGGCCCATTTAGTTATTGGGCTTACTCAATAAATAACAGTTGTTCTTATTAAGGTTAAATTCCTCTCTTTTGGGCCTTGTGTGAGAGTTGGGAGCCATAGAAGTGGGTACGACATACTGAACCCAGCACCCCCTCACACAAACCACCCCAATTGTGAAGGCCCATTTGCCTGATTTGAATGACTGTACTAGGTTAATTAAACTAGTTTAACCTAATAAAATTGATTAGCAACATAATTAATTTCATTTATTTTTGAAATTAATTTAAGAAAATTATAGTTTAAAGAATTTTTTATTCTAAGCTAAACTATATGTATTTTCTTGTATTTAATTAAATATAGAATTATAACCATCTAGATTCTTTCTGGAACTTAATTTAAATTTTTCATTAAATATTCTTATTTAAGTTGATATTTAGTTATCTACAACTAACCAACTTAAATCTGAATATCTTTTGAATTTCAAATTTCAAAATTAAGTTGAGGAATTTTAGGCATTGGTTATTAAGATTCTTTAGATATTTTTTAAGTTAATATCTTTTCAAATATTAACTTAAAATGGAATATTTTCAAATTAAGTGGTTACAACTTAATTTTTGATATTTAATTAAATTTAAATTTGAAAAATATTTAGGTTCTAGATTTTTTCTAATACGACTTAAATTAGATATTTTTTCAAATTTTGTGGAAAAGATACTTAGTCAAATAAGATATTTTCTAGATAGTTATTTCTAGACTACTTATTATTTCTAATATTAAATAGGAAAATATTATAAATTGTGAAATTAATTATTTATATAATTAATTTTGGTACAATTTATTTTAAGTATATTTTTCCTAGTATTAAACTAGAGATTAATAATTAAGCCTTCTCTACACTTAATTATTTATTTCTTGAATTTAATACATTTAATTAATTTGAAAATAAAATATCTAAGTTGATTTAATCATCATACTTAAATATTTCTTTTTCATGACATTTAATTAAAAAGAAAATTATTTTTAGTTGAAATTTAATTTTTCAACTAAATTTAAATAATTTTCAAAATATATTTATTTTTTATTTTATTAATCAATTTTCGAAATTGCATTTCTTAAATGCTAGAATTTCGAATTTTATCTTGAAAAATAGATTAAGTTGTAAATTAATTATTTATTTTAATTAATTCTTGGATCAACTTAAATCAATGATTTTTTCATTTATTGATTAATTTAAAATAAATTAAATTAAAGTATATTATTAGAAATTGAATTAATTAGTCAAAGAAAAATCTAGATAGATTATATTTTTGCTTGAAGTATTTTTCTAGTGTATTTAATTAAATAGAAAATTAATATTTAAGTTGATTTTCATCATCATACTTAAATATTTGAAATTTTTCTTATATATTTAATTAAATAGGAAAATTATATTTTTTGTTGTAAATTAATTTTATTAATTAATTTTGGGCCAACATTAAATTAGAATAATTTTTCCAGGATTTTTTTTTATTTTAATATGCATTTTTCGAAAATTGTATTCTTATATACTTTAATTTTTCGAAATGCAATATATATTTATAGAAAATTAAATTTGAGTTGTAAATTAATTTAAATTAATTTTGTAACAACTTAAATTGAATATTTTTCTAAATATTTATTGGAAATTATTACTAAGATGGAAATAATTCATATTATTTCATATCCATCTAAGTAAAATTTATAAATATTAAATTAAAATTTATATTTAGAATTTTTCATTCTAAATTGGAAATTTTAATTAAATAAATATATATTTAAAATAAATAGAATAAATAAAGAGAATCAAAGAAAATACAACTCACTTTAAATAATGAGCTTGATTATTATTAAGATATTCGATCTCCATTGTTGGTCTTACAAAAGTTAAATGTTTTCAATATAACCTCGAGACGCTAGACTTCGTCCCCCTATGGATGGTTATTCGTTGAACGCATTTAACACCGTAAGATTTCATTTGATAAGTGTTTTGTAAGTTTTCGTCTCTATTAGACTCTCCCCTACGGTGACTACTTAGAGATAAACTTATGAAACATGAAACAATGGTAGAAGCTCATAAAATGAGAATAATCTTGACTCTCGCCTACCGGGACAACGTTGGATTCTTATTTTGATCGAATAAAAGGTTGCTAGAATGGTTTCTATTTTAGATGAGCTGACAACTCTATTCAATAAATGATGCTTTGACTCTCGCCTACCGGGACACTGTATCAGTTTGTTGAAAACCTTGGAAATTATTTAGGATTGTAAGTTTTAGTATTTTCACTTGTCATTCCTACTTGCTATATGCTTATAATTTCTGAATTGTGTATGAATTTATATTGAACCATGTTATTTTCTGTTATTAAGTTGTAGTTTAATTTCGAATCTTCATTGTTGGTCTAACTTGGCTTGTTTATCTAATGAGATAAATCCCTAGTGGATTTTCACCATTAGACATACATAATAGTGTTAGATTTCGAAAGATAAATATTGTACATGCGACATCTAGCTGTTCATCAATTGATGACACCTTAGACTAGTATTTTTACGATATGAAACAAGAAGATTATATAAATAAGATTACTTTGACTTTCGCTAATCGAAGCATCGTTGGATTCTTATTTTAAACGAAATTATCCTAATTCCTCTTAGCTTATTCATTTCGAATTAGCTTTCAAAACATATCATTGGATGAATGGTCTATAAATCATTTCATGTCATTTTATATGACGCATATGATTATAATCCCGAAATTCTATTCCCAATTGATATAAATCCTCAATCTTAGAAATCTCCTACTTGTATGGGCAAATCTGACTTAGAGTTTGTATTAGTAGTGCGGTCCAAGATAGAATTACTCATTATATTTGGTATAAATTTAAGTCTTTGACTTTAATTTTAGATTCCAAATAGAAATTTTCTTAAATTTCTAATTCCGGTAATACAATACGGTTACACTTTCTCAAGTGTTTAATATCCATCTTTTATTAATGGATTAAAACTCGTATGGAATGTGAGTTAGGTGATTCTGTGACCAGGATCCACTTGAAGTATTCTAAGAACTCTTTGATGTAACTAAACCTATATCATCCAAAGACACTACCACTTTTTTTAATCTATGGCATTTGTATCTTGTTCATAGTGGTTTTGACAAGATCAATCTCTCGCAAAGAGTTAATATGCCTATATCCACCGAAAGTAGTTCATCTCATTCGCATGGATGTACATTCGAGGGTGTATATGAGTTTTTCGTTGTATTCTTAAAACGATAACTCTAGATTATACCTTATGCAAAGAAATTTGAAATGCTTGAAAAATTTCATCAATTTCTAGCAATGGTTAAACACCATTAAGGTATGTGGTTAAAGATCTTGCGAATCGATAGGGGTGGAGAAATAGTTAGTAGATATGCAGTTCAAAGATCATTACATTGATTTTTGAATTATATCCAAACTTACCTCCCGTAAATTTCGAGTTGCATGTTGATGATTAGTTACTAGTCGTTGCCTAATTCCTTCTATGGTAATACAATTTCGGAATGATGTAATGGTTGTATACTTAATGTAAATCATTACTAGATTCATGGATGACCTAATCAAAATCTTAAGAAAAGCTAGAACCATTAACCATGGTTTGTTAGCTATTCTAAGTGATTAGGGGTGGACCATCCCATTGTCAATAGATAAGAAAGTTTTTGTTCAAACAAATACTACTTTTCTAAGATAATGACTAAGTCTGAAAACAAGTAGCAAATAAAGGAGATATCTAATTCTTGATTCCAAAAGTGTTCTATCATCTTATATAACATATGATGATCCCACCGCCTCGTTGTCTTGTCACAACCGAAGAGATCAATACCATTTAGTTTTCTTAGACATAATTCACGGTGCCTTGTCGTAGTGGGAGAGTTTCTAGGAACTCACCTTCTTATGACTTGGGAGACACTAGTGATTAAAATCCATTGTGAGTTTAAACAAGTAATGGATTGTCAAGATAAGAAACTAAGAAGAAAGCCAATAGAACTATGGTTTAATCCATTCACATGGAGTAACCTAAAGTTTTCTATTACAAGGACATAAAAGGAAATTTTAGTTAATAAGTCTATTCTATGGACTTAACAAACTTCCTGTTCCTAGCATTATAGGTTTGAGTTTATCTAAACCTATGGCTTATGGTATACCCGGTAATTACTTACTCTAATGCAAGCAACTTACTTTAGTAAAATGTCAAGCATTTTCTTTCTAATGGCAATCTATAGAAGCTTCACAACTTCTTAGGTATAGATTTTATTTATCTAAGGAAAAGTCTTAACTATTCCGTAAAAGATAAAGCCATGAAAGAATTTCTTATATCAACAATTGAGAGGTCTTAGATATGCTTTTGTATGCCTTAGACCGGACATTTGCCGTTGAGTGGGAGTAATGAGTAGGTATCGGATTAATCCAGAGAAGAACATTGGAAGACAATCAAGTAAATTTTAAGATTAAGAAGAGGAACTATATGTTAGTCTATAAGGGTGTGTTTAAAACTCTTAGACTACACCATATCGATTTCGAAATTTGCCTATGTGCTAGTAAATCTTTACGATAAGATGGTGGTTACTACTGGGGGTGGAATAGTGATTTTGGAGAAGTGTAAAAACCTATCCGAATTCTCTAAGTCTACCAGAGAGACCGAATGTTAAAGTCAGCGGGAAAGTTACTTATTCAGTCTAAGGAAAGTTCTATACATCTTTGGCACCATTCCAAATTGCCTTAAACTACTAGTGTTAATTTCCTGATTAACCAAAAGTAGTTGCCAAAGGTATAGAATCCAGTATCCCAAGAGAGTAGACATATAGAGAGGAATTTCACATTATCAATGATTTTGTGATTAAAGGAAGAGTAATGGTGGAGAAAAGGTTGTGGTTAATTCAACCTTTCGGTATCCTATTACGAGGAGTTTACTACTACTACACTTGATTTGCATATCAATGTGTTGAGATTATTTGAAACGCACTTTTTGTTTTATATTAGTGCAAGTGGGAGTTTGTAGGGTTTTATGCCCTAAATAAAACTCATTTCAATATAATCAGATTTGTTTATTAATATAGATCGTAAATAACATTTAATGTTGCATGGTTCACATGATTTATTTCATGATTATATGTACATAATGTATAAATTCATCCGAAACCCTTTTCACATACTTGATCCCGTTTATTGTGTCGTCAACACATTGGAAAGTAAACATAACTATGTGAATAAAGTTTCCTAGATTTATCAGACATAGGGTTTTACTGATATGATAATCTACAACAAGAGTTTACTTGTATTTGGAGAAATACTATGTTCTTTCCAGAACATTGGTTAAAGTAAAGCTCAGGTTGGATGCATGGAGTATGCATCGGAAGGGACCGATATTGAACTTTGACTTAGATTTAATTAAACTTACCGTAAAATCTATTCAAGTCAATATCGCCTAGTTGATCCTAGATCAAATGATCTTAATCCAGATATGATTAGGCTCAATCTTGAAAGACTATTCGTGTTCTTTGATTTGTTAGTTAAGCCTACTTTTAGGTCGGGTGATACGTACATTTTGGGAACACGGTAGTGCAATTGAGTGGGAGCGCTATCATAAACATGGAATCTATAGCTTCTATCTGGCGAATAGTAAGCAAAGGATGATCTCCTTCGAGCTTGACCAAACGAACATAAATGGTGGAGTACTCATTTCACATAAGCTGAAATATCATTTATACGGGGTCAAGTGTTTTAAGGAATAAATACATTGTAGGGTGTAACGGTAATTTAATCCCTTTACAGTGTAGATCATTCATATAGAGGATCATTGATCAAATTAGGATTATAACAATGGATAACTAATGATGTGTCTATATGGTGGAACATATAGAGCATTCTATATACTGAGAGTGCAATTCTAAGTTCTATGCGTGGATTCAACGAAGAATTAATAAGTTAGTGAATTTTAGTGTTAAATTCTTGATCTACTTATTGGAAGCTCGGTTATATAGACCCATGGTCCCCCCACTAGTTGAGATAATATTGCTTGTAAGACTCATGTAATTGGTTTTGATTAATCAATTATAATTCTCAAATTAGACTATGTCTATTTGTGAATTTTTCACTAAGTAAGGGCGAAATTGTAAAGAAAGAGTTTATAGGGGCATATTTGTTAATTATGATACTTTGTATGGTTCAATTAATGAATATGATAAATGACAATATTATTTAATAATTATTTATAGTTATTAAATAGTTAGAATTGGCATTTAAATGGTTGAATTAGGAAATTGGCATTTTTGAGAAAATCAGATACAAAAGGTGTTAAAATTGCAAAATTGCAAAAAGCAAGGCCCAATCCACTAAGTGTATGGCCTGCCACTTTTGTAGGAAATTTAAACTGATATTTTCATTATTTTAATGCCAAATAATTCAAACCTAACCCTAGTGGAATGCTATAAATAGATAGTGAAGGCTTCAGGAAAATTACACTTAAATTTTCTATTTTTCCTTCAGAGAAAAACTGAGCCTTCTCTCTCCCTATCTTTAGCTGACCACTCTCTCTCTTCTTCCTTAGAATTTCGAAATCCTTAGTGATTTGAGTAGTGCCCACACACATCAAGTGATACCTCAATCATAGTGAGGAAGATCGTGAAGAAAGATCATCAGCAAAGGAGCTTCAGCATCAAAGATTCAGAGAAAGAGATCCAGGTTCAGATATTGATAATGCTCTGCTACAGAAAGGAATCAAGGGCTAGATATCTGAACGGAAGGAGTCATTATATTCTGCTGCACCCAATGTAAGGTTTCTTAAACTTTATATGTGTTTATTTCACCGTTTTAGAAAGTTCATATTTAGGATGTTAATAAACATACTTGTGAGTAGATCTAAGATCCTGGTAAAATAATTTCCAACACTTTTTAGTTAGGCTTTGCCAACCTGCATGATCCCCACAAAAGCCTTCATGAATTTCTCTGATGATTTGATTTGCTTTTGTAGGGAGAACACACCGAAGTAGAGGCATCGAATAACCTCTTATGTATAGTTTGCCTTCAATTATTGTGTAGCGAGGCACTAAATACAAGAGTTTTCACGCCTCGTTTTTGTTAGTTGGAAGTTCTCCGTCGAGTAGATAGTTGACTATAGGAGTCATCCATGTAGGAGAGCTGTCTATCATCTCTACGTCTTCCATTTCACATATACTTGGCTCGCTTAGCATCTCCACCGGAACCAAGTTCAATTCATCCAAGTCCTTCTACGAGGCCAGTTTTGCCAAGGCATCAACGTTGGAGTTTTGTTCTCTTGGAATTCGCTCGATTTTAAAGTAATTGAATCTTTCCAAGTTCTTTCGAACCTTCTCTAAATACTTTACCATTTTCAAGCCTTTGGCCTGGTATTCCCTGAGAACCCGGTTCACAATCAGCTGCGAGTCACTATAGCAGATGAGATTTTTGACTTTCAATGCTTTGACTATCTTTAAGCCAGCGATCAAGGCTTCATATTCAGCCTCGTTGTTTGATGCGTCAAATTGAAATCTCAAAGCATAGTGAAACTTAAAGCCTTATGATGAAATTAATATTACCCTTGCACCCGAGCCCTGCTCGTTGGATGCACCATCTACATATAACTTCCAAGTGTCCGCGTCTCGGTGAATAGGCAGAATTTCTTCTTGAGTTATGCCTTCTATTAAGAAGTCTACCAAGGCTTGGCCCTTGATGGATGTTTGAGAGTGGTATGTTATGTCGAACTGCCCCACTTCTATTGACCATTTTATCAATCTTCTAAAAGCATCTGGTTTTGATAAAACTTGTCTCAAGGTCTGATCGGTTAAAACTTTTATAGGGTGTGCCTAGAAGTACGACCATAGCTTGCAAGACGCGTGGACTAGGCACAAAATGAGTTTTTTGAGAGGGGGATATCTAGACTCTGCCCCTAGTAATCTTTTCCTTACATAGTAAATAGGTTGCTGGTGTTTACCCTCTTCTCGCACTATAGCCGCACTAATCGCATCTTCCAAGATAGCCAGATAGAGGAGTAACGTTTCTCCAATTATTAGTTTTTCCAAAACTAGAGGGGTTGCTAGATGCCTTTTTATGTTCTGAAAGGCCTCTTCGCACTCTTTTGTCCACTCAAATTTCTTGTTGCCTCGCAATACATTGAAGAATGGCAAACACTTATCAGTTGCTTCAATACCCCCTGCGTTGACTATGAATCCCAAAAACTTTCCTAAGGAGACTCCAAAGGAACACTTTTTTGGGTTTAACTTCATATTATACTTCTTTATTATTTTGAAGCATTCCGCGAGGTCTGTGGTATGATTCCCACTTCTTATTGACTTTACTAACATATCATCGACGTAAACCTCCATGTTCCGCCCGATCTGATTTGCGAACATCTCGTTCACCAATCGTTGATATGTTGCCCCAGCGTTCTTCAGCCCAAACGACATGACTTTGTAGCAGTAAAGTTCCATGTTGGTTACGAAGCTCGTATGTTCCTAATCTGGGACATGCATTTTTATTTGGTGATATCTAGAATATGCATCCACAAATGACATAAGCTCGTAACAAGTAGTTGCATCCACTAACTGGTCGATCCGGGGTAGTGGGAAACAGTCTTTTGGGCACGCCTTATTCAGATTAGAAAAATTAATACAAGTTCTCCAAGTTCCATTGGGCTTTGGGACGAGAATAGGATTGGCTATCCACGAGGGATAAAACACCTCGTGTATAAAGTCATTGACTAATAACTTGTCCACTTCCTATTTTAACGCCCCTTGTCTCTCAGAATCCAAGAATCTCCTTTTTTGCTTCTTTACTGGGTACTTTGGATCGAAATTTAAATGATGACATATAATATTAGGGTCAATCCCTATCATATCTCTATGGCTCCAGGAAAACTGATCCTGGTTCACCCTTAAGAAACTTATTAGCTGCTATTTTAGCTACTCGTCCAGGTCCTTCCCAATGTAAACACACTTTGCGGGATTTCCTGGGTCGAGAACAACTTTTTCCAATTCTTCAATTGGTTAAATTTAATAATTTTCTTTCATCTTGAACCCGAGGGTCAAGATCCTCATCCTTCTTTTTGCTTTCATTTGCCAAGACCGCCATTAACTGGTGACCAGCTTTTCTATGCTGCAACTCTACGTGATAGCAATCGCGAGCTAGCATCTGATCACCTCGCACCACTCCCACACCTTCTGTGCTTGATTGAACTAACTGCCCCCAGTTCGATCAAGGGTGGACGACCTAATAGTATATTATAAGCCGATGGCAGGTCGACGACTAGATTGTCTTGCATAACTGTGGCGGATAGTGTTGCCTCGCCCAAGGTTAATATGCGCTCGATTATGCCTTGACTGGCAATACTGTCACTAGTGAAGCCGCACAGATTTACCATTCAGGGCTTCAATTTGGCCTTCTCGAGCCCTATTTTCTTCAGCATTTCCTTATAAAGGATGTTTACTGAGCTCCCGTTATCTATCAACACCCTCTTTATCCTTTTATTGGCGAGCTGAATAGTAATCACCAATGGATTGACGTGAGGATATCTCATGTTCTTCTCACTCCGAGAATATGATTGGAGGTTCTTTAATCTTTACTTTCTTGGAAGGTTTTGGGGCAAATACTGACTGCTCATTCTTTATTTCTTTCACATATCTCTTTTGGGCGTTGTTGCTCTCCCCTGCGATATGCGGCCCTCTCGAAATAACCATGATGTCCTCTCCTTCAATAGGAAGAGGTTGTAACCCCTGGTTGTTTGGGTTGTTGGGTAGATTGGGCTGGTTGTGTATATTGCCCTATGTCTTCACATACTGTTTGAAGTGGCCTAAGCGATGAGACTTTCTATCTCATCTTTCAACTGGCGGCATTCATCGGTTGTGAGCCCAATGTCCTTATGGTATTTGCAATACCTGGTAGGATATCTTTTGTTCCTCGAATGCCTCATGGGCTCAGGCTTGCAGAAGGCAATCTTTTTCTCATGCGCAAGGTAAAAATTCTCTTGAGTTTCATTGAGCTCGGTATAAATTGTATACACTGGCACGTATTTATCGTGCTTCTTCTGTTTCTTTTTACCCTTCAACGATTCCTTAGAATCATCCATTCTCTTTGAGCTAGAGTTCCCTGAGTTATCAACTCTTGTTGAGACAGTACTTGTTGAAACATTGCTGGGTTTTCTTCCCGAGCCTATTTTCAACAGATTCATCTCATTTTGAGCTTCCTCTTTTTGAACGAACACCTGAGCCCTTTCGTTGAACTCAGTGATGTTCTTCACTGGACAACCTTGTAAATCATCCTATAATTCGCCCCCAACGGTCGATGGATCAGTAGAGATCTCTGCCTTAAGGTTTGTAAGTTGTGTACTATCTATCCTTTGCAGCATGGAACTATTTCTTGAAATCCCTGGACAATTGTTCCCAGGAAGTTATGGAGTGGTGAGTAAACTTGTTTAACTAGCTGCTTGCTGCTCCAACTAGTGAGGTGGGAAACAAAATACAGCGTAAATTGTTTGTCACATTACTAGCTCGCATTATTGTGTTGAAGTTGTTCAAATGCGAGACCAGATTGGTGGTTCCATCATATGATGAGACATGTGGGTTTTTAAATTCCAGGGGAAAAGGGGTATCCATGATATCTGGGTGGTACGGCTCGAGCTCCTCGTCTGAGTCGTATCCAAATTATCTCCCTAATTCCCCCACTTGACATCTCCTGAACTTATCCTCCAACTCGTTTGATTGTAATTGGATAAGATCCTCTTGCTTTGGACCGAGTTGTTGGCAAAGATCAGGTTTTTCGATTCAAGTGCTCTCGCAGATCTGGCTGGGAGTAGTTACTGGCAGACCTCATTTTACTCACAAACTGTGTCCTACTCACGGACCTCGTTTTGCTCATGGACCTTGTGCTCGAGTGACTCGCGGATTTACTGGTTCCTATGCTTTCTCGATCATTATCTCGTCGAGCACTCTCTCCTCTTTGAGTTGATCTACTGTGGGTCCTTGAACGCCCTGAGGTCACACTTGCTTCTTCACGCTCTGTTCTTCCCCCTGAGTGTGGTTTGTCGTATTTCCCCCACTGGGGTTTGTACAAGCCCTCTCTCTAAGGGTTGTGGAAGAACACTGGTGATTCCTCGTAGGTGACCTACGTTCCCCAGGTTGAGTCCCAGGGTCTTCCTCATTTCCATGAGGAAGTTCTTGTTCATTGGTTTCTGGTTGCCTCCCATAATTCTCATTTCTATGAGAAGGTTTTGGCCGATCATTCAGATTTTTCAGGGGGAATCTCATTTTCCCCAGGTTATTCTTCTTAGATATTTTCCTGTCTCCTCGTTCGTGAGCCACGAGGTCTGCCCCGTGGTCTTCTCACTCCATGTTTAGGTTGATTTTGAGTGTTAGTCCTCTGCGCCGCCCTAGCTGCGGCTGCATCACGCTCCAATTTAGCGTTCTGCCGTTGTGCGTCCTCCAGGCGACGTCTAAGGTGGCAGTTTTTTGTTTCGTAAGTGCTATCTCCCATAGGCTGAGTACCTTTATGAGTGGGTCCTTCATCCCTCATTCTAGGATTCCGATCATTCCCAAGCTGAGTTCTCCTCAAACGTGTCATTCGTGTTTTGGGACCAACGTCAGGTTGGGTCCTCCAGGAATGAGTGGTCCGAGTGCTGGGGCCACCCTCAGGTTGAGTCCTCCTGGAGAGGGTGGTCCATTTAGACTATGGGTTGGAAGGCCTTTTGGAGCCCATGGGCTCTTTCCCAGAACGGTGATGAGTTTCGTCAGGTGGTGTATTAATGTTTTCTGCGTTTTCAGCCATGAAGGAGATGGTTTTTCTTTTTTACAAAAGGAGGGTTTTTTTTGAGCTTTTTCATGAAGGCTCTCAATGAAAGTACCAAACTGTTAACGCAGAATTTCATCAACCAAAATTTGAACCTGAATAATAAAATTGCAAAGAAAAATAAAGATGGTAAAGAAAAGGAAAATATGAACACAGAGGATTTTTTATGTGGTTTTGCAGTTAAAATTCTGCATAGTCCACGAGTCAATCTTATTAGATTTCTGATGATTTTTCAGAGCCTTTTTTCTTATGATTTTTCGTCCCATTTTTAGTCTAACTTGCCTTTATTTATAATCACATAGTAGGCAATTAGTTACAGAGTTGACTATAATCTTTACAACGTTTATCCCTGAAATCGTAGGGTTTAATTACATATCACGTAGTATAAATGCGATTATTATTTAAATATCACACAGCTGTGATTTATCCACTTTTGTTGGGTCAAAATGATCGTGTATTCAAACACGTTTTAAATCATAGCGTTCTGGGATGTCTCGACAGGAACTCAGTACTAATGACCTTGATAGCGAGTTGGAGTTTTTTTTTCCTATCTTTCCGAGGTTGACGATGTACGCATCGTTGCTTCTTTGTTTGAAGGCATAATGCTTCATTTTGACACTCGCAGTTCTTAAAGACAAAAAGAGTATTTCAGCAGTCATCATTTGAATGTCAGCTTTTGACTTGTCTAGACAATAAGTGTCACTAAAAGACGCATGAGAATGATTGGTGAAACTAACAGGAGCATGCCTTCTTATAGCGAGATCGGCGCCTCACTATTAGTTATTTGGGTTTGCCCGAATGTTATACTTAGTTTGTAAATTATACGCTACGTGTCTTCACAGTCGTTATATATTAATAACTCTTCATTTATATATATACATGTTATTTTAAAATAATGAAAAATAGTAAATAATTAATAAATAAAATCCAAGAGGAAATCAAAATGAAACTATAATTAAATTGATCATACCACAAAAAAAGTATAATTATTAGTCACAAAGTAAAAAAAAAAATAAATTACAAAATTAAAAAAAAAAAGTTTATGAAGAGTTTAATTAATTTGATAAAAAAAACTCTTACCAAGAGCATGTTCGATGTTGTAATGGTTTTCAAGGAGTTTGTGATCACCAAAGAAAGCATCAGATAGAATGCATTTACCATATGATCTAAACCTTATACAATAAGGATTTAAAATAAAAAATAGGCTAATTAGTAATTTTTTCCCTCGAACTTTGACATGTACTACATCGTGCCGCCTAAACTTTTTTGGCCATTAAAAATTCCCCCCAAACTATTGAGATTGTTAAATTTAAGGACTTTTGTCTAATTTCATTCAATTTTACTGTTTCAGTGATTGTTTATGTACTAAATCATGCTCCCCAGACTTTGATATCTACCAAATCATACTCCTCAAACTTTGATATGTACTAAATCACGCCCCTTGAACTTTCATCTATGTCAGAATTTTTTTACTAAAATTAAACAAAAGTCCTTAAATTTAACAATCTCAATAGTTCGGGGGGAATTTTTAACGGCCAAAAAAGTTCAAGGGGCACGATTTAGTACATGTCAAAGTTCGGGAAAAAAATTACCAATTAGTCTAAAAAATATGTGTGTTATGTGTATTTTTTTGAGAAAAAAAAGTACGAAAAATAATTATATAGAGAGATAAAAATATAATAGATATTGGAGAGTATATTATGAGAATGAGAAAAAAGTTAATTTAATATTATGATTTGGATTAAGTTAATATGAGAATGAAACCTAAATTTTTTTTACTATCACGTAGTCTATTCGTACTGATATATATATTTTGATTCTGGCTATATAACAGAATTCTTAGTTTAACATAGGTTTTTGATTTTCTTCATTAACTTTAACAAAATATTCTAATTATTTAACAAAATATTCTTTATTAATTTTATAATATTATTATATGTATTTAAAAATAAAAAATTAACATTTTTCTGTTAAAATTTTCATTTATTATTAATAAAACTAACGAGACTAACGTTGCCTATTAGCCTTTTTTAAGCAAATTAAAATATAGGGTAAATACCATTTTAGACCCTCTATTTTACAAAAGTTACCAATTAGATCCTGTGTTTTGTTAAATGATAAAATGGACCCTGTATTTTCTAAAATAGTACAAATAGGACCCTGAATTTATTTTTTGTCAAAATAAAGTTTAATTATAATCCGACCTAAAAGTGTTATGACAAAATTGTTTACATTTTTTTATATCTGTTCGTATTAAGCATTGTCTTCAAGTTGGTTGTATTAAAAAAAATTGTTAAAAATTAAGCTCAGGGTCCTATTTTTACTATTTTAGAAAATACAAGGTCCATTTTGTCATTTAACAAAATACAGGGTCCAATCTGTAACTTTTACAAAACAGAGGGTCCAAAATAATATTTACCCTAAAATATAATAGTGTTAGTGGTAAATTATATAATAAAATAAAATATACAATTGAAATAAAAGCCACGATTAGCCCCTGCTCTGGAACGTTCTAGGGTCTTTTCTGGTTTTCTTCCAGTTTTCTTCCAGTCTTCTTCTAGTTCCCAACCGTCGTTTTCCCTTCTTCTATTTCTCTAATTAATGCACCTTCATTATATCCTGTATATCATCATTGTTACTCTTTAATGCAGCCCCCGTTTTCCCTTTACCGAGACTACCATTAATGCGTGTTCAGATAATCTTTGGCTCTCCTTCTTCTCCCTTTCCCTTCATGCATTCAAAATCTGTCTTGTTCTTCAGATGGAGGCGAAT
Source organism: Cannabis sativa (assembly GCF_029168945.1). NCBI lineage: Eukaryota > Viridiplantae > Streptophyta > Magnoliopsida > Rosales > Cannabaceae > Cannabis > Cannabis sativa. The sequence continues at coordinate 25,890,088 of NC_083605.1, forward strand.
CATTGCCCTATGGCTGGGCAGACGAGGATCTAGACCTCCAGCAGCTAAGATGGCGCTCGTATCTCCTCATCTTCCAGGTTTTACTTACTTCAGGTATATCTCTCTTCCTTTTTTCTATTTAAAGCCCAGCAGTTTGTTTCCAGATTATCTTTCACCTGTATTTTTTTCTACTTTTGTTCTTTTATCTTTCTCTTTTCTGTACCTACCCATGGCTAACTTACCTACTTCCCAATCCACCCACTTAACCGCTGAAGAAGCTCTTGTCCACGATTTCGACCATGTTTCCATACATCCAGAACCTCAGTCCCAGTCCTATTGTTTGGTTGTTAAGATCTTGTCTCCCAAAACTTTGAAAATTGATTGGATTCAGAAAGCTATGAACGAAGCCTGGGTTGCCCGATGCCCCTTCACGTTCTCTGAAGACCATTCAGGCCTTTTCCTGGTCCAGTTTGGCTGTGAGGGTGATCGTAGAAGGGTCATGGAAGGCCAGCCATGGCACTTTGATCGATCTCATGATAATTGCTATCCCTGATGGTTTTGACACCATCCTTCCCTCTCAACTTCGATACATTCCTCTCTGGGTTCAGGTCCATTTTCTTCCATTTGGGTCTCGATCCTATGGTCTGGCACAGTTTGTTGCCGATGCTATTGGTGATCTCATTGAGGTCCATCTCATTTCACTCTATGATTCTGTCACTCCCTTTATGCGTGTTCGTGTCCTTCTTGACACCACCAAGCCCCTCCACCGTGGAATGAACGTCCGTATTAGGAAACTATCCCTCACTAAGTGGCTGAAGTTCCTTTACGAGGGTATCCAAAACTACTGCTATCATTGTGGTAAGCTTGACCACACTTTCAACAAGTGTGATAAGTTTCTCCATCACTGTGACCACCATCCTTTTCCTCCCAGCTTAAGCTAAAAGGATGCCATCCGGGCCCCTGCCAAATCCATCTATAAGAAGAGTATCTTCGAACTGTCCAACTCCATTCCTTTTGAGGAACAACCTTCCCTTTCCAACCTTGGTCACCATAGCCTTCAAGACCAAACAAACCGGTTCATTGTGCCTACCATGCCTGCCACCTTCCCTACTACTGCTACTTCCTCTCCATCCCATAACTTTCTCCAACTCACCACTGCTCCTACTTCCAACATTACATATTCCACTCAGTCTCAAACTGTGCACTCCACCCTCCACTGCTCTCTCCCAACTCACCCCATTATGACTACCACCACCCTTCCCACCACTTCCAAAGGCAAAGCACCCATGTACCCACAGCCATCCCTGGTTTCTCTGAGCAGCCCGCCTTTCTCCAGTGTCCATATCAATGATTCCCCTGCTATCCCTTCCTCCACCAGGAAAAGGTCTTTTGCTAGGCAGACCTGTCAAGTTGGCTCTTCGGTTCGCAGCATGCTGAAAAGAGCCCGAGCCTCTCACTCTGACTTTGCTGTTGTTCCATCTATGTCTGACAACGAGGAAACGGCGGGTGTTGCTCAGCAACCCCGCCGAGAAAAATGAGTCTCATTAGTTCATTGTCTAAAATAGCAGAGGAGGATTTTCTTCCATCTAAAATAGTTCATTGTCTATCCTAAGGGTGCAGAGATACTCCAGGAGAACTAGACTATAGAACCATAATATCAGAAAAGAAAACCTCAAAACTGAGAGTTGTCACTTCCGATGCACTATTAGAACACCTACAAAATAAAGAGAAAGAAAATTAATACATAATAAATATTTAATAAAAAATAAAATTTCCCTTACAAATAAAATAAAACAAAATATAAAATTTTATATAAATAGTCACATAGAATTCTTTAATGTAAAATATTAGAACTTATCTATTCTCTTCTCCATTGCTAACGGTAACTACACTACATTTGATGTGTTATTATTAAATAAAACTGACCTTACAAAATTAAAACTAGCCATATAATAATTTTACAAAACTAAAAACTAGCCATGTTAGCCTTATAAAACTAAAATTAGTCATACTGACCTTACAAAAGAAAACTAGCCATATTGGTCATACAAAAAAACTAGCCACATTGACCTTATAAAATCAGAAAAACAAGACACTTACAAAACTAGACATATTGCCTTACAAAATATTAATTACAATAGTTAGAAAAAAATTAGATGTTAACACAATACTAATAAAAGCTAATCAAAATATGAAGAGAATTTTAAATTAATCAATATAATAAATAAAATATGATTGCCAAAAAGCCACATATAAAATAATAAATTAGTTAAAAATAATAAGACAAATAATATAGGATAATTGAGAATTAAAAGATACATATATTTATTCAAAAAAAGATATTACATACATAAGGTATTTGTAGATCAAACAAGTAATAAAATTTATAAAAAAAAAATTAACATTAATAGACATTTAATAAAATTATTTTACCATAAGTTAAAACTGTAATTTGATTAGTAATAATAATTAAATTGCATGAAAATTAATACCAAAATTTAAAATCGAGATTTTATAAATCATTATTATAAAATTTCAAAGCTGACACAAGAGAAGAAAACCTACTATAAATATAATATTTTAAAAAATAAATGATAATAAAGAAAGACAATTAATATTTAAAATAATTAAGAAGCTACCAATTTTTTTGATTGGTTTATGGAAGTGTTGGCAGTAGGCAATATGGGGTTAGTTGAAGAAGCTGTATGGCTGGTTGGGCAATTTGAAAGGCTCAGAATGATATGCTTTGGAATGGTAAACGTTGTAGTCCTGCTGATGTTGTTTGGATGGCTCGTACCACTCTTCGACAATGGACGTGTGCTCAGTCTAAGAGGCTGGACTCGATTTCCCTGGCCTCTAATCGAACTGACACAAGAGAACACTAGTCCAAAATGAATGCTCGAAAGTTAAAAATTAATGTGGATGGGGCGGTTTTTGAAGACACAAATGAGGTTGGGACTGGTTTTGTCGCACGTGGCTGTGATGGCCGATTAATTGAGGTGTTTTCAACTATTTCTTCTGTCAGTTGCCGATCCGAAATTCCAGAGGTTCTAAGTGTCAAAGAGGCACTTAGTTGGATAAAGAAGAATAACAAGTCAAATGTCATTTTAGAGACGGATTGCATCTTAGTTGCTCAAGCTATTCTTAGTTCGGTATCTATGCCTTCTGTTTTTGGTTTATTTGTTCAAGATTGTCAATTTATTTTATCTTCTCTAAGTAATGTTTCTATTGGTCCTGTTAAACTGTCTGCTAACAAAGCCACGCACTGTATGGCACGTGGTGCTTGTTATTGGTCAGGTCGTCGTTTTACTGAGAGTGATGTTCCCCTTACTCTTGAGTCCATTGTTTTAGCATATGTTTCTGTCTAATAAAGATTATTTTTATTCAAAAAAAATATTTAAAATAATTAAGAAAATAAAACTATAAGGAGAAACCCATTTTTATAAAAACTAATTAATAGCAAACAATTAAGGAATTAAATTATTAAAACTTATTGATTATTTGAAAACATAAACATAGCATAGAAATGCTGAATTAAAATAAAAAAAAAATCAATTACATATAAAATATGTACAATTTAAAATTTCGTTTATGAAGGAAAAAATAAAATAAATTTCACAAAAAAACCTCAATCTTCTTTCACCACCTTTAATGATAATTGACCATCCTGCACGTTAGATGCACGACCATCACTAAATTCTAATTACAAGCACAACCATCTCAGGCTACCGGTATAATGACCTCAAGACCACCAAAAAAAATATAATGAAACAGAAAAACTCACAGAATGAGTAAGAAACTACTAAGAAAGTAATATAATGATGGTATTTATAGAGAAAAAAATTATATATATTGTAAAGACCGCTTAGTTTAATTTGAAAATTAGTAGTTAATTATGTTTAATTATGGAAAATTATTTATAGCTATTTAAATAATTATTATGCTGTTATTGTTGAATTCTGAAATGTATTTTATGTCATTTAGTGATTTTCATAATTTTGCATTTCCGGTGCCCGGTAACATGGAACTCGGTGTTTGGCTCAGTACAATCACAACTTAGTATGATAGTATTTTGGCGAGGTCATTTAGACATTGTTAATGTCGGGATTGGCCGGGAATTTAAAATTTCCCAAAAATACCCCTTTAGTGCCTTTTATGTTATTTTAGCATGGAGGGGCAAAATGGTCATTTTGCCCCATTTATGTTTTGTCCTTTAGTGGACTTAGAAATGGAAAATAATGTTAATTGATGTTATGTATTGGCTGAAGTAAAGGTTGTTATTGCATTTCACTCTCATTATTCAAAGATTTCAAAAACTTAGAAAATTAGAAATTTCAAAAGCTCTCTTTCTCTCTCTCTCTCTCTCTCTCTCTCTCTCTCTTTTCGGCCAAGCTTGGGAGCTGCTAGGGCTGGATTTTCTTGCTTGATTCAAGTGATTTTCAGCAAGATCAAAGTAATTCTAGTGGAGGTAAACCTTGCTCTAGCCTCTTTTCTTGTTTCTTGGAAATTTTAGAAGAATTTTATGGTTTGCATGCTTAGTTTAGATTGTTGATGTTGCTGTGATTTTGTTGTTGTTTGCAGAGGTTTAAGCATGATTATTTGAGTAGATTAGAGCTAGTTTGATGCATGTTAATTGCCTTGATTCAAGCTTGGAATTTTTATACTCAAAACTATGGTTTTTCAAAGTGAAAATGTGAAAATAGCTGCTGTAAAGTTTCATTGTGTTTGAATTCGGTTTCTGCAGTTTTTATATGCATGAATATGTAATTTTAATCAAGGTTTGATGCATGGTAGGGTTGTTTAACCAAGTTTGAGTTTTGAACTCAAAGCTTGGAGCTTTAATGGCATTTTTGGTATCTGTGTGTTCTGGACTGTTTTGATACTTTAGTATTGTTCTTTGGGGTATTTAGAACAGGTCTGGAAGGTTTGGTTCAAGTTGGGTTTGAATTGAATGAATTATGAATTTTTGAAGGAACTGGAATTCCAGTTGTGTATCCGGAATTCCAGATGGGGTTCAGGAATTTCTAGAACCGGAATTCCGGTTGTGCAACCGGTCTGCCGGTTGGGAAATTTTAAGGAACCCTAGATTTTCTCGTTTTTATGTTATTTGGGGTATTGCCATGCTTTTTATCGATAGGGAAACTTTTAGTTTCTAGTTTAAGTCCCCGGGAAGTGATTTAGCATATCACTTATTAGTGTTGTGATTGTTATGGTTTAGGAGCCTGTAAACCGCCGCGCAGTTCGTTCCAGTCAGGTTGACCGGCACACCTGAATTCGGAATCCAGGTAAGATTAGTATAACAGTATGCATATGTATTACATGTTTAGCGTGCATGTAGGAAGCCTGTTAGATTACATTAGATATGTATGTTGGCTTCGAACCATTCGACTGTGTCACATCGGTACAGGCTAGAGTATGACTAGCAGCTGGAGTATGACCAGTGTATCGAGTATAGGCTGACACTGTATCACATCGGTACAGGCTAGAGTAGGACTAGCAGCTGGAGTATGGCCAGTGTACCGAGTATAGGCTGATACTAGGGTTGGTGGTTCTGTAATATTTGACGTATCACATCAGTACAGGCTAAAGTATGACTAGCAGCTGGAGTATGACCAGTGTACTGAGTATAGGCTGATACTGTAACACATCGGTACAGGCTAGAGTATGACTAGCAGCTGGAGTATGACCAGTGTACCGAGTATAGGCTGTTACTTGTCAATAGTACCGTCTTATGAACGTTCAGGACTCAGTATCGTGTGGGACACGGCAGTTAGGGTTATGGTCACGGGTATGGGCGTCTGATCATAACTCGGGATTTATGTATGATAATTGATTATGCTTTTCTTACGGAGTCTGTCGACTCACATTGCTATGTTTATGTGTAGGTAAGGGCAAGGCTAAGGCTGAAGAACTGTGAGAGCGAGCCGGTGAAGATTGTACATGTCGGGGCGGTTAGGCCTGGAGCGTACGATCCTCGGGACAGTAAGGCATTTTGTAATTAGTCGCTAGGCGACAAGTATTTTGTTTAGTCAGTAAACTTTTGTAAAATGTTTTGTAATCGGGATCCCGAGTATTTTTCTATAAATATTTTATGAGTTTAATGAAAAAGCAAAAATTTTAATTAATCACGATTTCCATAAACCTCGTTGATTAGCAACGAGCTGCACAGTATGTTTAAAAATCACGTAATACGCCTATGCTAGTTTGGGTGTTACAATTTTGTATCAGAGCTGCCAGGTTGTCTTCCAAAGATCGTCACGACATGTACAATCATCATCAGCAGTTAGCTCATTCTACGGTTCAGTAAGCTTTTATTGCTTTAGTAGCTTATTTAATTAATGTGAAATAAGAAAAGCCTGATAGGAAGCATGTTAGTAGCCTGATAGTAGAATAGGCGCATGTTTTTAATTTCCAAATTAAGCGGCATTAGTAAGCTCTCTTTGATCATGACCTGATGTGCCAACTCTTGGTTTCGCAGGCTGTTTAGACTAGATGGACGCCAGGCGAAACACCAGGAGTCAGGGCAACTCAGTCGGGTCAAATCAAGGTAAAGGGGCTCAGTCTCCCCTAAATGCTAGGGGCCGTGGTAGAGGTCCCAGGGGCAGGGCTCGTGGTCGGGGTGATGAGAACCCGCCACAGGCTGCCCAAGCCGATCAGGAAGCCCAGAATTGGGAAACTAGGTTTGCTGAAATGCAAGCCAGGATAGAGGAGCAAAATCTTGAGATACAGAGATTGAGGCAGCAGGGGGCTCCTGCAGTGCCTGAGCTAGAAGTTCCAGTGGCACCCGCCCCTGTTGCTGTTGCTAAATTTATAATCACTACGCAAGTATACGCAATCAAGTAGTAAACTCACACAGGTGAGGTCGAACCACAGGGAATTGGACTAATTACTACTAAATTATACTATTGATTCTATCTGGTAAAAGAATACTCTTTATGAATTAAATAAAACAATTCAGAAAATTAAAACTAACAAAAGGAAGATTAATCAAGATAAGAAAATAGGGAGACGAATCCTGTTGTTAAGTTACCAATGTTAATGTTTAAATGCTATCCTTCTCTTGAAGTGAATGACAGATTATGAATTAACCTAGCTCTTTTCAGATCTTCTAGGTTCTAAATCTCATGCTCTCTAATTAATCTCTTAATTAAACTAACATGAAATCAGCATTAAGCAATAATCTAAATGTCACAAAGGCTATGTAAATACTTTCGTTTCACATCAAAACCTAGACTATCCAATTTTAGCATTCTCAATTCTCACTTTTCAGATTTTGAATTAAGATCATAAAACATGTAAAAGGTGATCAATCTTGCACATGGAAATTAAACACAAATATGAATAGTATTCACAATCAAGATGGAGGAATGGCAATTAATCATTAACTAGGAAAAACTTAAACAACATTCATCATTCTCCCTAAATAGGAGTTTAGTTCAAAGCATCCATAATCAAATCCATAATTAACATTGAAATAGAAAAGAACATAGAAAAATTAAAGAGAAGAGAAAGAACTAGTTGAAGCAATCGATTCGGGTCGCCACAAGCCGCTCTTCTAGCCTCCTTCTTTGTTTCTAGGGTTCCAATTCTGAATCCCCTCTAATTTTCACGAAACCTTACTATTTAAACCAATTCTCATCTTTAAAATTCGTGAAATTACGAAACTGCCCAAAAATCCCGTCATAAGGGTCCCCGTCGCGACTGGCAAAGCCCCCGTCGCGACGGGAGTTCAACTTCGAATTTCTTGAAAACTTTCTGCCAGTTCCCGTCGCGACTGGCAAATTCCCCGTCGCGACGGGAACAGGCAGCGACACCAATCTTGGTTTTTCTTCTCGATTCTTTCACCATTTTTCCTCAATTCTTGTACATACTTTCTTTAAATGCCCGAGGACCTGAAACAAAAGAATCAAGCGTAATATAGCCCTAAAACTAGAAACAAAGAGTGAAAACTAACCGAAATATGACCCGAATCTTAGACTAATTTTAGCCTAACAAATTCCCCCAAACTAGATTCTTACTCGCCCTCGAGTAAGATAAATACTACTAACTACTAATCTACTAACTACGCTATGAGATAATCATAATACTACTGCCTCATGTGTTGTTCTCTTCTATTGCGCAAACTAGAATTTCAATTCTACCAACTCTAACAATTAATTTAGATGCTCAGTTTATAACACTATGCACAACTGCAAAAATTTATTCAAATGTGAAACATTGTTATAAAAGTTTTACTCTTTCTAACAGTTCCACAACCCGATAACTCATAAGCTTGCATGCTTACCTCTCTCCACTAATGTTGACAACATCCTTTCGGAATCAATAGGACTTTTTGAGGTTTAGAGAGTATGGCTTAGATCTTTAGAAAATGAAAAACAATTTTGGCTTAAGATATCATAAGCACAAAAATAACCCACAAGCTTCTTCTAATTTCAAATTTCCCAAAGTGTTCCCACAACTAACCAAGATTGAGAATTTTTTTTTCTTTTCCCAACATCACTGAATTTTATTATCTTTCTTGAATCATATATATATTTTTTTTCAATATATTCTTTTTCAGTGATATTGATCTTACAACTTATATTTTTTTTTCTCAATCTTGCACGTTTTTTTTCTCTATCTTCTCTCACACCATGCATTTTGCTCCCCCAAACTAATTATATAGCTTATGGTATCATTGATAAAATAGTGAGGACAAAATTTAATAGTGTGGATACATATTTCGATTCAACAGGTGAAGAATAAAACAAGTTTAGGCTCAAGAGGGTTAACTAAGGATAATCATTTCATGGTAGGCTTGAAAGGCTCAAACTATCCAACAAATGCCTAAATCATATTCCTATTGAATGTTGTCAAGGATTTCGCCTCAAAAGAATAAGACATGCAAGTTCTAAGCTATTCAGTCAATCTTACCACAAACCATAGTAAAACAATTATAACATATTTCACAGATCATCAAATTGCATTCTTACACATGTTATACAAGCATCCAAACTAATCCAAAGAGTTAACAAAATTAAGCACACAGTTATTTTGCAATTTCAGAGCACATTACAATAAACAGCAGCACACAATTATCTTTTAGCTTATTGCCATCCTTAACTAAAACAGAAAAAAAAACTAACACAGAAAATTAAAGTGCAAAAAATAAAATTTTTAATCTCTCCCCCCAAACTAAATATGACATTGTCCCCAATGTGTTAAAATAAAATTGTGGTTGAGAGATACTTACCTGCGCACCACATCAACAAGCGGTTGACGCCCGTAATAAGCGTCATGTTGGACAACTTGAAAGTTGTTTTTAAAAATGCCCTCAAGCTTGGCATGTAATGAGTTTGAACCAAAAACCACACCAACAACACAAGACTTTCGATGATGAGCTTGGGGAGAAGCCTTTCGAAGCTCGTAGAGGATATAATATGGTGTTGATGAAATATATGGATCCATTGGTGGTTTGTTTGTCAATATCATTGATGCAGTTGAATCAATGATGTCATGTTCTTCCTCATCCTCCAATGTCACAGTTTCAACACTTTCATCTAACAACCCTTCTTCTTGTTGCTCACTCTTCACTTGGCTATCCATACCCTCACTTATGATTTCATATTCAATGATTTACTTTTCACAAGGATCTTGATCTTCAACTGTAGGCTCATTATCTTCCTTGTATTCAAATAATGACCCTTCTTCATTGTACCAACAACTCTCATAACTTTCATCATTGGAGTTATTACATTCTGAATCATGAGTCATTGAATTATCACATAAAGATCTCACCATGTCAGTTAAGCGATTAATCTCTCCTGGAAGTGATTGTAGAAGTGATAGTAGTTGCTCCTCTTTTTCTGTTTGTTGGGATGAATTTGGGCAATAAGGTGGGTATTGGTGACTCCAACCCTGAAGTGATGGATTCCAATGCCAATCGTAATCAAAATCTGCCATGTTATTCAATAGATCTATTACGTCATAGCCTCTCATTAATAGAGGCGCTCCAGTTGCCTCTGCTCCATACTCAACCCAACTTCTTGTTTCATCGTTAAGTCCATTATACAAGAGCCATGTAAAACATCCACTTGAGAAAGTGGGATAACATCTCTCTCCAAGCTCTTTAAATCTCCTCCAAGCAGAATAGAATGGTTCATTGTGTTGTTGGACAAAATCATCAAGATATAGCATCTGGATTTATCTTGCAGTTCAAACTCATAAGTAAAACATTAGTAAAATTAAAAAAATAATAAAACTAAATTAGTACTAAAAAGATAAAAAAAAAAATTGAAACAACAAAATTAATACTAAAACTAAAAAGAAAAACCAAATTAGAAAAAAAAAATTTAATTTTTAATAATATTACAAAATTTAATCTAAAAGAAACAAATTAGAAATAAGCAAAAGAATTAACCAAAGTAGAAGTTAGTATAATTTTATGTAATATTAATCTTTAAACAATTCCCCGGCAACGGCGCCAAAAACTTGTTGCTAAATTTATAATCACTACGCAAGTATACGCAATCAAGTAGTAAACTCACACAGGTGAGGTCGAACCACAGGGAATTGGACTAATTACTACTAATTATACTATTGATTCTATCTGGTAAAAGAATACTCTTTATGAATTAAATAAAACAATTCAGAAAATTAAAACTAACAAAAGGAAGATTAATCAAGATAAGAAAATAGGGAGACGAATCCTGTTGTTAAGTTACCAATGTTAATGTTTAAATGCTATCCTTCTCTTGAAGTGAATGACAGATTATGAATTAACCTAGCTCTTTTCAGATCTTCTAGGTTCTAAATCTCATGCTCTCTAATTAATCTCTTAATTAAACTAACATGAAATCAGCATTAAGCAATAATCTAAATGTCACAAAGGCTATGTAAATACTTTCGTTTCACATCAAAACCTAGACTATCCAATTTTAGCATTCTCAATTCTCACTTTTCAGATTTTGAATTAAGATCATAAAACATGTAAAAGGTGATCAATCTTGCACATGGAAATTAAACACAAATATGAATAGTATTCACAATCAAGATGGAGGAATGGCAATTAATCATTAACTAGGAAAAACTTAAACAACATTCATCATTCTCCCTAAATAGGAGTTTAGTTCAAAGCATCCATAATCAAATCCATAATTAACATTGAAATAGAAAAGAACATAGAAAAATTAAAGAGAAGAGAAAGAACTAGTTGAAGCAATCGATTCGGGTCGCCACAAGCCGCTCTTCTAGCCTCCTTCTTTGTTTCTAGGGTTCCAATTCTGAATCCCCTCTAATTTTCACGAACCCTTACTATTTAAACCAATTCTCATCTTTAAAATTCGTGAAATTACGAAACTGCCCAAAAATCCCGTCATAAGGGTCCCCGTCGCGACTGGCAAAGCCCCCGTCGCGACGGGAGTTCAACTTCGAATTTCTTGAAAACTTTCTGCCGGTTCCGTCGCGGCGGCAAATTCCCCGTCGCGACGGGAACAGGCAGCGACACCAATCTTGGTTTTTCTTCTCGATTCTTTCACCATTTTTCCTCAATTCTTGTACATACTTTCTTTAAATGCCCGAGGACCTGAAACAAAAGAATCAAGCGTAATATAGCCCTAAAACTAGAAACCAAGAGTGAAAACTAACCGAAATATGACCCGAATCTTAGACTAATTTTAGCCTAACAGTTGCCCAGGCTGAGATAGTGGTAGCGGCAAACAGAATGGAACCCTTGTATGAAAGCTTCCAGAAGCAAGCACCTCCGATTTTTCTGGGAGGTCTAGATGTCATGAAAGCCGAGCAATGGCTAACGGTGATAACCAAGATACTGAATTTTATGGGTGTCACCGGAAATGACAGGGTGGTGTGTGCCACCTTCCAGTTCCAAGAAGACGCTCTAGTCTGGTCGGACATGGTGTCTCAGATTCATGATGTCACCACCATGACCTGGGAAAGGTTCCAAGAACCCTTCAATGTGAAGTATTATAATGAGGCAGTTAGAAGTGCCAAGAGAAAAGAGTTCACCCACCTGACCCAGTGGGAAAACATGAGCGTTACTGAGTATACCACCCAGTTCAATCGCTTGGCGAGGTTGGCCTTGGGGATAGTGCCAACCAATTTCAGCAAGAAGGAAAAGTATCTGGACGGGTTAAATGTGAAGATCAAACATGATCTTATGATCACCACCGACGACAAGACCACCTATGCTGAGATGGTGGAGAAGGTACTGCGAGCTGAGGGCGCAGTTGGATGTATGTCGGAGTCGGCTAGTACTCCAGTGAGTGGCGGGGCTCCTACCCCTCCTGCATCAGGATTTAGCAGGGGAGGTAGTGGTTTGGCCACGAACCAGAAGAGGAGACACGGCATCCGGTGGCTCGGGGAAGAACAAGAGGTTTCGAGGGAACCAGAATCGAGGCGGTCGTCAGGGTAGTGCTGAGACTCGTTATTCCTACCCGGAATGTCCCATTTGTAAGAGGCATCATTCGGGTGAGTGCAAAGGTCAGGGATGCTTTCAGTGTGGCATGCCCGAACATTATAAGAGGGATTGTCCCCAGCTCCGATCAAAGGCACCTAGGGCTCCGGCGAGACCTACTCCAGCTAGGGTGTTCGCCATCACGCAGGCTGATGCAGATGCCAGTCCCTCCGTTGTAACAGGTCAGCTCTCGGTTAATAACTCTTTTTACTCAGTGCTGTTTGATTCTGGGGCCACACATTCTTATGCGGCAGCCAGAATCTTTAGAAAATTGGATAGACCGTGTGATAGTTATGAATCAGGGTTTGGAACCCTTTTACCTGGCGGAGAGTTAGTTATCTCCAAAAGGTGGATTAGGTCTATGTCGATCAAAATAGATGGTAGAGAGTTAAGTGCTGACTTGTTAGAGATGAGCCTAGTAGAGTTCGATATTATTTTAGGAATGGATTTCCTATCTAAATACTCAGCTAGTATTGATTGCAAGAGGAAGATGGTGATCTTCCAACCGAAAAGTGAAGAACCATTTGTGTTTGTTTGTTCAGTTCGGGGATCTCGGATCCCGATGATTTCGGCCATGTCAGCTAAGGAATTACTGCATGGAGGTTGTTTAGGGTTTCTGGCCGTGGTGATGGACACCACTTGGCCAGATACCATTCGGCCAGAGGACATCAAGGTGGTTCGGGAATTTCTAGATGTTTTTCCCGAAGAACTTCCAGGGTTACCACCTCAGCGGGAGATTGATTTCGTTATAGATTTGGCACCAGGAGTGGAACCGGTTTCCAAGGCACCGTATAGAATGGCTCCAACTGAACTTAAGGAATTAAAGATTTAGCTTCAGGGGTTGCTTGACATCGGGTTTATTCGGCCTAGTGTGTCACCGTGGGGAGCCCCGGTTTTGTTCGTCAAGAAGAAAGATGGAACTATGAGGATGTGTATCGATTACAGAGAATTAAACAAGCTAATAGTGAAGAATAAATATCCACTACCTAGGATCGATGATCTGTTCGATCAACTTCAGGGGAAGACGGTCTTTTCCAAGATTGATCTCCGATCGGGTTATCATCAGTTGAAAATCCGAGAGGAGGACATTCCAAAGATGGCTTTCCGTACTAGGTATGGACATTACAAATTCTTGGTTATGTCGTTTGGACTAACCAATGCTCCTGCAGCATTTATGGATTTGATGAATAGGATATTCAAGGATTTCCTCGATATCTGTGTTATCGTGTTTATCGACGATATCCTTGTGTACTCTCAATCAGAAGAGGAGCATGAGTTACATCTTCAGATGGTATTGCAACGGCTTCGGGAACATAAGCTTTATGCCAAATTCAAGAAATGTGAATTTTGGCTATCTCAGGTGTCTTTCTTAGAGCACATTGTTAGCAAAGATGGGATCAAGGTGGATTGTTACGAAAATTATGTTTATACGCAAGTGCATGCAATCAAGTAGTATCTCACGCAAGTGAGGTCGAACCACAGGGAATTGGATTAAGTACTACTAAACTATACTTATGATTCTATTCCGTAAAATAATAAGATTGCAATTTGAAAGTAAATAACTCAGAAATTAAAGAGAAAATAAACGAAGATTAATCAAGATGAGAGATTAGGGAGGTGAATCCTGTTGATAAGCTACCTATGTTAATACCTAATTGCTATCCTTATCTCAATGTGAATGACAGATTATAAATTAACCTAACTCTTTTCAGATCTTTTAGGTTCTAAATAATATGTTCTCTAATTAACTTCTTAATTAAATCAACACAAAATCAGCATTAAGCAATAATCTATTAGTCACTGAGGCTATGTAAATACTTTCGTTTTACATCAGAACCTAGACTATCCAAATTTTAGCATTCTCAATTCTCACTTTTCAGATTTCGAATTGAGATCATTAAACATGTAAAAGGTGATCAAACTTGCACATGGAATTAAACACAAATAAAGATAGTATTCACACATAAGATGAAGGAATGGCAATTATTTATTAACTAGACATAAACTTAAACAACAATCATCATCCTCCCTTATTGGGAAATTTAGTTCATAATAACTCTAAAAACATCCATGATTAATTCAGAAATAAAAACAAACATAAAGAAGAATTAAAAGGGTAAAAGAAAGAAACTAGAAGGTGATATCGCTCCGGGTCTTCAAGATAGCTTCCTCTCCACTTGCCTCCACTATTAGGTCTGTTTTTGCTTACCCTTGACCTTCAATGTCGTATTCCTTATATAGGGATGAGTGGTGTGCCTCCAATTGAGAGAAAAATCAAAATTAGGTCAAATCTGCGATTTCCGTACCTAGTCGCGACTAGCATTTAAGCTGGTCGCGACTACAGGCAAAACTCGAAAAACCGAGTTTCTGCCAATTCTCGAAGTCGCGACCAGGGTCGCGACCAGGAAAAAGGGTCGCGACCTGGCTCTCTGGAGGTCGCGACTACTGATGCGTCTGGAGCCGAATTTTCCAATTTTTTTCCAAGTTTGTCCCAGTTTTTCGCCATTTGACTGAATTCGAACTTTAACACCCCGGGAACCTGAAATAATGAAAATCAAGCGTAAAACTGCTCCAAAAGACACCAATAGACGAGATAATGCTAACTTTAAAGACCCGAAACATAGGCTAATTATAACCTAACAAAATCCCCCAAACTAGATTCTTACTCGCCCCCGAGTAAGATAAAAAAAAAACTAACTACGCTATCAGATAATTACTACGCTGCTGACTCATGCTCTGTTTTCTTCCTTGCATAAACTAGAATTTTGATCCTACTAACTCTAACAATTAACTCGGATGCTCAATTAATAACACTATGTACAACTGCAACAATCTACTCAAATGTGAAACATTGTTATAAAAGTTTTACTCTTTCCATTAATATCACAATCTGATAACTCATAAGCTTGCATGCTTACCTTTCTCCACTAATGTTAACAGTGTTCTTCGAAATCATTAGGTATTTTCAAGGCTTAGGTAGTATGGCTCAGATATTCAGGGATAGGCAAAAGACAATTCTGGCTCAAGATATCATAAGCACACAAACAGAACCCACAAGCTTCTTACTTTTCTTTTTCAATACCCCATAGTGTTCCCACATTTACCAAGATTGAGAGAAGATATATTTATTATTTTCCAACATCACTGAAATCATATACTTTACTTTTTTTTTTTTGAACACATATTTTTACTTTTTCATTGTTTTTTTTTTTCATATTTTTTCAGTGACATTGATTTACACAATTTTTTTTTCTTCTCAATCTTACAAATTTTTCTCCCTCTCACTATTTCCTCACACTAAATGTTTCTCCTCCCCCAAACTAATCATGTAGCTTATGATATCATGGATAATCATGGTGAAAACAAAAATTAATAGTGTGGTTGCAAAATTTCAAATCAGTGGGTGAAAAACACAACAGGTTAAGGCTCAAAAGGGTAACTAGGGATACACATTATTACGGTAGGCTTGGAAGGCTCAAACTATCCAACAAATGCCTAAGTCATATTCCGATTGAACACTATCAAGGATTTCGCCTCAAAAGAATAAACACGCAAGTTCTAAGCTATCCTGTTAATCTTACCACAAACCATAGTAAAACAGTTATAAAAATTTTCGCAAATTGAGTAAGTACAATTAAACACAGGTTTCTAAGCATCCAAACTAATCCAAAGAGTTAGCAGAATCAAGCACACAGTTATTTTGCAATTTCAGATCACATCACACTAATCAGCAGTATACAACTATCATCAAGCTTATTGCCATTCCTTAACTAAAGCAAAAAAACTAAAAACAGAAAATTAAAATGCAGTCTCTCCCCCCAAACTAAATATTACATTGTCCCCAATGTATACAGTAATATGCAGAGAGAAGAAACTTACCTGAGACCCTTTCAGAAAGGGTTGGGCGGTGGCGGCCAGTCATAGGGATAAAACCGAGGAGGTTGTGCTAAATAGTTCGGGTCATCAATCCCAATATTCATTCTGTTGATAAGAGAGTTGAGTTGCTGAACTTGTCCCTCATCATAAATACTCCTTTGCACCATGTATTGTTGCATGTGGTTGTTCTGCTGAATTATATAACTGAGCTGTGCATGAGTGTATTGTGTTGTAGGATCAATGGGCCCAGGCAATTGTAGGAGTTGCTCCTCTTCTTCTTCAACACTAGGCTCATGTTGCCGCCTACGCCCTTGCGGTGCATTAGGTGGTGGCTGGCCATAGGGGTGTGGCTCTTTCAGCCTGTTGACAAAGGCGATGTCCATCTTGCGAAGTGGCAACACCGTGTTGTCATATTCTAACTGGGGAACTTCATATGCCCCGCAGAGTTCTGTGATAACTCCTGCCAAACCAAAACCACCTCCCGTGGCTCCTTGCACGATCTGCTCAATGCTTTGCCTTATGACTTGTCCAATGTTAATGTTGTACCCCTTCATTATGGCGTACACATATTTCAGGCGATCCATTTGGACATCGGAAAAATGCTTGTTGGGCACTAATCGAGCACTCACAAAGTACAGCCATGTTTTTGCCACCGGGTTCAGCTCACACCGGTATAGAATATTTGGCGACCCCTCGGTGCCATCATTGTCATGGAACCTCAACCCAGGAAATCCCACTGTCTCTGCCACATCCACCATATCAAACTGCTCTTCCTCCTCAATAATTCGGAGGCGTTGTTCCTCCCTAGTGTAATCTGGGACAGAGAACATCACATTGAATGCATTAGTAGTGGCGGGAACTTTCTTTCCACGCACCTTGACTTCCCCATTCCGGCGGTCGGGCCAATTCGCAAGGAACTCACAAGCCATAGTAACATTAGCTCGACCCCGAGTATCTACAAAGCTTCCCCACTTCATTCTTTCTATTTGAGCTCTGATTGTTTCAAACCGAGGTTGGCCCCTCAAGGGATTTTCCGGGAATTCAATACCCCGATCTTCAATATAAGCCCTATTCTTTAACCTCACGAAGCGATTGTGGGCCTCGATATTTCCAAAGCGGGTTCTATCAAAACCCGTTGGTGGTGGGTTTGAAGACGAACCCTCCTCTACATTCCTAGTCCTCTTTGGTGCCATGTTCTCTTTTTTTTTTTTTTTCGAAACTTTTTTTTTTAAAAAAAAAAAATTGGGCAGCACTTCCCCTTAAATTTTCTCTATCCCGAAAATAAAAATTCACTCAAACAATATTCCCAAACACTCAATACCACAATACAATAATGACAAACCCAATATCAACAATAGTTTTGCACAACACACATTTATATCACTCAAAATCTAAAAAAAATTTTAATCAAATTCTTTAAAGAATGAAGAAAGTGATACTTACAAACCCGAAAAAGCTTTACTCCACCTCCATTGTTGAATGTTCTTGAAAGCTTGAGGTTGAAGTTGAAGACAATGGTGATTTTTGGATTTGGGCTATTATGGGTTATTTTTGGTGTGGGTTTTGATGATATGTGTAGATTGTTGAGTGAAATTGGGTTTTTGAATAGTTTGGGTTTAAGAAATTTGAGAAAAGATGAAAAGATTGAAGATTGGAGATGAAAAATTGAATTTTTGAGATGGAAAGAGGATAGGGTCGGCTGAGAGGATTTGAAATTTTAAATTAGTTGGTGTAGGGTTGAATGAGGGGGAAAGTTTGTATTTATAGAAATTTTCGTGAGCAAGTCGCGACTTGGCCTAAGGCTAGTCGCGACTAGCTTACGATCGAATTTTATGCCTCTCTGGAAAATCAAGAAGTCGCGACTGGGGTTGCGACCTGGAAAAGAGGTCGCGACTTGGCCAAAGGCTAGTCACGACCACTGGGCTCCAGGTCGAAAAAAAATATTTTTTTTTCACGCTTTTCACGATTCAATTAAAAAGAAATAATGTCTGGTACTAATCTAAAAATTGAAAATACTAACAATACTAAAGCATACTAAAACATAATCAAAAGTCTAACGAAAAATACTTGGGTTGCCTCCCAGAAGCGCTGTCTTTATCGTCATACAGCTGGACGCTGAGCCTTGCACTTCAAAGTGGCGCCAAGATCATGGCGGACTTGGCTTGGTCAAATTGACCTCCCAAGTAGAGCTTTAAACGCTGTCCATTAACTTTGAAAGTTGCTGGACTTTCACCTTTTAACTCCACCGCTCCATAAGGAAACACCTTGATCACCGTGAATGGTCCTGACCACCTCGACTTCAACTTTCCAGGAAACAGTTTCAGCCTTGAATTAAAGAGTAACACTTGTTGCCCTGGTTGAAACTCTTTCCGTACTAGACCTTGATCGTGCCACTTTTTAGTTCTCTCCTTGTATATCTTTGCGTTTTCATAGGCTTCGTTCCGAAACTCCTCTAGCTCATTCAGCTGTAACAGTCTTTTCTCCCCTACAGCTTTTAGTTCCATGTTAAGAGTCTTCATGGCCCAAAAAGCTCTATGCTCTAACTCCACCGGTAGCTGACAAGCCTTTCCAAACACCAACCGATATGGGGACATGCCAATCGGTGTTTTGAAAGCAGTTCTGTATGCCCACAATGCGTCATCTAATTTCCTTGACCAATCTTTCCTTGATCTTTGCACTATTTTCTCTAGAATCATCTTAATCTCCCGATTAGAAATTTCAGCTTGGCCATTACTTTGGGGATGGTATGGTAAAGCAGTTCGATGTCGGACACCATATCTTGAAAGAAGTGCTTCAAACTACTTGTTACAGAAGTGACTCCCTTCATCGCTTACTATTGCTCGAGGAGTACCAAACCGAGTAAAAATGTTCTTTTGTAAGAAGCGGAGAACTGTCTTTCCATCATTTTGAGGTGTAGCTGAAGCTTCGACCCATTTAGACACATAATCGACAGCCAAAAGAATGTACTGATTGCTAAAGGATGAAGGAAAAGGACCCATAAAGTCTATTCCCCGCACATCAAACAATTCAACTTCTAAAATTCCTGTTAAAGGCATCTCGTTTCTTCTTGAGATATTACCTATTCGTTGACAACGATCACATGCCTTTACAAAGGTAGTAGCATCCTTGAATAGCGTTGGCCAAAAGAATCCACTTTGCAACACCTTTCCAACTGTTCTATTTCCACTAAAATGTCCTCCACATGGTAAAGCATGACAATGATTTAGGATAGAATACATCTCCTCTTCAGGCACACATCTCCTTATTATCTGATCAGCGCAGTGCTTGTAGAGGATTAGTTCTTCCCAATAGTAATGTTTCACCTCAGAAAAGAATTTCTTCAATTGTTGACGCGAAAGCTCGGGAGGAGTTATTTTTGCAGCCAAGAAATTAACATAGTCAGCGTACCACGGTACCATCAGGTTTTCCCTCACACTAAAGAGTTGTTCATCAGGAAATTGCTCATTTATTTGTACCTCCTTTGTATTCTGACTCTCTTCCAGCTCTAATCTTGAAAAGTGGTCTGCTACCAGGTTTTTCGTGCCCTTTTTATCTTTTATCTCTCAGTCAAACTCTTGAAGTAGAAGTATTCACCGAATCAGTCTTGGTTTTGCATCCTTCTTGGTCATAAGGTATTTGATTGCTGAATGATCTGTGTAGACAATTACCTTATTTCCAATCAGGTAGGGTCGAAATTTGTCACAAGCAAACACTATTGCCAACATTTCTTTCTCTGTAGTGGCGTAATTTAATTGAGCATCATTCAGAGTTCTACTAGCATAGTAGATTGTGTGGAATACTCTGTTAACTCTTTGACCCAAAACCGCTCCAATGGCATAGTCACTTGCGTCGCACATCAACTCAAACGGCAATTCCCAATTTTGGTGAAGTTACTATCGGTGCTGTAATCAATCTCTCCTTTAAAATCTTGAAAGCTTTTAAACAATCTTCTCCAAACTTAAATGGAACACTATTGACAAGTAAGCTAGATAAAGGTTTTGAGATTTTGGAGAAGTCCTTGATAAATCTGCGGTAGAAGCCAGCATGTCCTAGGAAACTCCTCACTCCTTTTACAGAAACTGGAGGTGGCAGATTTTCTATTGTTGAAACTTTAGCCTTATCCACCTCAATTCCTGCCTTTGAAATTTTGTGCCCAAGAACAATTCCTTCTGTTACCATAAAGTGGCACTTCTCCCAGTTTAACACCAAGTTAGACTTCTCGCACCTTGTTAGCACTTTTTCCAAATTTTCCAAACAATGATCGAAGGAAGAACCAAACACTGAGAAATCATCCATAAAAATTTCAATACAAGATTCAATCAAATCTGAAAAGATAGCCATCATACACCTTTGAAAAGTAGCAGGGGCGTTGCACAAGCCGAAGGGCATTCTTCTGAAAGCAAAGGTACCGTAGGGACATGTGAAAGTAGTCTTCTCTTGATCTTCAGGTGCTATAGCTATCTGGTGGTATCCAGAATATCCATCAAGAAAACAGTAATATTCTTGCCCCGCCAATCTGTCTAACATTTGATCAATGAAGGGCAAAGGGAAGTGATCTTTTCTTGTTGCTTTGTTGAGTTTCCTATAATCGATGCAAATCCTCCAACCAGTGACTGTTCTTGTAGGAATCAACTCATTCTTTTCATTCTTGATCACCGTCATTCCACCTTTCTTCGGGACCACTTGCACTGGGCTAACCCACTTACTATCTGAAATAGGATAAGCAACTCCAGCATCCAACCACTTAACTACTTCTTTTCTGACAACTTCTTTCATGGGTGGATTAAGTCTTCATTGAGCATCAATTGTTGGTTTGGCATTGTCTTCCATGAGAATTCGATGCATCACTGTTGAAGGACTGATTCCTTTGACATCACCTAGTGTCCAACCGATGGCCTTATTATGAGCTCGGAGTACCCTCAGAAGTCTATCAGTTTCCACGTCAGAGACAGAAGCTGAAACAATAACTGGCAGCTTTTTATCTTGACCCAAAAATTCATACCTCAAGTGACTAGGAAGCACCTTCAATTCAAGTTCTGGAGGCTTTTCAGTAGATGGCTTTAGCTCTTTTGGAACTGCTCCCAATTCCTCAAAATATCTTCTGTTCAAGGGCCCATAGGAATCAAGCCACTTCACATAACCCATGACCTCTTGTCCTTCTTGCTCCGTCAATTCATCTTCAGTTAGACTTAGTTCAAGAGGATCATCTAGCAGCTTTTTCTCATTCACCATTTCATCAATCAATTCAATGAAGAAACAGTTATCACTTGCCTTTGGGTACGTCATAGCCTTTAGCACATTAAAGACCACTTCTTCTCCTTGGACTCTCAGCTTTAATTCACCCTTCTGAACATCGATCAAGGCTTGGCCAGTTGCCAAGAATGGTCTCCCAAGAATAATTGGGACATTGCTATCTTCTTCCATATCCAAAACGATGAAGTCAGCTGGAAAGATGAACTTGTCAACCTTAACTAACACATCCTCAATGACTCCTCTAGGATGGGCTAGTGATCGGTCCGCCAATTGGAGAGTTACTGTTGTTGGCTTTGCTTCACCCAGCTGCAATCTTTTAAACACCGATAGAGGCATCAAGTTAATGCTGGCTCCCAAGTCACAAAGTGCATTTATTCCCTCAATTTTCCCAATAGTACAAGGAATAGTGAAACTCCCTGGATCTCTGAGTTTAGGAGGGAGTTTCTTCTGTAGGATGGCGCTGCACTCTTCAGTTAGAGCCACTGTCTCATAATCCTCCATCTTTCTCTTCTTTGACAGGATTTCCTTCATAAACTTCACATAACTTGGCATCTGCTCTAAAGCTTCAGCAAAGGGAATGTTAATGTGAAGTCTTTTGAAAACTTCCAGGAATTTGGTGAACTGCTTGTCTAAGCTTGACTTTCTAAGCCTTTGAGGGTATGGTATTTTTACATGGTGATCACTATTAGTTGGTGGAGACTGCTGTGGTTGTGTTTGACTATCAGTAGCCTTTGTTGAAGTGGGTGTTGGGGTTGACATTGGTTGCTCTTCATTCTCCTTTTCTCCATTCACTAGTTGTGGCATTTCAAGACCATCATAACTTTTACCGCTTCTCAGGGTAATTGCTTTTCAGTTTTCTTTGGGGTTTACTTCAGTTGTGCTAGGCAAATTCCCTTGAGGACGGGTTGCTACTTGAGTTGCTAGTTGGCCCATCTGTGTCTGCAGGTCTTTGATTGAAGATCTAGTTTCAGTCATGAATTGAAGCAGTAAATCTGTCTGCAAACTAGAATTTCCACCAGAGGTTTGTTGCTGATTAAACTGTTGATTCTGATTCTGGTTCTGATTTCGTTGCTGATAGAACCCACTGTTTCTTCGGTTATTACCCTGGTTGAACCCATAGTTGTTGTTGTTGTTCTGTAAATAATTTCCAATGGCTTTAGCTTCATCCATTGGCAAATCATCCACAGCAGCTTGACACTCTGAAAAGTGATGACTTCCTCCACATAACTCACAAACAACTTGGGCTTGTTTAGCTTGCCCTGCAATTAGCTTTGTCAATGCCTCAGCTTTGTCTTTTGTCAACTTTGTGATGGCATCAACCTCTAACACACCAGCTACCTTCTTTGATTGACTCCTTTCAGTTGGCCACTGCTGATTGTTTAGAGCCATCTCCTCCAATAGATCATAAGCCTCATTAGCACTCTTCCTCATAAAGGCTCCTCAGAATTTCTTTGCATCTATTAAAGTTCTAGTGTTTCCTACCAACCCATTGTAGAAGTTGTGGACCAGCATCCACTTCTCTATACCATGATGAGGGCACTTTCTGATCAGATCTTTAAACCTCTCCCAAGCCTCATGGAGAGATTCATTATCTTGTTGGCAGAAGTTATTGATTTCTCCTCTCAGCTTTGCAGACTTGGCTGGAGGAAAGAACTTTGACAAGAATTTCGTTGCCAGATCATTCCAGGTGGCGATAGAGTTGGGTGGCAAGGAGTTTAGCCAACTCTTGGCTCGTTCTCTAAGAGAGAATGGGAACAGTCTCAGTCGAATAGCATCATCACTAACTCCATTAACTTTAAAAGTTTCACAAAGTTCCATGAAGTTAGAGAGATGCAGGTTAGGATCTTCAGAAGGGAGGCCACCAAACTGAACTGAAGACTGCACCATTTGAAGTATGGCAGGTTTGATCTCAAAGTTATTTGCATCCACTGCCGGTGGCCTGATACACGACTGCACTCCCGTCAGAGTAGGGAGAATGTAATCTCTCAAGCTGCGGCCATTAGCTTGATCTTCTACTGCGCCACCATTATTTCTGTTATTGCCTCCATTGTTAGCAGCATTAGCAGCCATGATTTCTGAAGTTTTAGCAGTTGCTGAATCTCCCTCTTGCCTCTTGTTCTTTCGGTTTCTCCTACAAGTTTTCTCGATTTCGGGATCAACTGGTAATATCACAGCTTGTCCTTGACGGCGCATACACTTATGATTCCTGAAATAGATCACGAAAATATTGCAAGAAAAAGGTTAGAAAAATCAGCAAGAGAAAATATACCAAAGTAGAAGTTAGTATAATTTTGTGTAATATTAATCTTTAAACAATTCCCCGGCAACGGCGCCAAAAACTTGTTACGAAAATTGTTTATACGCAAGTGCACGCAATCAAGTAGTATCTCACGCAAGTGAGGTCAAACCACAGGGAATTGGATTAAGTACTACTATACTATACTTATGATTCTATTCGGTAAAATAATAAGATTGCAATTTGAAAGTAAATAACTTAGAAATTAAAGAGAAAATAAACGAAGATTAATCAAGATGAGAGATTAGGGAGGTGAATCCTGTTGATAAGCTACCTATGTTAATACCTAATTGCTATCCTTATCTCAATGTGAATGACAGATTATAAATTAACCTAACTCTTTTCAGATCTTTTAGGTTCTAAATAATATGTTCTCTAATTAACTTCTTAATTAAATCAACACAAAATCAGCATTAAGCAATAATCTATTAGTCACTGAGGCTATGTAAATACTTTCGTTTTACATCAGAACCTAGACTATCCAAATTTTAGCATTCTCAATTCTCACTTTTCAGATTTCGAATTGAGATCATTAAACATGTAAAAGGTGATCAAGCTTGCACATGGAATTAAACACAAATAAAGATAGTATTCACACATAAGATGAAGGAATGGCAATTATTTATTAACTAGGCATAAACTTAAACAACAATCATCATCCTCCCTTATTGGGAAATTTAGTTCATAATAACTCTAAAAACATCCATGATTAATTCAGAAATAAAAACAAACATAAAGAAGAATTAAAAGGGTAAAAGAAAGAAACTAGAAGGTGATATCGCTCCAGGTCTTCAAGATAGCTTCCTCTCCACTTGCCTCCACTATTAGGTCTGTTTTTGCTTACTTCTGACCTTCAATGTCGTATTCCTTATATAGGGATGAGTGGTGTGCCTCCAATTGAGAGAAAAATCAAAATTAGGTCAAATCTGCGATTTCCGTACCTAGTCGCGACTAGCATTTAAGCTGGTCGCGACTACAGGCAAAACTCGAAAAACCGAGTTTCTGCCAATTCTCGAAGTCGCGACCAGGGTCGCGACCAGGAAAAAGGGTCGCGACCTGGCTCTCTGGAGGTCGCGACTACTGATGCGTCTGGAGCTGAATTTTCCAATTTTTTTCCAAGTTTGTCCCAATTTTTCGCCATTTGACTGAATTCGAACTTTAACACCCCGGAAACCTGAAATAATGAAAATCAAGCGTAAAAATGCTCCAAAAGACACCAATAGACGAGATAATGCTACCTTTAAAGACCCGAAACATAGGCTAATTATAACCTAACATGGATCCCGGAAAAATAGAATTCGTCAGGGATTGGCCAAGACCGAAGACTGTGACAGAAATTAGAAGCTTCTTGGGTTTAGCCGGGTATTATCGTAGGTTCGTGGAAGGGTTTTCTAAAATTTCAACACCCTTAACCGAACTTACAAAGAAGAATCAGCGGTTTGTCTGGTCAGATAAGTGCGAAGCTAGTTTTCAGGAGCTGAAACAGAGATTGATTACTGCTCCAGTGCTAGCTTTGCCTTCAGACAAAGAGAAATTTGTAGTCTATTGCCATGCATCCAGATAGGGTCTGGGGTGTGTGCTAATGCAAGCCGATCGGGTTATCGCTTATGCCTCCCGTCAATTAAAGGATTATGAACAGCGATACCCGACTCATGATCTAGAGTTGGCCGCGGTGGTTTTTGCATTGAAGATCTGGCGGTATTACCTTTATGGAGAAAGGTGTGAAATCTATACCGACCATAAAAGTCTCAAACATTTCTTTACTCAGAAAGATTTGAATATGAGACAGAGGCGTTGGTTGGAATTAGTGAAAGATTACGACTGTGAGATTCTCTATCACCCTGGGAAGGCCAATGTAGTGGCCGATGCCCTGAGCAGGAAGGGTCCCGGGCAGGTAGCTAGCATGATTCAGATCTCACCTCAGTTAGCTGAAGACATGGTTAGATCCAATATTGAGTTTGTGGTAGGTCAACTTCACAACTTGACGCTGCAATCTGATCTGTTGGAAAGAATTAAAGCCGCTCAGATGAATGATCCAGAGTTAGTGAAAATCAGAGATGAGATTTTGGCTGGTCAAGCCAGGGATTTCTCAGTATCAGACAACGGGATGCTTCTGTATAAAGCCAGGGTTTGTGTTCCGAGTAGTGTGGAACTCAGGAATGAGATCTTTGAGGAGGCTCATTCTACCCCTTATTCTCTGCATCCCGGCACCACTAAGATGTACAAGGATCTTAAACCGTACTTCTAGTGGAGCGGTATGAAGAAGAATTTGGTAGAATTTGTATCGAGATGCCTCACCTGTCAGCAGATTAAGGTTGAACATCAGAGACCAGCAGGGTTGTTGCAGCCTTTAACCCTACCTGAATGGAAGTGGGAAGATATCACGATGGATTTCGTGGTTGGGCTACCTAGAACCACGGGTTTGTTCGATTCCATCTGGATTGTGGTGGATCGATTCACGAAATCTGCTCATTTTCTGCCTGTTAGAACAACTTTTAAAGTGGATCAGTTGGCAGAATTGTATGTTAGAGAGATTGTAAGACTTCATGGGGTACCGAAGTCTATAGTTTCGGATAGAGATCCGAAGTTCACCTCCAAGTTTTGGCAGAGTTTGCAATGAGCAATGGGTACAAAACTGAAATTCAATACAGCGTTCCATCCTCAGACAGATGGTCAGTCCGAAAGGACAATTCAGATATTGGAAGACATGTTACGAGCCTATGTTATGGATTTCAAAGGCTCTTGGAATAAATATCTACCGTTGATAAAATTTTCTTACAACAACAGTTATCAGAGTACGATAGGGATGGCTCCCTATGAACTGTTATACGGTAGGAAGTGTAGATCTCCCATCCACTGGGATGAGACAGGGGAGAGGAAATACCTAGGTCCAGAATCAGTGCAGCGGACCAATGAGGCAATTGAGAAAATAAAAGCTAGAATGCTTGCCTCACAGAGTAGACAGAAAAGTTACGCTGATCCGAAGCGCAGAGATGTTGAGTTCCGAGTAGGGGACCATGTGTTTTTACGGGTATCTCCAATGAAGGGGATCAAACATTTCGGGAAAAGAGGTAAGTTATGCCCTAGATTTACAGGACCTTTCGAGATTCTCGAGAAGATAGGTCAAGTGGCATACCGGTTAGCATTGCCTCCAGCTTTATCAGCAGTTCACAACGTATTCCATGTCTCTATGTTGAGAAAATACGTTTCAGATCCCTCTCATATACTCAGTTATGAGAGCCTTGAATTGCAGCCAGATATGACTTACGAAGAACAGCCAGTGGAGATCCTGGATAGAAAGGATAAAGTCCTTCGGAATAAGACCATAGCATTGGTCAAAGTACTCTGGAGAAACAGCAAGGTGGAGGAAGTTGTTGGGTTTTATGCCCTAAATAAAACTCTTTACAATCTGATTAGTTATCAATATAAGAAATTTGAAGTGATTGATGTTTGGATGAATTCTACATGCTAATGGTTTAATATGTTTTTTACTATTATACACAGAATCAGTTAAATCCAGAACATATGTTTATACAATTACAGTATCGTCAACACAGTGGAATGTGATTGTCATCATATGAATCAAAAGACTTGGTCCTTGTTTCATCAGTGTTATTGGATTTACACTAATGTGATAATCAGCGATGAGGTATACTTACACTTGGAGTAAGTGTTATGTTCTTTCCAGGACATTAGTAAAGTATACTAGTTTCGAATGTATGGAGTATACATTGGACTGGACCGATATTGCAACTAAGTTAAGATATTACAAACTTACCGTTATATATATCTTTCCAAGTCAATATCAGTAGTTGATCTTAAGATTAAAAGAATCTAAATCCTGGTATGCTTGGGCTCAACTCAGGAGTGCTATTCAAGTTCTTTGATTTATTAGTTAAGCTTACTTTTAGGTTAGGGTGATACGTATATTTTGGGAACATGATAGTATGATTGAGTGGGAGTGCTGAACATAAATATGGAATCTATAGCTTCTACTGGTGTATAGAAGTCATGTGATGATTCCCTTCGAGCTTAGCAAATAGAAGTAAATAGATGAGCTCTTGTTTAACTGACTAATTATTAGATCACTAAACACCATTTACAGGTAGCTAAGTTTTTTAAGGGGCAAAATACATTGAGGGGTGAGAACGGTAAAGAAATCCCATCTTCATGTAGATCATCTATATAGAGGATCTTTAAATCACAATAAGATTATAACAATGGTTAAATGAGATAGCATATTGATATCGTGGAACATACAATATGCTCTATATAAGTCTGAGAGTCCAATTCTAAGTTCTAAGAGTGGATTCAACGAAGAATTAATAAGTAGGAATTTACTTGGTAAATTTGGTTCACTTATTGGAAGCTCAGCATATAGATCCATGGTCCCCATTCTAGTTGAGAACATTTTGCTTGTAAGACTCATTAATTGATTCGTGATTGATCAATTATAATTCTAAAGTTAGACTATGTCTAATTTTATGAATTTTCACTAAGCAGGGGTGAAATTGTAAAGAAAAGAGTTTCTAGGTTTATTTATTTATTAATCGACTTTATATGTCTAATTAATAATTAAATTAAATGACAATATTATTTAATAATCTATTTTAGTTATTAAATAATTAGTTTTGGCATTTAAAAGGTTAGAATTGAAAAATTGGCGTTTTTAAGAAAATAGAAATAAAATTTGATAAAACTGCAAAATCAAGTGGGACCCACTACAACACCATGGCCGGCCACTTATTGTGGAAATTCAAATTGATTTTTTCATTATTTTAATGCCAAATAATTCCTAACCTAAACCTAGTAGTTGCCTATAAATAGAAAGTAATGGCTAAGTCAAATCACATGCTTTAACATGCTTGTTCATTAGCTTTCTGACAGAAATTTCTCTCTTCAGAAAAACTGAGCCTTCCCCACTTTCTATACCTGGCCGAAACCCTCTCTTCTCTTTTCCCTTCATCAATTTCGACCCTAGTGAAAGAGTAAGTGCCCACACACAGCAAGCAGTAACTGAATCATAGATTGGAAGACTGTGAAGTATCGAACTTGAAGAAGAAGGACATTCGAGCTCAGATCTTGATTATACTCTGCTACAAAAAGGATACAAGGGTTAGAGATCTGAGCGGAAGGAGACATTAATTCCGCTGCATCAATGTAAGATTTTCTTAACTTTATATGTGTTTAATTTATCGTTTTAGAAAGTTCATATTTAGGGTGTTTAAACAACATACTTGTGAGTAGATCTAAGATCCTGGTAAAATATATTCCAACAACTTGTATCAGAGCCCTGGTAATTGATTTACTTGCATGAAATTTGGACTTTAAAACGATTGTTTGTTATTTGGATGGTTTCATGTTCTATTGAGTGTTATATGATGATTGATTGATGTTTGTGAATTTTCGTGGAAATAATTAAAATTTTGTTTCTGGAATTATTTTTATTAGATAGTATGGAAAAAATTAAGCAAATTATTTTTTTACAGAACTCAATTTCGATTTAATTTGAATTAGTTATGATTTTTTGAAGATTCAAAAAAAGATAAGGGACTGTGCACTCACACGCGCGCGGACCTGGTCTGGTGCCTGCCTACGCTCGTGGACACCCTGCAAGCTCCTCTGTTCCGCCGAGGTTTCTAGGCTGTCACCAAGGGTTGCGCGCGCGGACAGTATGCTTGGCATACTGTCCGTACAACTCCCAAAATTTTCGTTTTTCTTCATTTTTTCATTCTTTTTCATGGAATTAACTTCCAATTTTTTGTGTAGTTTTGTATTTATAGATTTACTATTCCTAATTCAACTCTAATTATCATAATGAATTAATTTAATATTTTTTTAAAATTTAATTCAAGATATTAGTGTAATTTGAATTTGAAATTAGTAAATATCTATCTTTTTGCTTAATTATCTATCTTATTTTTAAATTTAATTATATCTTATCTTATTTTTAAATTTAAGGTCAGATATTAAAATTTTTTTAAAATTAATTTTTTTTTTCAATATTTTGACCTTATTTAAATTTAAAATAAGATAACTATAATCATGTAATTTTAAATAGATGTAAGATATTTTGCTAACTTTTAAATTTTGTTATTTTATTTATTTAAATTAAATTTAAAATCTGAAAAAGATATTTAATTTATCTTTTCTAATTTTTTATTTAATTTTTATTTATAAAATAACATTTAATTTTTAAAAGTAGTTAGCAAATTTTGAAATGATATTTAGGTTAGTTGAAACCTAATTTTTCAAAATTGTAGGTTTAATTTTAAATATTTTTTTTATATATAATTTCGAAATTTAAATAATTTTTTTTTCGAAAAATTAAATTTTATTTTTTTTATTTATTTTTTGAAAATAAATTAATATTATTGTTTTTTTATTTTTTTTTAAATAAAATATTTATTTAACTATTTATTTTTCGAAATTTATTTATTTAAAATTAAATAAATCCTACTTCCAACTATCCAGCTAACCTTGTTGCAGGAGTATGTGGTTTTAGCTTGTGTGTAAGTTTTCAAAACCTATTATTACTTGATTGCAAATAGCCATGGTTAACTTGTTGACAGATCCAATGATCTGATTTTAACTCATGGCTCCCTTGGTCAAGTTAATAATTTGTAACAGGTAAATTTTACAATCTTGTTTCATCTGTGTATGACCTAGCAACATGATAGGATCCATCCAAATGTGTACATGTGTGAACCTATGTGTTTATTTTATTATATAGATGCATATAGGTTGTTGCTAAATAAAATGTCACACCATGATAGATTTTATTTAGGTCCATTTAGTTATTGGACCTATTCAATTAATAACAATTATTTATTTTAAGGTTAAATTCCTCTCTTTTGGGCCTTGTGTGAGAGTTGGGAGCCATAGAAGTGGGTACGACATACTGAACACAGCACCCGCTCACATGAACTACCCCAATTGTGAAGGCCCATTTGCCTGATTTGAATAACTGTACTAGGTTAATTATATTAGTTTGACCTAATAAAATTGAATTAGCAACATAATTAACTTTTAAAATATATGAAAATTTATTTTCATTTAATATTTTAAAGTTAATTTTAAGAAAAACACTTTTAGTTTTAGAAATTATTTCTAGACAAACTATTTGTATTTTTCTTGTATTTAATTAAATATAGAATTTTAACTAACTAGATTCTTTCTGGAGCTTATTTAATTAAATATTCCTATTTAAGTTATAAATTAGTTGTATCAACTGATTTTTCTTATCTAACTTAAATTTGAGTATTTTATTTAAATTTTAAATCAAGTTGAGGAATCCTAGGCATTAGTTATTAAAGATTCTTGAGATATTTTTTAAGTTAATATCTTTTCGAATATTAACTTAAAATGGAATATTTTAGATTTTTTTTAGGTTAATATCTTTTTGAATATTAACTTAAAAAGATATCTTCAAATTAAGTGGTTACAACTTAATTTTTGATATTTAATTAAATCTAAATTTGAAATCATTTAAGTTTTAGATTTTTTCTATATAACTTAAATTAGATATTTTTCAAATTTTTGTTGAAAAGATACTTAGTCAAATAAGATATTTTCTAGATAGTTATCTCTAGACTACTTATTATTTCTAATATTTAATAGGAAAATATTATACATTGTGAAATTAATTATTTAAATAATTAATTTTGGTAAAATTTTATTTAAATATATTTTTCCTAGTATTAAACTAGAAATTAATAATTAAGCCTTCTCTACACTTAATTATTTATTTCTTGAAATTAATACATTTAATTAACTTGAATAATTTAAATATCTAAGTTGATTTTCATCATGATACTTAAATATTTATTTATTTTTCATGACACTTAATTAAATAGAAAATTATTTTTAGGTTGAAATTTAATTTTTCAACTTAAATTTAAATAATTTTCAATATATATTTTTTCTTTATTTTCTTAATCCATTTCGAAAATTGCATTTTATTTATGCAATATTTTTCGAATTTATTTTTGAAAAATAGATTGAGTTGTAAATTAATTATTTATTTTAATTAATTCTTGGGCCAACTTCAATCAATGATTTTTTCATTTAATTGATTAATTTAAAATAAATGAATTTAAATTATATATATATTATTAGAAATTGAATTAATTAGTCAAAAGAAAATCTAGATAGGTGATATTTTTGCTTGAAGTATTTCTTTTCTAATTCGAAATTTGTATAATTTTAATATATACTTAATTTTCGAATACAATAAATATATTCTCAAGGAAATTTTTAAGTTGCTAATTAATTTAATTTAATTCAACTTAAATTAATTTCCTTAATATTTATATTTAAGATTATTACTAAGATGAAAATAATTAATTTTATTTCAATCACCATCTAGGTATAATTTTATAAATATTATATTAAATTCTTATTTTGAATTTTAATTCTAAATTTTGAATTTAATGAGAATTTATTTATTAGAATAATAAAGAAAATACATTTTAAAGAATGAGCTTTATTATTATTAAGACATTCGATCTCCATTGTGGGTTTTACATCGCGTTTGTTTTAGTGAGTAATCCTCCCTAATGGAGGAACGTTCATTAGCAATTTCGCACCGTTTAATCTCAAAAGATAAGTAGTTTGTAAGTGTTTTATATGGTATAGATCACCCTAATGGTGGCGACCATATTTGACTTGCAAATTGCGAAACAATGGTAGTAGCTCATAAGATAGAATAGCCTTGACTCTCGCCTAAACGGGACAACGCTGGATTCCAATCTTGATCGAATAAAAGGTTGCTAGAATGTTTAACATTTTAGATGAGCTGACAACTCTATTCAATGGATGGTAACTTTGACTCTCGCCTAAACGGGACACTGATATCAGTTTATTGAAAAACCTTGGAAATTATTTATGATTGAATTTTTTAAGTATTTTCTCATATCTTTCCTACTTGCTATGTGCTTATAATTTCTGAATTGATTTTGTGTTAAACCATTATTAATTTCTATTTGTTGATTTCTATTATTTTGATACTTTATCATGTATTATCAAAATGAATCCCATGTTATCACTGTTGACTGAAAACAAGCTGAATGGATCTAACTTTAATAAATGGAATGAGAACATTAATATTGCTCTCATAGGAGAAAGTGCCTTGTTTGTTTTAACTGAGCCGTCACACGAAGTGCACAGGGACAATGCTTCCAAAGCTGTGAAAGAAAAGTATGAGCGTTGGCAGAAAGCAAATGACAAAGCTCTATACTTTATGCTTTCTAGCATGGTAGACACCCTCAAAACTCGGTTTTCTAAAGCCGAAAATTTCTTGAAGTTATGACGAAGTTAAATGAGCTATTCGGTAAGGCATCACTTCAGTCACGCTTTGACGCGACTAAGAAGTACATTAATGCACGGATGGAACCTCATCAAAACGTGCGTGACCATGTTCTCCTAATGTCAAGTTATTTCCAAGAAGCCCAAGATCATGGTGCTGAAATGGACAGTGCTACTGAAGTAAGCCTTATCTTGAATAGCCTGACTCCAGCATTTCTACCATACACTTCAAATTATGTCATGAATAAGAAAGAAATTGACTTTCATGAATTAGTCAATGACCTTCAAACTTATGAAAATTTTATTGGAGGACCCAAGAAGAAAGGGAGTAAACCTGATAATCCATGTGAATGGTAATGGGACGATTAAACCTGAAGCAAATGTTGCCTCTGCTTCAAAGCCCAAATCGAAGAAGAAGTGGAAGAACACCAAGAAGCGAACAAAAGCCATGAAGAATAAAAAGGCTGCTCCTTCTGGTGATGCTACACTTAAAGGAAAGTGTTTCTACTGCAATGAAAAAGGTCATTGGAAACCCCAATGTCCTAAACTTCTTGGAAAGAAACAAGGTATTTCTATTTATAAACTTTAAGAGTTTTAGTGAATTATTATCCAATTGGATTTATGATTCTGGACGAACTTTGTTTATTTGTTTTCTTCTTCTTATAGGCCAAGCTACTTGAACTCAGATGAGTTGGATCGGAAAGCTGGACCAAGGCTGAAATCGTCCAGATAAAGATGAAGCTCTTCAATTTTTTTTGAATTAATTGTTTTAGTTTAAAGACAATTTGGATTTCAAATTTTAGTTAGGGATATTTATCCCTGTTTTTCTCATATTGTTGCAATACATTTTTTATTTTATTATTAATAAAGTTTTATTTTCGAAATTCAATATTGCAAATTATGAGATTGACCTTCGTTTATTTTATCTTCATCAACTATTACCACATTATATTTATATGTTTAAATGTGTAAGTGTTTTTATTATTGATGCAAATTCTATAATATTTACAACTCTTCATAGAGTTATATTAAATAAACACTAGAAATTAATTCTATGTTTATTAATAATTGTTAATTCTAATACAATTATTATGAATTTGTTTAATAAAAGGATCTTTTGATCTGATAGGGGTGGAGAAAAGTTAAGAAAACTATGCAGTTCAACGATCTTTTATATCTAATGAACTCTGGATAGTATTCAACTCCACATAAACTCTATCACACTTAGGGCCCGTTTGGAACGCAGGATTGGACTGGATTGGACTGGACTGGACAAGATTGGATTCTGCTGAAAGTAATCTTGTGTTTGGTTTCAGAATGGACTGGACTATTTTATTTATTTCCTTTTAGAAAAAAAAAACTTAAATTAAATAAAAATATATAATAATAAATTAAAATTAAAATATATAAATATAAATAAATAATTCGTAGCAAAAACAATAATATATCATATATAATTAAGAATATATCATAAATATATAATAAAATATTTTGTCATATTTTTTATTTAATAAATAATTAAAATAGTAAAATAAAAATACTTGAATAACATAAAATTGTTTATCTTAAACACTAATTTAATATAAATATTAATTTTTTAAAATATTTATATAAATTTTTTAGTAATTTAAAAATAATATATAATTTTATTGTCATATTTTTTTTTCTTAGAATCAATTTAAGTAGCTATTATTTAATTAATAATATTCTAAATTTTAAAAACTTATGTGTAATAATTCAAAATTATATATTTTCACTAATTTCAATGAATAAGTTTTTGATAAAAAAATGTATAAATAAATGTGTGATAATTATTTCCTTTAAATTCTTATTAAATTTAAAATATATTAATAAAAATTTAAAAAAAAA
Source organism: Cannabis sativa (assembly GCF_029168945.1). NCBI lineage: Eukaryota > Viridiplantae > Streptophyta > Magnoliopsida > Rosales > Cannabaceae > Cannabis > Cannabis sativa. Next base: position 25,925,118 of record NC_083605.1, read on the forward strand.
AATCTCACTTGCATGGGATTATTTATCCCACCCTGCTGGATGGGATAAATAATCCCAGACAGATGAGGTTAACTGGATTAGTTATCTAGACTTGTAACATGCCCAAACACTGGATTGGACAAATTAGCCTGTCTAATCCAATCCAGTCCTGCGTACCAAACGGGCCCTAAGAGAATAATGATCTTTACAACCTTTAGGGGTGGATCATAATCTCTATATACTTAGGGGTGGAGGTTATCCACAGGTACCCTATATGTATATTTTTAGGGGTGGAGTCTATTCCACAATTCCCTATATGACACATATTTTCTTTAAACATGGAAGTAATATAATGAGTTAGCTATTGTCAATATAAATGCTTGATCTTGATTGTATGTTCCACTTCGATTTTACTATTGTAAGTAAAAGTTTGATACTTTTGAAAGTTCTTTGTTAAAGTTTCACACTACCTTAATTGAGTGGGAGAATTTTAAAGTTCTATACCCATCTTCATTAGGTTGATACTTGTGATAGGTACTTAAGAACACTACTGAAAAGCAAATCTATCAATTCACATGGATATGAATAGCTTATCAGAATTATGAGAATAAGATAAAGAACTCTAGTTCAGTCCATTCGAATGACTTGAACCTAGAATTCTTAATCATCATAAAATTTTATGGTATCTTAATTTTTGATTACTTTATCTCTGGCATGTATTTTTCACTTCAAATACTAGTCTGCTATGTTGATGACTTAGTCTTGACTTAAAGTTTTAAGACTAATACAAAAGTCACAACTAGGTAACTTTCTAAACAATCAGAAGTTAAAAGTATTATTTAACCAGACATCTGCTATTGAGTGGGAGCTATCTGAGATGTAATCAAATAGGGAATATTAGAAGATATTCAAGAAAGATTTATGAAAGTGATCTATATGTCAGATATTAAGGAATTGTGTATCAGTTATCCTTGTATCTCACCATCTAATTTCGAGATTCTTGAGATGGTGCTTACTTTGGGGGTGGAGGAATTATTGTATAATAATTCAAGCTCTACCAGAGAAGAACTATAACTTTGTGTATTCGAAAATCCAAGAAAGTTATATTACTGAAGAAAGTCTACACTGTATTATCTCAATTACGTATTTTAAAATATGAGAGATATGTCTTCTGTTTATTCAGATGTACTCTTAAAACAGTAAAGATTTCAGTATCCCTTGATGAGTAAAGCATATAGTAAAGGATGTTTCATAAGTATTTTATGAACTAGTTCCAAAAGTTTGGGTGGATTCTAATATACTACACTTGATCTGAAGATCAACACATCAAATTGACCTACTTGCACAGTTTGTTTTATGTTAGTTCAAGTGGGAGTTTGTTGGGTTTTATGCCCTAAATAAAACTCTTTACAATCTGATTAGTTATCAATATAAGAAATTTGAAGTGATTGATGTTTGCATGAATTCTACATGCTAATGGTTTAATATGTTTATTACTATTATACACAGAATCAGTTAAATCCAGATCATATTTTTATTCACAATTACAGTATCGTCAACACAGTGGAATGTGATTGTGATCATATGAATCAAAAGACTTGGTCCCTGTTTCATCAGTGTTATTGGATTTACACTAATGTGATAATCAGCGATGAGGTGTACTTACACTTGGAGTAAGTGTTATGTTCTTTCCAGGACATTAGTAAAGTATACTAGTTTCGAATGTATGGAGTATACATTGGACTGGACCGATATTACAACTAAGTTAAGATATTACAAACTTACCCTTATATATATATATATATATCTTTCCAAGTCAATATCAGTAGTTGATCTTAAGATTAAAAGAATCTAAATCCTGATATGCTTGGGCTCAACTCAGGAGTGTTATTCACGTTCTTTGATTTATTAGTTAAGCCTACTTTTAGGTCAGGGTGATACGTATATTTTGGGAACATGATAGTATGATTGAGTGGGAGTGCTGAACATAAATATGGAATCTATAGCTTCTACTGGTGTATAGAAGTCAAGTGATGATTCCCTTCGAGCTTAGCAAATAGAAGTAAATAGATGAGCTCTTGTTTAACTGACTAATTATTAGATCACTAAACACCATTTACAGGTAGCTAAGTGTTTTAAGGGGCAAAATACATTGAGGGGTGAGAACGGTAAAGAAATCCCATCTTGATGTAGATCATCTATATAGAGGATCTTTAAATCACAATAAGATTATAACAATGGTTAAATGAGATAGCATATTGATATCGTGGAACATACAATATGCTCTATATAAGTACCGAGTGCAATTCTAAGTTCTAAGAGTGGATTCAACGAAGAATTAATAAGTAGGAATTTACTTGGTAAATTTGGTTCACTTATTGGAAGCTCAGCATATAGATCCATGGTCCCCATTCTAGTTGAGAACATTTTGTTTGTAAGACTCATTTATTGATTCGTGATTGATCAATTATAATTCTAAAGTTAGACTATGTCTAATTTTATGAATTTTCACTAAGCAGGGGTGAAATTGTAAAGAAAAGAGTTTCTAGGTTTATTTATTTATTAATGGACTTTATATGTCTAATTAATAATTAAATTAAATGACAATATTATTTAATAATCTATTTTAGTTATTAAATATTTAGTTTTGGCATTTAAAAGGTTAGAATTGGAAAATTGACGTTTTTGAGAAAATAGAAAGAAAATTTGATAAAATTGCAAAATCAAGTGGGGCCCACTACAACACCTTGGCCGGCCACTTATTGTGGAAATTCAAATTGATTTTTTCATTATTTTAATGCCAAATAATTCCTAACGTATACCTAGTAGTTGCCTATAAATAGAAAGTGATGGCTCAGTCAAATCACATGCTTTTTCATTAGCTTTCTGACAGAAATTTCTCTCTTCAGAAAAACTGAGCCTTCCCCACTTTCTATACCTGGCCGAAACCCTCTCTTCTCTTTTCCCTTCATCAATTTCGACCCTAGTGAAAGAGTAAGTGCCCACACACAGCAAGCGATAACTCAATCATAGATTGGAAGACTGTGAACGATCAAACTTGAAGAAGAAGGACATTCGGGCACAGATCTTGATTATACTCTGCTACAGAAAGGATACAAGGGTTAGAGATCTGAGCGGAAGGAGACATTAATTCCGCTGCATCAATGTAAGGTTTTCTTAACTTTATATGTGTTTAATTTATCATTTTAGAAAGTTCATATTTAGGGTGTTTAAACAACATACTTGTGAGTAGATCTAAGATCCTGGTAAAATATATTCCAATAGAAGCCACCTGGGAGCTAGAGTCAGATATGAAAGCTCAATATCCAGAGTTATTCAGGTTAGATTTCGGGGACGAAATCCTTTTAAGGGGGGAATAGTTGTAAAGACTGCTTAGTTTAATTTGAAAATTAGCAGTTAATTATGTTTAATTATGGAAAATTATTTATAGCTATTTGAATAATTATTATGCTGTTATTGTTGAATTCTGAAATGCATTTTATGTCATTTAGTGATTTTTATAATTTTACATTTCCGGTGCCCGGTAACATAGAACTCGATGTTTGGCTCAGTACAATCACAACTTAGTATGTTAGTATTTTGGGGCGGTTAATTAGACATTGGGAATGTGGGGATTGGCCGGGAATTTAGAATTTCCCAAAAATACCCCTTTAGTGCCTTTTATGTTATTTTAGCATGGAAAATAATGTTAATTGATGTTATTTGTTGGCTGAAGTAAAGGTTGTAATTGCATTTCACTCTCATTATTCAAAGACTTCCAAAACTTAGAAAATTAGAAATTTCAAAAGCTCTCTCTCTCTCTCTCTCTCTCTCTCTCTCTCTCTCTCTCTCTCTCTCTCTCTCTCTCTCTCTCTCTCTCTCTCTCTCTCTCTCTCTCTCTCTCTCTTTTCGGCCAAGCTTGGGAGCTGCTAGGGCTGGGTTTTCTTGCTTGATTCAAGTGATTTTCAGCAAGATCAAAGTAATTCTAGTGGAGGTAAACCTTGCTCTAGCCTCTTTTCTTATTTCTTGGAAATTTTGGAAGAATTTTATGGTTTGCATGCTTAGTTTAGATTATTGTTGTTGCTGTGATTTTGTTGTTGTTTGCAGAGGTTTAAGCATGATTATTTGAGTAGATTAGAGCTAGTTTGATGCATGTTAGTTGCCTTGATTCAAGCTTGGAATTTTTATACTCAAAACTATGGTTTTTCAAAGTGAAAATGTGAAAATAGCTGTTGTAAAGTTTGATTGTGTTTGAGTTCAGTTTCTGCAGTTTTTATATGCATGAATATGTAATTTTAATCAAGGTTTGATGCATGATAGGGTTGTTTAACCAAGTTTGAGTTTTGAACTCAAAGCTTGGAGCTTTAATGGCATTTTTGGTATTTGTGTGTTCTGGACTGTTTTGATGCTTTAGTATTGTTCTCTGGGGTATTTAGAACAGGTCTGGAAGATTCGGTTTAAGTTGGGTTTGAATTGAATGAATTATGAATTTTTGAAGGTTTCCTGCGAGGAACCGATTACAGTTGGGCATCCGAGTGCAGATTGGGTTCGAGGAATTTCCGTAAGCTGAATTCGGTTGTGCAACGGTAAATCGTCAGGTTGGGAAATTTTCAGGAACCCTAGATTTTCTCGTTTTTAGGTTATTTGGGGTATTGCCATGCTTTTTATTGATAGGAAACTTTTAGTTTCTAGTTTAAGTCCCCGGGAAGTGATTTAGCATATCACTTATTAGTGTTGTGATTGTTCTGGTTTAGGAGCCTGTAAACCGCCGCGCAGTTCATTCTAGTCAGGTTGACCGGCACACCTGAATTCGGAATCCAGGTAAGATTAGTATAACAGTATGCATATGTATTACATGTTTAGCGTGCATGCAGGAAGCCTGTTAGATTACATTAGATATGTATGTTGGCTTCGAACCATTCGACTGTGTCACATCGGTACAGGCTAGAGTATGACTAGCAGTTGGAGTATGACCAGTGTACCGAGTATAGGCTGACACTGTATCACATCGGTACAGGCTAGAGTAGGACTAGCAGCTGGAGTATGACCAGTGTACCGAGTATAGGTTGATACTAGGGTTGGTGGTTCTGTACTATTTGACGTATCACATCAGTACAGGCTAGAGTATGACTAGCGGTGAGTATGACCAAAGGTACCGAGTATAGGCGATGCTTGTAACACATCGGTACAGGCTCGAGTATGACTAGCAGTTGGAGTATGACCGATTAATACCGAGTATAGGTACATTACTTGTCAATAGTACTGTCTTATGAACGTTCAGGACTCAGTATCGTGTGGGACACGGCAGTTAGGGTTATGGTCAGGGGTATGAACGTCTGATCATAACTCGGGATTTATGTATGATAATTGATTATGCTTTTCTTACTGAATCTGTCGACTCACAGTGCTATGTTTATGTGTAGGTAAGGGCAAGGCTAAGGCTGAAGAACCGTGAGAGCGAGCCAGTGAAGATTGTACATGTCGGGGCGGTTAGGCCTGGAGCGTACGATCCTCGGGACAGCAAGGCTTTTTGTAATTAGTCGCTAGGCGACAAGTATTTTGTTTAGTCAGTAAACTTTTGTAAAATATTTTGTAATCGGGATCTCGAGTATTTTTGTATAAATATTTTATGAATTTAATTAAAAAGCAAAATTTTTAATTAATCACGATTTCCATAAACCTCGTTGATTAGCAACGAGCTGCACAGTATGTTTAAAAATCACTTAATACGCCTATGCTAGTTAGGGTGTTACATATATATATATATATATGTTTTGCACACAAAGGCTACACAGACACAAAAATATAAATGGTACCTGAAATCCACTTTGATTGCATGTAAGTTGCCATCATCAATACATAATCTCTTCATCAAGCACAATATCCACGTTCCAAAAAATATTAGACTCAGAAAACTTCTCAGTCCCATCATGGCCACCAATCTCCTCATCAAGAACAAAAGAAAGGTAAGCCGAATGAAGGGGCTGAAACCCAAAAGTTTTCAATCGACGAATAGCCTCCAAGTACTGCATACCCATGCACTTTGTTGTAATTCTAGCAACAATAACATCAAGAATTCAATCATAAAACCTGGAATAAACTCACAACTTTGACAAAAATAATGAACACAAACTAATTACACATAATGAATCAAAACCAGAAATCCAACAAAGAACAACACAAGAATTTATCCTGGTTTCGGTCCTAGAGATCAACATGATCCCTGGCCATACTCCAGCTGAGAAACATCACCAATTCTTCATTAATATGTGGAATAAGAGAGTATCGATACAATTACAAGATTCAGAGCAATCTCAGCCCTGTGGTACTCGAAACACACCAGAGAAAACAGTCACAGTTTTCTCTCTACCAACCCGAGTACATCCCTTGTTCTGGACCCTCTTCAAGAATAGAACTCACAGCTTAGAAATCCTAAGCAACTCTCTCTCATCCTCTCTTTTATTCTCTATCTTGACCTCTTTCTTAAAGTGAAAAGACTAGACATATATATAGGCCCAACTCAAACAAGGATAGCACCAACTAACTAACTAACATAACAGAAAGTTAGTTAAGTTAGTTGGTTTAGGTGAGTTGGATAATAAGTTGGTTTAGAGGATCAACTTCCACAAATTTCCACCTTGATTCTCTAAAGCAACCTACCAGAATCTTTTCACTGAAGCCTTGATGATGTGTTATCTCGAAATGTTCAGCAAGAACCAATGTTCAGCAAACTGAGACAATGCATCAGTTTGCTGAATGTAAGAACCTTTGTTCCCATGTCAGCAGGGTTGTCACTTGTGTGCACCTTTTCCAATTCCAGAACCCTGTTCTCAATCTTCTCTCGAATCCAATACAATCTAATGTCAATGTGTTTGCTCTTCTCATGATATACAGGATTCTTGCACAGGTGAATAGATGACAGACTATCAGAATAGACTGTCCCTTTGTCTTTGAGCAGCAGCAGCTCTTGCAATATTCCTTGTAGCGAAATAGCTTCCTTGAAAGCTTCAGTGGTGGCCATGAATTCTGATTCAGTAGTTGACGGTGCCACCACTGGTTGTTGTTGTGATTTCCAACATATGCAGCTTTTGTTAACCATGAATACATAGGCAATGGTGCTCCTTCTATTGTCCCTGTTTGATGCATAATCAGCATCAACATAGCCTTCTAACCTCACTTCAGATGTGTCTTTCTGATAGATCAAACCATACTTGATTGTCCCTTTCAAGTATCTAATCAGCCACTTCACAGCATTCTAATGCTCTAACCCAGGGTTTGCAATAAACCTACTCAAAACACTTAGAGAATGTGCTATATCAGGTCTAGTACTGACCATGATATACATTAGACATCCAACAGCCATAGCATATGGAACACCTCTCATATTTTCCCTTTCAGTTTGAGTTTTAGCGCAGTACTCATTAGACAACTTGAAGTGCCCTGCAAGTGGAACTGCAATGGCCTTAGATGAGTCTAAGTTAAACTTCTTGATCACCTTCTCAATGTAGCTTCTCTGAGTTAGCACCATCTTTCCTTCTTGCTTGTTCCTCATGACTTCAATCCCCAAAATTTTCTTGACTGCTCCCAAGTCCTTCATTTCGAATTCAGAGTTGAGTTTGTTCTTAATGACTTGTATTTCAGCTTTGTCTTTGCTGATGATCATCATATCATCAACATATAGTAATAGGTAGACAACCTTAGGTGTCCCTAGTTCCTTGTAGTAAAGACAAGAGTCAAATTTTAACCTTGAAAAACCAATACTCTGAACAAACTGGCTAAACCTTTGATTCCATTGTCTAGGTGACTGTTTCAACCCATACAATGACCTTTTAAGCAGGCAGACCAGATCAGTTTTGCCATTTTCCACCTGAAAACTAGGTTGTTGCTCCATGAATATCTCTTCATCCTAAAAACCATTTAAGAAGGCAGTTTTGACATCGAACTACTCAACTTCCAAGTCATTGTGTGCAGCAATGGCTAACATCATTCTAATGGTTTTGTACTTCACAACAGGTGAGAAGATATCTGTGTAATCAACTCCCTCAACCTGTGTGAATCCCCTAGCTACCAATCTCTCTTTATATCTAGGTTGTTCACCCTCTGACATTCCCTCTTTTTCTTTGAACAACCATCTGCAGGAGACAACTTCCTTGTCTTTTGGTCTTGGCACCAGAATCCAAGTTCTTTTCTTCTTCAAGGAATGCATCTCCTCTCCCATTGCAGCAAGCCATTTCTTCTTTGATTTGCATGCAATTGCTTCTTCATAGGTAGTTGGTTCAGGTTCACTATCAGATTGTATCACACCAAGGGCATAGGCTATCAAATCAGCTTCAGCATACCTACTGGGAGGTCTAATTTCTCTCCTTGTCCTGTCTCTAGCCAATTGATAGTTGGTCAAATCTAGTTGATCATCTTGGCTGGTTTCCAGGGATTTCACCTCAGTTGTACCTGTACCAACCTCAGTTGTGTCTGCAACCTGTGTTTCCACCTCAGTAGATGTCCTTGCTTCTGGTGTGTGGGGTAATTCAATGGAGACTTCAATCTTGTCAGTGTTGATCTCCAACTCAGCAAGGCCATCCCTGTTAGTACCTGCAACATCAGAACCCTTGCCTTCCTTGGCTGTCAAGTGCATGAAATCATGCTCATTAAAGACTACATCCCTAGATATAATAATCTTAGGTTTTTCATTTTCAACATGACATAGTCTATATCCTTTAACACCCTTAGGATATCCAAGAAAGAAACATTTAATAGCCCAAGGTTCCAATTGGTCAAGTTTCTGGTGTGCATATGCAGTGCAGCCAAATATTTTCAAGTGATTCAGTTTAGGTGTAGTGCCATGCAATTTTTCATAGGGAGTTTTTAAATCAATCACTCTACTAGGGCTCTTATTAATCAAATAACATGCAGTGATCAAAGCCTCCCCCCAATAGATTTTACCTAAACCAGAACTAATCAACAAGCACCTAACCTTGTTCAACAAAGTTCAATTCATCCTCTCAGCAACACCATTTTGGTGAGGTGTGTGCTTAACAGTCCTATGTCTAACAATTCTAAATTCAGAACACAACAAGAAAATTCAATATTAATGAACTCTGAACCATTATCTGTCCTAAGCACTTTCAATTTCCTTTCATACGGATTTTCCACTTCAATTTTCCATTCTCTGAATTTCTCTAGACATTCATTTTTGGTTTTAAGTAAATAAACCCATACATGCCTACTGAAATCATCTACAATAGACAAAAATTAGTGTTTACCTGAGTGAGTTCCAACCTTGTGAGATCCCCATAAATCAGCATGAACATATTCTAATGGCCTTTTAGAACAATGATGGCCTGCCATGAATTTCCATCTGTGATGCTTTCCCAACACACACGTTTCACAGAAGGGTAGTGAGTTTGGTTTGAAATTGCCTAAGAGCCCTTGCTTGGTTAGTTCTTTGATCCCTTGTTCACTCATGTGACCCATCCTTTTATGCCACATTTCCATCTCAGTTTCTTGGTGTTGCACAACACTAGCTTCACAAGCCATCACTGTTTCTCCTTGCAAAATGTACAAACCATTCTTCTTTTCACCTTTCATGATGGTAAGAGACCCCTTTGCAATCCTCATCTGACCATTGTTAGACTTGTAGCTGTAGCCTTCATCCTCAAGAGTACCAAGGGATATCAAGTTCCTTCTAAGTTCTGGTATATGCCTCACTTCATGCAGCATTCGAACAGTACCATCAAAGTGCCTAGTAGCAACCTTTCCAATGCCAATTACCCTGCAAGAATTGTCATTTCCCATTAGTACAGTACCAGAACTTACTTTCCTATAGTCAATAATTTTTTTCAAAAATAGGACACATATGGTATGTGCATCCAGAATCAAGAATCCATTCATTTATGATTCTTTGATCTGAAACCATGTACAAGTCACCATCAGATGAGCAATGATTTGAGTCTTCAACATTAGAAGCAGAATCATGGTTCTTTACTCTGTCTTCTTTGAGTTTGTTCTTGAACTCAACGCAAAACCTCCTGATGTGACCTACTTTCCCACAGAAATAACATTTTCAGTCCTTATGGTATTTTCCTCTTGATTTCGATCTTAACTGGGATCTATGTTGGCCTTTGAAATGATCTTTTCGATAGTGATCTCTGGCCCTGTTGTTGTCTCTTCCTCTGGCCAGGTAAGCTTCATCCTTGACATTGTCTTTCTCCTTGGACATTTCTTGTTCTTTGGACTTCAAGGCTCCAAGAACATCATCAAGGGTGAGAGTATCTCTTCCATACTTGATCACAACCTTCAATTCTTGGTATGCAGGTGGCAATGATCTGAGAAGAATGACAGCTTGGCTTTCTTCATCAGCAGTGTGCTTCAAGTTAGCAAATCCTATATGATTTGGTTAAATACATCAAGGTTATCATCTAAAGACAAATGAGAAGACATTTTAAAACCATATAAAGATTCTAACAAATTAGTCTTGTTAGTTAGAGAGGGTTTAATGTAAATCTCTTCAAGCTTGCTCCATAGCTCTCGAGCTGTCTTCATATTCTGAACCTTCCTTCTCACTGTATTGGACAAGTACATTTTATAGTGTAATATGCCAATTCCTCCATATCTTCAAGTTCTTCCTTCTACAACTTGTCAGTGAGTTCTTCCTTGGGTTTCAATGCCTTGGCAACTTTTTGATGAACAAGAATTCCCTTCAAACTTTCCCTCTATAGGCCAAAGTCCCCTGTCCGATTGAACTTTTCAAGTTCAAATCTTGCTGATCCTGTCATGACTGGTTGTAGATGAGTCTTAATTGAATCTTGATTCTTGACTTCCTCAATTGGATCTTGAACCTAAGCACTAATTTTGTTGTAATTCCAGCAACAATAACATCAAGAATTCAATCATAAAACCTACAATAAACTCACAACTTTGACAGCAATAATGAACACAAACTAATGAACAACATAATGAATCAAAACCAGAAATCAAACAAAGAACAACACAAGAATTTCTTCTGGTTCCGGTCCTAGAGATCAACATAATCTCTGGCCATACTCGAGCTGAGAAACATAACCAATTCTTCATTAATATGTGGAATAAGAGAGTATCAATACAATTACAAGATTCAGAGCAATCTCAGCCCTGTGGTACTCGAAACACACCAGAGAAAACAGTCACAGTTTTCTCTCTACCAACCCGAGTACATCCCTTGTTCTGGACCCTCTTCAAGAATAGAACTCACAGCTTAGAAATCCTAAGCAACTCTCTCTCATCCTCTCTTTTATTCTCTATCTTGACCTCTTTCTTAAAGTGAAAAGACTAGACATATATATAGGCCCAACTCAAACAAGGATAGCACCAACTAACTAACTAACATAACAGAAAGTTAGTTAAGTTAGTTGGTTTAGGTGAGTTGGATAATAAGTTGGTTTAGAGGATCAACTTCCACACACTTCATATCCAAACAACATAAAGATCCTCACTTTCTTGAATCTCCTTCCTAATTATTCTCGTCCATTATTCTCTCCCTCCATCTTACCAAAGATTTAACATAGCCTAAGATCTCCCTCTTTTTTACGGTCAGCGCGACGATTGGTGGAGCAAGAGGCGTGAGTCGGATCGTCGGACAAGTAACCGTCGCGTTCGTCGTTGTGCTAGAGAAGTTACCGTCACGTTATATAATGGTTGTATATTTAATACTAATAAATTAGTTTTCGAGTAGTAAATAATTATTAAATAGATCTTCCAACTGTAACTATATACATGAAGAATGATTATGTAAGCAAATTATTTTAAAAAAATAGCATAATGTAATTAAATTTAGGAAGATATTTAGCTCATGAAAATTTTTATGACAACAAAAAAAGTTCAGAAATTAATAAAACTCAACAAATATTAGATAGAATGAAAAAAAAAAATTAGTTTAAATGATGTTGATGTTTTATGAGAGAAAAAAAGAGAAAATACTATTTTGGAACATGTATTTTGCAAAAGTTACCGAATGGATTTTCTGTTTTGTTAAATGACAAAATGGATCTTGTATTTTCCAAAATAGTCAAAATAGGACCCTGAGTTTAATTTTTAACAATTTTTTTTTTAATATAACCAACTTGAAGACAATTCCTAATATACGAAGAGATACAGAAAATGTAAATATTTTTGTTGTAACACTTTTAGATCGGATTATTATTAAATTTTATTTTGATAAAAAATCAGTTCAAGATTGTATCATTTTGAAAAATACAGGATCCATTTTGTCATTTAACAAAATAAAGAATCCAATTAGTAACTTTTACAAAACACATGGTACAAAAAGGTATTTACGCGAGAAAAAATGATATTGAATTCATTGATCGGATATAGATTGAGACCTCAAAATTGAAGGATGTTCTTTAAAATAACAATCTATTTAGTATAAATCCAATTTTAAAATTGCCACGACACTATGAATATATGATAAAAAATTTTTTAAAATCAATAGTACTTTTATATACTATTATCTTCTATCTCTTTATATTATATACACGAGGATTGTTATTGGACACCAATAATGTCGAGCATTGCAATTAGGCACTAGTGGTGCCTAACACCTTTGCGACATGTCGCGTTGCGATTTGCTAGCGATACTCCCTAAAAGCTATTATATTAAATTATATGAGACCCGATATTTAAATGGACCAATAGTGCTAGGCACCACTAGTGCTCTTTCACGTCTTACAATTAGTTAGTGATATTTTTTAAAATTATTACACTCATATAAAACCAAAAAAGTACTAAGAACCAATATTATTTTTTAATAATTCTCTATATAGTTATTTATAATAGAAAATTAGCAAATAACAAGGTATTAAAATAAAGGGAAATGTCAATTCAACCATTTTGACACGTGACTAAAAATAGTAGAATAAAAAAAAGCTCACACATGCAGCTTCCTCGAAACATGACTGACATCGTGCAATCAAACATTATAAAAGTGTTTCTCTTTCCAGATTCCTCTATTAAACATCTATAACTATTTCTTCTTATAAATTGTACAGTCACAATCACAAACACAACCAAAATTATATACTCGAAGTAGTACCTTCATTATTAGAAAGCACTTCATCTCTCAATAATCAAAAAAGAAAAAAGTAAGCTCTTCTAGAGAACACTACAAAAATATTCAATATATATAGGATGTCTGGATCTATACTGGTTAGTAGCTCAGATTCTGTAGATTTAAATCTTCTGGAGGCTATAAGGATATACCTCCTTTGTGATGAAGATCTCATCACACGTATTGACTCTCCAGATACTTTGAACTTTAGCAACAATTTCTTTGCTGATGCTGATAATCTGCATATTAAAGTGGAGGACTACACCACAGAAGACATGGCAGTTATCGATGGATGGAGTCCCTCTGACGAGGGCTCTTCAACAAAAGATTTCACTGAATTGGAGAGAAGTGATTACCAGCCGATTGCGGTGGCGCGTTTGTCGAATCCGCCGCAAGCGAAGAATAAGGGGAATAAAGTTAGCTTTAAGGGAGTGAGGCGGAGACCTTGGGGGAAGTATGCTGCGGAGATTAGGGACCCAAAACAGAAGGGGAAGAGGATTTGGCTGGGAACGTATGAGATGCCAGAGGATGCGGCTTTGGCTTATGACAAAGCGGCTTTCGAGATTCGAGGAGCCAAGGCCAAGCTCAATTTTCCTCACCTTGTTGGATCGGTGACTAGGGAACCAATCCGAATAACCCCAAAGCGACGTTCTCTACAGCCTTCTTCGTTGTCATCTGAAAATGGCTCCTTGACTGCGAAGACAAAGAGACAAAAAGTTTGGCTCGCTGGAGAGTACCAATTTTGAATGTGAGATTAATGAGGAATTCGAAGTATGTCAGTTAGGGTTTGAAGATGCTTGGTTCAGTAATTGGAATGATTTGGTGCACAAACAACAACGCTGATTTTTGTTTGCCATAACGATTCTACTTCGATTCTGCAATTGTAAAAATTAGAAAATAATTAAAAATTGCAATATAATCATCAATGGTACACAAGTTATTAGTGCAATTAACATCAGATGGCATATATATATTTAGTTAACACAGAATATGTGGAAATCCATAAATCCTCTTTCTACCAACATTATGGTACTGTTTATACTATGTGATATTTGTACTATGTGGAAGCTGGTCGTTGAGCAAGTAGCATATTTAACAAATGTTATAGAATCATGCTGTCAATGGTATCTCAACAAGAGCAATTCATATTGCAATAATAAGTCAAATAACTAGGATTAGATGAAAGTAGAAAATTATTGTACAAATATTTATTGACGGGGAGAAGAGTTCTTGATTTTTTTTGTTTTTTTTTTTTTTTTGTTTTTACATATATATCTATTCTATATGAAAGTTACGTAGCCACGTAAATATTAGTTTTATTAAAGTTCTAATAGTTTTTGGTTAAGGATTCGGCAACTAATTGTAAATTATTTTTTAAATGATTTATTTTATAAAAGTAAACTTGTTAAGAATGTCCTATATAAACATATGATATACACATTGATTTTAATAATAAACAGTAAATTTATCTCAATATATTTATACTCATATAGTAATTATCCTTAATGTAATGAAATAATTTATGTGTTCCAGTCGATTGGCTGGACTACTTTATATCGTACTTTTTTCTTTGGTTGCTCGTCTTCTTCTATATTAATAGGTGTCTTTCCTCGTTTTTTGCCTCACCTATTTTTAAAAAGACTAAAAATTAGTTTTAAGGAAGAACATAAAACAAACAGAAGAGATTAAATATATTTTGATTACCTTAAGCGCACCATGTATTCTAATTGGTCTCAATGGAACTATTGGCTCTATCAGGCTATCAAAATATGATATCAGCTTGGCATAGTTTGGCTCTTCATCAAACTTCATATTTGTAATAGCTTCAAGAAACTGCTTGAATGGTGTTGGACAAAAGCAGCACATCAATTCAGGGGAAATAGCCATCTTTTTCTTACATACTAGAAAGCTTTTGTTCTCACCTTGCATATCATTTAGAGCAATGTTAGGAAGAGTGTAATCATGTATCAGAAGTTTTGAGCATGTTTCGTAAAGCAACAACTCACCTGATAACCTTGCCAGGGTAACCTTCCTTTTATGAGGAAGACTAACGTGTATGCTAAGGACTCGATATCAACCCATGTCATCATTTAAATGAGACATCTCCTCCCTCTGATCATTACTTTTGGTTGTGCAAGCAAATCTTCTTCCTTCCTCTATAATTAACACAAACAAAATGTTAGATTATGGCTGGCTAAATGAAATTGAATTTCAAATCTGTGAGAGAAAAAAAAAACAATAATTGGTTTTTTTTTTTTTTTTTGCTAATTAAGTTTATTTCATGTATACAATTCATAAAAAGTAGATTTTTATTGACAAATTATTAAGTGATTAAGAAGAAAAAAGAAAAACCTTTTCTAGCCAAACTGGTTATACCTAATAAGATTTATTTGTGCACACTCACCCGATCAAAAAACAACTCAATGAAGTTACATTACATTAAAACAACTCAATTTGACAGCTACATTTCCATATATACATATACAAATACAAATACAACACTGGGCTTCCCTTCCCATGTTTAAGAATTACAATATATAACACAGCCAAAGTGACACTTTTCATTGCTGACAGTGACAAACTGATCATCTTACTTAGATGATGGAAAACTTTCACATTAGCAGCCTATTCCATTCTAAATGCAGAGACTAAAATCAGATAGATACCTTGATTGATTGATTGATGATTTTCATCCATAGCAAAGAAGAGACCACACCATGCTTTACTTGGCAGCGTACCAGTTTTGTGCACACTTAGCATCAACAGCAAGATCAACACTTAGTATATTTCTGTCGTTAAAAGGCTTCGACATGCACTCATTAACGATGCCTTTGGCAACCTCCGCTGATTCTGATGGCCCTTCCAAGATCACTTTATCATGAACCTGATTTTCATAAGGAAAGATAGAAACAAGAGTAATTTCAATAAACTTTTCTCGCAACGAAAACCAGAAAATCAAAACTAAGATAGCAACCAGAATAAAAGAGCAGGAATCCGAATAATAGTACTGATGAGAAAAGGATGCAAATATGTGAACTTAACCTGTAAAAGCAGCCTCCATCCAAGTTCCTTCAAACGTTCATTCGTGGATATCTCCAACATGGCACACATGGCAACATCAGCGACACTACCCTGGACCGAAGTATTAACGGCTGCCCTTTCAATATGACCTCTTTGAGAATAAGAAGCACCAACCAATGAAGGAAACCAGCGCGCTCGTCCTAATAAGGTTCGAACACACCCTTTTTCATGAGCTTCTCTTTTACGTTTTTCTTGCCATCTTAGTACTTCTTGTCTATCTCTGTACCATAGAGCAACTGTTTCTTTTGCTTCCTCCACAGAAACCTGAGAAAGACCAATAAATAACTCCCTTTAGTACATCAATTTTTTTATTGGTTCTACTCCATCTTATTTTATCTTTAATCTGGTTGTGAAGTAAACAAAATCCTCCGCGCTTATACAGATATATAGAATATTCCATTGATACCTTCCAATCCCGGGAAAGACCAACCGACGTTTTTCCATATGCAATAGAAAATATATAAATTACAACTCAATGTCTGGACCTCCTTGATATAATTCTAAAACGTATTCATTGAATGAATCAAAACAGTGAAATGTCTATATATACCTTTAGCAAAGGCACAGGTGGTTTATCTTCACCAGGTTGAGGATCCCATTCAAGAAGAACCTGCTTATTTTTAACGGCTTCACGAATATGCGGGTACATGTTCAAGGCAGTCCTTGAATGAAAATCTCCACCAGCTTTGAAGGCATCCAACATAGTTGGCAATATGAGCCAAAATCCTAAGTTCCAACTGTGATATGAACAGATATCAATCAACAGATGACATCTTATTACTATTATATTTATTTATTTATTTTATAATTTTTTTGTTAAAGATGAAATCTCACTTTTCAAATTTGTCCACACAAAACTTACCTGTCCATAGTCAGCAACAATGACGGAATTACCAGGTGCAGCTATAAATGCCTGACGTATCTTATATCGATCTTCTCAAGAGCAGGTTGATTCTAATTTTACAAAGTGGGAAAAATATACAGTAAATACCAGCTACAATCCAATATAGTTTGGATACAGTCATCCAATTGGATTGAATGATAATCGATCATTTCGAAAATACATGTAAAAGTAAAAATAACCTGCAAATTTGGTCGTCTAGCATATAAATGTCCAGTTTCTGTTATATAATTTCTCATAATTTATTATTTAATTTCTCAGTTTCTGTTATATAATTTCTTATAATTTATTATTTTTTTATTTAAAAAAAGTCACCCAATAATTTCTCATAAACTAAAAATTCTCTAAAAATTCTGTTATATAGCCACATTAGATATAAAGTGTGCCTATAACAGAATTCTTAGTTTATGAGAAATTTATGGGTGACTTTTTGTTTATATTAAAAATAAAATGGTTTATTAATAAAAATAAAATAGTTTATAAGAAATTCATGAGTCACTTTTTATTTATATATAATAAAATAAATAAAAAATCTCATTAAATCTAAAAAAAATACAATTGGATTTTTGCTTTGTACATCTACTATTGGCTTTTTTAAATACACTTATGTTATTTAGTTGGATTTTATTTAAAATAAGAATTTACTACTAGTTATATATTATATATATATATATTACTAAAGAATTTTTCTATTTATTTTTTTGGCTAATCAGGTTATAATTGTTTGCCTCCACATCTGAATCTGAATATGTAAAATGTGGCTATATAAACGAATTCTTAGTTTATGAAAAATTATTGAGTGACTTTTTTTTTATGACTAGAGAATTTTGGTTATTGTATTATCATTGCTGCTACATAGTTGATCATTTTTAGATTTTTTATGTGAAATTTTGTATTGTGAGGTTTTTAGAGTTTCTAATAGACTTCAATGAGTAATAGATTTATATAATTATACTTGGAATAAATTTTGATAATGTCGTTTGATGGATTCCTATTTTGTTATTAGGTAACATAATGTTATTATTCGTTAGGTTGTCACAATTATTAAGTGAGAATAAATCAATTTAAAAACCTTTCACTATATTGAAAGGTGAGATTGATTTTAATATGAGCTTAATTATATTTTTTATTTTGTATATCTATTGTTTTATTTGAAAACAGGTGAATAAATGACTGCACTATATACAACAATTAAGGACATCACTCCAACTACCAAAAGTTGGAAGAATAAAATGAGAGTGTTAGGAAAATTTGAAAAGCGGACAAATAAGAGTTCACCACTCAAATATCAAATACTTAATGTTAGCAGACAAAAAAGTATATAATCAGTTAATTTACTGTTGAAATTGTCAATACTCTACTAATAAATAATATATTTTCCAAATTTTGCATGTACACGCGTTGCAACAAATTATTATTTCATAAATATATTTTTTTCCTTAAAAATGAACACAGGGTAATGATGTTGAACCTAATAACTAATAATATATATATATATTTTTTTTAATTTTTCATTGTATCACTTTTTAATAACGTAGAAAAAAATTAGCATAAAATTTAGTATACATGCCTCGCACGTAATTTTTTGCTAGTATATATATATATATAATAGGTGAATGTTACGTGACGAGCCACGTATTGTTAGTTTTATTTTGTTTTTTTTAGATTTTGTTAACTAAAGTGTTACAATTATTTGAACGATTTGTTTTATAAAATTAAACTGTATGTAGTGCAACTGACTCCCCTCTTTCTGCACCATGTATAACCTGAAATACATACTTTTCCAATGTAAGTAACTTTACAGAGAATTCACATTCAGACGAACCAAATGTTCCACACAGAAATCTACATATGATTATTATAGACACATAAAAGATGTGTACCAACAACTTATATGACAAAACATTTGGAAAATCTAGTTAGCTATATCAGATTTTATCTTTTCCTTGCTCATGTGAGTATATCACAGAAGTTACTCAAGTAGACATAAGTCGCATGAGAACTGTAAACCATAATATTAATGTATATTTGTTTTTAAAAAAAAAAGTATAGTGAAAATTAAGGAAAATCTGATTTACAAAGTTCTTTTTGTTGTGGAGAAAATACAGCGTGGAAAAAGCAAAGTCCAAGTTTCGACAAACCTCCCTTGAATGCATGGCTATTGTCAAAATCAATAATCAAGAGAAGAGGTCTACGTGTAAATGGAATAATAACTCCAGGATATAAATTATTTGAACCTAAAATTCAACAAAAGACCTGACATTAATAGATGTTAACTTGAATGTACACTACTACAAAAATGGGTTTTCCCGACGCTTTTAAACAGTCGTTTAAAGTATTGTCGTCGGTTTCTATAACCGTCGCCTATTCGGCCGTCGTAAATTGGGCAAAATAGGCGACGGTTTAAAACCGTCGCTAATCTGGGATTCCCGACGGTTTAAAACCGTCGCCTATAACTGGGTATAGGCGACGGTTTTAAACCGTGCCTAATACTATAGGCGACGGTTTTAAACCGTCGCCTATAGTATTAGGCACGGTTCTTAACCGTCGCCTATACCCAGTTATAGGCGACGGTTTTAAAACGTGCCTTATATGCTGGTTTCGTTTTTAAATTTTTTTAGCGACGGTTTTTTTCGGTCGGTACATTTGAAAAATAGGAAAAAAAAAACAAATTTTCTGCAATTTTTTTCCCTGCATTAATTTTTAAATTTTGTAAAAATCTGCATAGTGACAACAATTAAACTAACGTCTAAATATATTTAAAATTTTGTATAGTCACAATAATTGAACTAACGCTAATTAATATCATCTAAATATGTATATGTTTCAAAACTTTCATCCTGCTCATTGAACTTTCTTGTTACAAAAATGACAACATTGTAGAATAATAGTTGAACTACCTTGCCATTCAAATAGATAGATAGCTCAAGGGCATCTTCAAGGATCTTCTTTGCCCAATACATCCTGCACAAGAGAAATGCTCCAAAGTTGGATAAGTTAGAAGATGATAAAGGCATCCTTCAAGAGAAAAATAATCACACAAGAATTAAAGAATGTTCAAATATCTGATTCTCTATTAGAAACAATGAATGCACTGCAAGATAAATCGATCATATAGTTGATTGAATACTATTACAGCTACGATCACAATGGTAAAGCAATAGCTTACAAGGCAGAAACTATAAAAAATAGATATCTCTATCCAAAATTAACCTGCCTCATAAACCCATGCATCTTTCCATAGTGGACCTAGAGGCTAATAATAATAATAACTTGGAGGAGTACTTCAACATTCAACAACATATTCATGGTTGGTCTCAATTAGTTGCAGAAGCTGTAAAATAAGTTGTCATAGAAAAATTCTACATACAATGATTCTCTAATACAGTACAATTTGTTGGGTTTTATGCCCTAAATAAAACTCATTTCAATATAATCAGATTTACTTATTAACAAAGATCAGAAATAACATTTAATGTTGCATGGTTCACATGATTTATTTCATGATTATTTACATAATGTATGAATTCTATTTAAGTCCAGAACATATCGATTTGTTAATGATTATAGTGTTGTCAACACAGTGGAATATAATCTTAATTATATGTTCGAAAGTTTATTCCCTGATTTGTCAGTTCACTGGATTTAGACTGACATGATAATCTGCGATAGGTATTCTTACACCTTGGATAAGTGTTATGTCCTTTCTAGGGCATTGGCAAAGTTTACCAGTATCGGATGTATGGAGTATACATCGGAAGGGACCGATATTGAACTTTGATTAGATATATTAAAATTTACCGTAATATCTATTCAATTCAATATCACCCGTTGATCCTAGATCAAATGATCTTAATCCTGATATGTTTAGGTTCAATCTCAAGAGTATTATACATGTTCTTTGATTTGTTAGTTAAGCCTACTTTTGGGTCAGGGTGATACGTACATTTTGGGAACATGATAGTATAAGTGAGTGGGAGCGCTAACATAAATATGGAATCTATAACTTCTATAGGAATTTAGAAGTGAAACGATAATATCCTTCGAGCTTGGCTAAACAGAGATAAATGGTGGAGATCTCATTTAACTTCGCTGAAATATCATTTATACGGAGCTAAGTGTTTTAAGGATAAAATACATTGAAGGTGTAATGGTAACTTAGTGCCTATTCAATGTAGATCATCTATTGGAGGGTCATTGATCAACTTAGGATTATAACAATGGATAACTAATGACGTATCTATATCGTGGAACATATAGAGCGTTCTATATACTGAGAGTGCAATTCTAAGTTCTATGCGTGGATTCAACGAAGAATTAATAAGTCAGTGAATTTAAGATATAAATTCTTGATCTGCTTATTTGAAGCTCGGATATATAGACCCATGGTCCCCATACTAGTTGAGACCATACTGCTTGTAAGACTCAGTTAATTGATTTTGATTAATCAATCATAATTCTAAAGTTAGACTATGTCTAGTTTATGAATTTTCACTAAGCAAGGGCGAAATTGTAAAAAAAAGAGATTCTAGGTTTATTTATTAATTAAGAGACTTTATATGTCTAACTAATAAATATATTAAATGACAATATTATTTAATAATTAATTTTAGTTATTACATAATTAGAATTGGCATTTAAATGGTTGAATTTGAAAATTGGCGTTTTTGAGAAAATGAGATGCAGAAATGATAAAACAGTAAAATTTCATAAGTGAGGCCCATTATCCAAAGCCCAGGCCGGTCACTTTTGTAGGCTTTTATCATTTAATTTTTCATTATTTTAATACCAAATAATTCTAACTTAAACCTAGGTGGTTACCTATAAATAGGTAGTGATGGCTTCAGGAAAAATAGATACATTTCATTCCTTCAGAGAAAAAATTCTAGCTGCCACCTTCTCTCTTCTTTTCTTCTCTAAATTTCGAAATCCTTGAGTGAATGAGTGGGTGTCCACACACATCAAGTGGTATCTCAATCATAGTGTGTAAGACTGTGGAAAATCAACCAACAAGAAGGAGAATCAGGATCAAAGGAAGGAGAGAAAGAGATCCAGGTTTAGATCTTGGTGATGCTCTGCTACAGAAATGAATCAAGGGCTAGAGATCTGAACGGAAGGAGTTATTATATTCCGCTGCACCCAATGTAAGGTTTCTTAAACTTTATATGTGTTTATTTCATTGTTTTAGAATTCATAATAGGATGTTAATGAAACATACTTGTTAGTAAATCTAGATCCTAATAAAATATATCCAACAAATGACCTTAGAGCCATGGTAATGATTTACTTTCATGAAATATGAATTAAAACGATGTTTTGCATTGATTTGGATGGTTTCATGTGGTTTATGTGCTTATTTGATGATAGTTTAGAAATCGCAATATATGTTACTAAAATATTTTTTATTTCGATCTGAAATTATTTTTTATGGAAATTAGACGAAAAATTAATAAATTTAGGCTTTTACAGAACCTAATTTGGATTTTTTATGAATTAATTATGATTTTTTGAAGTTGAAGGAAAATATTAGGATTTGAATGCACACACGCGCGCGCGGACGCTCGGACAGCTCCCTGTCTGAAGGGCAGCTCGCGCCCACTTCCCTCGGTCAAATGAGGCTGCTTGCAGCCTCTTTCCTAGGCCTAAACCATGCTTCCGCGCGCGCAGGGTTATGCAATGCATACCCCTGTGCCTCAAACTTTTTTTCGTCATAACTTTTGATTCAAAAATCGTTTTTCATTAAAACAAAAGCCAATTTTTGGTAGAATTTTGTGTAGAATCTGAATTTTCAATTAAAAATCTAATTGTCAGAATAAAATTAATTTTTATTAATTTTTTAATTAATTAAAATTAGTTTCTGATATTAGTAGGCTTTGAATTTTGAAAATTTGATTTCTCACAAAAGAGCCTTATGGTCATTTTTGAAAATTTTAGATTATTTTATTGCACACGTTTCAGGGGGCACATCCCCCCGAACCCCCTATCGTTCGTGTCCTACACCCGTAGTTCACTCACTTGTTTCATTGCTTTCACTCTAATTACAGGTTTAGGTTCCTTTCCCGTTACTAGTTTCTTCCAATCACAAGATACGTTAGAAGGACTACAACGCACTGAAACGACGTAAGTGACCAAGTCTTCTGACTTGGATTGGCATACTGGGGTCAATTCCACCTATCCTCTTGATTCCATCTCCTTTACGTACAGCTAAGGTTTTCATTCCTAACTCATCAAATCAAGTAGACAAACTTCTAGGTGACGTGGCCTTTTCCTGACATCATCACATTGGGCATTGCTTGAGCTAAGTCAAGCTTGGATCAAGTTAAGTAAAGACTGACTACAATTAAAGATCCTTCACAGCACACTTTCTATATATCTTTCTTCATTATCGGCTGCATGCTATCTCCGATAGAGCAATGGGAGGTTCAGTCTTACCGTGCACCGCACTCAATTCTTCCCCCTACCCAACCAACTATTTTAATTATAAGATCAGATATTATTTTTTAAATGATCTTACTTTGATATTAAAATATTATCTTTTAAAAATAATCTTGTACTAATTTTAAAATTTGCTAACCATATCATATCTTTTTCAAATTTGTTATTTTTTTGAAATATATTTTATTAATTAAAATTATATGATTAGGAATATGTTAGGTTTAAGATTTTATCTTATTAGATATTTTTTTATTAAAATTATATTTTGGCAAAAAATAACATGAAGATTTGAAAAATTAGTTAGTTTAGTTTGAATAGATATTTTAGGGTTTCAAACCATAAATTTTTCAAACTTATTATTTTATTATTTTTTAAAAAAAATATTCTAACCATATAAAATATCTTATTTTTCAATTAGTTTATTTATGTAATATTTAAATTTATTAAATTATAAGACTCAGAATATAATAAAATATCTAAATTTAAAATTCAAGATATTATATTATATTATCTTATTAGAAATTTTAAATAAATTTAAATTTTGAATAAACTTGATATTTAAAAAATTGGTTAGATATTTTTTATTTTTTGTTAGAATTTAAGAAATTTAGGAGTTTGTTGAATTTTGAATTTTTTTTCAAATATTCTCTAACAACCTAAATTTGAATTCTAGTTAAGATATTTATTTGAAAATTTAATTTTATTTTAAATTTTAAAATTGAGATATTTTAGCTTACTTTTCAGATATTCCAGATCAGTTATTATTGTTTGTATTGTTTGATTATATTATTATGTATTCAATTTTTTTTTACAAACCTATTATTTATTTGATCTAAATTGCTATGATTAACTTGTTGACAGATCCAATGATCTGATTTTAATCATAGTCCAATTGTCAATAGATCTTATAAATAATTTGTAACAGGTAAATTTTGCAATTTCTTTCATCTGTGTAAACCTAGTAACATGATAGGGCCCATCCAAATCATTTGACCTGTGTGAGCCTATATGTTTGCTATTGGGCTTAGATGCATATAGGAAGCCCATTTAAGTTTTACTAAGTAAATGGACTAGGTTGCTAAAATAAATTTTGACATAAGTAAATTTATTTAGGCCCAATTAGATTTGGACTTATTCAATGAATAACAATTATTTATTTAAAGGTTAAATTCCTCTCTTTTGGGTCTTGTGTGAGAGTTGGGGGCCAATAGAAGTGGGTACGACATACTGAACCCAACTCCCCCTCACATGAACTACCCCAATTGTGAAGGCCCATTTGCCTTATTTAAATAATTGTATTAGGTTAATTATATTAGTCTAACCTAATTAAAATTGAATTAGCAACATAATTAACTTTTAAAATATATGAAATTTATTTTTTCATTTAATATTTTAAAGTTAATTTTAGAAAAACACTTAGTAAATGAAATTATTCTAGATAGTTATTTCTAGAACTAATTATTTTTTCTAATATTTAATGAGGAAAATATCATTGATTGTGAAATTACTGTTAAATAATCAATTTTGGTAGAATCTAAGTTAACTATATTTTTCGTAGTATTAAATTAGAATTAATAATTAAGTCTTCTCTATACTTAATTATTTATTTCTTGAATTTAATACATTTAATCAAATTGAAAATTGAAATATTTAAGTTGATTTTCATCATGATACTTAAATATTATTATTTTCATGTTATTTATTTAAAATTGAAAATTATTTTAAGTTTGAAATCTTATTTGAATAATTTGCAAAATATATTTTATTTTATTTTATATGAATAATCTTTTTTCCACAATTTCGAAATTGCATTTCTTAAATGCAGAAATTTCGAATTTTATTTGAAAAATAGATTAAAGTTGTAAATTATCTATTTTAATTTTGGACCAACTTAAATCAATGATTTTTTCATTTAATGATTAATTAAAATAAATGAAGTAAAATATATTTAATTAGAAAATGAATTAATTAGTCAATGAAAGTCTAGATAGATATTGTCTGTTTTGCTTGAAGTATTTTTCTAGTGTATTTAACTAAATAGAAAATTAATATTTAAGTTGATTTTCATCATAATACTTAAATATTTGAAAATTTTCTTATATATTTAATTAAATAGGAAAATTATATTTTTTGTTGTAAATTAATTTTAAGCCAACATAAAATTAGAATAATTTTTCCCAGGATTTATTTTTATTTTATTTTAACAAGCAATTTCGAAAATTGTATTCTTAAATACTTCAATTTTTTGAAATGCAATATATATTTATAGAAAATTAAATTTGAGTTGTAAGTTAATTTAAATTAATTTTGAAACAATTTAAATTGAATAATTTTCTAAATATTTATTGGAAATTATTATTAAGATGGAAATAATTCATGTTATTTTCATATCCATCTAAGTAAAATTTATAAACATTAAATTAAAATTTAGATTTAGAATTTTTCATTCTAAATTGGAAATTTTAATTAAATAAATATATATTTAAAATAAATTGATTAAAATAAATATTAGAAGAAAATACACTTTAAATAATGAGCTTTATTATTAAGACATTCGATCTCCATTGTTGGTTTTACATAGCTTTTGTTTTAGTGAGTAATCCTCCCTAATGGAGGAACATTCATTAGCAAGTTAGCACCGTTTAATCTCGAAAGATAAGTATATTTGTAAGTGTTTTATATGGTATTGATCACCCTAATGGTGGCGACTGTATTTGACTTACAAAATATGAAACAATGGTGGAATCTCATAAGATAGAATAGCCTTGACTCTCGCCTAAACGGGACAACGCTGGATTCCAATCTTGATCGAATAAAAGGTTGCTAGAATATTTATTATTTTAGATGAGCTGACAACTCTATTCAATGGATGATAGCTTTGACTCTCGCCTAAACGGGACACTGACATCAGTTTGTTGAAAACCTTTGAAATTATTTAGGATTGTATGTTTTAGTATTTTCACTTGTCATTCCTACTTGCTATATGTTTAGTAATTTCTAAATTGTGTATGAATTTATATTGAACCATGTTATTTTCTATTATTAAATTGTAGTTTAATTTCGAATCTTCATCTTTGGTCTAACTTGGTTTGTTTTTCTAATGAGATAAATCCCTAATGGATTTTCACTATTAGACAAACATGATAGTGTTAAATCTCGAAAGATAAATATTGTATATGCAACATCTAGCTTTCTTCAATTGATGACACCTTAGACTAGTATTTTACAATATGAAACAAGAAGATTGTATAAATAAGATTACTTTGACTCTCGCTAATCGGAGCATCGTTGGATTCTTATTTAAATACGAAATTATTCTAATTCCTCTTAGCTTATTCATTTCGAATTAGCTCAATAACATATCATTGGGTGAATGGTCTATAAATCATTTCATGGCATTCTAGAAATTTAATGACGCATATGATTATATTCCCGAAATTCTATCCCAAAATGATATAAATCCTCATTCTTAGAAATCTCCTACTTGTATGGGCAAATCTAACTTAGAGTTAAAATTAGTAGTGGTGGTCCAAGAAAGAATTACTCATTATATTTGGTATAAATTTAAGTCTTTGAATTTAATTTTAGAATCCAAATATTTTTACAATACAGTTTCACTTTCACAAGTGTTTAATAACCATTTTCTATCAATGGTTTCAAACTGTAAGGAATATGAGTTTAGTATTCTGTGACCAGGATCCACTTGCACCATTCTAAAACTCTTTGATGTAACTAAACCCAAGTCATCAAAAGACACAACCACAATTTTTTTTAATCTATGGCATTTGTATCTTGTTCATAGTGGTTTTGACAAGATTAATCTCTACAAAGAGTTAATATGCCTATATCCACTGAAAGTAGTTCATCTCATTCGCAGATGGATGTACATTCAGGGGTGGATGTGAGTTTATCGTTATATTCTTGAAATGATCACTCTAGATTATACCTTATGTAAAAGAAATTTGAAATGTTTGAAATTTCATGAATTTCTAGCAATGGTGATAAACCATTAAGGTAAGTGGTTAAAGATCTTGCGAATTGATAGGGGTGGAGAAATAGTTAGTAGATATGCAGTTCAAAGATAATTAAATTGACTTTTGAATAATGTCCAAACTCACCTCCCCATAAATTTCGATTTGCATAGAGATGATTAGTTACTAGTCGTTGCCTAAATCCTTCTATGGTAATACAATTTCAGAATGATGTAATGGTTGTATACTTAATGTAAATCATTACTAGATTCATGGATGACCTAATCGAAATCTTAAGAAAAGCTAGAACTGTTAATCATGGTTTGTTAGCTATTCTAAGTGATTAGGGGTGGACCATCCCATAGTCAATAGATAAGAAAGTGTTTGTTTAAACGAATACAACTTTTTTAAGAAAATGACTAAGTCTGAAAATAAAGTAGCAAATAAAGGAGATATTTTTTTCTTGATTCCAAAAATGTTCTATCATCTTATTCCATATAATGATCCCACTGTCTCTGTTGTTTTGACACAACCGAAGAGGTTAATACCATTTAGTTTTCTTAGACATAATTCACGGTACCTTGTCGTAGTGGGAGAGTTTCTAGGAACTCACCTTCTTATGACTTGAAGACACTAGTGATTAAAATCCATTGTGAGTTTAAACAAGTAATGGATTGTCGAGATAAGAAACTAAGAAGAAAAGCCAATAGAATTATGGTTTAATCCATTCACATGGAGTAACCTAAACTTTCTATGACAAGGACATAAAAGGAAATTTCGTGTATAAGTCTATTCAATGGACTTAACAAGACTTCTTGTTCCTAGTATTATAGGTTTTAGTTTATCTAAACCTATGGCTTGTGGTATACCTGGTAATTACTTACTCTAATGCACGCAACTTACTTTAGTAAGATGCTGAAGCATTTTCTTTCTAATGGCAATCTATAGAAGCTTCTTGACTTCTAGGCATAGATTTTATTTATCTAAGGAAAAGTCTCAACTATTCCAGAAAAGATAAAGCCATGAAAGAATTTCTTAAATCAACCGTGAGAGGTCTCAGATATGCTTTAGTATGCCTTAGACCAGACACCTGTTGTTCAGTGGGAGTAATGAGTAGGTATTAGATTAATCCAGGAGAGGAACATTGGAAGACAATCAAGTAAATCTTAAGATTAAGAAGAGGAACTATATGTTAGTCAATAAGGGTGTGTTTAAAACTCTTAGACTACACCACATCAGATTTCGAGACTTGCCTTTGTGCTAGAAAGTCTGCTGATAAGATGGTGATTACTCTGGGGGTGGAGTAGTAATTTTGGAGAAGTGTTAAAACCTATCTGAAATCTCTAGGTCTACCAGAGAGGGACTGAATGTTAAAGTTGCAGGAACGGTACTTATTCAGTCTAAGGAAAGTTCTATACATTTGTGGCACCGTTCCAACTTGTCTTAACTACTAGTGTTATTTCCTGATTAACCAAAAGTAGTTGCCAAAGGTATAGAATCCAGTATCCCAAAAGAGTAGACATATAGAGAGGAATTTCACAATATCAAGGATTTTGTGATTAAGGGAAAGTAATTGTGGAGAAAAGGTTGTTGTTAATTCAACCTGTCAGATCCTATTACGAGGAGTTGACTACTACTACACTTGATTTGTATATCAAGGTGTTAATGATTATTTGAAATGCACATTTTGTTTTATATTTGTGCAAGTGGGAGTTTGTTGGGTTTTCTGCCCTAAATAAAACTCATTTCAATATAATCAGATTTACTTATTAATAAAGATCAGAAATAACATTTAATGTTGCATGGTTCACATGATTTATTTCATGATTATTTACATAATGTATGAATTCTATTTAAGTCCAGAACATACCAATTTGTTAATGATTATAGTGTTGTCAACACAGTGGAATATAATCTTAATTATATGTTCAAAAGTTTATTCCCTGATTTGTCAGTTCATTGGATTTAGACTGACATGATAATCTGCGATAGGTATTCTTACACCTTGGATAAGTGTTATGTCCTTTCAAGGGCATTGGCAAAGTTTACCAGTATCAGATGTATGGAGTATACATCGGAAGGGACCGATATTGAACTTTGATTAGATATATTAAAATTTACCGTAATATTTATTCAATTGAATATTACCCGTTGATTCTAGATCAAATAATCTTAATCCTGATATGTTTAGGTTCGATCTCAAGAGTATTATACATGTTCTTTGATTTGTTAGTTAAGCCTACTTTTGGGTCAGGGTGATATTGTTGGGAATTATTTTACCAGGATCTTAGATCTACTCACAAGTATGTTTATTAACATCCTAAATATGAACTTTCTAAAACGATAAAATAAACACATATAAAGTTAAGAAAACCTTACATTGATGCAGCGGAATAAATGTCTCCTTCCACTCAGATCTCTAACCCTTGATTCCTTTCTGTAGCAGAGTATAATCAAGATCTGAGCCCGAATCTCCTTCTTCTTCAAGCTTTGATCCTTCACAGTCTTCCAATCTATGATTGAGTTATCGCTTCTTGTGTGTGGGCACTTACTCTTTCACTAGGGTCACGAAAAAGATGAAGGAAAAGAGGGAGAGAGGTTTCGGCCAAGGTAGAGAGTGAGGGAAGGCTCAGTTTTTCTGAAGAGAGAAATTTCTGTCAGAAAGCTAATGAAAGCATGTATTGTGAATGAGCCATCACTTTCTATTTATAGGCAACTTACTAGGTTTAGGTTTAGAATTATTTGGCATTAAAATAATGAAAATATTAATTTGAAAAAGCCTTATAAGTGGCCGGCCATAGGTGTTGTAATGGGCCCCACTTAATTTTGCAATTTTATCAAATTTTATCTCTATTTTCTCAAAAATGCCAATTTTCCAATTCTAACCTTTTAAATGCCAAAACTAATTATTTAATAATTAAAATACATTATTAAATAATATTGTCATTTAATTTAATTATTAATTAGACATATAAAGTCTATTAATAAATAAATAAACCTAGAAAACTCTTTTCCTTACAATTTCACCCCTGAATAGTGAAAATTCATAAAATCAGACATAGTCTAACTTTAGAATTATAATTGATCAATCACGAATCAATTAATGAGTCTTATAAGCAGAATGTTCTCAACTAGAATGGGGACCATGGATCTATATGCTGAGCTTCCAATAAGTGAACCAAATTTACCAAGTAAATTCCTACTTATTAATTCTTCGTTGAATCCACTCTTAGAACTTAGAATTGCACTCTCAGACTTATATAGAGCATATTGTATGTTTCACGATACCAATATACTATCTCATTTAACCATTGTTATAATCTTATTGTGATTTAAAGATCCTCTATATAGATGATTTACATCGAGATGGGATTTCTTTACCGTTCTCACCCCTCAATGTATTTTGCCCCTTAAAACACTTAGCTACCTGTAAATGGTGTTTAATGATCTAATAATTAGTCAGTTAAACAAGAGCTCATCCATTTACTTCTATTTGCTAAGCTCGAAGGGAATCATCACTTAACTTCTATACACCAGTAGAAGCTATAGATTCCATATTTATGTTCAGCACTCCCACTCAATTGCACTACCGTGTTCCCAAAATGTACGTATCACCCTGACCCAAAAGTAGGCTTAACTAATAAATCAAAGAACATGAATAGCACTCCTGAGTTGAGCCCAAGCATATCAGGATTTAGATTCTTTTCAATCTTAAGATCAACTACTGATATTGACTTGGAAAGATATGTATAACGGTAAGTTTGTAATATCTTAACTTAGTTGCAATATCGGTCCAATCCAATGTATACTCCATACATTCGAAACTAGTATACTTTACTAATGTCCTGGAAAGAACATAACACTTACTCCAAGTGTAAGTACACATCATCGCCGATTATCACATTAGTGTAAATCCAATAACAACGATGAAACGAGGACCAAAACTTTTGATTCATATGATCACAATCACATTCCACCGTGTTGACGATACCGTAATTGTGAATAAACATATAATCCGGATTTAACCGATTTTGTGTGTATGAATGTAATAAACATATTAAACATATTAAACCATTAGCATGTAAAATTCATGCAAACATCAATCACTTCAAATTTCTTATATTGATAACTAATCGGCATTGTAAAGAGTTTTATTTAGGGCATAAAACCTAACAAACTCCCACTTGCACTAATATAAAACAAAGCGTGCAAATAGGTCAATATGATGTCTTGATCTTTAGATCAAGTGTAGTATATTTGAATCCACCCAAACTTCTGGAAACAAGTTCATAAATACTCTTATGAAACATCCTTAACTATATGCTTTACTCATCTAGGGATACTTAAATCTTTACTGTTTTAAAAGTACATACGAATTAACGAGAGGACATATCTCTCATATTTTAAAATATGTAATTGAGATAATACAGTGTAGACTTTTCTTCGGTGATATAACTTTCGGTATTTTCGAATAGACCAAGTTATAGTTCTTCTCAGTAGAGCTTGAATTATTATACAATAATTCCTCCACCCCCAAAGTAAGCACCATCTCATATAAATCGAAATTAGATGGTGAGATACAAGGACAATCGATACACAGTTCCTTAATATCTGACATATAGATCACTTTCATAAATCCTTCTTGAATATCTTCTAATGTTCCCTATTTGATTACATCTCAGATAGCTCCCACTCAATAACAGATGTCTGGTTAAATAATACTTTTAACCTCTGATTGTTTAGAGAGTTACCTAGTTGTGACTTTTGTATTAGTCTGAAACTTTAAGTCAAGACTAAGTCATCAACATAGCAGACTAGTATTTGAAGTGAAAAATACATGCCAGAGATTAAGTAATCAAAATTAAGATACCATCAAATTTTATGAGGATTAAGAATTCTATGTTCAAGTCATTTGAATGGACTGAACTAGAGTTCTTTATCTTATTCTCATAATTCTGATAAGCTATACCTATCCATGTGAATGGTTAGATTTGCTTTTCAGTAGTGTTCTTAAGTACCTATCACAATTATCAACCTAATGAAGATGGGTATAGAACTTTAAAATTCTCCCACTCAATTAAGGTAGTGTGAAACTTTAACAAAGAACTTTCAAAGGTATCAAACTCTTACTTACAAGAGTAAAAACGAAATGGAACATACAATCAAGATCAAGAATTTATATTGACAATAGCTGACTCATTATATTACTTCTATGTTTAAACAAGATATGTGTTTCATAGGGAATTGTGGAATAGACTCCACCCCTAAGTATATAGAGATTATGATCCACCCCTAAAGGTTGTAAAGATCATGATTCTCTAAGTGTGATAGAGTTTATGTGGAGTTGAATACTATCCAGAGTTCATTAGATATAAAAGATCGTTGAACTGCATAGTTTTCTTAACTTTTCTCCACCCCTATCGGTATCATAAGATCCTTTTATTAAACAAATTCTTAATAATTGTATGAGAATGAACAATTATTGATAAACATAGAAATAATTTCTAGTGTTTATATAATATAACTCTATGAAGAGTTGTAAATATTATAGAATTTGTATCAATAATAAAAACACTTACACATACAAACATATAAATATAATGTGGTAATAATTGATGAAGATAGAATTAAATGAAGCTCAATCTCATAAATTGCAATAGGGAATTTCGAAAAAATAAACTTTATTAATAATAAAAAAAAATATTGCAACAATATGAGAGAAACAGGGATAAATATCCCTAACTAAAATTTGAAATCCAAATTGTCTTTAAACTAAAACAATTAATTCAAAAAATAAATTGAAGAGCTTCATCTTCATCTGGACGATTTCACCCTTGGTCCAACTTGCCGATCCAACTCAATTGAGTTCAAGTAGCTTGGCCTATAAGAAGAAGAAAACAAATAAACAAAGTTAGTCCAGAATTATAAATCCAATTGGATAATAATTCACTAAAACTCTTAAAGTTTATGAAAGGAAATCCCTTGTTTCTTTGCAAGAAGTTTAGGACATTGGGGTTTCCAATGGCCTTTTTCATTGCAGTGGAAACACTTTCCTTTAAGTGTAGCATCACCGAAGGAGCGATCTTTTTCATGACTTTTGTTCGCTTCTTGGTGTTCTTCCACTTCTTCTTCGATTTGGGCTTTGAAGCGGGCGACATTTGCTTCAGGTTTCATCGTCCCATTACCATTACCAGGATGAGGTTTACTCCCTTTCTTCTTGGGTCCTCCAATCAAATTTTCATAAGTTTGAAGGTCATTGACTAATTCATGAAAGTCAATTTCCTTCTTATTCATGACATAATTTGATGTGTATGGTAGAAATGTCAGAGTCGAGCCGTTCAAGATAAGACTTACTTGAGTAGCACTGTCCATTTCAGCACCATGATCCTGGGCTTCTTGGAAATAACTGGACATGAGGAGAACATGATCACGCACGTTTTGATGAGGTTCCATCCGTGCGTTAATGTACTTCTTAGTCGCGTCAAAGCGTGACTGAAGTGATGCCTTACCGAATAGCTCATTTAACTTCGTCATAACTTCAAGGCCTTCTCGGTTTAGAAAACCGAGTTTTGAGGGTGTCAACCATGCTAGAAAGCATAAAGTATAGAGCTTTGTCATTTGCCTTACGCCAATGCTCATACTTTTCTTTCACAGCTTTGGATGCATTATCCCAAGCACTTCAGGTGACGGCTCAGTTAAAACAAACAAGGCACTTTCTCCTATGAGAGCAATATTAATGTTCTCATTCCATTTATTAAAGTTAGATCCATTCAGCTTATTTTCAGTCAACAGTGATAACATGGGATTCATTTTGACAAACAGGATACTACAAAATAATAGAAATCAACAAATAGAAATTAATAATGGTTTAACACACAAAATCAATTCAGAAATTATAAGCACATAGCAAGTAGGAATGATATGAGAAAATACTTAAAATTCAATCCTAAATAATTTCCAAGGTTTTCAACAAACTGATATCAGTGTCCCGTTTAGGCGAGAGTCAAAGCTACCATCCATTGAATAGAGTTGTCAGCTCATCTAAAATGTTAAACATTCTAGCAACCTTTTATTCGATCAAGATCAGAATCCAGCGTTGTCCCGTTTAGGCGAGAGTCAAGGCTATTCTATCTCATGAGCTTCTACCATTGTTTCGCAATTTGCAAGTCAAATATGGTCGCCACCATTAGGGTGATCTATACCATATAAAACACTTACAAACCACTTATCATGCGAGATTAAACGGTGCGAAATTGCTAATGAACGTTCCTCCATTAGGGAGGATTACTCACTAAAACAAACGCGGTGTAAAACCCACAATGGAGATCGAATATCTTAATAATAATAAAGCTCATTGTTTAAAATGTATTTTCTTATTATTCTAATAAATAAATCTCATTAAATTCTATTTAAGAATTAAAATTCAAAAATAAGAATTTAATATAATATTTATAAAATTATACTAGATGGTGATTGAAATAAAATTAATTATTTCCATCTTAGTAATAATCTTAAATATAAATATTAAGGAAATTAATTTAAGATGAATTAAATAAATAATTAACAACTTAAAAATTTCCTTTGAGAATATATTTATTGGGTTCGAAAATTAAGTATAAAAAAATTATACAATTTTCGAAAATAATAAAAATAGAAAAGCAATACTTCAAGCAAAAATATCACCTATCTAGATATTCTTTTGACTAGTTAATTCAATTTCTAATATATATATTTTAAATTCACTTATTTTAAATTAATCTATTAAATGAAAAAATCATTGACTTGAGTTGGTCCAAGAATTAATTAAAATAAATAATTAATTTACAACTCAATCTATTTTTCAAAAAAAATTCGAAAATATTGCATAATTAAAATGCAATTTCGAAATTGATTAATAAAATAAAGAAAAATATATATTTTGAAAATTATTTAAATTTAAGTTGAA
Organism: Cannabis sativa; assembly: GCF_029168945.1. NCBI lineage: Eukaryota > Viridiplantae > Streptophyta > Magnoliopsida > Rosales > Cannabaceae > Cannabis > Cannabis sativa. The sequence goes on from NC_083605.1 coordinate 25,960,511, forward strand.
AAATTAAATTTCAACCTAAAAATAATTTTCGATTTAATTAAGTGTCATGAAAAATCAATAAATATTTAAGTATCATGATGAAAATCAACTTAGATATTTAGATTTTTCAAGTTAATTAAATATATTAAATTCAAGAAATAATAATTAAGTGTAGAGAAGCCTTAATTATTAATTTCTATTTAATACTAGGAAAAATATACTTAATAAAATTGTACCAAAATTAATTATTTAAATAATTAATTTCACAAAAGTATAATATTTTCCTATTTAAATATTAGAAATAATAAGTAGTCTAGAAATTACTATCTAGAAAATATCTTATTTGACTAAGTATCTTTTCAAAAATTTGAAAAATATCTAATTTAAGTTATATAGAAAAAATCTAAAACTTAAATAATTTCAAATCTAGATTTAATTAAATATCACAAATTAAGTTGTAACCACTTAATTTGAAGATATCTTTTGAAGTTAATATTTTAAAAAAAATATCAACCAAAAAATATCTAAAATATTATATTTTAAGTTAATATTTGAAAAGATATTAACTTAAAAAAAAATATCTTAAGAATCTTTAATAACTAATGCCTAAGATTCCTCAACTTGATTTAAAATTTAAATCAAATATTCAAATTTAAGTTTGTTAAGAAAAATCAGTTGATACAACTAATTTATAACTTAAATAGGAATATTTAATTAAATAAGTTCCAGAAAGAATCTTAGTTAGTTAAAATTCTATATTTAATTAAATACAAGAAAAATACAAATAGTTTATCTAGAAATAATATCTAAACTAAAAGTGTTTTTCTTAAAATTAACTTTAAAATATTAAAATGAAAATAAATTTTCATATATTTTAAAAGTTAATTATGTTGCTAATTCAATTTTATTAGGTCAAACTATTATAATTAACCTAGTACGATTATTCAAATCGAGCAAATGGGCCTTCACAATTGGGGTAGTTCATGTGAGGGGGTGCTGGGTTCAGTATGTCGTACCCACTTCTATGGCACCCAACTCTCACACAAGGCCCAAAAGAGAGGAATTTAACCTTAAAATGAATAACTGTTATTAATTGAATAGGTCCAATAACTAAATGGACCTAAATAAAATCTATCATGGTGTGACATTTTATTTAGCAACAACCTATATGCATCTATATAATAAAATAAACATATAGGCTCACACGAGCACACTTTGGATGGATCCTATCATGTTGCTAGGTCATACACGGATGAAAGAAGATTGTAAAATTTACTGTTACAAATTATTTACTTGACCAAGGGAGCCATCGTATCATTAGATGCGCAAAAAGTAACCATGGCTATTTGCAATCAAGTAATAATAGGTTTTTAAAACTTACATACAAGCTAAAAACACATACTCCTGCAACAAGGTTAGCTGGATAGTTGGAAGTAGGATTTATTTAATTTTAAATAAATAATTTCGAAAAATAAATAATTAAATAAAATATTTTAATTAATTTCAAAAAATAAAAAAAAATTAATTAATTTCGAAAAAAAAAAATATTTAAAATTTCGAAATTATTTTAAAAAAAAATTTAAAATTAAACCTACTATTTGAAAAATTAGGTTTCAACCAACCTAAATATCATTTCAAAATTTGCTAACTACTTTTTAAAAATTAAATGTTATTTTAAAAATAAAAAATTAAATAAAAATTAGAAAAGATAAATAAAATATCTTTTCAGATTTTTAAATTTAATTTAAATAAATAAAATAACAAAATTTAAAAGTTAGCAAAATATCTTATATCTATTTAAAATTACATGATTATAAATATCTTATTTTAAATTTTAAATAAGGTCAAAATATCTAAAAAGATTTAAAAAATCTTAATAGATAAGATATTTTTAAAATATCTTAAAAGATAGGATATTTTTAAATATCTTAAAAGATATTATAAATATCTTTAAAAGATATTATAAATATCTTAAAAGATAAGATATTTTTAAATATCTTAAAAGATATTATAAATATCTTAAAAGATATTTTAAATATCAAAAAATATCTGACCTTAAATTTAAAAAAATATAATCAAATTTAAAAATAAGATAGATTTTTAAGCAAAAAGATAAATACTAGTTCTATTCAAATTCAAATTACACTAATATCTTGAATTAAATAAAAAAAATTAAATTAATTCAAAATGATAATTAGAATTGAATTAGGAATAGAAATAGTATATATATAAAACCATACAAAAAATTGGAAGTTAATTCCATGAAAAGGTATGAAAAATTGAAGAAAATTGAAAAAAATCGAAACTGTACGGACAGCTCTGCGATCGCAGGAAACTATCAAGACAAATTTCCGATTTTGTCAAATCTTCAAAAAATCATAACTAATTCAAATAAAATCCAAATTGAGTTCTGTAAAAGGCTAACTTGCTTAATTTTTTCCATACTATCCAATAAAAATAATTCCAGAACCGAAATAACAATTATTTTTCACGAAAATTTCATAATCATCAATCAATCATCAAATAACACTCAATACAACATAATACCATCCAAAGAACATACAAACAATCGTTTTAAAGTCCAAATTACATGTAAGTAAATCAATTACCATGGCTCTGAGGCCAGTTGTTGGGAATTATTTTACCAGGATCTTAGATCTACTCACAAGTATGTTTATTAACATCCTAAATATGAACTTTCTAAAACGATAAAATAAACACATATAAAGTTAAGAAAACCTTACATTGATGCAGCGGAATAAATGTCTCCTTCCACTCAGATCTCTAACCCTTGATTCCTTTACGTAGCGAGTATAATCAAGATCCGAGCCCGAATCTCCTTCTTCTTCAAGCTTTGATCCTTCACAGATCTTCCAATCTATGATTGAGTTACTGCTTACTGTGTGTGGGCACTTACTCTTTCACTAGGGTCACGAAAAAGATGAAGGAAAAGAGGGAGAGAGGTTTCGGCCAAGGTAGAGAGTGAGGGAAGGCTCAGTTTTTCTGAAGAGAGAAATTTACGTCGTAAAGCTAATGAAAGCATGTATTGTGAATGAGCCATCACTTTCTATTTATAGGCAACTTACTAGGTTTAGGTTTAGAATTATTTGGCATTAAAATAATGAAAATATTAATTTGAAAAAGCCTTATAAGTGGCCGGCCATAGGTGTTGTAATGGGCCCCACTTAATTTTGCAATTTTATCAAATTTTATCTCTATTTTCTCAAAAATGCCAATTTTCCAATTCTAACCTTTTAAATGCCAAAACTAATTATTTAATAATTAAAATACATTATTAAATAATATTGTCATTTAATTTAATTATTAATTAGACATATAAAGTCTATTAATAAATAAATAAACCTAGAAAACTCTTTTCCTTACAATTTCACCTTCGAATAGTGAAAATTCATAAAATCGGACATAGTCTAACTTTAGAATTATAATTGATCAATCACGAATCAATTAATGAGTCTTATAAGCGAGAATGTTCTCAACTAGAATGGGGACCATGGATCTATATGCCGAGCTTCCAATAAGTGAACCAAATTTACCAAGTAAATTCCTACTTATTAATTCTTCGTTGAATCCACTCTTAGAACTTAGAATTGCACTCTCAGACTTATATAGAGCATATTGTATGTTTCACGATACCAATATACTATCTCATTTAACCATTGTTATAATCTTATTGTGATTTAAAGATCCTCTATATAGATGATTTACATCGAGATGGGATTTCTTTACCGTTCTCACCCCTCAATGTATTTTGCCCCTTAAAACACTTAGCTACCTGTAAATGGTGTTTAATGATCTAATAATTAGTCAGTTAAACAAGAGCTCATCCATTTACTTCTATTTGCTAAGCTCGAAGGGAATCATCACTTAACTTCTATACACCAGTAGAAGCTATAGATTCCATATTTATGTTCAGCACTCCCACTCAATCATACTATCATGTTCCCAAAATATACGTATCACCCTGACCCAAAAGTAGGCTTAACTAATAAATCAAAGAACATGAATAGCACTCCTGAGTTGAGCCCAAGCATATCAGGATTTAGATTCTTTTCAATCTTAAGATCAACTACTGATATTGACTTGGAAAGATATGTATAACGGTAAGTTTGTAATATCTTAACTTAGTTGCAATATCGGTCCAGTCCAATGTATACTCCATACATTCGAAACTAGTATACTTTACTAATGTCCTGGAAAGAACATAACACTTACTCCAAGTGTAAGTACACATCATCGCTGATTATCACATTAGTGTAAATCCAATAACACTGATGAAACAGGGACCAAAACTTTTGATTCATATGATCACAATCACATTCCACTGTGTTGACGATACTGTAATTGTGAATAAACATATAATCTGGATTTAACTGATTTTGTGTGTATGAATGTAATAAACATATTAAACATATTAAACCATTAGCATGTAAAATTCATGCAAACATCAATCACTTCAAATTTCTTATATTGATAACTAATCAGATTGTAAAGAGTTTTATTTAGGGCATAAAACCTAACAGATATGTACATTTTGGGAACATGATAGTATAATTGTGTGGGAGCGCTAACATAAATATGGAATCTATAACTTCTATAGGAATTTAGAAGTGAAACGATGATATCCTTCGAGCTTGGCTAAACAGAGATAAATGGTGGAGGTCTCATTTCACTTCGCTGAAATATCATTTATATGGAGCTAAGTGTTTTAAGGATAAAATACATTGAAGGTGTAACGGTAACATAGTGCCTATTCAATGTAGATCATCTATTAGAGGGTCATTGATCAAATTAGGATTATAACAATGGATAACTAATGACGTATCTATATCGTGGAACATATAGAGCGTTCTATATACTGAGAGTGCAATTCTATGTTCTATGCGTGGATTCAACGAAGAATTAATAAGTCAGTGAATTTAAGATATAAATTCTTGATCTGCTTATTGGAAGCTCGGATATATAGACCCATGGTCCACATACAAGTTGAGACCATACTGGTTGTAAGACTCAGTTAATTGATTTTGATTAATCAATTATAATTATGAAGTTAGACTATGTCAAGTTTATGAATTTTCACTAAGCAAGGGCGAAATTGTAAAGAAAAGAGATTCTAGGTTTATTTATTAATTAAGAGACTTTATATGTCTAATTAATAAAAATATTAAATGACAATATTATTTAATAATTAATTTTTGTTATTAAATAATTAGAATTGGCATTTAAATGGTTGAATTTGAAAATTGGCGTTTTTGAGAAAATGAGATGCAGAAATGATAAAACAGTAAAATTTCATAAGTGAGGCCCATTATCCAAAGCCCAGGCCGGTCACTTTTGTAGGCTTTTATCATTTAATTTTTCATTATTTTAATGTAAAATAATTCTAACTTAAACCTAGGTGGTTACCAATAAATAGGTAGTGATGGCTTCAGGAAAAATGGATACATTTCATTCCTTTAGAGAAAAATTCTAGTCGCCACCTTCTCTCTTCTTTTCTTCTCTAAATTTCGAAATCCTTGAGTGAATGAGTGAGTGCCCACACACATCAAGTGGTATCTCAATCATAGTGTGTAAGACTGTGGAAAATCAACCAAGAAGAAGGAGAATGAGCATTAAAGGAAGGAGAGAAAGAGATCCAGGTTCAGATTTTGGTGATGCTCTGCTACAGAAAGGAATCAAGGGCTAGAGATCTGAACGGAAGGAGTCATTATATTCTGCTGCACCCAATGTAAGGTTTCCTAAACTTTATATGTGTTTATCTCATTGTTTTAGAATTCATATTAGGATTTTAATGAAAGATACTTGTTAGTAAATCTAGATCCTGGTAAAATATATCCAACACAATTGACTCAAGACATATACATCTAACTGGGGGCAACTCTGCCACTTATATCATCAGATGAATCAAATTGCCAACACTGGCTAGTCAAAAACACCTAAGAGGAACTCCCTCACACTAACAAAACTTCCAAGGGTTATTGCGTTTTACACATGTTACGTAGGTTGTCATAGGTTCATCAGCACTTCACATCTGCATTTGGTAGTAAGTGGTCCTACGTTTTTCGCAACGACCACACTTGAATTGATCAGTTGTTGCTTCTCTTTGCAAACCGCGCTCACAATCGAATAAAGCTTTCTCTTCGGGCATTTTATTTTGCTGCTGCCTCCCATCAGTTGCCATCTCCGTTGTGCTCATGTCCACAAGCCTCTCTGCCTTGACTTGTCCTAGAAGAACATTTCTACAGAAATCATGGTTTTTTGGATCCTTGAGATTAAACATTAAGGATCTATACTTGACCTTCTGTGCACCAGTAGCACCACCCCAATTCTCAAACAACACTGACTCCACAGTCACTGCAACCCGAATATGATCGCAGGCATTATCATCATCCAACATATCTCCATCTGCCTCACTAGAGTCCTTGGACAAAGCCTCATGAAGCATGTCACGTACTCGGTCTCGTGAGACATCATGAGATATGATCATAGATGTGATCTTGGGAGTTGATGAAGCACTCATTGTTGCTGGTTTCATCACATCTCTGTTTATCTTTCTAATCTTGACATTCTCCAGAGAACACTTTTTTCTCAATTTGAACCTTCTTTCTGTAACGCCCTAAATAATTAGGCACGCTACCCAAAATATTTTGGAAACCCTAATCCCCTAATCGGGATTACTAATTAAAATATTGCAGAATTTAAACTTTTATATCAAATAGAATGAAAATAAACTTGCAATACATTTAAACTTTTAAATTGTTGGGATCCCAAAAATCTTTAGAAACTCTATTACAAGTCATTTCTTTCTAGCCGACCTAAACGGCAAAATAGAATGCAAAAGTTCATCACAGGTAGACCCTTAACCTGCTTGGTCTGATATGGCTCAAACATGTACATTCTTCATCCTGCTCCTCAAACTCATGGCTGATCAGCCACTGACTTACCCTTTCCTGCACAGTAGAGCACCCGTGAGCCAAGCCCAGCAAGACAGTATAAATCATAACAAATATAATATGCTCATCATACTATTTAATAGATATGCCATTCACATATGTCTGTATAACACAGACCTGCTTATTATACCAACATGCCCATTTATGTCTACGTGGCGTAGACCTATGTGTTGCGCTCACACATCTATTTAAATCTACATGACGTAGACCCAAGTGTTGCTCTCACACGTCTAAATACATTAAGGCCATAGAATTGGTTCATCTTGGTTATGGTTACCGAGTCCAACCTGATTATGCCTTGAGCGCATAATCCCTAAATCTCATTTCAATTACATGGCATGGCATTTATACACAAATATCACTAGGGTAATACACCTAGGCTATAGACCGTTCCTATTAGGGTAATAACCCTAATCCCGGTTACTAAACATTCATGCATATCACTCTCAATACAAGTGCCACTGCGCATACTCTACGTGCTAATCACTGTCTTACCTGTTTTCCAGCAATAGATAGAGATTCCAAATCACCGGGTGCTCCTGATCAGGTGCCGGTAATCCTAGTCACACAAATTCCGAGATATTTCACACTTAGGGTTAACCCCTGATTCCATACTTATAAAACTCAATCATGGCATTAAAATTCAGATAATCATACAGAGCACGGAACGAGATTTCCAACGATATGAAGAACTCCCAAATCGGAGTTCGGAATCAAAAGTTATGCATTTTCAAAGTTCCACACCAAACTGCCCAAAAATCATGAGGGCGGGCCGCGGCATGCCCAGACCATGCCGCGGCACCTGGGAAAAAAAACCCAAGTTCCACCAAGAGGGGCAGGCCGCGGCATGCTCCAGAGCATGCCGCGGCATTTGGGTGCAGAACCCAGAAACCAGCCAAGAACATCACGAATTTCAGCTTGAAAATCCAATCTTTTCCATCCCAAAACTCAACCAAACACTCAAATTACCAAATATTGATGCTAACAATTAACAAGGAAATAAAAATCATGTTTCAAATACCAATTTCCATCAATAAACCCAAGATTTCAGATTGCATGACACACAAACTCATGCTTCAAACTTGCTACACTCAAGCTCAAGAACTTTGAGCTAAAACCCAATACTCACACATATTTTCCAGCGGCTACCAACCACAAACAGCAAATAAATAATCAAATTCAAGCTTGACAAGCATCCAAGAATTATTCTCTAAGCTCAATCCACACAAGTCAAGAGATTAACATACAAACTAACAAGATTAAGCATCCTTTTCACAACACATGCAAAACCCAAAATCAAATAACCTAAGCATGTTTCTACCACAATATTTCAGCAAGGGAAACACAATTTAAAACTATAAAAACTACCTCAATCACTTGCACAATCAAGCCTCAAGCCTCCAACACCCTTTTCCAACAAACAAGCTTCAAATCAAGCTAGTTCCTTACAAATTCAAGCTTTGAAAATCAAGAGGGTAAGAGAGAGGGAGAGGGTTCGGGTGAGAGGAAGAAACAACCAGAAATTACATTTCATTTCTTCAAAAATCACTTTTAATTAAATGAAACTCATATATGGTCAAATGACCATTTTGCCCCTAGGGCTTAAAGCACACATACTCACCCACACAACGGTAATTTTGTCATTTCATGCATAAATAACTCACAAATAATTTCAGATTATCACTTATCAAATAAAATGCCAAGTAAATCAATCCCATTTGCATTTCGGGCCCGAACTCAGTTCGGCCCAAAATTCTTGGTTGTGACTATACCGCGCCAACCTGTCAGAACACACCTGAAAAGACAACATAGGCATACTATATAATAATATAGTTCCATTAAGCACGTAATTAAATTAATTTCCTCATTTTACCCTTCTCGGGTCATAATTACCAAAATGCCCCTGGCTCACCAACGGGGTCTTAACATATTTAAAATTCTATAAATTCACATATATTGAACTATATAATAATATAATTCCTGAATTATTCATAATTATCTAATTAGGGTTTTGCTAATCCATTCAAAATTCCAGGGTGTTACACTTTCTACTACATTGCGCTCAACTTTCTCAACCTTAATAGATTTTGCCTTGAAGCCTTTCTCAATCTTCCCAGAGGAAGTTTTTTGAAATTTGGAAGGCCTGTGACTCTCAGCTTTTGGAGATTCGAGTTTGAAAGAAGGTTTATTTGCTAACTTTCCATTTTGTATATCTTTGCTTGTTTCTTTTATGACAATGTTCTTCCATATCTCAATCAGGTCGGTTGCAAGAGTTTGTATTCTCTTCCTAGGATGTTTGGTGAGAGGTCGAAGATGCATTCTAACCTGAAAGAGAGCATGTAAATAATCAAATCCAACATCCCAACTCTAAATTGAAAGAAGTTAAATCAGAGATACTGTGATAAGCACAAATATGATTCTGTGACATGTAACATTAGATGAGCATTAAAAAAGTCATTGAACACGAATAAATAAATAATTAAACAATATAACATATTTGTTTAATGTTCAACAGTATAAAAGGTGAAGCAACATCCAGGGTAAAAATCATTTGCTAATAGAAATGACTTGTTTGTCCCGAATACTAAATAACTTTCTCATGAAATATCAGAAATAAATTAATGTAATTCAAAAAAAAAATTCTTAAGAAGAACAACTGCCCAATTATGCACCTTTTCCCTTAAAGATCTGATTATTTTTTCTTTTCTTATTGTGACATTTTGTGATTAATCAAACTTGGCTGAAACTTCTGCACTCAGCGACTTAAATTGCAAATTTCAATTGGAAAGTAGCGATTGAAAACCCAAATCGTTCTTTATGCCTTTCCTTCAATTTCTTTTTTACCTCCATCCGCGATTGGAATCTAAATTAGAAAATAGCGACTAAAACCAAATGAAGAATACTTTGTAAATATCAAACTAAGTCCTTTCTCAGAGGACTATCCAAACAAGCTTCATTAGAATAAGAAAAAAAAAAGACTTTTTTTATTTCTTTTTTAATTTTCCATCGGTAATTTAAGCAAAAAAATCCATTGAGTAATAATAATAATAATTTAGAAGAAGAAGAAAACCTGTAAAGAAATGAGGCCTTCTTTTTCTAGAGCTTTGACCTGAGAGCCGATATTGTCATAGACCTAGAGAAATAAAATGAGAATCCTAGCACCCCATTTGTCCTGAATCGTCATACCACATTTGATGGCGATGAGACCAGGCCGCCTAGAATTTGGGATCATGATGTTGGCATTGGCTTCAATAATACGAGTGGCTTCATGGGCATCCATCAATGAATCAGATTGGAATTTAGGTGTGGAGAAAAGGCTTACAGTCGATTGGGGGTGGGAGTGGGGTGGGAGTGAGATATTGGTTAGGCTTAGGGCTTTTGAAAGTAATCGTAAAGTTATAGAAGGATTACAAATGGATGGTATAATAATAAGTTAACGGCGTTAGTGATAACGTTAACAAAATTTAAAAAAACACCATTAAGCCAAGAATTGCTGTTAGATAGCCACTTTTTATATATAAAGATATATTTATTAATTATTATTATACATATATATATTTCTCTTTTTTACTCGGTCAAACTGAGTCTTTACATTCTCCCTTCCTAAAAGAAATTTCATCCCAAAATTTTAAAGTACAACCTCAAGTTGAAAATTAAACATGTGAGGATACTTCATATAAATCTTAGACTCTGACTCCCAAGTAGCCTCGTCTTCTTTGTGATTTTTCCATAAGACCCTGACCTTTTAGCTCTTTTGCTAAGATTTTGATAGGTTGTTCTTCATAAGTCACATCTTGAAGAGGGATAGCCTCATACTCAATGACATGTGACAAATTTGGGGTATACTTCCTCAACATAGACATATGTAACATATTATGAACATGGGCCAACCACGCTGGTAAGTTTAATCGGTAAGTGACCTCCCCAATCCTCTCGATAACTTCAAAAGGTCCAACATACCTCGAGGCTAGCTTACCCTTCACTCCAAATCTTGTAACGCCATGCCTAGGAGTAACCTTCAAGAAGACATAATCACCAACATTAAACTCAACTTCCCGTCGATGGAGATCGGCATAGCTTTTCTGATGACTCCGAACTGTCTTAGGTCTTTCTTAGATTCCGTTAATCTTTTTAGTGGTACTAGTGATAATCTGGTGTCTAATAGTGACATGCTCATCTGGTTCTACCCAACACAATGGCAATCTGCATGGTCTCCCATATAAGGCCTCATAAGGAACCATGTCTATACTTGCTTGGTAGCTATTCTTGTATGTGAATTCCATCTGTGACAAGTGTTATCTTCAACCACCTCCAAAATCCAAAACACAAGAGTGAAGCATGTCTTCAAAAATCTGTAAGGTCCTATCAGACTGTCCATTTATCTATGGATGATCGGCAATACTCAAGTGAAGTCCAATTTCTAAGGCTTGTTGCAAGGCCTTTTAAGACCTTGATGTAAATCGAGGATCTCTATCAAAAACAATACTTGAAGGCATTCCATGTAGTCGAACTATATCTTATCTACATAAAGTTGAGCTAGCCTGGTAAGCTTATAATCCTTTCTGATTGGAATAGAATGAGCAGACTTAGTTAAAGGATCAACAATCACCCAAACAGCGTCATGCTTCAAAGGTTTCAATGGCAATCCAGTAACAAATTCTACTGTAATCTTGTCGCACTTCCATTCTGGTATAGGTAGAGATTGAAGTAAACTTGAAGGTCTCTGATGCTCAGCCTTAACTTGCTGACAAACTATACAATTATCTACAAATCTAGTCACATCACTTTTCATACCTTCCCACCAATATTGTCTCTTCAAATCTTGGTACATCTTTGTACTTCCAGGATGTATATCAAACTTGGATTTATGGGCCTCAATCAAAATAGCCTCCTTAAGATCAGGGATATCTACAACAACTAGTCTTCCCATATGGTATAGGTGTTGGGCTTTGTACCCTAAATAAAACTCTATTTCAATGTAATCTTTTCTATTCAATTATCAATAAAGAAATAGATTTATTTTCATTACTTATTTAGTATATTATTTGGTTCATGTGATCATTTGTATGTTTATTTGATTTATAAATTCATCTAAATCGTTATCACATTGATATTCTTGTTATATTGTGTCATCAGCACAGTGAAAAGTAATCAAGATTATGTGATTAAATATGATTTATCAGTACACATGATTTAACTGATAGGATAATATACAATGTATTTTACTTGCACCTTGGATAAGTGCTATGTCCTTTCCAGGGTATTAGTTAAAGTAAGCTTGGGTTGAATGCATAGAGTATGCATTGGAAGGGACCGATATTGAACATGAACTATATATGATAAACTTACCGTAATATCCATTCAATTTAATATCACTTAGTTGATCCTAGATCAAATGATCTCAATCCTAAGATGGTTAGGCTCTAGTTCAGTTGCATTATTTGTGTTCTTGAATATATTCGTTAAAGTCGACCAAATGGTTCTTCCAGTGACATATAGGTTAAGAACATGGTAGCTCAATTGAGTGGGAGTACTAATCATAGATACAGAATTTATAGCTTCTATCCGCATATAGAAGTCAAATGATGATTTCCTTCGAGCTTGGCTTAACAAAGATAAAGAGTTGAGTACTCATTTCAGTGATTATATTAGTGTTGGAAATATTTTACCAGGATCTAGATTTACTACTATGTATGTTTCATTAACAACCTAATATGAATTCTAAAACAATGAAATAAACACATATAAGAGTTTAAGAAAACCTTACATTAGGTGCAGCGGAATATAATGACTTCTTCCGTTCAGATCTCTAATCTTTGATTCCTTTCTGTAGCAGAGCATAATCAAGATCTGAACCTGGATCTTTTTCTCTCCTTCCTTTGATTCTCCTTCTTGTTGTTTGGATTCTTCACAGTCTTACACACTATGATTGAGATACCACTTGATGTGTGTGGCCACTACTCTATCACTCAAGCTATTTCGAAATATAAGAGAAGAAGAGGAAGAGAGGGGTGGCTATGGCTTTTCTCTGAAAGGAACAATATGCAAGTCATAGTTTCCTGAAGCCAACACTTTCTATTTATAGAATGCATTTAGGTTTAGGTTAGAATTGTATGGCATTAAAATAATGAAAAAGTAAATGGTAAAAGGCTTGCATAGTGGCCGGCCATATAACGGATAATGGGCCTCACTTTGCAATTTTGCCATTTTGTTATTTTTCAATCCCATTTTCTCAAAAATTCTAATTTTCTAATTTTAACCATTTAAATGCCAATTCTAATTATTTAATAACTAAAAATTAATTATTAAATAATATTTTCATTTAATATATTTATTAATTTAGACATATAAAGTCTCTTAATAAATAAATAAACCTAGAATCTCTTTTCTTTACAATTTCGCCATTGCTTAGTGAAAATTCATAAACTAGACATAGTCTAACTTTAGAATTATAATTGATTAATTAAAATAATTAACTGAGTCTTACAAGCAGTATGGTCTCAACTAGTATGGGGACCATGGGCCTATAAAACCGAGCTTCCAATAAGTCGAACCGAATTTACCAAGTAAATTCCGTAACTTATTAATTCCTTATAGAATTCACACTTAGAACTTGGAATTGCACTCTTAGTTATATAGAACACTCTATATGTTCCACGATATAGATACGCTATTAGTTATCCATTGTTATAATCCTAATTTGATCTATGACCCTCTAATAGATTATCTACATTGAATAGGCACTAAATTACCGTTACACCTTCAATGTACTTTATCCTTAAAATACTTAGCTTCGTATAAATGATATTTCAGAGAAGTGAAATGAGATCTCAACAATTTATCTCTGTTTAGCCAAGCTCGAAGGATATCATCGTTTCACTTCTAAATTCCTATAGAAGTTATAGACTCCATATTTATGTTAGCGCTCCCACTCAATTATACTATCATGTTTCCAAAATGTACGTATCACCCTGACCAGAAAGTAGGCTTAACTAACAAATCAAAGAACATGTATAATACTCTTGAGATCGAACCTAACCATATCAGGATTAAGATCATTTGATCTAGGATCAACGGGTGATATTGAATTGAATAGATATTACGGTAAATTTTAACAAATCTAATCAAAGTTTAATATCGGTCCCTTCCGATGTATACTCCATACATCCGATACTGGTAAACTTTGTCAATGCCCTGGAAAGGACATAACACTTACCAAAGTGTAAGAATACCTATCGCTGATTTTATCATGCCAGTCTAAATCCAGTGAACTGACAAATCAGGGAATAAACTTTTAAACATATAATTAAGATTATATTCCACTGTGCTGACAACACTATAGTCATTAACAAATATATATGTTCTGGACTTAAATAGAATTCATACATTATATATATAATCATGAAATAAATCATGTGAACCATGCAACATAAAATGTTATTTCTGATCTTTATTAATAAGTAAATCTGATTATATTGAAATGAGTTTTATTTAGGGCACAAAACCCAACAAACTCCCACTTGCACTAATATAAAACAAAATGTGCATTTCAAATAATCTCAACACCTTGATATACAAATCAAGTGTAGTAGTAGTATACTCCTCGTAATCGGATCTGACAGGTTGAATTAATCATAAAATCCTTGATATTTCTAATTAATAAATATATTCAATGAAAATATTATTTAATAATTAATTTTTAGTTATTAAATAATTAGAATTGGCATTTAAATTGTTGAATTTGAAAATTGGCGTTTTTGAGAAAATGAGATGCCGAAATGATAAAACAGCCAAATTGCATAAGTGAGGCCCAATATCCAAAGCCCATGGCCGGCCACACTTAATGGCTTCATTATTTTAATGCCAAATAATTCTAACCTAAACCTAGATGGTTACCTATAAATAGATAGTGATGGCTCACATTCACACTTAACTTTGTCAGATGAAAGTTGAGCCTCGTATTCTAGACATAGCCGCCACCCTCTTCTTCTCTTTTCTTCTCTTCAATTTTGAACCTTGAGTGAATGAGTGAGTGTCCACACACATCAAGTGGTATCTCAATCATAGCGTGGAAGATTGAGTAAAATCCAATCAACAAGAAGGAGAATCAGCATCAAAGAAGGAGAGAAAGAGATCCAGGTTCAGATCTTGGTGATGCTCTGCTACAGAATGGAATCAAGGGCTAGAGATCTGAACAGAAGGAGTCATTATATTCCGCTGCACCCAATGTAAGGTTTCCTAAGCTTTATATGTGTTTATTTCATTGTTTTAGAATTCATTTTAGGATGTTAATGAAACATACGTGGTAGTAAATCTAGATCCTGGTAAAATATTTCCAACAACTGGCCTCAGAGCCACGGTAATGATTTACTTTCATGAAATATGAATTAAAACGGTGATATGTGTTGATTTGGATGGTTTCATGTTGATCCGCGCGCGCTCGAGAGGGTGTCAGGCTGAGGTTTCTCGGCGCTGGAGGCTGCAAGGAGCCATTCCGCGCACGGTGCCTGGCATTCAAACAAAAAGAGAGACACCCGTCCGAGAAAATTCGGACATCTCTCTGTCTGATGCGCGCGTGACCGAGTGGAATTAACTTCCGATTTTTTTGTGTGGTTTTGTATTTAGATATTTACTATTCCTATTTCAATTCTAATTATCAGAATTAAATTAATTGGATTTTTTAAAATTAATTTATGATATTAGTGTAATTTGAACTTGAAAATAGGTAAATATCTATTTTTTTTGCTTAATTATCTATCTTATTTTTAAATTTGATTATTTTATCTTATTTTTAAATTTAAGGTTAGATATTAACATTTTTTTTATATTATTCTATTTTTTTTAAATTATTTGACCTTATTTAAATTTAAAATAAGATTACTATAATCATGATATTTTGAATAGAAATAAGATATTTTTCTAACTTTTAAATTTTGTTATTTTTTTTATTTAAATTAAATTATAAAATTAGAAAATATATTTATTATCATTCTATTTTATTGAATATTTAATTTATAAAATAACATGAAAATTTAAAAAATGGTTTGCAATTTTTTTTTTGAAATGATATTTAGGTTAGTTGAAACCTAATTTTTCAAAATTGTAGGTTCAATTTTAAATTTTAAATTTATTTTATTTTAAAGTCGAAAATATTTTTTTTATTTATTTAAATATTATTTTCAGAAATTTTTTTTGATTAATTAATTTGAAATTAAATAAATCCTACATCCAACTATCCAAAATTCAACTTGTTGCAAGAGTATGTGTTTTAGCTTGTTTGTAAGTTTTCTAAAACCTATTATTGCTTGATCTAAATTACCATGGTTAACTTGTTGACAGATCCAATGATCTGATTTTAACCCATGGTTCAATTGTCAATAGGTCAAGTAAATAATTTGTAACAGGTAAATTTTATATTCTTCTTTCATCTGTGTATGATCTAGTAACATGATAGGATCCATCCAAATCTGTGTGCCTGTGTGAGCCTATATGTTTACTTTATGTTTAGATGCATATAGGTTGTTGCTAAATAAAATGTCACACCATGATAGATTTTATTTAGGCCCATTTAGTTTATGGGTCTATTCAATTAATAACAGTTGTTCATTTTAAGGTTAAATTCCTCTCTTTTGGGCCTTGTGTGAGAGTTGGGGGCCAATAGAAGTGGGTACGACATAATAAACCCAGCTCCCCCTCACATGAACTACCCCAATTGCGAAGGCCCATTTGCCTGATTTGGATAACTGTGCTAGGTTAATTAAATTAGTTTAACCTAATAAAGTTGATTAGCAACATAATTAACTTTTAAAATATATGAAATTTATTTTTCATTTTAATATTTTAAAGTTAATTGTTAGAAAAACACTCTTAGTTTAATGAAATTATTTCTAGATAAACTATATGTATTTTTCTTGTATTTAATTAAATAAAGAATTATAACTAATTCTTTCTGAAGCATATATTATTTCATTAAATATTCCTATTTAAGTTGTAAATTAGTTATTTCTAACTAATTTTATCTATCAACTTTAATTTTAATATCTATTGAATTTCATAATTAAGTTGAGGAATTCTAGGAATTGTTATTGAAGGTTCTTAAGATATTTTTTCAGTTGATAATTTTTTTTTAAATATACATCAACTTAAAATGGAATATTTTTCAAATTAGGTGGTTACAAATTAATTTTTGATATTTAATTAAATTTTATTTGAAAAATATTTAAGTTGGATTTCTTAGATTTTTTTCTATAACAACTTAAATTAGATATTTTTTTAAATTTTAGGAAAACACTTAGTTATTGAAATATATTCTAGATAGTTATTTCTAGAACTAGTTATTTTTCTAATATTTAATTAGGAAAATATCATAGATTGTGAAATTAATTGTTTAATAATTAATTTTGATACAACCTAAGTTAAGTATATTTTTCCTAGTGTTAAAGTAGAATTAATAATTAAGTCTCCTCTATACTTAATTATTTATTTCTTGAGTTTAATACATTTAATTAAATTGAAAATTAAATATCTAAGTTGATTTTCATTATGATACTCTTAAATATTGTTATTTTCATGATATTTAATTAAATAGAAAATTATTTTAAGTTTGGAAATTTTCCTTTAAATTTCATAACAGCTTAAATTTGAATAATTTTCAAAATATATTTTTTATTAATCAATTTTTGAAATTGCATTTAATATTGCAAGATATTTTTTTTGAATTTTTCTTGAAAAATAGATTAAAGTTGTAAATTAATTATTTTAATTAATTTTTGAACCAACTTGAATCAATGATTTTTCATTTATTGATTAATGAACTAAAATATATTATAATTAGAAAATAAATTAATTAGTCAATGAAAGTCTAGATAGATATTATTTTTTCTTGAAGTATTTTTCTAGTAATATTTGATTAAATAAAAAATTAATATTTAAGTTGATTTTCATCATGAAACTTAAATATTTGATATTTTTCTTTAATATTTAATTAAATAAAAAAATTATATTTTTGCTATAAATTAATTTTATTAATTAATTTTGGGCCGACTAAAATTAAGATAATTTTTCCAAGATTTATTTTATTTTATTTTTTCGAAAATAGTATTCTTATATACTACAATTTTTCGAAATGCAATATATATTTAAAGAAAATTAAATTTGAGTTGTAAATTAATTTAAATTAATTTTGAAACAACTTAAATTTAATAATTTTCTAAATATTTATTGGAAATTATTACTAAGATGGAAATAATTCATTTTATTTTCATATCCATCTAAGTATAATTTTATAAATACTAAATTAAAATTTAGAATTTAGAATTTTTCATTCTAAATTGAAATTTTAATTAAATAAATATATATATTTAAAATAAATTGATTAAAATAAATATTAGAAGAAAATACACTTTAAATAATGAGCTTTATTATTATCAGGATATTCGATCTCCATTGTTGGTTTTACATATCTATTATTTTAGTGAGTAATCCTCCCTAATGGAGGAACGTTCATTAGCAAGTTAGTGCCGTTTAATCTCGAAAGATAAGAATTTTTGTAAGTTTTATATATTAGTATTGATCACCCTAATGGTGGCGACTGTATAAGACTTGCAAGAGTATGAATCAATGGTGGAAGCTCATAAGATAGAATAGCCTTGACTCTCGCCTAAACGGGACAACACTGGATTCTGATCTTGATCGAATAAAAGGTTGCTAGAATGTTTATGATTTTAGATGAGCTGACAACTCTATTCAATGAATGGTAGTTTTGACTCTCGCCTAAACGGGACACTGATATCAGTTTGTTGAAGACCTTGGAAATTATTTAGGATTGTATGTTTTAGTATTTTCACTTGTCATTCCTACTTGCTATATGCTTACTAATTTCTGAATTGTGTATAAATTTATATTGAACCATGTTATTTTCTGTTATTAAATTGTAGTTTAATTTCGAATCTTCATTGTTGGTCTAACTTGGTTTGTTGTTCTAATGGGATAAATTCCTAATGGATTGTCAACATTAGACAAACATACTAGTGTTAGATCTCGAAAGATAAATATTGTAAATATAACATCTAGCTGTTCATCAATTGATGACACCTTAGACTAGTATTTACAATATAAAACAAGAAGATTGTATAAATAAGATTACTTTGACTCCCGCTAATCGAAGCATCGTTGGATTCTTATTTAAAAACAAAATTATCTTAATTCCGCTTAGCTTATTCATTTCGAATTAGCTCAATAACATATCATTGGATGAATGGTCTATAAATCATTTCATGTCATTCTATATTTTCTCTTAAGAAATTAAATGACGCATATCATTATATTCCCGAAATTCTATCCCAAAATGATATAAATTGTCAATCTTAGAAATCTCCTACTTGTATGGCAAATCAGACTTAGAGTTAAATTAGTAGTGGTGGTCCAAGAAAGAATTACTCATTATATTTGGTATAAATTTAAGTCTTTGACTTTAAATTTTAGATTCCAAATAGAAGTTTCTTATATTTCTCTTTCCAGAATACAATACAGTTACACTTTCACAAGTGTTTAATAACCATTTTCTATCAATGGATTCAAACTGTATGTTAGTATGGAATATGAGTTTAGTATTCTGTGACCAGGATCCACTTGCACTATTCTAAGAACTCTTTGATGTAACTAAACCTAAGTCATAAAAAGACTACAACCACAATCTTATAAATCTATTGCATTTGTATCTTGTTCATAGAGGTTTTGACAAGATCAATCTCTGCAAAGAATTAATATGCCTATATCAACTGAAAGTAATTTCATCTCATTCACAGATGGATGTATATTCAGGGGTGGATATGAGTTTATCGTTATATTCTTAAATTGATCACTCTAGATTTTACCTTATGCAAAAGAAATTTGAAATGTTTGAAAATTTTATGAATTTCTAGCAATGGTGATAAACCATTAAGGTCAGTGGTTAAAGATATTGCGAACTGATAGGGGTGGAGAAATAGTTAGTAGATATGCAGTTCAAAGATCATTAAGTTGATTTTGAATTATATCCAAACTTACCTCCCCAGAAATTCGATTTGCATATTGATGATTAGTTACTAGTTGTTGCCTAAGTCCTTCTATGGTAATACCCTAGTGAAAGAAAAATTTCAGAATGATGGAATGGTTGTGTACTTAGTGTAAACCATTACTAGACTCATGGATGACCTAATCGAAATCTTAAGAAAAGCTAGAACTGTTAACCATGGTTTGCATGTCTGTTAGCTATTCTAAATGATTAGGGGTGGACCATCCCATAGTCATTAGATATGAAAGTGTTTGTTTAAACAACTACTACTTTTCTAAGAAAATGACTAAGTCTGAAAATAAAGTAGCAAATAAAGGAGATATTTTTTTTCTTGATTCCATAAGTGTTCTATCATCTTATTCGATACAAGATGATCCCACTGCCTCTGTTGTCTTAACACAACCGAAGAGGTCAATACCATGTAGTTTTCTAGACATAATTCATGGTACCTTGTCGTAGTGGGAGGGTTTCAAGGAACTCACTCTGTTATGACTTGGAAGACACTAGTGATTAAAATCCATTGTGAGTTTAAACAAGTAATGGATTGTCAAAATAAGAAACTAAGAAGAAAAGCCAAGAGAACTATGATTTAATCCATTCACATGGAGTAACCTAAAGTTTTCTATTACAAGAACAAGAAAGTAATTTTCATTTGTAGGTCTATTCAATGGACTTAACAAAATTTCTTGTTCCTAGTATTATAGGTTTGAGTTTAACTAAACCTATGGCTTATGGTATACCTGGTTAATTACTTACTCTAATGCAAGCAACTTACTTTAGTAAGATGCTGAATCATTTTATTTTTTAATGGAATCTATAGAATCTTCTTGACTTCTAGAAAAAGATTTTATTTATCTAAGGAAAAGTCTCAACTATTCCAGAAAAGATAAAGCCATGAAAGAATTTCTTAAATCAACAGTGAGAGGTCTCAGATGTGCTTTAGTATGCCTTAGACCAGACACCTGCTGTTGAGTGGGAGTAATGAGTAGGTATCAGATTAATCCAGGAAAGGAACATTGGAAGACAATCAAGTAAATCTTAAGATTAAGAAGAGGAACTATATGTTAGTTGATAAGAGTGTATTTAATACTCTTAGACTACACAACATCAGATTTCTAGACTTGCCTTTGTGCTAGAAAGTCTGCTGATAAGATGGTGATTACTCTGGGGGTGGAGTAGTGATTTTGGAGAAGTGTAAAAACCTATGTAAAGTCTCTAAGTCTACCAGAGAAAGACTAAATGTTAAAGTTGCAGGAAAGGTAATTATTCAGTCTAAGGAAAGTTCTATACATTTTTGGCACCGTTCCAACATTTCTTAACTACTAGTGTTACTTCCTGATTAACCAAAAAGTAGTTACCGAAAGTATACAATCCAGTATCACAAGAGAGTAGACATATAGAGAGGAATTTCACAATATCAAGGATTTTGTGATTAAGGAAGAGTAATGGTGGAGAAAAGGTTGTGGTTAATGCAACCTGTCAGATCCTATTACAAGGAGTATACTACTACTACACTTGATTTGCATATCAAGGTGTTGAGATTATTTGAAATGCACATTTTGTTTTATATTAGTGCAAGTGGGAGTTTGTTGGATTTTGTGCCCTAAATAAAACTCATTTCAATATAATCAGATTTACTTACTAATAAAGATGAGAAATAACATTTTATGTTGCATGGTTCACATGATTTATTTCATGATTATATACATATAATGTATGAATTCTATTTAAGTCCAGAACATGTGAATTTGTTAATGATTATAATGTTGTCAGCACAGTGGAATATAATCTTAATTATATGTTTAAAAGTTTATTCCTTGATTTGTCAGTTCACTGGATTTATACTGACATGATAATCAGTGATAGGTATTCTTACACCTTGGATAAGTGGTATGTCCTTTCCAAGGCATTGGCAAAGTTTACCAGTATCGGATGTATGGAGTATACATCGTAAGGGACCGATATTGAACTTTGATTAGATATATTAAAATTTATCGTAATATCTATTCAATTCAATATCACCCGTTGATCCTAGATGAAATGATCTTAATCCTGATATGGTTAGGTTCGATCTCAAGAGTATTATCCATGTTCTTTGATTTGTTAGTTAAGCCTACTTTCTGGTCAGGGTGATACGTACATTTTGGGAACATGATAGTATAACTGAGTGGGAGCGCTAACATAAATATAGAGTCTATAACTTCTATAGGAATTTAGAAGTGAAACGATGATATCATTCGAGCTTGGCTAAATAGAGATAAATGGTTGAGATCTCATTTCACTTCGCTGAAATATCATTTATACGGAGCTAAGTGTTTTAAGGATAAAATACATTGAAGGTGTAACAGTAATTTAATGCCTATTCAATGTAGATCATCTATTAGAGGGTCATTGATCAAATTAGGATTATAACAATAGATAATTAATAGCGTATCTATATCGTGGAGCATATAGAGCGTTCTATATAACTGAGAGTGCAATTCCAAATTCTAAGTGTGGATTCAATAAGGAATTAATAAGTTAGGGAATTTACTTGGTAAATTAGGTTCGACTTATTGGAAGCTCGGTTATATAGGCCCCTGGTCCCCATACTAGTTGAGACCATACTGCTTGTAAGACTCAGTTAATTGATTTTAAATAATCAATTATAATTCTAAAGTTAGACTATGTCTACTTTATGAATTTTCACTAAGCAAGGGCAAAATTATAAGAAAAGAGATTCTAGGTTTTATTTGTTAATTAAGAGACTTTATATGTCTAATTAATAAATATATTAAATGACAATATTATTTAATAATTAATTTTTAGTTATTAAATAATTAGAATTGGCATTTAAATGGTTGAATTTGAAAATTGGCGTTTTTTGTCAAAATGAGATGCAAAAATGATAAAATAGCAAAATTGCATAAGTGAGGCCCAATATCCAAAGCCCATGGCCGGCCACACTTAATGGCTTTTATCATTTATTTTTTCATTATTTTAATTCCAAATAATTCTAACCTAAACCTAGATGGTTACCTATAAATAGATAGTGATGGCTCACATTCACACTTAACTTTGTCAGATGAAAGTTGAGCCTCCTATTCTATAAATAGCCGCCACCCTCTTCTTCTCTTTTCTTCTCTTCAATTTCGAACCTTGAGTGTATGAGTGAGTGCCCACACACTTCAAGTGGTATCTCAATCATAGTGTGGAAGATTGTGTAGAATCCAATCAACAAGAAGGAGAATCAGCATCAAAGAAGGAGAGAAAGAGATCCAGGTTCAGATCTTGGTGATGCTCTGCTACAGAAAGGAATCAAGGGCTAGAGATCTGAACGGAAGGAGTCATTATATTCCACTGCACCCAATGTAAGGTTTCCTAAACTTTATATGTGTTTATTTCATTGTTTTAGAATTCATATTAGGATGTTAATGAAACATACATGGTAGTAAATCTAGATCCTGGTAAAATATTTCCAACAGGTAACCACCTAGGTTTAAGTTAGATTTAATTGGCATTAAAATAATGAAAAAATTAAACGGTAAATTGCATTACAAGTGGGCGGCCATGTGTATTGGATTGGGCCCCACTTTGCAATTTTGCCATTTTGTCATTTTTCTATCCCATTTTCTCGAAAACGTTAATTTTCCAAAACTCATAGCTAAGAGCGGTTCAAACCCAAAAAAAAAAATGGTTTTCTAATTTTTCTAAAAATATTTTTATTGGATAATAATTTAAGTGGTGAAATTATCAAAATGCCCCTAGGGCCAAATATAACCATACACATCTAATCAAGGGCAAACATGTCATTTCAACACACACACCTATATCACAATAAATCAAATTTTCTCATTTATCATATAAATTCTATAAATAAATCCTAAAAATATATTTTGGGCCCCGAACCCAGTTCGACCCCAACATACCCGGTTGTGACTATACCGCGCCGACTTGTCAAATTATACCTACAGAATGACAGAAGAAACATACTATATAATTATGTAATCCATAAACACATTATATCAAAAAATTATGATTTTACCCTTCTCGAGTCAAAATTACAAAAATGCCCCTAACACAGCAACGAGGTATGCAACAAACTAGAATAATTTCACATATTAAATTATATAATAATATAATTCCTAATTAATAAATAATTAATCTAGTTAGAGTTGCTAATCCAGCTATTAAAGCTTAGGATATTACACGTTACTTTATTATGTGCGTTCCTGTATAGTGCATCAGAACCAACACGAGAAAGACATCCCATTCTTTTCTCAAAGAAAATAATATACATTTTTATATTATATATGTATTCTGAGCAGTAGTATGATTATTGAGTGTGGTATTTTGACGGTTCTTTATCGTTCAATAAAGCTCTAATACAGTGTTTTCGATAGGGTTGTTTTATCCTAGGGATGACGAGGTTGATAGTCTACTTGCACAGTTTTAGCAAGTGTTACGAAGGTCTTATAAAGAGAGCGACCCTAATTTGCAACTCAACCCTAATTTTAATTGCACTACTACAAATTTGGGATTTTAAGGTAGTTTTTAAGGCCTTTCAGCATTGGTCTGAATCTGAGCCTGAACTTGAGTTAGCCATATCTACACCATTAACAAACAAAATATAAAGTTAGCTATAACAAAGTAACTACGTACATAAAAAAAAGTATCACAAGTAATCTATAACAAATATTAACTACATAGACAAACATTATCACAAGTAAGTTACCAATTAGGCACATTTTTTTTTTCTTTTTTTGTTTATGTTTTCCTGAATAAAAATTGACCCATGTTCCCTCATTGATATCGTTAATAATGTATTCAGCATTGTCTTCCTCAGGGTTACGATCAATTTTCACAACTTGTTCATAATTGGTTGCCCAACAATGAAGTCATTATGACATAAATCAGCACTCTCCTCATCCTCTTCGTTCTCTAAGAACCTCCTCTCTGGTGTCGATAAAACAATGGACCATTTATCATTAGCCGGATAAGAAATCTAAAAAACTTGTATTGCTTGGCTAGCCATGATAAATGGATCACTTTTGCTTCCTCTCTTACTTAAATCAACCAAAGTAAAACCAAGCACGTTAGTTTTTACTCCAACATTGTTGTCAACCCAAAAACATTTAAAAAGTGGAACTTAGAATGCAAAATAATTGAGCTCCCATATTTCTTCAATAACCCCATAATACGTCATGGTACCTAAAATACGGTTTGTATCTTTTGCACTTGCAAAATGAATGGTTTCTATGATACTACGTATGCCACTATTTTGAACCTCTCGAGCATCATCTCTTGACTTTGTATGAAAATATTTACCCTTTACAATGTACGCTTTATGATTTACTACTGCAAAATTTGGTCCAAGGGCAATACGACTCAACACATCGAATACTCCATAATTTGGTTCGTTAAACTTTGCTAGAATGGTATTCCTTAACCACCCAATAAAAATTTAACGACCACATAGAGATCTATGTGGATTTACTCCATCCGCAGATAAACCGAGAAGAATGTGTCTTGCTTTAGATTTAAATTTAGGATTTATGTAGTTTACATTTTTTAAGCTTGACGATCTGCAAGATGTCTAAGTTTTCCATATTTCACTCTCTT
This sequence comes from Cannabis sativa, assembly GCF_029168945.1. Classification (NCBI taxonomy): domain Eukaryota; kingdom Viridiplantae; phylum Streptophyta; class Magnoliopsida; order Rosales; family Cannabaceae; genus Cannabis; species Cannabis sativa. The sequence goes on from NC_083605.1 coordinate 25,986,116, forward strand.
TGTCTCACGCCAAATCAAATTTTTAGAATGTTCTACACTACGATATAATCGTTTAAGTCGCGGAATCCAAGGCATGCACCACATCACTTTTTGGGGGCTAAGTTTCTTATTCTCTTTAATCTTGTTTACTTCATGGCAAGATAAATCACAAGTTGGGCAATAATCTATGTCTGCATATTCCTTACGATATAAAATGCAATCGTTCAGACATGCATAAATTTTTTCATATACTTCAATCCTATGTAATTTAAAGTCTTTTTCACTTCATATGTAGATTGTAGGAAGCAATTGTCAAATAGAAAGATATCTTTAAACCCAAATAAAAATTGAGTAAAACATTTATCGCTCACTCCATCTTTTGCTTTGATGTTGTAAAATTTTACCATAGTTGGTAATCTTAGTTTTTTACAGCCATCGAATAGGGGTTTATCTACATTTCTTAAAAAATTATCAAATTTTTCAGGATCATTAAAAAATTTCTCTTGTGCTTCGTCAAGCAAGTCCAATGGATGATCATCAAAATCTTTACTCTCAATATCATCTACCCCCGCTTCCCTAATGGATATGAATCACCAGCTAAATGTTCGCTACACCAATACCAAGTAGTATAACTTCTATTGAAACCTCGTAAATACACATGGTCCTTAATCATCGTAATATTTCCTTTAGTTTCATTACAACAATCTACATACGAACAATGAATACGTTCGAGATTTTTAGAATTCTTTAAGGCAAACTCTAAAAATGCATCAAATCCTACTTGAAATCGCAGTGTGTCTCTCTCCTCACGCATCCATGATTTATCCACAACAAAAATTCTAATAAAAAAAGTTTCGTATTTAGTAACTAATTATAACTAGTCACTACATATACTTTTACATTGTAACTAACTAGGTTTCTCACAATTAATTCATATTAATTTATACATTACTATAATTCTTGTTTTATTTTAGGTCATGTTATTAAGTTTCATAAGTGGTAATTAACTAACTAGGGTAGTATTTAGTTGATTGAAATGGATTTGGGAATGGAATAACTTTTCCTAAAGTGAATTAATTCATTTTTTTGGTTTGTCATTTATAATTGCAAAGTTTATATAAATGTGTATATAATTATTTGTATTATGTCACCTAATTTCTTACAACCAGCTAGTAATTAACTAGTTATTTGTGTTATCACTACAAGAATTATGGTCAATACCAACGCCACTATTACCAACGCCTAAAAGTCCTCATTAAAAATGAAGGTATCAATAACGACATTTGAATGTCGTTGGGAAAGCTTTTCAATTTTTTTTTTTTTTTAAAAAAAATAATTAAAATATTTTCAATAACGACAATGTCGTTATTGAAAAACTATTCAATAACGACATTGTCGTTGGGAATGTGGGGGAGGTTTTTGAAAAGGAGCCGTTAATTTGGGCGGCAATTTTCCCCCCAAAATTGTCCCCAACGACATGCCCCAACGACATGCCCCAACGACTATGTCGTTGGGGGCAGACTGACACGTTGCAGTGTCAGTCTGCCACCAACGACATAGTCGTTGGGGCATGTCGTTGGGGACATTTCTGTATAAAAAAAAAATTAAGCAGAAACCCTCATTTCATCACCGCCTCATCTCGCCTCTCTCCCCAAATATCAGTCCATTTCCTCTCATCTCGCCGGCGTTTGTCTCACAGCAGCTGCAGCAACCATCTCTCAGCCCTCTCTCTTGGTAACGCCGGCCTTTATCTTAGTTTTAAAATATTGTGTTGATTATTGTTAAAATATTTGTGTTTCTATGGTTATATAACTGTTGTGTTCATTGGGGTTATATAGCTGATGTAGCTATGGTTATATAACTGCTCCCACTTCACTATAATCTCTTCTCTATAAATTGGCACATTTTTCGGATGGTCTGTAGTTGTTTTTTTCCTAAAATTTTTGGGTAGCTTGATTTTTATATAAGTGGTTTTATATTTTGATTTTGTGTACCTTTTAACTAGACAATTAGTTGGATATATTTTTCCTTCTCGTGTAGTCACTTTCTTGGTGTAATTTTTTTTCTTTCAAAATATTTGAAAGGTAAGAAAAGGGCGTGGGGAAAAGGATGTAATAGTTTAGTTTTGGGGCACTAAAGTAATAGAGATATGGGAAAGCTAATGTTTGGGTTATATAACTGCTCTGTTCATCTTTTCTTTTTTTTTTTCGTTTTAGTTTTATGATATATCTGAGTTGTTGCTATTTTTCCAGCACCGCCTGAAGTTACGTCCCACCGCCTGAAGCGTCGCGCGTCAGCTCAGCCCACACCGGTCTCTCCTCCGCCTGAAGCTTCATCAGCATACCACAGCGGCAATTTTTGAGGTATACCCTCATTTTGATTATGTATATATTGTTTTATATGTTTTTATAATCTGATATAAATTTGTTGTTGGGAAAGTATTTATATGTTTAGATAAATTTTTTTGTTTAAGTGTTTGTATTTATTTTAGATATATGTTTAAATATATATGTATTTGAGATATATGTATGTGTTTTTGACAATGTATGTATTGTTTTAAGTTATTGTAATTTTATTTCTTTTTAATATATCTGTAAAATATAATCTGATTTTTATTTCTTTTTAATATAGATTTTTAGAAAAAGTTCAGATTCATTGTTTGAATCATATAGAAATGAAGGGTGAAAATAGAGAAAAAGAGTGGGTGGGCTGTTGTGTTTGATTTGTGATTGTGAAAATCCATGAAAATCACTATTTTTTTATATGTGTTTGTATTTGTTTTTTTTATTTTCATTTTTAATTACTAAATAGCACCAAAATCTAATATGTGTACAGAATAACAGCTTATTTATTAAAGGAGAAAAAAAATTCATTTCAAAATAATAGTATAGATGAAGATGACATTAGGTGAGACTTAAGCTTCAACTAAAATTACTCAACTTTTGGAGAAAATATTTTTAAATAATAAGTAATATAATTTAATAATTAAATAGACCAAAAATCAGTGTCATAATTCTCTAAAAAAAATTGTAAGACAAGCAATAACAACATAAATCATGTGACATTTTTTAACTAGAAGCTAGTTGATGATATTGATACCATCAGTTTTTTCAGCTTTCCCGATATGGTAATTAGCATTAACCTTTACCTAAAAAAAATGGTAATAAATTTTTATTTGTTTTAAGTGTGTTTGTATTTGTTTTTTTTTTTTGTTATTTTTTGTATTGTAATAAATTTTTGATTTATTTTGAAAATTTGTAATATTTAAAAATTTGTAATGTATTTTATAGTTGGTAAGATTGTATAAATGAGGTTTAAAATTTTTTGGGTATAGTTTAAAATATAAATGTTATTCTTCCCAAATTTTGTTAAAATTTGAGATAATAAAAAAAATTAGGTTTATTTAATAAATTTTAATAAATTAGTAATTTTTTTATAAAAAATATTAAAGTGGTATTTAAAAAGAAAAATTATAAGTTAATAATTATTTATAAAAATTAATAAAATTAATGTTAAAATTAAGTAATTTAAGTAAATGAAATTTGTATTTTGTTTAAAAAATAATAATAAATAATTAAATATTTAATAAATAACTTTTATTTTTTTTTTGAATCAATAAATAACTTTTATTAGTTGAGAATAGATAATTAATAATTGAAAAAGTAATGAATTTAATATTGAATAAATTCTTACAATAAAAAATTTTAATAAATATTTATATTAATAAAAAAATATAATATTTTATTAATTAAAAATATTTTTAAATAAAAGAATTTCGGTAAATTTTTGAGATAATAAAAATTTTGTTATTTTAATAATTTATAATAAGTTAATAATTTTTTATAAAACTAGTAACAAGTTTTTTTTTTTTTTAAATGGACAATTATTTAAATTAATATTTATTTAACAAAATTAGTGAAATAAATCCTAAAATTAAGTAATTAAATAACTAAAAGATTTTTTGTATATTTATAAAAAATAATAATAAATAATTAAATATTTAATAAATAACTTTTATTTTTTTTGAATCAATAAATAACTTTTATTAATTGAGAATAAATAATTAATAATTGAATAAGTAATTAATTTAATATTGAATAAATTCTTACAATAAAAAATATAAATAAATAATTAGATTATTAAAAAAAATATAATATTTTATTAAATAAAAATAATTTAAATAAAAGAATTTCGGTAAATTTTTTAGATAATAAAAATTTTGTTATTTTAATAATTTATAATAAGTTAATAGTTTTTTATAAAACTAGTACCAAGTTATCTTAAATAACTTTAATTAGTTGAATATAAATAATTAATAATTGAATAAGTGATAAATTTTATAATTAATAAATCCTTGTAATAAAAAAAAATTAACAAATAATTTGATAAATATTATAATATTTAATGTAAGTATAGATTAAAATAAAACAATTTGATAAATACTATGATGCCGACACATCTAGGACAACAGACTTCTCAGATGATGCCGACACAACAAGGGCAGCAGACATCTCAAATGATGCCGACACTACATGGGCAGCAGACATCTCACATGATGACCAGCTCGCAAATGCCGCCATACTACCCACAGATGCCGGATGTTCCTGGGTCGGATGTTCCTCGAGATGCTAGTGATGAGGACGATGCTACTACAAACTTCTTTTAGAATATCTATTTTAATTTTACGAACTATCGGTCTAATATGTTTGTTAATATTTTATGAACACTAATTTATATTTAGGTCGGCAGTACTATAATGTTTATGACTTACTCTTATTGTAATATTAGTGACTTTAAATATTTTCTTTTTGTTAAATGATTTTATATTTTAATTAATTCAATAATTTTATATATTAATTAATTAAATAATTAAAAAATAATTAAAATTAAAATTAAAATTAAAATTAATAATTTTAATATAATAATATATATAAATAATTAATTACAAATAATTTAATATAATTTTTTATTTTTTTTTCGTAGAAGATCTTCAATAACGACATTGTCGTTATTGATATTATTATCAATAACGACAATGTCGTTGTTGATGCACTCAGAATTAAAAAAAAAAACAAAACAAATATTATTCCCAAGGACATTGTCGTTGGGATTAATTTTTATTCCCAACGACTTAAAAAGTCGTTGTTAATAATCGTTTTTCCCAACGAAGTATTCCCAACGACTTTTTACCAACGAAATGTCCTCATTAATGCGTAATACTGACGAAAACAGGGGTTTTTACCAACGAAATTTGTCCTCAGTAATGCTCATTTTTCTTGTAGTGTATGTACTTTTCCTTCAATATTTATGCTTTTCGAGTAAAATTTATCCTAATTTTACCAAAATTTTGGCAGAATAACAACTGTAATTGGACGTTTCCAAAAATACTTAAAATAACCAACAAAACAAATAAAATAACATTAACATTATAAAATTTATCCACCCATCCGACCGCAGTATATGTATTCGCAGAACCTACTTCATTATGGTTGAATATTTAAGATATTCAAACTCAACTAACATGCATATTATTACACCCATTTGACAGCAGTACAATATATCACGGAATCTACTTTACTATGAATGAATATATAAGATATTCAAACTCCATTAAGCATGCATTGATAATTAATTATAATAACAAAAAGTTGGTGAATGTATATACCTATAGCAAGTTAAAATCCGATCAACACTAAATTATTCTGAACCTTAAGCTCACAACCTACAATATAATGAAATACAACAAAATTAGAATTTTAATTATTTAATTACTTACTAGTTATAAAAAAAGTAACAAGTTACTAGTTACTAAATTATATACATTAATTTTTTAAAAAAACATCACATATACATATGTATATAATAAATTATATCTAACACTAACACAATTTTAAAAACTTTATTTCTAAACTAATTAAATCTCTCCTATCTCATTCTCATTCACAATACATATATACACATACATATATATTACTTAGAATATATAGAATACAGTAACAAAATTTACATAAATAATATACACAATATATATAAATACATATTCAATAAAACACAAATTATTTTACATATATATATATATTATATATCAAGATAGTAAATATTTACCTTATAGGCACAATTCGGTGACCAATTACGACAAAAATTTGGCTACCATGTACACACAATAACATAATATTAATAAAATGAAAAAGTCCCAAAAAAATTACAAAAGCAAAAATAAAGCAATGTACATTAATAAAATAAATAAAAATCATATTTATACTTTAATGGACGTTCATATTCAACGTTTTCTCCACTAACATCAGTGGTTAGGGTTATACCACCACTTTTTTTTAATAGACTCGGTTACAGTGAAATAAGGAGAAAAAACCAAACTTTTTTAGTGTATAAATTTAGGTATTGAAAATAGAAGATTTTAAAAGAAAACAGAGTAAAATGGTGTAGAAATGAGGGAAAATAATGTTTTTTAGAGGTGATTGGCGAGAGTTTTGTCGTGGGTGTGGGTTCTGCTATGGTATTTCTTGCTGAAGAAGAAGAAGAAGGCGAAGTGGGGAAGACGAAGTCTGAGGGTTTTTTATATAAACCTATGCCGTCAGTTATTAGGAAATAACCAACGGCAGGTGCACACGTGTTAGTAAAGGTGTGCACGTATGGCGTCGGTTATTTCCTAATAACCGACGACATAGGGTTAATAAGTAACCTTGAAAAATTCCCAACCTACAATCGACTCTATAGGGTATAGTTAATTTCTATACCTAAGGTTTTTACTAAAAAATCATTTTTAAATGTCAATTTTTAATTATGCTAGTATTTTTACGCCCTTTAGTTTTCTTTTTTATAAAATTGATTGAAAGAAAAATAACCTCTAAAAGTCCATATAGGACTCACCTGAACATAAATTTGCAAAGTAGCAACACTTCAATTATAGTCTCTATTTTTATTGAGCTTTTAAACCGTTCACATTGTTAAAAAAAAAAAAGAAAACGTAACCTGTAGTCAGATATTTGCATTTGGTTTGAATTTTAGCTTATCAATTAATTGAAATGATATCTTTCAAATAAATAATTGAAATGTTGAGTAGATCGATTCGTCTTGTTTTTAAAATCACAAAAGCGAATCTTTCTGATACGATTGTTTATTGATTCAAATTATGATCGATTAATATATTTACTCAACGACAAACACTTATTTAAATACAATATACTGATAATTTTTAATTACATATCGTCATGTGGAAAAAATGTTACATTGATTTCTTTATTCTCCCAGCTCATTTTTTCTTTTTGCTTTGGATTACTTTCTATGCTGCTCCCGCTGATCGACTACGTTTAGATACAGTATTAAAATAGCAAGGAGAAGTATTGGACTCCGAATATATATAATTTTAATCTACAATAATACCATATGCAACCACTTTGTCTAAAAGAGTGAAACTAATAATTCATCGTGGATCATATTCTAATCAAAGAATTTGTTCTTGACAAATATGTATAATTAATATATGTCTTTCATACACTCTGGTTATAATAATGTAGACATTGATATATTTTACACGTATTACAAATATTACAACTATCTAGCAATGTAGTATATACACTACAGTCTACAGTAGCTAACAAATATATATTAATCAAGAATATTACACACTCTCAAAATAAGCATAACGACGAAATACAAAGTTACGAGGGATATTAATTATTCAAAGATTCATTAAATTTAATACATAAAGTACTATATTCCAAATATTTAAATTAATCCAAGCATTAACGTGCACAAACGTGATTAAAAGTGAAGCTTCATAGAAATGACAAGTGTATATGTGGGTGTGCCTTTGCAATAATATATTATTAATAATTAATATTACTAGGGGTATATATAAAATGAGTAAGGAAGAAACATAATAATAATCCCAACCCATGCAACTATCAGACGTACATTCCTGCTTCGATCACATCCTACAGTTTCTAATTAAGCTTAGAGTAAAAAGAAATCAAACTTTTTATAGCTCACAGTCAATGGCTAACAATGAGGTCATTCTAAGTACTTTTGAATCAGAATTTAATGTTTATCTAGAGTCCATTCGTCAACATCTTCTAGAAGATGAATTCGAGACTGATTATAGTTATGGCCCTAATTTATCCTCAGCCCCTGATGATCATATCGTTACCAAGCTACAATATAATAATTATCAAAGTAGTCAAAGTCATGAACTACATCATCAGCAATGTGATGACGTCGGAGCCGTCGTGTGGCCTAGTTCGACAGCTGAAAATAATCAAACTCGGGAAGCGGACGCGGCGATGGGCGCAGCAGCTGATTGGAGAATGGAGACAGTTGAGCGTGGGGCTGACCCGCCAATAAGAGGATGGGCGCGTTTTAGGGGAGTGAGGCGGCGGCCATGGGGGAAGTTCGCGGCAGAGATAAGGGACCCGAAGAAGAATGGAACGAGGGTGTGGCTTGGAACGTACGAGAAACCTGAGGATGCCGCCTTGGCTTATGACAAAGCCGCCTTCAAGATGCGTGGCTCGAAAGCCAAGTTGAATTTTCCGCACCTCATTGGCTCGGGTGGGCCCGAGCCAGTGAGGGTGCTACCGAAGCGCCGGTTGCGGGAGGATTTGATGAAGTCTGGTTCTGCTTCTTCTATGATGGATGACGGCTTGTTGAAGCCAAAGCAAGGGCGAGATGGTGGCTCAGTGGCTCAAGCCGAATCAAAAGTGGAAGCTCCGTTTGAGGTTTTTCAGTTGGGCCCACCGAGTGACCATTGGAGAAATGATTGTAATCCGGTGTTCTCTGGTGCACCTAAAAATTTTTCTACTTCTTATTTCGATTACCAAAACTTAGTGTAATCAATTTTTTATCATTGAAAGATAAACTGTTTGAAAATTTTATAGTGCACTTCCTAAATATAAATGGTTGATTCTACAATACACTTCCCTTAAAAGAGATGTATTGATGCACCTTTAACTTATTTCGGCATTCAAAAAAAATTTTTAATCTAATTTTTTTCATATTCATGTACGTTATAGCTATTTAAGATATCTTACAAACTTTTAAAAAATTTGGAATAATTTACAATATCGAAAACAATGTTCAAACAGCCGATTTTACACGCGTATAAAATAAAATAGTCACTCGTGTAATACACTGTTTGAACATAGTTTTCAGCGTGTTAAACTTTTCTAAATTTCTTAAAATTTTACAGGATGTCTTAAATAACTATAACGTACATGACCATGAGAAAAAATTTGACTAAAAAATTATTTCGGATCCTAAAACAGATAAGGGTGCATCAATATATCCATTTTAAGGGGGTGTATTGTAAAATTTTCCAATATAATTTTGATATATTTTAAGTTGATCTTTTTATTAATATTTATAATGATTGCGTGCCGTAGGTTTTTTTTATTAAGATCACAAAGAAATCTTCAAAAAAAATTAAAAAATTTGTAGTGCTTAAAATAATATTCAAATAATAATATGTGCAACAAAATATTTAAAATTTATTTTAGGTACTTCAAATTATTTATTAATTTATATAAAAAAACAAATAATTCTAAATAGCTACAACTTAAATAGATGATCATTTAAGAAAAAAGACTAAAAACTCTCTTAAATGTCAAAACAGATTAAAAATATACCAAAACAACAATCATATACTATAAAATTAACCCTAAAATATTTAAGTAATTGCCATTATTTTTTTTGAATAAATCAGGAGATTTATTAATGAATAAACTCATTCAAAACAATAGAACGCACTTCAGAGGAACAATCCTCCAACTGAAGCACACAACCTGTAGAGAAACAAGAGTCTCTTGCCAAGCAATGAGCCAACTTGTTCGCAGATCGTTTAACAAACCATAACTCAACAAAAGATAAACCAGAAGTAAATTCTTAACATCTTGAACAATAAGACCAAACTGTGAGGACATAAAGACTTTACTGTGGACTGCTTGGACACACACCAAGCTCATCGTTTCTAACACTACATTGTCCCAGGGATGAGCCCCAATCCAACTCAACGCTTCTTTGATACCTACGATCTCAGCAATTTTGGGTTGGACATACCCAACCTTTCCCTTCTTGAAAGCTTCTACCATGGTTCTATGATGATCTCGAGCTACACAGCCCATTCCAAACCGACCCTCTTGTTCAAATAAAGCCCCATCAACATTAACTTTAATCTTGTTTAACACAGGTGTAATCCAACGCTCACAGTTTTGCCCCCCATCATTCAAAGGAGACAACTAAAGGCCCTTCCTTTCCTGAGCAAATTTGTATTGATCAAGCATGATTCTAGCTGATGTTACAATATTTGAAGCAAGCCAACTCTTCCTTTGCCAAACAAAGTCATTCCGCGCACGCCAAATAGCCTAACTCACCATCGTTGCTTCCTCCATTTCAACTTCGTGCCTCCTAGTGAAAATTTTCAACAACCAGCTACTGAATGTTACAACCCCAGCCCCGACGTCCACTATGCTGCGATGCCAAGAAGCCTTTGTAAACGAGCTTCCACCAACGCATGTTGAATAGTTTCAATAGTAGAGTTACACAAAGGGCAGTCGGCATTGACATGAATGTGACGTTTTTGGAGTTGAAGACAAGTTGGAAGCACACCCGAAGCAGCTCGCCATAAAAAAATTTGATCTTAGGAGGAATTTTTAATGAGCAAAGCCGGTTCTGATAATCAGTATTGGCATCTCGGCACCAAGCACCCTTAGATTCTTGCAAGAATTTATATGCTCTTTTAACCGAATAATTTCCACAAGTCTCAAGTCGCCAACTCCAACCATCATTAGCGGCCAAATCACTAAGCTGAATGGACAAAATAAGGTCCTGATCACGGGCAAGAAACAGGTCCCTCACAACATCCTCATCCCACGCGCAAGTACCAACTTGAAAGAGGCAGTTGACCGACTTATTCACAAGATCAGGGTGCCGTGAGACAACATAGTTTGTTTGAATTATGTGGAAGCCAAGGATCATTAACAATGGAGACATTTTCCCCATTAGCAATTGTCCTTTGAGCACAGGCATGGATAAGATCTTTAGCTTCAAGAATACTATGCCAAATGAAACTAGGATTGTCTCCTAATACAACAGAAAACAAATTACCAGTATCATACTATTTAGCCTTATAATCTATTGCTTCCCCAAAAGAGCCACATTAAAATCTCTCAAGCTTCGAAATCCCAATCCCCCTGCATGTTTATGGCGACACAACCGCTCCCAGCTCAGTAATTGGCATTATTAAGTTTAAATGATTTTTACATATAAATAGTCTAATTTGGGAATGCACACATCTATTATCGTTACAAAAATTTATAATATATTTTTTTAAAATCTATTTTGATATTTAAGAGGACATTTTAGTTTAATTTTTATTCATGATTGTATACATTGTATTTTTTTAGGACCACTTACAAAATTTATAGAACATTATGAATGTAATTTACAGTGTCAAAAATAAAGTTCAAACAATTATTTACTACTCATACAAAAATAAAAGTTACGCATACAACAAAATATTTGAATCTTATTTTTGATACTATAAACTATTCTAAATTTTCTAAGTATTTTAATAACTACAACATATACGGTCATTAAAAGTAAAAAAAAAAAACAAAAATCAAAACAAAAACAAAAATCAAAACAAAAAAATATCCTAAAAAACTTGAATCTCAAAACAGATAAAGTATTGCAAAAATAACTAATTTAGGGAGTATACAATAGAATTACCCATTATCCTTTATTCTCATTGGGTTCTTTTTTTCTTTCTTAGATTTTTTTTTTTTTAAATAACCTATAGGGTAATTCTATAGTACACCTCCTAAAATGGTCGTTTTGTTACACTTCCTATTGATTTGGACATAGCGTCGAGTTTCTTAGTCTATTCTTTTTATGATCGTGTATATTGTAGTTATTTAAAAGAATCTTTAAATTTTAAAAAAAAAATTAAAAAGTTTACATTGCCGAAAATAAGGTTCAAATAATTTGTTGCACGTATATGACTATATTTTCTTGTATGGTTGCTAAGCTACTGTTTGAATTTTATTTTTGATATAGTAAATTATTTAAAGTTTTTGAATATTTACAGGAAGTCTTAAAAAATAGCAAAGTACACGATCGTTAAAAAAAATAGATTAAAAAATTATCTTGAACACTGAAACATATGGAGAATGTTCTAAAATAATCCTTTTGAGAGGTGTATTATAATTTTTTTACTATTCTTCAACTAACAAAAAAAACTACCATAATCTTTTCGTAAATACAATAAAAATTAGGAAATATTGATAAATAGTGCAGTGAAAAGTAAAAATTACATGAAATATGAGATTTGATAAAAAAAAAGTTACAAAAATGTGATACTTTAAATTTGCCAATCTCCTATGGTATTTTTTTACATTTAAGATTTTTTATGGTATTTTTTTTGACGTATTGATTAAAATCACTCATAAATTTACGATGCAGATATCCGCAAACTATGTAGGAACCTCCTCGAACTAGGATAACTCGTTGTCTAACCAAAGGGCATGCTTTGTCAAACCATAAATTGCTAAAGTAAGCGAGCAATATGAGACAAAACTACTCCCCAAAAATTTAAACAATATAGCTATAACGTCTTCGAACAACAACCCAAAATAGCTTGAGCTTCAACTTGTAACATTAAAAACTATACGCCAACTCATTAACATATCAAAATGCTCCACAAAATATCTAAAAAATAAAATAAGATAAATAAAATTGGATTAACCCCTAACGATGATATCAAGAACTAATAACAAGAAAGCTCAATCGTAAAAAGATGACAACTCTCAAATAACTTATATCTAAAAAACTTCTCGGCTAAATCCCCAGAACAATAGGCCCTCCAAAAGAATCGACCAACAAAATAACAATAAAATTCTATTATTACCACAAAATTTAATGAAAAAATATGTAATGTGAATAAAGATCGTAAACAATTTATCTAATAATATTAAAACTTGAAGCATTTATCTGTCAAATCTCAAAATTTGTTTGTAGAAGCCATGAATACCAAACGAAATCTTTCTCTTACTCATTGACTATACTACAAATCTACTCTAAATAATTAGGGGAAAGCCATAAAAATTGTACAAAAATCATAAAAGCCATCCAAACCATCAAAAAATACTGCAAAAATAATGCTAATAAAGTAATAATAAAAGTATAAAAACAAAATAAATATTTGTAATAAATATAAATAATCTCAAAAATTTGAATGGTAATAACAATGCTCATAATATTTAAATATAAATATTATTTAAAAATAAATAAATTAGAAAATAAGAATATTACATAAACTAACCTAAACAATTTGACTTTTGATCAAGTTGGATTTACAGAAGGCCTATGACACCATTGAATGAGATTTCATAAAAGAGATGCTATATGGATTTCAATTCCCACAAAATTCATCAACTTGATAATGACTTGTGTTAGGACTCCTCGATTCTCTTTGATGATAAACGGATCATTAAATGGTTTTTTTGACCCCAAGCGAAGTTTGAGGCAGGGAGATCCAATGTCGCCGCTTTTATTTGTTTTGGGAATGGAATACCTTTCTCGAATCATGATGAGGATTGGGAAAAAGTAAGATTTTATATTTCATGAAAGATGTTGGGGTCTTGAGTTGAATCACTTAAGTTTCGCTGATGATGTTCAATTATTTTGCAATGGAGACTTCAAGAGCATATATTACATGTTCCAGGGATTGAAGCTCTTCTCTCAAACATCAGGCTTGTTTCCTAACCCTTCTAAATCAGCTATTTATTGTAGCAACATGACTGACGCAGATGTACAAAGAATCCTGGATGCATCAGGTTTCCAAAAGTATGACATGCAATTCAAGTATTTGGGCGTGCCTATCTGTCCAAAGAGAATCTCCTCAGCAAATTGCAAACTTTTGGTGGAGAAGATGATGGCTCGGATCAAAACTTGGAGCTCGAGAAATCTTTTCTTTGCTAGGCGTGTAGTACTCATCAACTTAGTTCTCATAGCCACACACTCTTATTGGTGCCAAGTGCTGCTACTGCCAAAGAAAATTGTAAGTGAAATTGAATCCATTTGCCGTAGTTTTTTATGGAATGGTCAATACACATTAGTAGGTATTTCCGTGGTTGCTTGGGCGTCGATTTGTCAAAAAAGCTCAGGTGGACTAGGATTCCAGTGTATCTCGGACTGGAACAAACAACTTTATTCAAATATGGGCTATTGCTAAGAAGGAAGATAACCTATGGGTTAAATGGGTTCATAATGTCTACATTAAGGATGAGGATTGGTGGACCTATAAACCTTTAGCTCAAGCAAGTTGGTATTGGAGAAAGTTGGTGATGGTTAAAGATCAAATGAAGAGTTTGGGCTCTTTAAACAAGGTACAAGGCAATTACTTAGTGGCTGTTGGCTATAGAGAAATACATACACAGTTGGCTAGAGTGGATTGGGACAAGTTTGTCTGGAACTGTTTTAATATTCCTAAGCATAGCTTCATTGTATGGTTGGCGATGCTTGGGAAAATGAAGACGAAGGAAAGATTGAAGAGATTTGGGGTAATCGAAATAGATGATTGCCTGTTGTGTAACTGTGGCAACGAGACTATCGAACATCTTTTCTTTTGCTGTCAGTTCTCGAAGGATTATTTGATACAAATCAAACATTGGCTGCAATGGAAGACCTCGACAGCAACTCTGAAAAATATAAGCAAGTGGTTAACTAAGGCTAGATGCAACAACTTCAAAAAGAAAGTATATGCTGCTACCATAGCAGCGTTGATCTATTTGATTTGGAGCAACCAAAATAATGTTTTTTTGGAATGAGGAGATAGAAAATTGTGATAGAATTGTTTGCAAAGTTAAAGCTGTCATTAAAAATTGAATAGTTTGTATATGACCCAATGATGTAACTAGTAGTGAAGAGAGTTCGTTTAACTCATTGTAAGTCCATTGTAAAGATTATAGATTTAGATTGGAGGCCTTCCTTTGAGGGTGCTCTTAGGTTGTATAAATTCTTGTTTGGTTATAATACACTTGTTGATTTAAAAAAAAAAAAAATTGACTTTTATTACATAAAAACTAAATAAATATATAATAATATTTATAATCTTACAATTAAAAACACACAACTAACTGTATAAATATATATTATAAATATGAGAAATATATAATATTATATATGCTATAAATATAATTAAATATTATATAAATATATAAAAACAAGCCTTAAAAGTTCAAAATAACTAATATCATGAAAAAAATCAAATGCTAGTAAAATAATAAATCAAAATAAAGACATCGTCTAAGAAATCTCCAATATTAAAAGTTATAATTTGTCATTTCAAATATAATTAAATACAAATAGTAAAAGTAGTGACTATTATAATTTCCTTATAATTAAATGTAATAAAAGACAATCATAAATATAAGGCTAATTAGGATTTTTGCCCCCTGAACTTTGACATATATCAAATCATGCCCCCTGAACTTTTAAGGTCGTTAAAAATGCCCCATGAACTATTGAGATTGTTTGATTTAAGGACTTTTGTCTAATTTCATTCAAATTTACTATTTCAGTGATTGTTTATGTACTAAACCATGCTTCCCAGACTTTGATATCTAACATGTCATGTCCCTCGAACTTTGACATGTACTAAATTATGCCGCTAAACTCTCATCCATATTACACTTTTTTACTAAAATTGGAAAAAAGTCCTTATATCCAACAATCTCAATAGTTCAGGGGCATTTTCAACGACCTTAAAAGTTCAGGGGGCATGATTTGGTATACATCAAAGTTCAAGGAGCAAAAATCTGAATTAGCCTAAATATAATAATATAGTAAAGTATATAATTATTAAAAAATACGTAATTATGAGTTTATAATGACAATAAATTTCAATAAAAGTCATTAACGTACTTGTGTATCAAAAGTTAATCTATATTTAAATATTCAAACGACCTATAATTAAGTGAATAAAAAATATAAAAACTATAAAAGTGGAAAGAATTGGAAAAGAAAATGTATATTAATAAAATTATAAATTGTAAATAAAATTTAAATTAAATAAAATATTGTTTATAGATGTCCAAATCACACCATATTAATTATCACCATTAATGCTTGATTGTATTTTCCTTTATTTCATTAATTTAGTTTCTCATTCCTTTAGTGAATACTTTTGTATAAATAGAGGTTCACCCCATTAAAATAAAAAACTGAGAAATTATCATTGACTTTCTCTTTATCTGTTCATCTTGTTTTTCTTATATATTTTATATTATTTTATAATACGTTATCAGTACGAGTCTTTGCCCAAGCTTTAAGGTAAATATTTTGTTGAAGTTCTTGAGTTGTTTCAAGGTTATGATACACTAAATATATATTTATATATATACTTATCTGACTGAAATAATTTAAAGAACACTTTTTTTACTTTTTCTTTTTTTCTTTTTATATTACATATTCATGTATATGTTTTTATGTGTTTATTATTGAATTCATATACATATACATATTTGTATCTCTTATGATTTATCTATGATATGATAGTGAAAGTTTATATCATAATTGCAAACTAGGGTAATTTTTCCTTTTGAGGTCGACGATGCATGTCTTGTGACGATTGCGGTTCTTATTTACAAAGAGTTCTTCAAAGCTCATTTGAATGCTAACTTCTGACTCGTCAGGGTTGTAAGCCTCACTGACGTTAACGTGATGAAGTTACAGGATGCCTTCTCATAGCGAGACAGGAATCTCTCTTACTTGGTCTCGAGCCGATCCGACTGTTACACTTAGTTTGTACATTATTCACTAAGGACTTTCACAGTTGATATGTGTCGCTTTCGTCTTCCTATGTGTACTGTCCTTAATGCCTCGCTATTTGCATTCAGTGACATATAGTTTCTCGCTAATATACAAAGCACCAGTTTGTATATTGATTCCTCGCCTAAGACCTTACAGTCAGTAGGTTACAAATATACTTTGATGCTTACGTAATTAATGAGTTATTCCATAAAAAGCGATTGCATCGATCCATATTTCCTTTATCTTGACACGTGACCTCCACTGAGATGGCAGCCGAATTTCGGGTATAACAAAATCATATTTATACCTTAATTGACGTTGAGATTCAACGTTTTTTTGCTAAAATCGGTGGTCGGAGTTATACCACCACCTTTTTTGTAATAGGTTGTGTTTGATAGATAGAGGGATAAAACCAAACTTTTTTACAGTGTAGGTTTAGGTATTGAAAATAAAAGATTTTAAGACAAAAATTGGGCAAAATGGTGAAGAAATGAGGGAGATTAAGACTATTTTAGTGGTTGTTGGCGAGGTTTTTTTTTTTTTTTGTGGATTTGGGGCTACTATGGGTGGCTATTCTTCGTGGTGAAGAAGATGGTGAAATAGGAAGACGAAGCATAAGGGTTCTAATACATAACCCTATGGCGTCGGTTATTTGGTATTAACTGACGCCATAGGTGCCACATGTCGACTAAAGACTGCACCTATGGCGTCGATTAATACCAAATAACCGACGCCATAGGGTTAATAAAAAACCCTTAATTTTACCCCAACCCCCAACCGACGGCATAGATATAATTAAATTTTATACCTACGATTTTTACACAAAAAAAAAAACGCCTCTAAATGTCAATTCCAAACTAGGCGGGTATTTTCACACCTTTTACTTTCCTTTTTATAAAATGGGTTGAAAAAACTGCCTCTAAAGCTCATAATTGTAGTAGTGATAAAATTTATGTAGTAACAACCTTGTTATTCAATCTATAAGAAAAAGAAATAATCAAACGACCAACCATAACGACAACAATCGCACCATAAACTATGAGGCCAACAAAAATTTGAGAATTCCTAAATTTGAACATGGATAAGGATAGTCATGCTACTAACACAAAATCAATTATTTAAGCCAATTGAGATTTTTCTAATGTCTCAAAAAGAAATAAGACAAAAATCTCCTTTGAAGGAAGAAGATAAGAAGCAAATAAAGAACACCCAGACAGAAGGATATCAACAATTTTGGCAAAACACTACTAGAAAACAACTATTTTTAGTCACAACCGTTTAGTCACAACAGTAATTTTTTATGATTAAATGTGACTTTTAGTCATAATAAAATGTTACTTGTGACTAAAACATAACATTTAGTTACAAATTGTCACTATAATTTAGGTTTAGTCACAACAAGTATTGTGACTAAAAACACATTTAGTTACAACAAATTGAAATTTTTGTGACTAATACCTTTAGCCACAGATTTTTTAGTCATTACATAAGAATGATATTTTATAATTAATTTTTTTTTTACTTTTAATTATAAATTTTGTTGCAACTAAAAATAAAATTTATTGTATTGAAAACAAAAATAATATGAGCATCAACCAGATCTTACCAAAGCCATGTCATAAGGCCTAGAAACGACTAACGAGCACTCATCCGACAATAATAATATATTATCTTTTATGGTATTTAGCACTTATGGTGCCTCTTAGCATTATTTCTCAAATATATATATCGTCATAAACTATCCACAATCGTGTCTACACCGAGCAAATTCGCCACAAGTTCCGAAAGATGGACCTTTTCACATGTTAAAATTTCATTAACAAAATATTAGTTTAAATTAATTATTAGTTTAGTCAGTTTTAAATGTAAAGACTAATACATTTATACAATATGCCTTGATGGCATTATATATATTATAATATATTAACATGCTTTCAAAATATATATATATATATATAAATATATATTTAAGGATGCAGCAGTATGATTGTATGAAAGAAGAAGTAACATAGAAGTGCATATATTTGTAATGGGGTCTTGCGTTCTAATATATTTTTCTTTTTATTTAATAATCAAACTAGCAACTCACAATTAAATAACACATAACTTGTTCGTAAATACTCATGTGTAGTATTTGAGTTCTCGAATACTTAAAAGTATTAATATACTTGTTAATAAATAATATTGTTGAAATAAAGGAAAATAAAACTGTACAGATACGACTTATACGTTTGACTAAGTAACCACACAAGGACGAATTCAACGTATATTTATATATGTACACAACCACATGGGTCAAAGGAAGTTCAAGAAAATGATAGTAAACTAATTTTAATGTTTCTTTTGTAATCTGCATTTTTTTTGTTTTCTTCTACTCTACCTACTTATCCTCCTTTTAATTATTTTTTTAAAAGGGAATTTCTTTGTCAAACATAAATGCTAAGTTATTTTAACTTGAGAATCTGCCCTTCAAGATCTATTCTCTAAGGTACTCTTTCAATTAAACCTATATAGAATACGTTGTAAAAAATAAATAAATGTTAAAATAATATAGAATAGATGAGAAAAAAGAAGAAGAAGATGAAGAGAGAAAGAGAAAGTGAATGAGAATTTCTCAGTTGTTAATTCCAATGGAGTGAACCCCTATTTATACAAATACAAGAGTCAAATATTAAGAACCTAAGAAAAAGGGAAACTAAGGAAAAGAGGAATGTTGATTACAATTAATGGTAATAAATAAAAGATTTGGGCATCCACATAATTATTAATATTTATAACACTCCCCCTTTGGATGTCCATAATAACTGTCTTATTAAAAATCTTGCTGAAAACTTGATCAAAAGAAAAAGAGTATAGTGTAAACTAACTCCCCCTCATTTAGGCATTCGTGGAGATCTTCTAATCGACGACTTTCGATCTTGTCTGCTGTCTTTTCAAATGTTGATGTTGGTAATAACTTTGTGAATAAGTTTGTAAGATTGACACTTGATTGAATTTGTTGAATACCAATATGCATTTTCTTAAAACGTATAAAGAAGAATTTGGTGAAATGTGTTCTAATTCTATCTCCTTCAATGTACTCTCCTTTTAGTTGAACGATGCAATCAGTATTATCTTCATAAAGAACTGCTTGTGTTGATACTTCTTTCTTGAGTGCAATCCATATATTTCCCGAATATGTTATGTCAATGATCTCACTCCCACACATTCTCTACTTGCTTCATAAAATGCAAGTATGTCAACATGATTTATAGTTGTCTCTTTAAAAACCTTGTCAAAAAAACCCAATGAAATAAAATCTGAGCTAAGGAAAAAAGAGTACAATATATATATTTCATATTCATAACTATTTGCAAGTTGCCTTGTTAAAAACCTTGCCAGGAAAACCCAGTAGGACAAAACCTGAGCTAAGGGAAAAAGAGTGCAACATGAATATGTCTCCCCCTCATGCACATATGATCCATAATTCTTTTGGTGATAATAGATCTCATAAGATAATTTTTATCACTTTTAAAATATCACCATATATAATCTTTGATCATATATTTTCTATAACTCTTCCAGACTATGTATGGACTTCTAAATTATAAATGAGGGGTTCGTGGAACATTAATCTTTATCCAACTAATTGTATCATTCATGTGTGTATACAATCTTGTTTATACTAAAATTTAACATTTCAAGTAGATATGAACATAACACATTAACGATAATATAAATTTTCATTTGTGACAATGATGGTACTACTCCAAGACCATATATTTGTTCCATCTTGTTGTATGATCTTAATTTTCATATCAAATGATCATATATCTATAATTCTTGATACATATGAAGTACTTCAGAACTTCAATACTAATGAACAAACTTTGTATATTAATATTTCTCGATATACAAAATAAATAAAAGTTTGTTTTGCAATTAATCAAAAACTCTTCAAGAGTCTATCAAAACGTATAATTTACATAGTTATACTGCATAGACAACCATACATATTTTTCAAACAATTTACTTACATGTCTTTATTTCATACAAAGATCTTTGTCATATAGTGCGCGCGACTTAGAATTTATATCATTATTAAATTCTTCTTGAATTTTTAGATAAGGCTTATTTCAAATTCTCACTATATTAGGAGCTCCAATGCAACATTTATGTGACGCTTATAAATCCTCATAAAATATATTTCAGGCTATAATCAAATCATGATTATATTTTCTTAATATTTAAGCCTTACTTCAATCAATCTCATGTCTATGCTAACTTTGTACAATAATTCATTATGTACAAATACATATATGCAAATTTCTCATTAGAAATATTTATTTGCACACCCTACAGGTCTTACTTCACTTTATGCGAGTAAACTTACCTGGACTGCGTCATAATATTTTGGCCAAAAATCAAAATGTATGTCGATAATTCTCGACAAATCTAATAACATGATCCTTGCTATCTCATATTAGTTTATTGCATATGCAAACATTCAACATCTATTGTCGACAAAAATTTCATTATATGATAATTTCCTCCCGTATTGACATAACTTATAGAGATCTCTTTAAATTCCATATTTTTCAAATATGTTTATCATTTATAGGTACCTATAACGAATCACTTCAGGGATTCAATTATGATCAAATGTGTTATGTCTAACTTCTCTTGGGAGTCTCTTCTAGAGTACCGTTTTCAGCACGGTTATCATTTTAAATCATCAATACTTTATAACATTAAGGTATCTCCATGAGTACCTCTAGATTTAACAACTTCAGGATAAATCAAATGAACATTAATTAATAATTTCTACATTGTTCATTTACGCTTCAGGCGTTTTCTACTCATTCTATCTCATCTTTGAATAATATTGATTTGCAGTTGGTATATATCATTTTGAACTATGTCGTTCTTATACTTTGTGCAAGGATCATTTTTCAAAAATTATCATCGATCCCAACTGCTTCTCTCCCCCTGATCGAGAGAATCTTTTAAAATTGTGATATCTAATAATATTAATGCACATGTAGGGATTTCAATATATCACAGTGAATCAATATTTATTTAAACTCATAGATACTATATGACATTGAACTTCAAGTTCAATAAACTTCAGTTTCAAGTTCAATCCTTATGAACTTAATTCATTTCTAAGAATGAGTCGTACGTGTATAATTAGAAATACATAAATTTACACATTTTGTAAATGCATGATCATATAATCTTATCACATCGATAAGAAACTATGCAATAAAAATCTAACAATGGCTCAAGATTGTTAAAGAAATATAATTTAAATATTTTCTATGTGCAAATATATGCACATTCTTCTTTTGAGCCTTATAAATTAACAACGAGAAGAATCTTCTGGTTCTTCAACAAAATTTAGTCAAATCCTTTGACAATTTATTGCATATGATTAATCATGTCAAAATAATTCAATTCATGAACTTTATGTTCACTATAATTTGTATTTCAATGAAACTTTCACAAGGTAATGTAAAATCACTACAACATATAATTAATCATAACAAGTTTCATTTTTATATACACGAAATAATATAATTATATTATTCTCCAAAACATATACACTCATTAGGAATCACTATTATGTTTATCAAACTTTATATTTCTTCAGGAATCACTATCATCAATTCAATAATGTGTATAATTTGAAAGATACATGACAACTTCATCATGTTATTGTAATGGTCCATAATATATCATTCATTTTTCCTGGTATCTTTTTAACAAGTCGTCTAATTTATTAATAGACTATGCATTAGTCTAATTATCATGACTTGATATATTATATATTTAAATGTGCAACCAGTACATATAATAAGATATTTCTTATTACTTTCATAACTAGATAAAAGTTATACATCTAGGTACATATAAATATATTTTACTACTCCAAGTAGCAATTGTATGTAAGACTTCTTCAGGAAGCTTTTTAAATAATCATTTTGTGATTCTTTATCACTTTGATTATATTAGATCACTAACAAATATTAGTAAATTATATATCCACTTTTAGGAATATGCAAACTGAATTATATAGTAACTGCATATATACATATCTTGTACCAACAATAGTTTGAAACTATTGATTTCAAGAAATAATAAAATATGTATACATTAATTTGCTTCTGGCATTACCAATATATGTGAAATCTATATTCTTTGAAATAGAATTTCATGTCTATTCATTCTCTTTAGGGAATGATATTTAAATATTCTAAATGTACAATAAGTTTGTACAATTCACATTCTATTAAATAATCAAGTATACTTTTATCTTGATTATAAGTGTGTCTGTAATACAGGTACACGAGTACTATTATTCAATTTCACACATGATATATAGAGTTCATGCACTTTGATTGTGTGTGGTATCTCATCTTTTGGTTGTTTCCACTTTTTTCTGGAAATATATGAGTAGTAAATAATGTCATTGATTATTTAAAATCATTACATTCACTTCGGGGAATGACGTTGAACAAGTAGAACATTATTATAAATTTCTTAAAAATTTATTACTTGTTCATCCATAAAAATATAAGAAATTATTCAGCAATTTCTTTTACAATATTTCAAAGAATATATAAATGCAATTTTCGCATAGTCTCGAAGATGTATGCAGAATTTAATCTTTAATATATGTCAGATTCAATAATTTCTAACATTGCAAGTAATAACAATGTATAATAACATGACTAATACGAACAATCTTTAAAAATAATTTACTTTAATTCGTATCATTCTCTGCAGGGAATGATGAACAATAAATACATGCCTCATGTATTTAAATAACATTAGTCATGCTCACTGTTATTCTTATACTTTGATGTTTCAATGCAATTTTCTTAACATTCTTTTTAGGTATTCAAAACCCACTATAAAATTGTATCAATAATAATCATTTTTAATGATTCTTTAGTTGTATTCACATAAATACAATCATTTTTTTTTCGACAAATATAAAACATTTATTTCAGGAAATGTTTGTCAAAATCTATATCGATATTAGATTACTTTTCATTGTCCTCAAAGAATACAAGAATATATATATAAATATGTATTCATCTCTTTCATTATATATTCATCAACTATATAATGAATATTACGTTTGCACAATCTTCAGGATATATGCAAGATTTTATTGAGGACGCATAATCATCAAGATATATGCAATTTTTATCGAGGATGCATAATTTTCAGGATATATATAATATTTTATCGAGGATGCATAATCTTTAGGATATATGCAATATTTTATCGATGATACATAATCTTCTGGATATATGTATAATTTATATAGATTTTCTTTACTAGATCATATACACACATATATTGTAAATATTATAAATGATAAGAACATTATATATATATATGAAATCAATAATAAATATATAAAAACATATTCATACACATATAATATATAGATATATAGATAAAAAGAAAAAGGAAAATAAAGAATTCTTGAAATTGTTTCAGTCAGATGAGTATATATATCAATATATATTTAGTGTATCTTGACTTTGAAACAATTCAAGAATTTTAACAAATACTTACATTGGGGCTTAGACAGAGACTCATGCTTGAAGCTTCGGCAGAGACTCCTGCTGATAACGTCTTAAAATAATATAGAATAGATGAGAAAAAAGAAGAAGAAGATGAAGAGAGAAAGAGAAAGTGAATGAGAATTTCTCAGTTGTTAATTCCAATGGGGTGAACCCCTATTTATACAAATACAAGAGTCAAATATTAAGAAACTAAGAAAAAGGGAAACTAAGGAAAAGAGGAATGTTGATTACAATTAATGGTAATAAATAAAAGATTTGGACATCCACATAATTATTAATATTTATAACAATAAATAAATTGAATGAATAAAAAGAAAACCTACACAATTAGTGGGTTTCGTTTGAATTCTAACCAAGAGTGAAGACTATAACTATATCTCCGATTCTTATAAGTATTCAAACTGGCATCATAATTAAAAAATTATTTTTTTTAAGAAAAAATTATTTTCTTTTTGAAAATAATTAAACTTATTTGGCCTTAGTTGTTGAAAACAATTTTCAAAAAATAAAGTTACAAAAAACAAAAATTTCAAAAATAACAAAATATTGTTTTTTATTTTAAAAAACAATTCACTTTTAGTCAATATTATTTTTAGAAAACACTAATCAAACACGACTTGGTTTTGAAAACTTCAAAAAACTATTTGTTGTTCTCATTTCTAAAAATACTTTTTTGAAAAATAAAAAACAAAAAAAAATACCAAACATGCTCTTAGTTACTACCTCTTTTTTATTAACAATTTGGTGGTCCATTACCCCAACACATATTTACACTATATTGAAAGTTAAGAGCACTCTTTAATTATTCTTCCAAATCGGGGTGTTCATCAAATCGCTCAGACCGCTCGCACCACACCACACCGCAAAAAAAAAATGTGATTTGAAATTCTTTGCGGTGCGGTCGCGGATTGCATTTTTCCTAAACCGTGCGGTGCGGTGCGGTGCAGTTTGCAGTTTTGAATTATTAATATGCGGTTGAAACCGCACCGCACCGCACATTATAAAAATATCAATTTTTATATTTATTTAGGTCCAATAAGTGAATGTTCAACTCAAAGGCCACTAATTATTGTATTGTTAAAACTTAATTTTTTTTATATTTATTTTCAAGCCTTATGGTACTTTTGACAAGTGTTGCTCAAGCTTTATTGTATTTGTGATAGTTTAATTATTTGGTGATAGTCCAAACCACATAAACTGTACTGCACTGCACTATTTTTTGCGGATTTTTTAGTTTCACGTTGCGGGTGCGGTTTGAGAAATTAGAAAAACTGCATGTGCAGGTTGGTTTGAAAAAATTATCAAAAAACCACCCGCACCGCGAACACCCCTACTTCAAGATATATCACTAACATCCTATTATTATTTTTTTTATTTTCATTCATACATTTATATTATACCATAAATTAAATTTTTAATATTTTTCTTTATATTATTTAAATAATATATTTATGATACTCTTACAATGAACCCTTAAAAGGATGCACCAATGCATCCCTATCTATTTCAGAATCCAAGAAAAAAAAAATTAGTTCCTTTTCTTTACTGTCGTGTACATTATAGTTATTTAAGACATCTTGTAAAATTTTTAGAAATTCTAAATAATTTACAATATAGAAAGTAATGTTCAAAAAATCTATTTCACATGTGTATAACATAAGAGCCACGAGTGTAACAGAATTTTTTTACCCTACTTTTTGAGTATTAAAATTTTTTACAATTTCTCAAAATTTTACAAGATGTCTTAAATAATTACAACGTACACGATTATACAAAAAAAATTAGAGTAAAGATCTCTCTCGAGTATCAAAACCGAGAGGGATGCATCCGTCCATCTTTTAAGGGAGTGCATTGTAGAATTTTCCTGCATTTATAATGCATAATTATAAAATATTATAGGGTACATCTACAATACACCACCTTAAAAGGGATGCACTAATGCACCCTCTATGTCACCATCTAGAAGAATTTTTTAATCTAATTATTAATGCAAATTTTTGTTAACTAATAAATAATTTTTTTTTTAATAATTAATATACTCAGGAACTAAATGTATAGTAATTAATAATAATAGTAATAGTAATAAATGACAAGAGGATTTTCAACGTGGTTTCGAAATTAACTCTTCATAATCCCCAAGTCCATCTTATTGTGGGTTTGATAAATTATATATAGAATACAATAAATTGTTTTACAAAATGAACGATAGATATAATTCCTTCCTTCTTCTCAAATTTACCATCCCTTGTTCCTTGGATTCTGTCCCTATTTATAAATGTCTAGGATGACAATTATTTCTTTAGATTCTTATAACTTGTAATTGTTCGTAAAACATGGACAATACCCGCATTTTATATTTACGCACATAAGATAATTACAAGTAACTTCTCATAACTGCTCTTTTAACTTTATCTACACGTGTTATGTTGACTATACTTCATCCTTCTCGCACTACAACAATACTCTTTTACACATTTTATTGTAAATCAGCATCTTAGTATATTTTGTAATATTTCTCGCGTTCTTCTATTAATATTGAGTGAGGCATACGTGAGATAACTATCACAACATGCCAATTATGAGGTGGACCATGTTGAATGTGTAGTCTTTAGTCTTTCAACATAGTCACGTGTATGTGGGTCAATGAGCTGCAAGCTCTTTGGATAATTCATTATCTACCATTTCCAAACAATTAAGTTGTGTATTTTGTGTATCTCGAGATGGACTTTATTTGTTCGTCTCGCTGGTCTCATCAATTGGTAGTTATTATTCGTGTCTCGCCATTATCTTTAGGAGGGTGAGATTGAATATTTCTACCAACTATACTTCCCGAGGTAAGTTGTCTAAATGCATTTATTATTACATAATTCGAGTTGGTTCATATTCTAGCTATACTACACTTGTTAGCACTATATTGCTACTTGAAATATGGGTATGACAATTGTCCCCTAAAAATTACTTTTTAAAATAAAAATGAATTTTTAATTTGCTTAGGGTACGATCGTATTTTTCCAATTTAAGAACTACATGTTTTATTTTGGTAGTTCAAGACTTCAAGGTATATCATTTGTTCATTTATTATGGTGACCTCTCTTTTTCCAATATTCCCATTCGTTCGATCAACAATTATTATGATTGAATGGTTTTCATCATTTGGGTATAAAAACCAAAATCCCTTCTATTTCGACATTATCATCCCCGAAGCTCTTAGAATTCAAAAAAACCTCAAACCAATTTTCTCCCTAAAATTGCATTCCCTCACTATCTCTTACATTTTTCCTCCGAGTTTCGAGTGATTTCATCTCTCACGCCCAGAATCAAGTGAGTTCGGGTCCTCAACATCATGAGTTTTCATCAAGAAATTTTTTGAAACCCAAATTTTTACGCCAAACCAGTAAGTGGCTTCTCTGTCACTAATCTTAGGGTTATGTGATTTCCAGGTCTTGGGTTTTAACTGTGCACTATTTTTTAAGAGTTTTTTGGGGCACTATACTTTGTGACAACACCATATCCAATTTCAATCGAGAACTTGCATACCCAGACCCTTTAGAATTACATTATCCCCAATTTCAAGTCGTAGTTTTTAAACCACAAATTCATAAACCTAAGTCCATACACAAAATCAATGATAAAAAAATTAGAGAAAACATTATTATGACCAACTAAGAAGAGGTATCCACCTACTATAAGCGATTCTTAAATGAAGTCATAAAGGGTAGACGTTAGGGGTGTGCATCCGATCCAATCCAACCTTTTTTTCCTCATCCGATCCAATCCAATTAGACCTCAAAATCTAATCCAATCTAATCCAATTACTAATTGGATTCGATCAATTTTTGAATTGGAGATCCAATTATACACCTAAATTTCAATACTAACTTAAAAATATGAAGAAAAAAAATACGTAAAAAGTATGTATCACCTTTTATTTAAGTTTAATACTTCATATACATACTATTTTTATAAGTGTAATGTAGCTAAAAATTTTAAATAACTAAAACAATAACATTTATAAGTAATAAAATAGAACAAAATATCATGAAAATAAATATACAAAACAATCAAGTATTACAAATTTATCATACAAAAAAATATAATAAATATATATTATATTTTTCAATATTTTTTTATTATATAAATAATTTTTTAATATATATAAATGTAATTGGATTGGATCGGTTTTTAATTGGAATTTGAGATTGACATCCAATAACCGATCCAATCCAATTAGAATCCAACTTTTAGCTTCCAATCCAATCCAATTGTAATTGGATATCCAACTTTTTGTAATTGGATTGGATTGGATTGGTTCGGTTCAATTGGATTGGATTGGATGATGCCCACCCCTAGTAGACGTCGTTGTCTGTGCGAAGAAGCTTGGCCTGAGTCACCTAACATAGCAAATATTCCCTTACCAAAGCCATTATTTTTACCACAAGTCATTGTTTCTTTTCCTCCAAGTGATTTGGATTTTGACATTATGGCTATTAAAGCTCGTAAATCTAAAATGCCCCAAAATCCTTCTGTTACATTCGAGGCAGAATTGAGGTCAGATAAATTGCCCCTTATTTAGGGGATGTTTTAATGTCTTGCAAATTAGGAACCAGAAAGGATGTCATATTTGCTCAGTCACACCTAGCGAATTTAGTTGTTTTCCTCCAAAACATGTTTGAAAAGATGAGGGTTACAGGGTCAATGAGTCTTCAAATATAGGAGCTTAGAGTTTTGAACAAATTAGAACAGGGATTGTACTCTCCCTTAGAGACTATTTTGAAGATTTCAATAACTACCACGGGGTTGCACCCTTTCAACTCGCCCCCAACTCCTATAGAATCCTCGGTTGCTTGAAGTTGTTATATCACATCTTAGGATGAGTGTGTCCAACTTCTCTTGAGATATTGTATTTCTACTCCATCAAAGCCTGTTCTACGAGGAAGTATTGCTCAGGAGGCTTTTACTATTTGAGAACTCATACTAATGATTGCAAAATTATCGTCAAGCTTCCTGTTGATGGAGAGAACTCGTCAACTAAGTTAGCGGTTGGAAAATGCAAGGTTACCAAGAAATGTAATAAAGATACGATAAAGATGAAGATGAAAAGATGTCTGAATATTTCTCTCTATATTGAATTCAATATTTGAGTTACACCAAATGATTTTCCAACCCCCTTCACATTTGAGATGGGGGGTATTTATAGGCTCTAATGGCCTGGTGTTCAAAGTGGTCTCATGGGGAGAAGATGTCGCTTTCCCGCTACATGTTGCACGTGTTAGAGGTAACCTGGGACCCCATACCCATGTCTAGTGTCAGATAGTCCCTAGTCGCAGGTTGGAGGAGGATGGTCCCCGGGTTCATGCGCATGGTCCCCAGTTGCACGCGGGGTGGTCTCCGATTATAGGGTGTAGGAGAATGGTTGCAGCGTACCCTTGGTCAGGTTTTTCAGGCCTTGCAGGTCCATTGTCGTCGCCACTTGTACCTCCTTGTTCTCAGTCTTTAGAAGGCGTGGTGGTACGCTCTTCCCTTCCACGCTTTGTTCTTACAATCCTTTCTAATGTCATTCTTATCATTATGCATTTGATTTTTCCCTTAACGTCGCGACCCCTCCTAATAACATACTCACTCCATGCGCACCACGGCTCGCATGCAAGCCCCCATCTCTTCCCCTTCTGGGCTCACGTGCAAGCCCCCCATGGACTCGAATGCGTGCCCCATTCCTCCGCACAATGTCAAATCTCATACTCCCACTCTGTGCAACCTCTCATCACCACGGCTCACCCCAAGACACAGGCTCATCATAAAAAATTGACCCTCATGGCTCGTGTGCGAGCCCCCATGCCTTCGTAGCAAGACTCACTGTAATGACCGCTCTAGTAATGTGGATTAGAAAAGGCAATTAGCACTAATTTTTATTATTTTATTATTTTATTATTATTTGTGAATTAATTTATTTGTGGACCCCAATATTTAGAAATAAATGTTAGAGTTATAATTTCTCAATTCCGGAGATTTTATTAAACTCTAGGGGTATTATTTAGCTTATATGTGAAATATGTTAATTTTGTAATTTTTGCTCGGCGACAACGGAAAATGCGATGGATGGCTAGATAATCACATGAGTAAGTTTAGAACCCTATTTCATAGTGGGGAATATTTTAGAGGAAATAAATTATCGGGATTGAGCGGGGTTATGGAAATTGACCATTTTACCCCTAGCTTTAAAAATACTTAAGTTATGTCTTTAAGGGTATTTAAGTCTTTTTAAAAGATTGGTGTAGTGGCTGCCTAGGGAGGTGACAAGTGGCCTTTAATTTTAGCCAAGGATTAGTCAATCCTTTTCCCAATTTGGAAAATCAAAGAAAAGAAAAGGAATTTAAAAAAAAAAAAAAACAACATTTCCTCTTGAGCTCTCTCTCTCTTTTCGGCTGAGGCAATCAAGGATCAAACCAAGGTTTTTCCTTCCATTTCTGTGAATCTAAGCTAGGATTCAAAGTGGTTTCATCTAAGGTAAGCCCTAGAACTATTGCTTTTGTATTTTTGAGCTTTTTTCTTAGTTTGAACATGTGATTTTGGGAGTAAGTGGCTGTTAGGTTTTAAAATGTTTAGGGTTCGAATTTTAGGGTTTAGTTGAGTTGATTCTAAGCCCTAGCTGCTGGTTTTAATGGGTGTAGATGGTTGTTATGCAATTCTAGGTTTAAAGTTCAAAGCTTTGTTCATTAATGGCAATTTGAGTTGTGATGGTTTGTTCTGTGATTTACTGCCTGGAAATCATTGTGTATGCATTGTATAGGTATACTGGAGAGTTTGGTTAAGTTTGGGCTTGATTTGAATTAAGGGGGAAGATTTTTGGTTCCCAGCAGATGAAACGGAAATTTCTGCGGGTGGTCTGTACCAACCGGTCGACCGGTTGGTGACCCAGAACCGGGATGCCGGTTGGGAACCGGTCTACCTGTTGGGGGATTTTCCAGAACCCTAGTTTTGGCCAATTTTGAGATATTTAGGGTATTGCCATGAAGTTTATCGATAGGGAAACTTTTAGTTTCGAGTTTTAAGTCCCGGAAAGTGATTTAGCGAGTCACTCATCTGTATTACCATTATTGTGATTAGGGCATCCATCTAGCACGTGAATTCCGTTCAGGTCGGCCAGCACACTTGAATTCGGAAAACAGGTAAGAACTGTGTATAATGTATGATGTGATTATCTGAATGTGTGTATATGTGTTTATATATGCATGCTTGAATTATGTTAAACACTACCAACACTTGTATGAATAAGTTATAGAGTGTATTGGTACAGTGATTGTTGTGATTATGAGTACGATACAGTGATACCAACACAAGCATGGAAAAATGCTAAGGTGTGTGGTACATCACTCAGTGTTACTCAGTGATCGGGATAAACCCTACCAACACTCGTTCAGTAAGGTGCGATGTGTATGTGGTATAGTGGTTGTACCCTGGTAATGAACGTTCATACTCATCTGTTAAGCTCTGTAAATAGGTGTATGGGCGCCTATTTACAGGTCGGAAATTATATGGTATGTTATATGCATTTCTTACTGAGTCTGTTGACTCACAGTTTCTGCTTCCATGTGTAGGTAAAGGAAAGGCGAAGGCTGAACAGGAATGAACCTGAGCTCGGGTGAGATTGTACATGTCAAGCGGCGCGACCTGGAGTGTTCGGTCTCGGGACATCTGGGGGTTGTATTTTGAAAGTCGCTGTGCGACCTGTAAATCTGTATATTTTGGATTGTATGCTTGAAAAGTAAAGTTTGTAAAGTTTTAAAAATCGGGATCCCGGCACTTGTAAATATTTTATTAAATTACAAAGTTTAGTATTTAATGCAAAAATTTTAATTTGACACGTTTTTCGAGAAATTTCTTTGGTTAGCAAAGATTGCACAATTATTGAAAAAGCACTGTAGCGTGCCTTAGCATTAGGGCGTTACACTCACACTCTCCATACAACATACCCTCGCACGCCCTACTCCATGGCCCCTGGCTCGCATGCGAGCCCCCATGTAACACCCTAACTAGCATAGGCGTATTACGTGATTTTTAAACATACTGTGCAGCTCGTTGCTAACCAACGAGGTTTATGGAAATCGTGATTAATTAAAATTTTTGCTTTTTAATTAAACTTATAAAATATTTATTACAAAACATTTACAAAAGTTCACTGACTATACAGAATACTTGTCGCCTAGCGACTAATTACAAAAATAGCCTTGCTGTCCCGAGGATCGTACGCTCCAGGCCTAACCGCCCCGACATGTACAATCTTCACCGGCTCGCTCTCAGGGTCCTTCAGCCTTAGCCTTGCCCTTACCTACACATAAACATAGCACTGTGAGTCGACAGACTCAGTAAGAAAAGCATAATCAAATATCATACATAAATCCCGAGTTATGATCATACGCCCATACCCTTGACCATAACCCTAACTGCCGTGTCCCACACGATACTGAGTCCTGAACGTTCATAAGACGGTACTATTGACATGTAACAGCCTATACTCGGTACACTGGTCATACTCCAGCTGCTAGTCATACTCTAGCTTGTACCGATGTGTTACAGTATCAGCCTATACTCGGCACACTGGTCATACTCCAGCTGCTAGTCATACTCTAGCCTGTTATGATGTGATACGTCAAATAGTACAGAACCACCAACCCTAGTAATAGCCTATACTCGGCACACTTGTCATACTCCAGCTGCTAGTCATACTCTAGCCTGTGCCGATGTGATACAGTGTCAGCCTATACTCGGTACACTGGTCATACTCCAGTTGCTAGTCATACTCTAGCCTGTACCGATGTGACACAGTCGGATGGTTCGAAGCCAACATACATATCTAATGTAATCTAACAGGCTTCCTACATGCACGCTAAACATGTAATATATATGCATACTGTTATACTAATCTTACCTCAATTCCGAATTCAGGTGTGCTGGTCAACCTGACTGGAACGAACTGCGCGGCGGTTTACAGGCTCCTAAACCATAACAATCACAACACTATAAGTGATACGCTAAATCACTTCCCGGGGACTTAAACTAGAAACTAAAAGTTTCCCTATCGATAAAAAGCATGGCAATACCCCAAATAACATAAAAACGAGGAAATCTAGGGTTCCTGAAAATTTCCCAACCGGCAGACCGGTTGCACAACCGGAATTCCGGTTCTGGAAATTCCTGAACCCCCATCCGAAATTCCGGATGCACAACCGGAATTCCGGTTCCTCGCAGACCACTTTCAAAAATTCATAACTTACTCAAATCCAAACCAATTCAAACAAATCCTTCCAGACCTGCTATATAGACCCTATGGAACATTTCTAAAGCATAAAAACCGAGCTTCATGCAACCAAACCAAAATCACCATTAAAGCATCAAGCTTTGAGTTCCAAACTCAAACTTGATCAAACATCACTAACATGCATTCAAATCAGTCCAAACCTACTTAAGCATGCATAATATAACCTCTGAAAACTAGTACAAACATCAACAAAACCACAGCAACAGATTTTAACCATTTCTCTTTGAAAACCATAGTTTTGAGCTAAAAACTTCCAAGCTTGAATCAAAGCAAATAACATGCATTAAACTAGCTCTAATCTACTTAAAATAACAAGATTAAACCTCTGAAATCAACATCAAAACACAGCAGCAACTACACAACCAAAACAAGCATGCAAACATTTCTTTTCATCAAAATTCAAGAAACTAAAAGAAGACAAGAGTAAGAACAATACCTAAAGCTTGAGTTGCACACAAAATTAGCTTGAAAAACCAAAGAAAATCGCAAATTCTTGCTGCTTCAAAGGGCCAAAATAGAGAGAGAGTTGAGAGAAAAAGTTTCCTTTTCTTTTCAATTTTCTAATTGTTTTCCAACTTTGTAAAAAAATGAAAATAACAAGGTTCATTTCAGCCAACAATTATAATTAACAATCAATAATCTCATCACATAATGTCCACTAAAAGACAAAGCATAAATGGGGCAAAATGACCATTTTGCCCCTTCACACTAAAATAGCATAAAGAGCACTAAAGGGGTATTTTTTGGGAAATTCTAAATTCCCGGCCAATCTTGACATTCTCAATGTCTAATAAACTGTCCCACAATACTAACATACTAAGTTTTGATTTTACTGAGCCAAACACCGAGTTCTATGTTACCGGGCACCGGAAATGCAAAATTATGAAAATCACTAAATGACATAAAATGCATTTCAGAATTCAATAATAACAGTATAAATAATTATTTAAATAGCTATAAATAATTTTCCATAATTAGACATAATTAACTGCTAATTTCCAAATTAAACTAAGCAGTCTTTACAACTATTCCCCCCTTAAAAGGATTTCGTCCTTGAAATCTAACCTGAACAACTCTGGATATTGAACTCTCATATCTGACTCCAGCTCCGAGGTGGCTTCCTCCACCTTGCTGTTTCTCCAGAGTACCTTGACCAATGTGTTGGGTTTTATGCCCTAAATAAAGCTCATTTCAATATAATCAGATTTACTTATTAATATAGATCAGAAATAACATTTAATGTTGCATGGTTCACATGATTTATTTCATGATTATATGTACATAATGTATGAATTAATCTGAAACCCTTTTCACATACTTGATCCTGTTTATTGTGTCGTCAACACATTGGAAAGTAAACATGACTATGTGAATCAAGTTTCCTAGATTTATCACACATAGGGTTTTACTGATATGATAATCTACAACAGAGTTTACTTGCATTTGGAGAAGTGTTATGTTCTTTCCAGAGCATTGGTGAAAGTAAAGCTCAGGTTGGATGCATGGAGTATGCATCGGAAGGGACCGATATTGAACTTTGACTTAGATTTATTAAACTTACCGTAATATCTATTCAAGTCAATATCGCCTAGTTGATCCTAGATCAAATGTTCTTAATCCTGTTATGATTAGGCTCAATCTTGAAAGGCTATTCGTGTTCTTTGATTTGTTAGTTAAGCCTACTTTTAGGTCAGGGTGATACGTACATTTGGGGAACACGGTAGTGCAATTGAGTGGGAGCGCTAGCATAAACATGGAATCTATAGCTTTTATCTGGCGAATAGTAAGCAAAGGATGATCTCCTTCGAGCTTGACCAAACGAACATAAATGGTGGAGTACTCATTTCACATAAGCTGAAATATCATTTATACGGGGTCAAGTGTTTTAAGGATAAAATACATTGTAGGGTGTAACGGTAATCTAATCCCTTTACAGTGTAGATCATTCATATAGAGGATCATTGATCAAATTAGGATTATAACAATGGATAACTAATGATGTGTCTATATGGTGGAACATATAGAGCATTCTATATACTGAGAGTGCAATTCTAAGTTCTATGCGTGGATTCAACGAATAATTAATAAGTTAGTGAATTTTAGTAATAAATTCTTGATCTACTTATTGGAAGCTCGGTTATATAGAGCCATGGTCCCCGCACTAGTTGAGATAATATTTCTTGTAAGACTCATGTAATTGGTTTTGATTAATCAATTATAATTCTCAATTTAGACTATGTCTATTTGTGAAATTTTCACTAATTAAGGGCGAAATTGTAAAGAAAGAGTTTTAGGGACATATTTGTTAATTATGATACTTTGTATGGTTCAATTAATAAATATGATAAATGACAATATTATTTAATAATTATTTATAGTTATTAAATAGTTAGAATTGGCATTTAAATGGTTGAATTAGAAAATTAGCGTTTTTGAGAAAATTAGATGCAGAAAAGATAAAACTGCAAAATTGCAAAAAGTGAGGCCAAAATCCATTAGTATAGGGCCGGCCACTTTTATAGGAATTTACCTCTGATATTTTCATTATTTTAATGGCAAATAATTCAAACCTATCCCTAGTGGAATGCTATAAATAGATAGTGAAGGCTTCAGGAAAATTACACTTTTCTTCTGACACTTCTGATTCAGAAAAAAGTGAGCCTCTCTCTCTCTCTCTATCTTTGACCGAACCCACTCTCTCTTTTTTCTTCCTTAAATTTCGAAATTCTTAGTGTATGAGTAGTGCCCACACACAACAAGTGATACCTCAACAATAGTGAGGAAGATCGTGAAGAAAGACTTTCACCAAGAAGGAGTATCAGCATCAAAGATTCAGAGAAAGAGATCTAGGTTCAGATATTGATAATGCTCTGCTACAGAAAGGAATCAAGGGCTAGATATCTGAACGGAAGGAGTCATTATATTCCACTGCACCCAATGTAAGGTTTCCTAAACTTTATATGTGTTTATTTCATCGTTTTAGAAAGTTCATATTTAGGGTGTTAATAAACATACTTGTGAGTAGATCTAAGATCCTGGTAAAATAATTTCCAACAACTGGCCTCAGAGCCATGGTAATTGATTTACTTGCAAGAAATTTTGACTTTAAAACGATTGTTTGTTTGTTTTTGGATGGTATCATGTCGTATTGAGTGTTATTTGATGATTGATTGATGTTTGTGAATTTTCGTTAAAACTAATTGAATATCTGTTTCTGGAATTATTTTCATTGCATAGTATGGAAAAAATTAAGCAAGTTATTTTTTTACAGAACTCAATTTCGATTTAATTTGAATTAGTTATGATTTTTTAAAGATTCGAAAAAATCGGAGTTGTGCTGAAATTTTCATGCGCACGCGAAAACTGTCGGTACAGCTCAGCAATTTTTTTCATTTTTCTTCGATTTTTCATGCTTTTTCATGGAATTAACTTCCGATTTTTTGTGTAGTTCTATATTTATACTATTACTATTCCTAATTCAATTCTAATTATCATTATGAATTAATTTAATATTTTTTAAATTTAATTCAAGATATTAGTGTAATTTGAATTTAAAAATAGTTAGTATCTATCTTATTTGCTTAATAATCTATTTTATTTTTAAATTTGATTATATCTTATCTTATTTTTAAATTTAAAGTCAGATTTTAAATATTTTAAAATTTATTTTTTTTTAAATAATTTGACCTTATTTAAATTTAAAATAAGATAACTATAATCATGTAATTTTAAAAAGATGTAAGATATTTTGCTAACTTTTAAATTTTGTTATTTTATTTATTTAAATTACATTTCAAATCTGAAAAAGATATTCATTTATCTTTTTTAATTTTTTATTTAATTTTTATTTATAAAATGACATTTAAATTTTAAAAGTAGTTAGCAAATTTTGAAATGATATTTAGGTTGGTTGAAACCTAATTTTTCAAAATTGTAGCTTTAATTTTAAATTTAATTTTTTTAAAAAAAATTTCGAATTTTTCAAATTTTTTTTTAAAAAATTTCGAATTTTTCAAATTTTTTTTTTTAAAAAATTTCGAATTTTTCAAATTTTTTTTTTAAAAAATTTCGAAAATTATTTTTTTTATTTAATTAATTATTTCGAAATTAATAATTTAATTTAAAATTAAATAAATCCTACATCCAACTATCCAGCTAACCTTGTTGCAGGAGTATGTGTTTTAGCTTGTGTGCAAGTTTTCAAAACCTATTATTACTTGATTGCAAATAGCCATGGTTACCTTTTGCCAGATCTATTGATCTGATGGCTCCCTTGGTCAAGATAATAATTTGTAACAGGTATATTTATAATCTTCTTTCATCTGTGTATTACCTAGCAACATGATAGGACCCATCCAAAGTGTGCCTATGTGAGCCTATGTGTTTAATTTCATTATAGATGCATATAGGTTGTTGTTGCTAAATAAAATGTCATAGTTCTTGATAGATTTTATTTAGGCCCATTTAGTTTTTGGGCCTATTCAATTAATAACAGTTGTTCATTTTAAGGTTAAATTCCTCTCTTTTGGGCCTTGTGTGAGAGTTGGGAGCCATAGTAGTGGGTACGACATACTGAACCCAGCACCCCCTCACATGAACCACCCCAATTGTGAAGGCCCATTTGCCTGATTTGAACCACTGTACTAGGTTAATTACACTAGTTTAACCTAATAAAATTGATTAGCAACATAATTAATTTCATTTATTTTGAATTAATTTAAGAAAATTATAGTTTAAAGAATTTTTTATTCTAAGCTAAACTATATGTATTTTCTTATATTTAATTAAATATAGAATTATAACCATCTAGATTCTTTCTGAAGCTTAATTTAAATTTTTCATTAAATATTCCTATTTAAGTTGATATTTAGTTATCTCTAACTAACCAACTTAAATCTGCACATCTTTTGGATTTAAAATTTCAAAATTAAGTTGAGGAATTTTAGGCATTGGTTATTAAGATTCTTTAGATATTTTTTAAGTTAATATCTTTTCAAATATTAACTTAAAATGGAATATTTTAGATATTTTTTAAGTTAATATCTTTTCGAATATTAACTTAAAATGGAATATTTTTAAATTAAGTGGTTACAACTTAATTTTTGATATTTAATTAAATTTAAATTTGAAAATATTTAAGTTCTAGATTTTTTCTAATACAACTTAAATTAGATATTTTTTCAAATTTTTTTTTTGGAAAAGATACTTAGTCAAATAAGATATTTTCTAGATAGTTATTTCTAGACTACTTATTATTTGTAATATTAAATAGGAAAATATTATACATTGTGAAATTAATTATTTAAATAATTAATTTTGGTACAATTTATTTTAAGTATAATTTTTCCTAGTATTAAACTAGAGATTAATAATTAAGCCTTCTCTACACTTAGTTATTTATTTCTTGAATTTAATACATTTAATTAATTTGAAAATTAAATATCTAAGTTAATTTTCATCATGATACTTAAATATTTCTTTTTCATGACACTTAATTAAATAGAAAATTATTTTTAGTTGAAATTTATTTTTTCAACTAAATTTAAATAATTTTCAAAATATATTTTTTTCTTTATTTTATTAATCAAATTTCGAAATTGCATTTCTTAAATGCTGGAATTTCAAATTTTTATTTGAAAAATAGATTAAGTTGTAAATTAATTATTTATTTTAATTAATTCTTCGATCAACTTAAATCAATGATTTTTTCATTTATTGATTAATTTAAAATACATGAATTAAAATATATTATTAGAAATTGAATTAATTAGTCAAAGGAAAATCTAGATAGGTGATATTTTTGCTTGAAGTATTTTTCTAGCGTATTTAATTAAATAGAAAATTAATATTTAAGTTGATTTTCATCATCATACTTAAATATTTGAAATTTTTCTTATATATTTAATTAAATAGAAAAATTATATTTTTTGTTGTAAATTAATTTTATTAATTAATTTTGGGCCAACATTAAATTAGAATAATTTTTTCCAGGATTAATTTTTTATTTTAACATGCATTTTCGAAAATTGTGTCCTTGAATACTTTAATTTTTTGAAATAGCAATATATATTTATAGAAAATTAAATTTGAGTTGTAAATTAATTTAAATTAATTTTGTAACAACTTAAATTGAATATTTTTCTAAATATTTATTGGAAATTATTACTAAGATGGAAATAATTCATGTTATTTTCATATCCATCTAAGTAAAATTTATAAATATTAAATTAAAATTTATATTTAGAATTTTTCATTCTAAATTGGAAATTTTAAATAAATATATATTTAAAATAAATAGATTAAATAAAGAGAATAAAAAAAAATACAACTCACTTTAAATAATGAGCTTTATTATTATTAAGATATTCGATCTCCATTGTTGGTCTTACAATAGTTAAATGTTTTCAATATAACCTCGAGACGCTAGACTTCGTCCCCCTATGGATGGTTATTCGTTGAACGCATTTAACACCGTAAAATCTCATTTGATAAGTGTTTTGTAAGTTTTCGTCTCTATTAGACTCTCCCCTACGGTGACTACTTAGAGATAAACTTATGAAACATGAAACAATGGTGGAAGCTCATAAAATGAGAATAACCTTGACTCTCGCCTACCGGGACAATGTTGGATTCTTATTTTGATCGAATAAAAGGTTGCTAGAATGGTTATCATTTTAGATGAGCTGACAACTCTATTCAATGGATGATGCTTTGACTCTCACCTAAACGGGACACTGTATCAGTTTGTTGAAAAACCTTGGAAATTATTTAGGATTGTAAGTTTTAGTATTTTCACTTGTCATTCCTACTTGCTATATGTTTATAATTTCTGAATTGTATATGAATTTATATTGAACCATGTTATTTTCTGTTATTAAGTTGTAGTTTAATTTCGAATCTTCATTGTTGGTATAATTTGGCTTGTTTATCTAATGAGATAAATCCCTAGTGGATTTTCACCATTAGACATACATAATAGTGTTAGATCTCGAAAGATAAATATTGTATATGCGACATCTAGCTGTTCATCAATTGATGACACCTTAGACTAGTATTTTTACGATATGAAACAAGAAGATTGTACAAATAAGATTACTTTGACATTCGCTAATCGAAGCATCGTTGGATTCTTATTTACAAATGAAATTATCCTAATTCCTCTTAGCTTATTCATTACGAATTAGCTTCAAAACATATCATTGGATGAATGGTCTATATATCATATCATGTCATTCTATATTTTCTCTTAAGAAATTAAATGACGCATATGATTATAATCCCGAAATTCTATTCCCAATTGATATAAATCCTCAATCTTAGAAATCTACTACTTTTATGGGCAAATCAGACATAAAGTTAAATTAGTAGTGGTGGTCCAAGATAGAATTACTCATTATATTTGGTATAAATTTAAGTCTTTGACTTAAATTTTAGATTCCAAATAGAAATTTTCTTATATTTCTAATTCCAGAATACAATACAGTTATACTTTCTCAAGTGTTTAATACACATGTTCTATTAATGGATTAAAACTGTATGGAATATGAGTTAGGTATTCTGTGACCGAATCCACTTGCAGTATTCTAAGAACTCTTTGATGAAACTAAACCTATGTCATCAAAAGACATTACCACTTTTTTTTTAATCTATGGCACTTGTATCTTGTTCATAGTGGATTTGACAAGATCAATCTCTGCAAAGAGTTAATATGCCTATATCCACTGAAAGTAGTTCATCTCATTCGCAGATGGATGTACATTCAGGGGTGGATATGAGTTTTTCGTTGTATTCTTAAAACGATAACTCTAGATTATACCTTTTAGCAAGAAATTTGAAATGTTTGAAAAATTTCATTAATTTCTAGCAATGGTTAAAACCATTAAGGTAAGTGGTTAAAGATCTTGCGAACTGATAGGGGTGGAGAAATAGTTAGTAGATATGCAGTTCAAAGATCATTAAATTGATTTTTGAAATATATCCAAACTTACCTCCCCAGAAATTTCGAGTTGCATATTGATGATTAGTTACTAGTCGTTGCCTAAATCCTTCTATGGTAATACAATTTCAGAATGATGTAATGGTTGTATACTTAATGTAAATCATTACTAGATTCATGGATGACCTAATCAAAATCTTAAGAAAGGCTAGAATTGTTAACCATGGTTTGTTAGCTATTCTAAGTGATTAGGGGTGGACCATCCCATTGTCAATAGATAAGAAAGTGTTTGTTCAGACAAATACTACTTTTCTAAGATAATGACTAAGTCTGAAAACAAGTAGCAAATAAAGGAGATATTTTTTTCTTGATTCCAAAAGTGTTCTATCATCTTATTTGACATATGATGATCCCACTGCCTCTGTTGTCTTGTCACAACCGAAGAGATCAATACCATTTAGTCTTCTTAGACATAATTCACGGTACCTTGTCGTAGTGGGAGAGTTTCTAGGAACTCACAATCTTATGACTTGGGAGACACTAGTGATTAAAATCCATTGTGAGTTTAAACAAGTAATGGATTGTCAAGATAAGAAACTAAGAAGAAAAGCCAATAGAACTATGGTTTAATCCATTCACATGGAATAACCTAAAGTTTTCTATTACAAGGACATAAAAGGAAATTTTAGTTAATAAGTCTATTCTACGGACTTAACAAACTTCCTATTCCTAGTATTATAGGTTTGAGTTTATCTAAACCTATGGCTTGTGGTATACTTGGTAATTACTTACTCTAATGCAAGCAACTTACTTTAGTAAGATGCTAAAGCATTTTCTTTCTAATGGCAATCTATAGAAGCTTCACAACTTCTTAGGCATAGATTTTATTTATCTAAGGAAAAGTCTCAACTATTCCAGAAAAGCTAAAGCCATGAAAGAATTTCTTAAATCAACAGTGAGAGGTCTTAGATATGCTTTTGTATGCCTTAGACCAGACACCTGCTGTTGAGTGGGAGTAATGAGTAGGTATCAGATTAATCCAGGAGAAGAACATTGGAAGACAATCAAGTAAATCCTAAGATAAAGAAGAGGAACTATATGTTAGTCTATAAGGGTGTGTTTAAAACTCTTAGACTACACCACATCAGATTTCGAAATTTGCCTTTGTGCTAGAAAATCTTTCTGATAAGATGGTGGTTACTCTGGGGGTGGAATAGCGATTTTGGAGAAGTGTAAAAACTTATATGAAGTCTCTAGGTCTACCAGGAAGGGACTGAATGTTAAAGTTGCAGGAAAGGTACTTATTCAGTCTAAGGAAAGTTCTATACATTTTTGGCACAATTCCAAATTGCCTAAACTACTAGTGTTAATTTCCTGATTAACCAAAAGTAGTTGCCAAAAGTATAGAATCCAGTATCCCAAGAGAGTAGACATATAGAGAGGAATTTCACATTATCAATAATTTTGTGATTAAGGAAGAGTAATGGTGGAGAAAAGGTTGTGGTTAATTCAACGTTTCAGATCCTATTACGAGGAGTTTACTACTACTACACTTGATTTGTATATCGAGGTGTTGAGATTATTTGAAACGCACTTTTTATTTTATATTAGTGCAAGTGGGAGTTTGTTGGGTTTTATGCCCTAAATAAAACTCATTTCAATATAATCAGATTTACTTATTAATATAGATCGGAATTAACATTTAATGTTGCATGGTTCACATGATTTATTTCATGATTATATGTACATAATGTATGAATTCATCTGAAACCCTTTTCACATACTTGATCCTGTTTATTGTGTCGTCAACACATTGGAAAGTAAACATGACTATGTGAATAAAGTTTCCTAGATTTATCAGACATAGGGTTTTACTGATATGATAATCTACAACAGAGTTTACTTGCATTTGGAGAAGTGTTATGTTCTTTCCAGAGCATTGGTTAAAGTAAAGCTCAGGTTGGATGCATGGAGTATGCATCGGAAGGGACCGATATTGAACTTTGACTTAGATTTATTAAACTTACCGTAATATCTATTCAAGTCAATATCGCCTAGTTGATCCTAGATCAAATGTTCTTAATCCTGTTATGATTAGGCTCAATCTTGAAAGGCTATTCGTGTTCTTTGATTTGTTAGTTAAGCCTACTTTTAGGTTAGGGTGATACGTACATTTTGGGAACACGGTAGTGCAATTGAGTGGGAGCGCTAGAATAAACATGGAATCTATAGCTTCTATCTGGCGAATAGTAAGCAAAGAATGATCTCCTTCGAGCTTGACCAAACGAACATAAATGGTGGAGTACTCATTTCACATAAGCTGAAATATCATTTATACGGGGTCAAGTGTTTTAAGGATAAAATACATTGAAGGGTGTAACGGTAATTTAATCCCTTTACAGTGTAGATCATTCATATAGAGGATCATTGATCAAATTAGGATTATAACAATGGATAACTAATGATGTGTCTATATGGTGGAACATATAGAGCATTCTATATACTGAGAGTGCAATTCTAAGTTCTATGCGTGGATTCAACGAAGAATTAATAAGTTAGTGAATTTT
Organism: Cannabis sativa; assembly: GCF_029168945.1. NCBI lineage: Eukaryota > Viridiplantae > Streptophyta > Magnoliopsida > Rosales > Cannabaceae > Cannabis > Cannabis sativa. Next base: position 26,030,318 of record NC_083605.1, read on the forward strand.
AGTAATAAATTCTTGATCTACTTATTGGAAGCTCGGTTATATAGACCCATGGTCCCCGCACTAGTTGAGATAATATTGCTTGTAAGACTCATGTAATTGGTTTTGATTAATCAATTATAATTCTCAATTTAGACTATGTCTATTTGTAAATTTCACTAAGTAAGGGCGAAATTGTAAAGAAAGAGTTTTAGGGGCATATTTGTTAATTATGATACTTTGTATGGTTCAATTAATAAATATGATAAAAGACAATATTATTTAATAATTATTTATAGTTATTAAATAGTTAGAATTGGCATTTAAATAATTTTCCATAATTAAACATAATTAACTGCTAATTTCCAAATTAAACTAAGCGGTCTTTACACCCCATGCATTTGCTCAAACACTCCCCTGGTCAACTATGCCCCTGGAATCTATCTACATATGCATAACCACTCCTTCTTTTGTCCATGCTTTCACCATTGGATCACTAAGGGACTAGACATCAAATAGCATGGATGCTCCACCGCGGGTTGAATGGATGCTCCACCACATGCCTAAAGGTTCTGCGACTCACCCAAATGCCCCCGGCTCACCCAACTGCCCATGGGCTCGCACGAAATCCCATGGGCTCGCACAAGAGCTAGGGGGTCGCACAACAGCCCATGGGCTCGCACAATAGCTATAGCTTTACATACAAAGCTTTCATAATTCAGGTGCCTTAGTATTTTGGCCATAACTGTCTTGATATATATGGGAATTGGACGATTCAAGATGCGTTGGAAAGAAGAGAAATAGACCTTTGAATCTTATGTTTATGGAAAGATCCAATTTTTAACATATCACTACAAAAATCCTCCAACAATTGTAAGTTAGTAAGTTGATCTTACTAACTCTACTCTAAGTTGTTACGGGGTTGACCACCGAGTTGCATGGATATACCCCGAGACTTGCAAGCATGGATTTCTAAGATTAACGATCCTTAGGCCATATGCATCAACTCTGTCATTCTATAACCGACTCTTACAGTCGATATCTCTCGACTGCTAGGGCTGATCGTTGACTAATCTCAAAAATCAACTATGTCGATTTTTGGGGTTAACACTTCCCAACAAAAAGGAGTTTAAGGGAAACTTCTTCTAGATGACAGTGTTCCAACAAATCAATACCACCAGATTCAGTATTTTATGTAAGTATTATTTACTCTCAAAATCTTGGTTTTGAGTTTTTAGTTTTTAACACTTATGCTAATTATGTTGATTCTTCCACATTTTAGCTACTACAAAGAGACCAATCCTATCAGCTGAGATCTAGAGGAGGCATGAGATCTTGGTGAACATCCCCTATGGGCTGCGAGTAGCTGACTTCTTGTTGCATTATAATAATTTGATGTCATGCGGTCTTCTCGATAAGGATCAATGCACAATGGACTACAAGAACTCTAAGTATCCTACTTGGCAGTAGGTTCAAGTGCTTGAGGATGAAGAAGACCACGATTATGTCCCTCGCATCCATTACCTTAAAAACATAACCACTCAAGAGGCCACCAAGGTTGAAGAGGGGACTCCCTGAGGTAATAATTCTTGTTTATGGATGGTCTCCTACCGTACTTAGGACTGAGCGTAATACTTTAGGAAAATGTAAAGATAGCCAATACAACTTCTACATCTAGAATTGCATATATCTAATAGCCCATAGGTTCGATAGATGGTATCCCAAGTTCCATGTCCAATTAACTTGTGATAGGTCATACTATGGAATTGTTGAACAATATGGTACTAACACCAATAGCGTTGCTAGTTCAGACTGGGATATGTCTCCACTTAACCCCTATGATATCTTCATGATTTCTAGTTGTAGGGAGTTTTGTAATTATTATAACAGTCCTTCCTCATCTAACACTTTTGGTAATAATATAGGTTGGAGTTTTGACCTTTGTAGATATGGATAGTTTGGAAGATCTTCTCTACAGTCCCAGTGTCCCAGTTTGTAGAGGTAAGAATAGGAACGCTCCTGTGGAAGTTACTTCTGAGCCACAACATGAAGCTCCCAAGAAGAAGAAGGGGACAAATAGGAAGAAGGCTACATAGGTTGGCATTGTCATTGAGTCTAGGACAGTCACTCCAGCCAACTTCACTCATGCACCAGCATCTTCGAGCATAAATGGGTAATTCTTAGGGTCTATCCATCAAGTCTAATTTTTTGTGACCCAACTAGAGATGGTCCTTTTGGAGCATTCCTACCCCTTACCGAAACATATACGTATCAAGGGTTCTCATGCTTGCTCATAGTATGCTACACAAAACTGATGCCACTTCTAGACCTTCTTCCAAGATGACTGGGATCTAATTAATAATTGGAACTATACAAGACTTATGGTGAGGAATGTTGACCTCATGCAATCAGTTAGTCCAACTTCCAATATTTTTTTAAACTGCTTCTCTGACATCATTTCTATGCAGGCTTCCTTCTTAACCTTAAGGGCTCAACAAAAGGGTCTTCAAAACTTCAACCAGCTTAGCACAGAGTTTTGTAAGTCCAACAACCATTGCGAGCTTTTGGCTAAGCAATGGAGTGATGCCCAATTGGAGATCTCTTGCCAAAAGAAAATTTTAAAAAATCTAGAGAAATATGAGAAGGGTTTGAAGATATATAATGAGTGGCTTCACAAGGCTAACCAACATGCCCAAAAAGATCTTGAAGAGGTCAATAAGAATCTTGAAGATGTCCAAGTAAACACTGACAAGAGGGTTAACTTGATGGTCAAGTGTTCGATTTACATGACCTGGATGGCGAATCCAAACATAGATTTTGGCCTTTTGGGTGAGGTAGCCAAGGCGATGCTAGCATATTTTGAACAAACTAAGAAGGAGGAAGGTGGCAACTCTGAAGAGGTTGAGGTCGTTGAGGAAGAAGAAGAAGAAGAAGAAGAAGAAAGGCCCTCTGAGTCTCCCACAATGTAGACTTAGTTTTCAAAAAAATTCTAAACAATGGTCGATTGGCCCTTTATGGCTTTTATGTAATCAATTTTATTTTGCGTTGTTAAATGGTCAAATTTGCCTTAATTACACTTTTAACTTTCATGCCACTTTATTTTATTTATATTTCCTCTTTTTGGATGAAAAAATTTCATTTGAGTTATGAATATTTTGAATGTGTTATGTATTTTTGCTCATAAATAAGTTTTACTTACACCACTTTGACAAAAAAAATTTCTCAATTCTAAACCTCAGGCAAGCAACGAACTTAAATGTTTTTATATATTTGACTGTTTCTCAACAGTTTTGGTCGTCTCCTGTGCGAGTAGTTAATATTCGTCAGTCATATTTATTAAAGTGAAAACTATAAATATTCTAAACAACACTTAGAGCTATTTTAAATATTTCCTAATTGCTCATGTGAATAGTTAATCCTCTTATTCACATTTTAGCTTGCATACCATTTATTAAGACACACTAGGAAATCTCGTTTATAGCACATGCTATGTTATGCAAGTCATTATTTATTTAGATTGCCTTTAGCATATATAATAAAATAGTAGAAACAGTAGTTCATGCAATCAAACTCAATGCTTGACATTTCATTTATTAATTAGTAGTTCCTAGTGTTTATTTACATACATTAATATTAATTAAAACCAGCAAATTTTTGGTGCCTTCTCTTCAAGTCAGGTATGAACACTAACCATGTGGTACCTGCTCAGAAAATTGTGTTCCTAAACCCAAATGATACATGAGTAACCAAGTGAAAGTCAAAAGCTCCCCGCCTCTACTAGGCTGTTGCGCGTGTGTTGCTGGGCTGCAATTAATGGCTGCATAAGACATCAACTCTATCCACACTTGAGCCATCACCTGCCACTGCAGCTCCTGAAGATTATGAAGCTATTTCGCGAGAATGCAGGCATCAAACAACAGACTCAGTAAGAAAAGCATAAATCATATAACATACATATATCCCGGATTATGATCAGATGCCCATACCCCTAACATAAACCCTAATCCCTGTGTCCCACACGGTACTGAGTTTAGAACGTTCGTACGACGGTACTTTTGACCATAATATCAGCCTATACTCGGTACGCTAGTCATACTCTAACCGTACCGATGTGATACTGTATCAGCCTATACTCAGTACGCTAGTCATACTCTAGCCGTACCGATGTGATACTGTCAAATAGTACGGTGCTATCGACCATAATATTAGCCTATACTCGGTACGCTAGTCATACTCTAGTCGTACCGATGTGATACTGTCAAAGAGCACGAAAGCCAACATAACATATCTAATGTAATCTAGCAAGCTTACTAACATGCACGCTAAACATGTAAATACATATGCATACTGATATACTAATCTTACCTCGATTCTGAATTCAGGTGTGTCGGTCAACCTTAGTGGAACAACTGCTCGGCGAATTAAAGGCTCCTAAATCACATTAATCACAACACTTATAAGCGACACACTAAATCACTTTCCGGGGACTTAAACTTGAAACTAAAAGTTTCCCTATCGATGAATAACATGGCAATACCCTAAATAACACAAAAATGGGAAAAATTAGGGTTCCCAAAATTGCCCCAACCGGTAGACTGGTTCCCTAATTGGAATTCCGGTTCTGGGAAAAAATCCTGGAAGCCAACCGGAATTCCAGTTCCTACAGGCCTCTCTGAAACGGAATTCCGGTTCAGTGCAGGAAAGACCAAAAATTCCATAATTCGACGAAATCAACCCCAATTCAATCCAAACTTTCCAGACCTATTCTAAACACCCTAGAGAACATATTCAAGACAACAAAACATCCACCCATACACAGAATCAAAACTTGCAATTAATGAGCCAAGCTTGAGTTCAAAACTCCAAAGCTTGCTCAAAAAACATAACATCCACTAATTCAAGCATAAATCAACATAATAAACCATAATTAAAGCTCTGAACACAACAACAATCAACTACAGCAACCACAGCAAGAAAAACCTCAAAGCATGCAAAATATCATTTCTTTAAAAGCAAGAAACTAAGGAGAGGTTGCATGCGACTTTACCTAGAGTTTGAGACCACCAAAACCTTGAGAAAACAGCTTGAAATCCACAGAAAAACTCCCAACCCTAGCTGCTCTAAGGGGGCCGAAAGAGAGAGTGAGATTGAGAGAGAAAGTGTGATTTTTTTTCTAACTTTGCTAATTTTGAATAAAATGAATAAATTAAGTTTTATTAACTTAATATCAGCTAAAGATAACCATAAAAATCGGATTATAAAATATAACTAAGTCCACTAGAGGACAAAATACATATGGGGCAAAATGACCATTTGCCCCTCCACTCAAAAACAACATAAAAGGGTACTAAGGGTATCTTGGGAAATTCTAAATTCTTGACTAAATCCTACATTCCCAATGTCTAACTATTCCGCCCCGCTATACTGAAATACTAAGATGTGATTCTACTGAGCCATACACCGCGTTCCAATGTTGTCGGGCACTGAACATGCAAAATTATGAAATTTCTATATCTGACATATAAAATGCATTCTGAATCCAAATAAATTTTCATAAATAATTAAATTAACATGAATAAATAATTTTCATAATTAACCCTAATTATTTGCTAATTTCCAAATTAAAGCTAAGCTGTCTTTAAACCGGCCACTCTAGTGAATTTTTGCCTAATATTTTATTCTTTTTTAGTCCATATAATTCAAACCTAAGCCCTAGTTGAAATACTATATAAGGAACATGATGCTCTCATCTCATCCAACTTAACCTAATTCAAGCTACAAAATGTAGTTTTCATTCTCTGACAATTAGTAGATGAGAGACACCTTCTATAGTGATTCGAACCCTCCTGCATTGTTCTTCATCATTTTGCCCATAGTGATAGAGTGCCATGCCCACATATAGCAAGTTAAGTACTCAATCATAGTGCGGAAGACGGTGCTAACCAAACCCAAACAAGCGAAAGAGATCCATGTTTAGATCTTGATAATGCTCTACGACAGAAAGGAATCAAGGGCTAGAGATCTGAACGGAAAGAGTCATATTATTCTGCTGCAATGAATGTAAGGTTTTCTAAACTCTTATGTGTTTAATTTCATTATTTTAGAGATATTCATATTTAAGATATTAATCAAACATACATGGTAGTAAATCTAGATCCTGGTAAAATAGTCCCAAGACTTATCACACTTTTTAATAAACTCATGGGTGTCTTTGTGGATTGTTGGCCAATAATAACCATGTCAGATTATCTTTTTAGATAGACTTTGCCATCCTGCGTGATCTCCGCAAAAGCCCTCGTGAATTTCTTTGATAGTATCATAGGATTCTGTGGGAAGTACACATGACAATAAAGTCATGGAGTATCCTTTTCTATAAAGTGTTCCATCAACTATTGTGTATCTCAGGATCGTGTAAAAAAGTTTGCATGCCTCCGTTTTATCTGTTGGATGTTCTCTATTTGGTAAGTATTTAACAATAGGGGTCATCCATGTGGGGCTCGCATCTATCATTTCCACATCTTGCTTTTCTATTTTGCATATACTTAACTAGCTTAACACCTCTACTAGGGCTGATTCAATTTGTCTAAGTCAAACTGTGATGCATATTTCGCTAAGGCATGAGCATTAGAGTTTCATTCTCTTGAACTTTTTAAATTTTAAAGTAATCAAACCTTTTCATGTTCTTCCAAACTTTTTCTAGATACTTCGCCATCTCTGTGCCTTTTACCTGATCTTTCCCAAAAACTTGATTTATGACCAGCTGTGAATCGTTGAAATATAGAACTGACTTGACTTTTAAGGTTTTGGCAATTTGTAAGCCAGTCAACAAGGCTTCGTATTCATTTTTATTTCTCAAAAAAAAAACTAATGAGGCGTGCAAGCTCTCCCTTTCCTCTCCCATGGTGAAGATGAAACGGGTTGGCCGAAAGCCTGCCATTTCTAACCCAGTGAACAAAGAAGTTGAAGCGGACCTACCTTCGATCCAAGAAAAGAATGTCCATCCTTAAGCTAAAGAAGAATTTCATGATTCTTGCAAGAATTTGATCATCGAGACCGAACCTGGAACTGAACCTGAAGGAGTCGAAGCAGAATACGCTGAGCTCGAGACAACGAGACAAGCTAGCTGGGCTGAGGAAGTTGAACAAGCAGATTTCCAAACCAGTGCTAGGGATATTTGGAGTAAATTCAAGACAAACCAGGTACTTTCCCCTTCATCTAAACTTACTTACACAGAACCGATTATTGTTGGTAATCAACGTGTGGCCAAAATTGATCTAGAGGAGGCTGAGGTAGAGGCTTCATATTGGAAAAATGCCATAGTTTGTATTGTTTTAGGTTCTCATTCCCCATTCAAGGTGTTTGAAGAATTCATCAAGAGAATCTAGGGTAACTTGGGCATTGAGAAGGTTGTGCGAATGCACTCTGGGTTTAGTCTTGTGAACTTTCGAGATGAAGCTACTCGAGATCTCATTTTAGAGGTTGGAGTTATTCATTTCGATAAGAAATCGGTGGTGTTACGGCCTTGGACTACAGACCTTGATTCGATAAGGATGGTCAATTCAGTTCCAGTTTGGGTCCGATTGAATGGCTTGGGGCTGCAATATTGGGGAAAAAAGAATTAGATTGCTTTAGTTAGCACCATTGGCAAACCTATCATGATAGACAAGGTAACTCGAGAAAGAATTATGATCAAATTTGTCCGTGTTCTTGTTGATATAGAGATTTCGAATGACCCTCCAAAAATAATCTCTTATATTAATGAAAAGAAACAATTGGTGGAACAAGGGGTGGAGTATGAATGGTTGCCATTGAAGTGTTCAGCGTGCGATAAATTGGGGCATATTGTGGAAAATTGTAACAAGGAAACGAAAGTAGTTTGGAAGAAAAAACCAGCAGCTGAAAAAGGGGCCAAGAAGGTGCAAGAGATGATAGTTAGAGACACAGGGGAAGCGGCTGTTGTGACAGTAGACAAACCTGAAAATATGACTATTACTCAAGAGGCTCCTGAACTGGGAAAAGAGATAAAGATGAGGGGAAAAGATGATGTTGATGATGGTAATGAGTGGATCACTCCTAAGAGGAAAGCAATAAAGCAGACAGAATTCAAAGAGGCAAAGGAGTATGCGAATGACTCTTATTCCAGCAATGGCTATGCTGCGTTACAAGCAGCGACTAATGAAGAGGTAATGGTCCCTAAATCCACACTAATCCTGATGGAAGTTAATAATATATTAGGGTGGAATGTTAGAGGTATGAATAAAAAAGAAAAGAAAAACAAAAGGCTATTCTTGATGCTTTTAGGTTGAATAAAATTAGTTTTTGAGCTTTGGTTGAGACAAAAATAAAACATGCTAAGGTTCAAAGCATGATGGCAGAGAGCTTTCCTAATTGGAATTATCACTCTAGTGAGATCACTTCTGGGAGAATCTTGCTAATTTGGCAAGACAAATTTGTTCAATTTGATATTTTAGAAGAGACTCAATAGCTGGTGCATTGTAAAATCAGATTCAGTGGGCAAAAGCAGGGCATAGTGGTCACGGCAGTTTATGGTAGTAACACAATGGAAACTCGTAAAGAGCTTTGGGACAGTCTAGCAAGCATCGGTCAGCTAAATCAGCCTTGGGTTATTCTTGGAGACTTCAACGCAATGTTTAGTTTTCAAGATTGAAGTGGTGGAAAGCCTATTCAGAATAAAGATATTGTGGATGCTCAGAATTGGCTTGCTTTGAGTTAGGTTGAGGAGCTTAAAAGCTCGGGATCGTTTTTCACCTGGACGAATAAGCATGAAGTGGGGGGTAGAATTTATTCTAAGCTAGATAGAGTTTTCATAAATAATATCTAGCTGAATGAGTTTCCTAATTCTGATGCCTGCTTTAAATGGGAGGTCATTTCAGATCACTGTTACTACTTAATCTGTTGCCATGTTCAGAATAATGTAGGTGTAAAACCTTTTCGGTTTGGGAACATTGGCCTTCCTACCCTTGTTATCATCAACTAGTGATGGATTGCTGGAATATAAAGGATGCTGGTACCGGTCTTGATAGCTTAATGAAGAGGTTGTTTCGTGTCAAGCATGCTCTAAAAGTCTTTCGTAGGTATGAAGTGGGAGATGTTGCAACGGAGTACAGGGAAGCTAAGGAAGCTTACTGTGGTAGTCTTAAGGAAGCAGCTTTGAACCCTACAGATCAAGCCCTGCAACTTCTGGTTAATGACAAGCAGCAATTATTTTTGACAGCTAAGGAAAGAATGGATCTGAATCTTCGTCAACAAAGTAAGATCAGCTGGATTAAGTTTAATGACGAAAATTCTACCTATTTCCATGCTAGTATGAGGAAAAGAAGACTGGAAAATAGGATCACTACGTTCATGAAGGGGGATGCTATAATAGATGATTTTGAGGAAGTGGTGAAACACTTTGTCAAGCACTTTGAAATTTTCATGGGGAGCAAGAGTTCAGCGGTTAGCACTATTGATGTGACTTGTTTGAAGCAGGCTAATTGTCTGAACTTGGAACAACGAGTAAGATTGATTCACTCGTTCAATAAGGGGGATGTGAAGAAGGCTCTCTTCAGCATTCATTCTTCTAAAAGTCCAGCGTTAGACGGGTTTAGCTTGGGATTCTATAAGGACCTTTGGAGCAAAATTGGTGATGATGTTTCTTCTGCAGTCCTGAGTTTCTTTGCCAATGGCTGGCTGCCCAACACCTTAAATGAGACTCTCATCTCTTTGATTCCAAAGGTGACAAATCCTTCTTCAGCTAAGGACTATAGATCCATTGCTTGTTGCAACACTGTCTATAAATGCATCTCGAAAATGATTTGTTCCAGATTATGTAAAGTTCTGCCATCCATAGTCAACAACAATCAAGGTGCGTTTATCAAAAACAGACTTCTAGCTCATAACATAATGATATTTCAAGATCTCTTGAAGGGTTATACTAGAAAGAATGTCTCTGCCAGGTGCATCATGAAAATTGATCTTAGTACGGCTTATGATACAGCTGATTGGGACTTTGTGAAAGACTTACTCAGGCTTCTGTGTTTTCCTTCTCGGTTCATCAGATGGACTATGACTTGTGTAAGGGGTACTAGCTATAATTTGCTTCTCAACAGTCGAATCCAAGTTAGTTTCAAAGGTAAAAAAGGCCTTCGCCAAGGAGATCTGATGTTCCCTTTACTCTTTGTGCTGATAATGGACTACCTTACTAGATTGTTGAGCTATTACTCTAGTCAAAAGGGCTTTGGGTTTCATCCTCTTTGTAAGCATTTTAACCTGACAAACTTGTGTTTCACAGACGATCTTGTTATCTTTTGCAAGGGTAATGTTAACTCGGTGAAGCTTGTTCATACAGCCTTCACTAAGTTTTGCAATGACACAGGATTGTCAGCTAATACTTCAAAGTCCCACATTTACTTTGGAGGGGTTTGTGAAGAGGTCAAAGCAAAGATCCTTGAAATTGTTCAAATTGAAGAAGGCAGTTTCCCTCTGAAGTATCTGGGGGTCAACCTTAGACCAACCAAATGGAAGGCTGCTGATTGTGGAGTTATTTTGGACAAACTGAACAAGAACCTGAACTGTTGGGCTAGTAGAAACCTATCTTTTGCAGGTAGGGCACAACTGATTCACTCAGTGATGCTTGGTATTCGGAATTATTGGATGAGTATTTTTCATCCTCCCTTCTAAGGTAACGGCAGCTATTGATAAAAGTTGTCGTGACTTTCTCTGGGGAATTTCATGGAATAGGAGCAAGCTTCATAGAGCGTCTTGGGAAAAGGCTTGCCTCCCCAAAAACCTTGGAAGGGTAGGCTTTCGGGAAGGAAAGAAATGGAACAAAGCTCTTTTGGCTAAGCATCTTTGGGCTCTTGCTAAAAAGGATGATTGCTTATCGGTTAAATGGATCAATTCAATGTACTTGAAAGACCAAAACATATGGGATTGGCCCAAGAAGGAAGATGTAAGTTGGTATTTCAAGAAAATTCTGAGCTTAAGAGATTATTTGGATGAAACGAAGCTAAGACAAGCAACTAGAGGTAATAAAATTAGTGCTAAGAGGTGTTATAACTTGTTTGTGGAAGATAACCAAGCTGTTAATGCAGGAGCTATATGGGATAAACTTGTTGTTCCTAAACATAGATTCATATATTGGCAGATTTTTAACACACATTTGCTCACGAGGGATTACTTACAGCAGATAATAGTCATTCCGAGCAACCTCTGCCCAGTGTGTGATTCAGCTTTGGAAACTCATGATCACTTATTTTTTACTTGCACCTATGCAATTCAGGTGTTTGCAACTGTCAACAAGTGGATGGGAAGCATCCAGTGGCCTCGGTCGATTGCCGAAATGGTTCTTGGCTGCTGCAACATAAAGCAGAACTTGACAAACCGAATAACCAATACTGTCTTGGCTGCTGCCCTTTATTTTCTCTGGAAGAATAGGAACAAATGCATATTTGATCTTAGTTGTTTAACTCCTAGTTGCTTGAGTTTAGGGGATTAAGGACACTGTTCGGATGAGGATAATTAGCAAGGGTAAGGATTGTAAAAGAAACAAGTATTTACTTAATGTAATAAGTAATTGGTAGGGTTTTTTTTGGGGGGGCTGTAGTTGCTGGTTTTCTGCAGCAGCAGCCGCTGGGAGTTTTGTAGGCTTTTGCCTTGTGTTTGTTTTGGTTGTTTTTTGGAATAAAGCTTTCCCTTTTTTCAAAAAAAAAAAAACAAGGCTTCGTATTCTACCTTGTTGTTCAAAGCATCAAATTGGAATCTTAGTGCATAATAAAACTAGAAATTTTCAGTCGACACTATTATTACTCCTACTCCCAAGCCATTCTCATTTGAAGCTCCATCCGTAAATAGTTTCCATACATCATTATCATTTCCTGTTATGGAGTCTTCTCCTGAGTTTATTCCTTCCACCAAGAAGTCAGCTAAAGCTTGACCTTTGATGGCGACCCTTGGATGGTAGGTAATTTCAAATTTCACAACTCGATTGACCATTTTATCAACCTTCTTGATGCATCTGGTTTTGATGACACTTATCGCAATGGTTGGTCTGTGAAAACTTTAATGGGATGAGCAGAAAAATAAGGTCGCAATTTTTTGGATGCATGTACCAAGCTGAGTGCAAGTTTTTTGAGTGGAGGGTATCTCGGTTCTATCCCTAGTAACCTTTTTCTCATATAATAAATTGGTTGTTGGTTTCTACCATCTTCTCACATCAATGGATCGCTCATGGCATTTTCGAAGATGGCTAAGTAAATGTACAACTCCTCTCCAATTATATTGATTTGGCCAACACTGGTGGTGTGGAAAGATGCTTCTTTGAAAGGCCTGCTCGCACTCTTCATTCCATTCAAAAATTTTATCGCCTTACAAAATGTTGAAAAATAGGAGGTATTTATCAGTTGATTTCAAAATAAATCTAGTCAATGTTGCCATTCTGCCACTTAATGACTAAACCTCTTTTGGTTTACTTGGCGAATGCATTTTGAGCAATGCCTTTATTTTTTGGGAATTTAGCTCCAATTCCTCTTTCATTTACAATAAAACCGAGGAATTTCCATGAGGATACCCCAAATGAACATTTTTTGGGTTCAACTTCATATTGTATTTTCTCAATATAGAAAAGCATTCTGTGAGGTCTTTTGCATGGTCCTTGCTTTTAGCTGACATTACACGCATGTCTTCCACATATACTTCAATATTCCAACATACATGGTTTTCAAACATACCATTCATAAGTCTTTGGTATGTTGCTCCAGCAGTTTTTAGTCTGAATGGCTTGGCCTTGTAACAATAAAGCCGCATATTAGTGACGAAGCTTGTATGTTCTTAATCTGGAATGTGAATTTTAATTTTATTGTATCAAGAATATGCATCAATAAAGGTCATCAGCTTGTGCCCTGTTGTCACATCTACTAATTATTCAATTTGTGGTAATGGAAAAATATCTTTTGGACAAGCCTGGTGTAACGCCTCAATTTCTCGAGACGTCATACTCGCTAGTCCATTTAAAATTATTTAAGATAAAGACAATAAAATACTTCTTTAATGAAAAATAACTAAGCATGAGATGTCATTATTTTTAAAACAAAACATTAATTTATTCATAACATTTAAAATATAAATCTTTACAAAAATTATTTGAATCATAATCTTCAACGAAATGTTTTTAAACCAAAACATCGTGATAATCCCCTAATATGTAATCCACACCTCGAGCTCATCATTCTTACTTTTGCCTTTACCTACACAGAGTATCTGTGAGCTAGCCCCCAGTAAGAAGAGCTATGTAGGACATAACCCCCCAAACTAGATAACATAGCCATAAGTATAACAATATCACAACATCAAATTCAATTCATACCATGCTTGCATACATAAATCTACATACCATATCACATATTATTCTCAGATACAATATAACATCATATCACAGTGTAATTTTAATACATGCTATACTCACACACATAACACATAGTATCTTATCGCACATTGTCCTCACACATGATAAACTACTCCCACTCATGTTGATCAAACATGATGTGTAACCTGCCCTACCTTGTGTTGTTCTCACACTCGGCATCCAATAGGGCAATCCCTTATCACAAGTTGTACTCACCCATGATAGGAGAACCTGCAAGTAAACCCATACAAGTAGCCAAAAAACATATTCTGCTAGTGCTATGCTCACACAAGCAACCAAAAACCTATCCTATAAGTGTTATTCTCACACAAACAGTCAAAATCCTTTATCACTATCACATACTAACAATACTAACATAATAACAATTTATAATATAAAATCTCATAAGCGCATGAACATCAAACTCACAATAAAGTCGTATATTTCAACATAAGTCATGTGCACAGATGTCCACTCTTCTTACCTCAGTTGCTAAGTATATCATTTTCTCTCCCTCGAACCTCTCGTCGAGTTTCTTTATTGAGGACAAGATCTTAATCAAATACACTTAAAAAAATATTCAAGCATAGCCTAAGATTAAACAATGAAATATTTCGTCAAACTACACAGCACGTAGACCAATTTCACTTGCATGACACACAAAACACAATCATTTATCACTTTGATTCACACAAACACATTGCATGTACTCAGATGAACTCATACAAATACTTTTTACGTTAAATTTTTAAAAATACTATTTTAGTACAAAATAGCAAATAAATCCAATAACTACATGCTAAATATTTAATCTCGCTAGAAACAACCCCCTAATAAACTTAGAATGAAATTTATTACCTTGCCATTAATATTTATTTTGAATTATCAATTTACTTACACCTAATAGACCAAATAAATAATTGTGTATTTAATTATCAAAATTAGCTGATATCATATTTCCTAATCATTTATACAGATTATAAAATATATTTAACTTACTTAGAAACACGTACAATTTATTATCCATATTTATGTACTAAATTTATTTTAAATTGTATATAAAATACCACTTAATTAACCAATCATAACAAAATATCTCAACCTTGTCTTGAATTAATTTCATACACCAAAATTATATTGTAACATCATATTGATAGTTTCCAAAAAGTAAATACAATTTTTTTACTATTTATTCTAATTTAAGCCTAATTAATTATTTAATGAATCACACATAATTAAAATAAATACCTACATTGATCAATAAATTTTAAACATTATTCCATATCATAACATATACAGAAAAAAGTATTAAAAAAATAAGTTTTCCTATTTTAACATCACCTAACAATTTTTTATAATTAATCTATGCATTAACCAAATAAATTCATGGAAAGTACAAAAGCGGTCAAAAATACAATATAACAATTTTATAATAATTTATAACCTATAAGACATCATAGAAACTTAATTTAGAATTTTCTAAGTAAAATAGGTCTTTTTCATAATTATTTTAAGCATTAGTTATATAAATTCATGGAAAATACAAAAATAATCCAATACCTAATCTAATCACTCTGTAACGATTTATAATCCATATTAAGCCATATAAAATTATTCTAGAATTTTTTGGAAAGCCTAGATATTTTTAATAATTAATTTATAAAATAAATCAATTAATTCAAATTAAATAATTGCAAGAAAATTCTAAAACTTCGTAGTAGACCTAGAAATACCTAAGTAAGATAAAAAAAAAATCCAAGAAAATCCAGAAAAGAAACCTCAGAAGGTGTTGATCGGAGCTTCGCCGGAGTTACGACAGCAAACCCTTCTTCTCCGGCGACAGCGAGCCTCCAACTCCTTATACAATTTCTTTTCACGTATTATTTTGATTGGCAAAGCTTCTTCCAGTGCTTAGAACCTCAAGCCGACCATAAATCACAAAATAATACGGTCCAACGTCGTTGTCTTCTTTGTTGTCGGTGTACCATTAAAAATGGAGTCCAACAATGGCGATTTTTGTTCAGGGCCTTAAAGCTTCGATTCTCCACGTAAAAACAGATCCTTGGAGTCCTATAAGCTTAAACACAATGTTCTTTAAACCAAGAAACGACTAAAACACGTTCAAATTTGATATTGCTCAAGAACATGCTTGAATGCGCATGAAAATAGTGGATTTTGAAACATGTGCTCTTAGAGCATTTGGTGATGACCATTAGCTTCCTTAGATCGTAAAAATGCTATTCAAAGTGATCAAACAAACCCAGTAACTCTCTAAGTATTTCAGAATCAAAATCTCTCTTTCTCTCTCTCTAAGTTTCACGTGAAAGAATATTTCTATTTAAGGAAATAAAATAAATAGTTGATTTTGTGATAAATGAATATTTTATATTCATTGAATCTGGACAAAATCAATTACGTAATATTCTATATGTGGTCAGATTTAAATATTCATTACCTGATTTGATTTCGAGAATTAATTGTCAAAATATTCTCACAATTAATGTAGCGCAGATACTGATGGAGTATCTCACCTATAAATATAGGGTCTCGGTCCCTGAGCTCCTCACTCATTCTGTTCATAACAACAAAATTCTATCTAAAGAGAGTTGAGAGAGCGAGGAAGCTCGATTACCTACATCAACTAATTTCCTTTGCAGATAAAAGCTTAAGTGGGTTTGAAGCTCAAAAATCAATGGCTGGAGGTATTTCGATCCTTAAGTTATATAGTGTATATATTCATTAATTTCGTATTTTATATACACATACATATATTTCAGTTTACACATATAAATATCTAACAGTTGGTATCAGAGCGGATTATATATTTTTGCCTTAATTTTATTTGAGTTTTGTTCATATATATACATATGGGCTTCTTCATTTGTAATATAAATTGTATATACTTACATATATACTTTTATATTATATAATCCTAATTATATATATACATTCATACTTAATTTATCTTTATATATATTCACGTTTATATTTATCTTCATATATATATAATATATATTTATATATACGATATATATGTATATATTTCCTCTATATATGTTTATATATAATACTCAACTAATTCTTGATTTTATTGCATAACATTGATTAGAATATCTTATTCCATCTATTTATCATATTTTTTAAGCAATATAATAACTATATTTGAGTATACATATATAAATAAAATTTCAGTTCTTCGTCGTGATTAAGAAAAATTTTCATTTTCATTTTTGGTGTTTATTTTGAATCTTTTTTGCATTATCATATACATGTCATGGTTTATAGTGATTTCGTTCATGAATATGATTTGAATAAACAACAAAATCTAGAAATTTTTTTTGAAGAACACGTTCGGACCCGAGAACACCTTTTGAAATTAAAGTCTACATTTTTTTCGTATTTTCGTGCATAAAATCTGCGTGGATCTCTTTATTATTCGATTTAGAACTTTTTAGATTTGAAAACACGTAATTTTATCGTCGCAATTGTCTTTTCTGATTGGGTTTGGGTCGGGTCTGTCGAACCCGCGTGGCTGGAAACGGGTCAAAATTGACCCGGCTGGAGGTTGAAGATACAGCCAAATGACATGTCATTTTCCCTTGTGGAAAACAACGTGTCATTTTTCAAGTTTTGTGGTTGTTGTCGTTTGTTCAAACGACATTTTTCCCCTGTAGAAAACAACATGTCGTTTTTCGTCTTGTGAGGCAGCCTTCAGATCCATAAAACAACGTGTCATTTTTCCTCTTGTGGAAAACGACGTGTCGTTTTCCCGTGTGAGCAGCCAGCCTTCATTGAAAATAACGTGTCGTTTTCTACACTATGGACAACGACGTGTCATTTTACGTGGTTGTGGGCAGCCTTCTTTGAAGAAAAACGAGTGTCGTTTTGCATATAGCAAAAACGGCATGTCGTTTCTGGCAGTGTATTTTTAAAAAAAAAATCGAATTTTTATAAATTTTCATTTATTGGGAATATTAATTATTTTTCCTATATTTTATTAATTTTAGTCAATAAATTTCATTCATTCAATTTCTATTTTTATTTAATACATATTTTTAGAATTAATATGTTATTTAGTATAAATTGAAAATGGAAATTTGTTTAAATTTGGTAATTTATTACATGATTAATTTAGGCATGTAATAAATGTGCAATTTGTATAATTGTGAATTTAATTATTTATTACCAAATTTAGGTAATTTATTGTCTAAATTAATAAATTTTGAAAAATCTGCCATTAAGTATATATTCTTGATTTTTCATTTAATTCATTTTCATATAATTAAATTGTACTAATTTGTATATTTTATACATATTTATTATTAGTACAAATATTTAAGATATTGTATGGTTATAAATGCACAATTAATTACATATTATGGAATTAAGCATTTAATTTATTATCATACAATAATTGTATTAATTTATATTTATTTAGTAAATTTATTGTTAATGCAATTAATTTAGATTGGTAGGCCGGGTAATTTACGAGAAAACTTTTAACATGTGCATCGGAATAGTCGAACATGTTTAATAAGCGTTAGTCGACCTCCGGAGGACAACAATTTGCTTTTGTATGATTTAAATGTTATACATAAATTCCTTTTATAGTGCTAGATATATTTAGAAATATTCAAACATTAAGATAGGTTGAATATTTTATATAGCACGTTAAGTTTCATAAAATTTCATAAAATATTCATAAAACATTCCTAAAATGAATAAAATATGAATAAAATGTAAGTAATTTTTTTGGTTTGACATAAGAAAACATGAACCTGGGACAAATGCTTATATCTAGAACGGTTTTTAATGATCTTCGGACGACCACACTAGGAGCACTAATCTCGGTGATTGTCTATTATGTTAATAACAAAATTACTTTTAGGTAGAGCCCAATACATAATGTCAAAGTGAAAATAAATTTTATTCCTGTGGGGTAAAATTATTATACCCCACAGGGATTTTATCACAAATTTAATTAAGATAGATTATAAACCTTCATTTTCCCAAACTAATTATTTAATTAAATCTATCATAAGGTTCATCTAATTTTATTTAATTAAAAATTTAGCCCTCAGGCAATTTTAGGTTTAGTGAGTTTTAATCTTCAGTTTATAGTTTGGTGTCTAGTGAACCACATAATTTTAAATAATTTTGGAGTAGCCACAGCATCCTTAATTATATAAAAATTATATATATTATCTGGATCAAGATCACATAATGGACATGAATTATGTGAACATAATAATCTTACCCTACAGGGATTTTATTATATTTACATAATTTATATGTTAAATTAAATTCTCTTAATTTATCCCACATGGAATTATGTAGATTTAATTTAATAATTTTATCATAGAGTAAAAAATTTTGAAACATTTATAAATAATTAAGTGTTTCATACCTTTCATTGAGATAGAAATATTAAACTTTAAGTTTTTCATAAATTGTGTAAATCTATCATAATTTTCATCTAAATCTAATCTTATTAAATTAAAAATTTAGCCCATAGGTAATTTTTGTTTAATAAGATTTCATATTTTCATATTTTTTCATTGGTAAAAACATGATTCATTTAAACCTGAAAACTATATATGTAATTTTATTACATCACTATTCATAAATTTCTTCCATACCAGTAGAAATTTCCAAAATTTATTCTGATAACTTCATCTAAAATGTATAATTTTTACTGTATAATTAAGAAAAATAAATCACACTTTATTATCACCAATAAATTTTCAATTTATTGTGTATGAATTCATTCTAATATAGTTAATGTGATTATTAACACATAGTGGATTATTTTAGATTGTTATTCCACATTCATAATTTCTTGCAAGGTTTACAAATAAACCTAAGAAAGTTAGTAACTGTGAGCAGTTCTTATCCACAGACATAATGACTTCTCACATTTAGAAGTTTAAGGAACAAGCAATATAGTAGTGGCTTTGTTTTAAAATTAGCACAAACCTTTATGTTCTAAGCTTCTTTTGAAACTTGATTTAGAAACATTTAAAGGTCTTTACTACAAAATGATGTCACTCATAAAGATATTCAAGTTCAATTTGACAATAAGAAATGTGTTATTAATAAGAATTCTTCTTTATTAAAGCACCAAAGATTATGGAACATATCTCCATAAATAAAATAAATGTTAGTAAATGGTGGAGCTATTCATTACACTTGATTTTACTAACTTTATTTAGAACTTGTATGAATTTCATTAAGAATATATTTCCAACAAGTCAAAATCGGTGCACATTAGAATTCTACCATATTAGAAATCATACAAGTCAATTAATTTTGAAGACATGGACTCAAATTTTACATCTCATTTTTAACGATTACTCACATAAATTATATTTCTACAAAAGTATAGATTTATATGTTTCAAAGACATTTAAATCTTAAAGAGAAATAGTGTATTTTTCATATTAAGATAGTGAGATCAAATATAAAATGGAGAATACTACATTACAATTCGTGAGTATGGATAAACTCCCAGTCCATTTACAAAGTTTCTTTAAAAGCATGAGTTCATTGCCCGATACAGATGCTTGGTACACCCAAATTATAGTGTGTGACAGATTTAAGAAACTAAGCATTTTTGGACATGGGGTGGAGCATACATAGCAAACTCCAAACCTTCCTAAATCTTTGTCTATTGATACTCTTTAATGGGAGTGTACATATCGAATCGTGTTCTAACAAAAGTTGTTTCTCAAACATATTTTGAGTTGTGATAAGGTTGAAAACTTACTTGATGACATGTACACATTTTATAAATACCCATATATAGTTAGAGTACAATTGTCAAAGAAAAGATCTGGCTCATGTTACGAAAATTATTGAATACTACGCAAGTGCACGCAATCAAGTAGTAAACTCAAGCAAGTGAGGTCGAACCACAGGGAATTGGATTAATTACTACTTAATTATACTTATGATTCTATTTGGCAAGTCAATAGTTTTTCTGATTCGAAAATAATGAAAGTAATTTAAGAAACTTAAATAACACAAGTGAAAAATTGATCAAGATGAGATAATAGGGAGGAGAATCCTGTTGTATGTTTACCTAATTGTTAATGCCTAATTGCTATCCTATTCTTGAAGTGAATGGCAGATTATAAATTAACCTAACTCTTTTCAGATCTTTTAGGTTCTAAATCACATGTTCTCTAATTAAACTCTTAATTAAACTAACATGAAATCACCATTAAGCAATAATCTATTTGTCACATAAGTCATGTGAATGCTCTCGTTTCACATAGAACATCGATTATCCAATTTTAGCATTCTCAATTCTCACATTTCAGATTTTGAATTGAGATCATAGAACATGCAGAAGGTGATCAAGCTTACACATGGAATTAAACACAAATATAGATAATTCCACAATCAAGAATGGAGGGATGGCAATTATTCATTAACTAGGCAACAACTTTAAACAACAATCATCATCATCCCTAAATGGGAAATTTAGTTCATAATCAAATCCATAACTATTCCTATAAAAATATTCAGCATAAACAAATTAAAAAGGAACAAAGAAAGAAACTGTTGGTGGAATTGTTGGGTTTTGTGGCCTAAATAAAACCCATTACAATCTGATTAGTTATCAATTTAGAATTTTGAAGTGAATTATGATTACATGTATGTTACATGTTTATGGTTTAATATATATATACTTGATATATGCACAAAATCAGTTAAATCCTAGACATATAATTATTCACAATTACAGTATTGTCAGTACAGTGGAATGTGATTGTGATTATATGATTCAAAAGATTTGGTCCCTGTTCATCAGTGTTTTGGATTTACACTGATGTGATAATCAGCGATGAAGTATACTTACACTTGGAGTAAGTGTTATGTTCTTTCCAGAACATTGGCAAAGTATACTGGTTTCGAATGTATGGAGTATACATTGGACTGGACCGATATTGAACTTGGTCAAAGATGTCAATGTCAGAAGTTGATCTTAGATTAAGAGAATCTAAATCCTGATATGATTAGGCTCAATCTCAGGAGTTCCATTCATGTTCCTTGATTTATTAGTTAAGCCTACCTTTTAGGTAAGGATAATACATATATTTTGGGAACATGATAGCATAACTGAGTGGGAGTGCTGAACATAAATATGGAAATCTATAGCTTCTACTGGTGTATAGAAGTAAAGTGATGATTCCTTTTGAGCTTAGTTCAATAGAAGTAAATGGATGAGCTCTTGTTTCAGTGACTATATGTTAGATCACTAAAACATCATTTACAGGTAACTAAGTGTTCAAAGGGGCAAAATACATTGAGGGGTGTAAACGGTAAATTGGTCTCATCTCGATGTAAATCATCTATATAGAGGATCTCTAAATCACATTAAGATTATAACAATGGTTAAATGAGATAGCATATTGATATCGTGAAACATATGATATGCTCTATATAAGTCTGACAGTGCAATTCCAAGTTCTAAGAGTGGATTCAACGAGGAATTAATAAGTTAGGGATTTACTTGGTAAATCGGTTCAACTTATTGGAAGCTCAGCATATAGATCCATGGTCCCCATTCTAGTTGAGACTATACTGTTTGTAAGACTCTGTAATTGATTTATGATTAATCAATTATAATTCTAAAAGTTAGACTATGTCTAATTTGTGAATTCTCATAGTTTAAGGATGAAATTGTAAATAAAAGGGTTTCTAGGTTTAATTATTAATTAAGAGACTTTGCATGTCTAATTAATAATTATTTTAAATGGAAATATTATTTAATAATAATCTATTTTAGTTATTAAATAATTAGTTTTGGCATTTAAATGATTAGAATTGGAAAAATGGCATTTTTGGAGAAACAGAAATAAAATTGAGGAAACTGCAAAATCCATGTGAGGCCCATACACACCATGGCCGGCCACATGCTTGCATGTTTCCCAATTATTATTTTCAATTTAAATTGCCATATAATTGCTAATCAAAGCCTAGTCTAAATAGGAAAGTGGTGGATCACACTAAATAAGGCAGTTATTCAATTACACAGTAAAAAAAGAAACTGTTTATTTGGAAAGTTGTGCTCTTCCCTTTTCCTATTTATAGCCGCCCCCTCTCTCTACTCTTGGTGTGCTTTGACAAGCTTTTGTATGCATATTGTATCACACGAAATCAAGAGAGAAAAACAAGAGAGAATTTCGAAATTCCTAGTGAGAGAGAAGTGCCCACACACATCACTCAGTACCTCATTATAGTTTGGAAGACTGTGAAGGATCACATCCAACTGAAGAACTTTCGGGCTCAGATCTTGATTATACTCTGCTACAGACAGGAATCAAGGGTTACAGATCTGAGTGGAAGGAGACATTTAATTTCGCTGCCATCACTGTAAGTTATTCTTAACTTTTATGTGTTTAGTTCATCGTTTTAAAAGTTCAATATTAGGTTGTTAAATCAACATACTTGTGAGTAGATCTAAGTTCCTGGTAAAATATATTTCCAACAACTTTAATATACACATGGAATTAAACACAAATATAGATAATTCCACAATCAAGAATGGAGGGATGGCAATTATTCATTAACTAGGCAACAACTTTAAACAACAATCATCATCATCCCTAAATGGGAAATTTAGTTCATAATCAAATCCATAACTATTCCCATAAAAATATTCAGCATAAACAAATTAAAAAGGAACAAAGAAAGAAACTGTTGGTGGAATGACTCTGGATCTTTACTTTGATTTCCTCTGCTCTTCTTGCCGCTTTCTACAGTGTTTTAGGTCTCCAAATCGCTTCCCCTACTTTCCAATCGCAATTTTCTATTTATAACTTATTTTTTAGGGTTCGTCGGACGATATTGCCCCTAGCCGTACGGACGCTCGCCGCGGCCACAAGATTCCTCGCCGCGGCAAGATGGGCTTCTGAAAACCGTGCCTCTGTAATGGACTCTATGGCCGCGCCGACTGGGATCTGGTCGCGGCGACTGGGATCTGGCCTCGGCGACTGGGACTTCAAAAATCCCTTTCTCTGTTCTCGAGTTATGGTCGCGGCGACAGTGATCTAGCCGCGGCCAGAAGTGCATCAAGCCTAAATTTGGCGTTTTTCTTGGCTCCACTTATCTTCTATTGCACTTTTGCATCCCGAGGCCTCCATTACTCCGAAGAACCTGAAAACATAGAAAAGAAGCATAATTCCGTCCTAAAACAACGAAAAGGGAACATAAAGTTGATCCAAAATATAGGCTAAAAATAGCCTAACAAATTCCCCCAAACTGAATCTTTACTTGGCCCCGAGTAAAGCTAAGACTCAAACTATAATTAAACAGTGCATTCGATAACTAAACCTTCTAATGATTGAACTACCACTACCACCTGCACAACTTCAAGCAAATCTATAACCAGAATTTCAACTCAATAACTCAAAGAATTAACTTGGATTGATGCACAATTCAGAAGTAAGCAATTCATATGGACACAAAACACCTCATTTGACAATCATATCACAGTCCTTCTACACTCTCCGACATTCCACTAACCCATGTTCAAAAGCTTGAGGGACATACCTCTCTCCACTAATGTTGACAATTCTTGCTCGGAATCAAAAGGTCTTTTTCAGTTATAATAGCATGGCTTAGGTAAAACGGGTAGATGAGAAGTCATTTAGGCTACATTATACCATAAGCACAATTATACCAAACAAGCACCCACACTTATCTATTCTTTCATCCCAAAGAAACTAGTAAGAGATTGCATTTTTTTCCTTTTATTTCCTATGTGCCTACCTCATTGTTCACATTTGATTCTCAAGAAGAAATTATCACATTTATTTTTCTTTTGTTTTTTTCTTCTTCTTCTTTCTTTACAATAGAGGCACATCACATAACAATTATTATTTTTCAATCTCTTACTTTCGATATTATTCCCCACTTACAACACTTCATTCCCCCCCAAACTTGATTAAAGCTTATGGCATAATAAGGTACGTTGAGGATGAAAGTAGTTAAAGATAACGAATTAAGCTTAGTTAAGTGGTGAAAATTTTTGAAATAGGCTAAGGCTCAACTTTGGGTATACTACGGATAAAACTTTTTAGGTGGGCTTGAAAGGCTCAATCAATCCAAAGAAACTCGCCTAAATCATTTTCCAAACAAAAATCATCAAGGATTTCGCTTCAAGAGAGTATGTCAAATAAATTCTATTCCATGTCAAGCACACATTCCACAATCCAAATAGAACAAATGTGATACATGTCAAAAATAAATGTTTTGCATCCAAATGAACAACCTTTTAACACAACATCCAATTCAATTCAAAGAGTTGTGACTCAAGCACACGGTTAAGATTTCAATCCATTGCACAAGTAAACAACAGTAATTCAATCAATTTTTCAAGCTCAGATATCAACACATGACACTAACAAAGACTAACTAAAAATGAAAACAAAAAAAAAACTGAAATAAACTGAAAAAACTGAAAAAATTTAAATCTCTCCCCCCAAAATAAAGATGCACATTGTCCCCAATGTGTGAAAATAAATCTGTGGTTGAGAGAGACTTACCTGAGCCCCATTAGAAGGGGTTTGGCAGAGGTGGCTGATCATAAGGATGGAAGCGGGGCGGCATTGCAAAGTAGTTGGGTTCTTCCACACCGACATTCATTCTTGTGATTAGCGTGTTCAATTGTTGCACCTGCTGCTCATCAAAAATGCTCCTTTCGGCCATGTAATTTTGAATGTGTATGTTCTGCTGAATCAGATGATTCAGCTGATCATGCGTGTATTTCATGGCTGGGTCAAGAGGCCCAGCAATGCGTGGTGGTACAATATCTTCATGATCCTCTCGTTCTTCCACAGGAGGATCTCTCTGAGTTGGCGGTTGACCATGAGGGTGCGGTGGTTTGAATCGAAGCACCGTGGACAGGGAGATACTGCGTTGTGGCGCTGCCTTTGTATCATAGGAGTATTGTGGTACTCCATGTGCCTCACACAAGGTAGTGACAATATCAGCAAGCCCGGCTTCACCCCCACAAGATCCCTCAATCATCATATCAAAAGTTACTCTAATTATGTCCCCCACATTCAGGTTGTAACCCTTCATAATTGCTTAAACAAATTTAAGCGTGTCGATCTGAGCATCAGAATAATGTTTGTTTGGTACCAACCTTGCACTAACAAAGTATAGCCATGCCTTGGCTACCGGGTTTAGTTCACACCTAAACAGCTGATAAGGTTCTCTGTAACACCCTAACTACCATAGGCGTATTACGTGATTTTTAAACGTACTGTGCAGCTCGTTGCTAATCAACGAGGTTTATGGAAAAACGTGATTAATTAAAATTTTGCTTTTTAATTAAACTTATAAAACAATATTACAAAAGACTCGGGATCCCGATTATAAAATTAATTACAAAAAGTTTTAACTGTTTAACTGTTACATAAAATAAAGGCCGTCTAACGACCAGTTACAAAAATCAGCCTTGTTGTCCCGAGGATCGTACGCTCCAGGCCTAACCGCCCCGACATGTACAATCTTCACAAGCTCGCTCACGGCCCATCAGCTTTAGCCTTGCCTTTACCTACACAAGAACGTAAACTGTGAGTCGACAGACTCAGTAAGAAAAGCATAATAATACTCATACATAATTCTAACTGCCGTGTCCAACACGATACTGAGTCCCGCTACTGCCATGTCCAACATGGTACTGAGCCACTACTGCCATGTCCAACATGGTACTGAGTTTTGAACGTTCACAGGGACGGTACTATTGACAAGTATCCTCCTGATCGGTCGAACCGGTCATACTCCGGCTGCTGGTCATACTCCGGCTGTACCGACGGATAGGTCAATAGCACCGAACCACCAACCAAATGTCGACTGATCGGTCGAACCACTCATACTCATTGCTGGTCATACTCCAGCCTGTACCGACGTGACAGGGTTGGATGGTTCGAAGCCAATATACATAACTAATGTAATCTAATAGGCTTCCTACATGCACGCTAAACATGTAATCTACATATGCATACTGTTATACTAATCTTACCTGGATTCCGAATTCAGGTGTGCCGGTCAACCTGACTGGAACTTTAGCTGAGCGGCGGATTACTGGCTCCTAAACCATAAAAATCACAACGCTATAAGTGACACGCTAAATCACTTCCCGGGGACTTAAACTAGGAACTAAAAGTTTCCCTATCGATAAAAAGCATGGCAATACCCCTTAAAACATAAAAACGAGGAAAAACACGGGTTCTGAAAATTCCCCAATGCGGCGTACGGTTGCCCAACCCTTCCGGTTCGGGAATGCAGGCCCTCATCCGAATTCGGTTGCACAACCGGAATTCGGTTCCTCGCAGAATTTTTCAAAAATTCCTAACTCAACCAAATCAAACCCAATTAATTCCAAACCTTCCGGACACATCTAAATACCCCAAAGAACATATCCAAGGCATCAAACTAACCCAGAAATCACAGATACACAAATTGCCATAAAAGCTCAAGCTTTGAGTTCTAAACTCAAACTTGAGCAAATCCCACAAACATGCAATCAAACCTGGTTAATTCTACTTAAATAAGCATGATTAAGCTTCTGAAAACAAACAAGAACAACAGCAACAACATAGTAACAGATTACACAACATTTCTTCAAAATCACATATTTACATAGAAAACTTAAAGCTTTGCACAACCTATCTAACATGCTTTCAAAACCACTTAAACAACCCTAATCTAACAAGCTTTAAACTATAAAAATTAAGACAACTTACAGCAGCAACATCAACAGAATTCTTCATGCATTACTCATCTTTTACATCAAAATTTAAAGAAAACAAAGAAAGAAAGCTAGATAAGAATTACCTCAATTAAGAACACTCTAACTAGCTGAAAATCACTTGAAAATGAAGAGGAAAAATCACCCTTCTTGCTGCCTCAAATGGCCGAAAAGAGAGAGAGAGTTTTGAGAGAGTTTTCTTTGAGAAAATGTAATTTTTTCTAAGTTTGGGAAAAATGAAATAAAAGCCATATAATCCCATTTTATTCAGCCAACAATTAAACAAATAAACATTTCTTTTTCAATAATAATTCCACTAGAAGACAAAACACTAAGGGGGCAAAAAGACCATTTTGCCCCTCCACCATAAAATCACATAAATCATACTAAAGGGGTATTTTTGGGAAATTCTAAATTTCCGGCCATTCCCGACATTCCCAATGTCTAAAACCCGTCCCCAAACTACTAACATACTAAGTTGTGATTTCTACTGAGCCAAACGCCGAGTTCCAAAATACCGGGCACCGGAAATGCAAAATATGAAAACTACTGAATAACATAACCATGCATTTCTGAATTCCATAAATAACAGCATAATAAATTATTTAAATAGCTATAAATAATTTCATAATTAATCATAATTAACCGATAATTTCCAAATTAACTAAGCGGGCTTTACAACTATCCCCCCCTTAAAAGGATTTCGTCCCCGAAATCTAACCTGAATAACTCTGGATATTGAGCTCTCATATCTGACTCTAGCTCCCAGGTGGCTTCCTCCACCTTGCTGTTTCTCCAGAGAACCTTGACCAATGCTATGGTCTTATTCTGAAGGACTTTATCCTTTCTATCTAGGATCTGCACTGGCTGTTCCTCATAAGTCATGTCTGGCTGTAGCTCAAGACTCTCATAACTGAGTATATGAGAGGGGTCTGAAACGTATTTTCTCAACATCGAGACATGGAATACGTTGTGAACTGCTGATAAGGCTGGAGGCAATGCTAACCGATATGCCACTTGACCTATCTTCTCGAGAATCTCGAAAGGTCCTGTAAATCTAGGGCATAACTTGCCTCTTTTCCCGAAACGTTTAATCCCCTTCATCGGAGATACCCGTAAAAACACATGTTCCCCTACTTGGAACTCAACATCTCTGCGTTTCGGATCTGCGTAACTCTTCTCCGTCCGCTTCTGTGAGGCAAGCATTCTAGCTTTTATCTTCTCTATCGCCTCATTGGTCCGCTGAACTGACTCAGGACCTAGGTATTTCCTCTCCCCTGTCTCATCCCAGTGGATAGGGGATCTACATTTCCTACCGTACAACAGTTCATAGGGAGTCATCCCTATCGTACTCTGATAACTGTTGTTGTAAGAAAATTCTATCAACGGTAGATACTTATTCCATGAGCCTTCAAAGTCCATAACACAAGCTCTCAACATATCCTCCAATACCTGAATTGTCCTTTCGGACTGACCATCTGTCTGAGGATGGAATGCTGTACTGAATTTCAGCTTTGTACCCATTGCCCGTTGCAAACTTTGCCAAAATTTGGAGGTGAACTTCGGATCCCTGTCCGAAACTATAGACTTCGGTACTCCGTGAAGTCTCACTATCTCTCTGACATACAGTTCTGCCAACTGATCCACTGAATATGTTGTTCTAACCGGCAAAAAATGAGCAGATTTCGTAAATCGATCCACCACTACCCATATGGAATCAAATAAACCCGTGGTCCTAGGTAACCCGACCACAAAATCCATCGAAATATCCTCTCATTTCCATTCTGGTAGGGTTAGAGGCTGTAACAACCCTGCTGGTCTCTGATGTTCAGCCTTAATCTGCTGACAAGTGAGGCATCTCGATACGAATTCTACCAAATTCTTCTTCATACCGCTCCACCAAAAGTACGGTTTCAAATCTTGGTACATCTTAGTGGTGCCGGGATGCAGAGAATACGGGGTAGAATGAGCCTCCTCAAAGATCTCATATCTAAGTTCCACACTGTTCGGAACACAAACCCTGGCTTTATACAAAAGCATCCCACTATCTGACACTGAAAAGTCCTTGGCTTGACCAGCCAACACCTCATCTCGGATCTTCACTAACTCTAGATCCGTCATCTGAGCAACTTTTATTCTTTCCAATAGAATAGATTGCAGCGTTAAGTTGTGAAGCTGACCTACCACAAACTCAATGCTAGATCTAACCATGTCCTCTGCTAGCTGAGGTGAGATCTGAACCATACTAGCTATTTGCCCGGGACCCTTTCTGCTCAGGGCATCGGCCACTACATTGGCTTTTCCAGGATGATAGAGGATCTCACAATCGTAATCCTTCACTAATTCCAACCAACGCCTTTGTCTCATGTTCAAATCTTTCTGAGTAAAGAAATACTTGAGACTTTTATGGTCGGTATAGATCTCACACTTCTCCCCATAAAGGTAATGCCGCCAAATCTTCAGTGCAAAAACCACTGCGGCCAATTCTAGATCATGAGTCGGGTATCCCTGTTCATAATCCTTTAACTGACGGGAGGCATAAGCGATGACCCGATCGGCTTACATCAACACACACCCCAAACCCTGTTTGGATGCGTCACAATACACTACGAACTTCTCCTTGTCCGAAGGCAAAGCTAGCACCAGAGCAGTAATCAACCTTTGTTTCAGCTCCTGAAAACTAGCTTCACATTTATCTGACCAGATAAACCGCTGATTCTTCTTTGTAAGCTCGGTTAGGGGCATTGAAATTTTGGAGAACCCTTCCACAAACCTACGGTAGTACCCAGCTAAACCCAAGAAGCTTCTGATCTCTGTCACTGTCTTCGGTCTCGGCCAATCCCTGACGGATTCGATCTTCCTGGGATCTACCTTGATCCCATCTTTGCTCACAATGTGCCCTAGGAAGGACACCTGAGATAGCCAGAACTCACATTTCTTGAACTTGGCATAAAGCTTATGTTCTCGAAGCCGTTGCAGTACCATCTGAAGATGTAACTCATGCTCCTCTTCTGATTGAGAGTACACGAGGATGTCGTCGATAAACACAATCACACAGATATCGAGGAAATCCTTGAACACTCTATTCATCAGGTCCATGAATGCTGCAGGAGCATTGGTTAGTCCGAATGACATAACCAGAAACTCGTAATGTCCATACCTAGTGCGGAAAGCCGTTTTCGGAATGTCCTCCTCTCGGATTCTCAACTGATGATAACCCGAACGGAGATCAATCTTAGAAAAGACCGTCTTCCCCTGAAGCTGATCGAATAAATCATCGATCCTAGGTAATGGATATTTATTTTTCACCGTTAGCTTGTTCAACTCCCTGTAGTCGACGCACATCCTCATAGATCCATCCTTCTTCTTGACGAACAAAACCGGGGCTCCCCAGGGTGACACACTGGGCCGAATGAACCCTATGTCAAGCAACCCTTGGAGCTGAATCTTTAATTCCTTAAGTTCAGCTGGAGCCATTCTATACGGGGCTTTGGAAACCGGTTCCACCCCTGGTGCCAAGTCAATCACGAAATCAATCTCCCGCTGAGGTGGTAACCCTGGAAGTTCTTCGGGAAAAACATCCAAAAATTCCCGAACCACCCTGATGTCCTCTGGCCGAATGTTATCTGGCCGAGTGGTGTCCACCACCACGGCCAGAAACCCTAAGCAACCGCCGTGCAACAATTCTCTCGCTGACATAGCCGAGATCACCGGGATCCGAGATCCCTGAACTGAACCAACAAATACAAACGGTTCTTCACTTTCCGGTTGGAAGACCACCATCTTCCTTTTACAATCAATGCTCGCCGAATATTTAGATAGGAAATCCATTCCTAAAATAATATCGAATTCGACTAAACTCATCTCTATCAGATCAGCACTTAACTCTCTACCATCTATCCTGATCGGCATAGACCTAATCCACCTATTGGAGATAACCAATTCTCCGCCAGGTAACAGGGTTCCAAACCCTGATTCATATCTATCATAGGGTCTACCCAATTTACTAAAGACTCTGGCCGCCATATAAGAATGTGTAGCCCCAGAATCAAACAGCACTGAATATAGCGAGTTGTTAATAGAAAGCTGACCTGTAACAACTGATGGGCTGGCATCTGCATCAGCCTGCGTGATAGCAAATACCCTGGCTGGAGTGGGTATCGCTGGAACTCTCGGTGCCTGCGAGTCGAGCCGGGGACAATCCCTCTTGAAGTGTCCGGCATGCTACAATGAAAGCATCCCTGACCTTTGCACTCGCCCCGATGGTGCCACTTGCAGCTAGGGCACTCGGGATAGGAGAATCGGGTCTCGGTACCACCGGGACAACTCCTCTCGTTCGGTTCCCCGGAACCTCTTATTCTGACTCGAGCCACCGCAAGCAGTGGGTGCTCTCTTCCTCTGATCAATGGCCGAACCACTACTCCCCCTGCTGAAGCCTGATGCAGGAGGGGTATGAGCTCCGCCACTCACCGGAGTACTGGCTGATTCTGACATACACCCAACTGCGCCCTCAGCTCGCAGTGCTTTCTCCACCATCTGAGCATAGGTGGTGCTGTCGTCGGTGGTAATCATCAAGTCATGCCTGATCCTGGCATTCAACCCGTCCAGATACTTCTCCTTCTTGCTGAAGTCGGTCGGCACAATTCCCGAGGCTAACCGATCAAACTGAGTAGTATACTCAGTTACACTCATGTTCTCCCGCTGGGTCAGGTGAGCGAACTCTTTCCTCTTGGCGCTTCTGACCGCCTCATTGTAATACTTTGCGTTGAAGAGTTCCTGGAACCTTTCCCAGGTCATGGTGGTGACGTCATGGATCTGAGACACCATGTCCCACCAGACCAAAGCGTCCTCCTGGAACTGAAATGTGGCGCACACCACTCTGTCGTTACCGGTGACACCCATAAGGTTCAGGATCTTGGTGATCACCGTGAGCCATTGCTCGGCTTTCAATACATCCGGACCTCCCAGGAAAACCGGAGGTGCTTGCTTCCGGAACCGTTCGTACAGAGGTTCCAATCTATGGGCCGCCACTACTATCTCGGCACAGGCGGCGAGGGCGGGTGCCACCGGAACTACGAGTGCACCGGAACCGGCAGAGCACCCCGCCGTCTCCACCTCTCGAATCTCGAGGTCTTGTTCTTCGATCCGGCTTGCATCTCCGCAAACCGTAACTCCCAGTCTGGGCTCCCCGATCGGGCCGGGGAGCACAGGCGGTGTGGTGGGTTCTCATCACCCCGACCACGAGCCCTGCCTCGGGGACCTCTAGCTCGGCCCCTAACAGGTGGGGGAAACTGAGCTCCCTGACCTTGATTCGACCCCACTGAGTTGCCCTGACTCCTGGTGGTCCGCCTGGCGTCCATCTGATTAGAACCGCCTGCGAAACCAAGAGTTGGCATATCAAGTCGTATTCAAGGAGAGCTTACTAATGCCGCTTAATTTGGAAATTAAAAACGAAACATGCGCCTATTCTACTATCAGGCTACTAACATGCTTCCTAACAGGCTTTTCTTTTCATAACTGAATAAAATAAACTACTAAAGCAATAAAAGCTTACTGAACCGTGAACCGAGCTAACTGCTGATGATTGTACATGTCGTGACGATCTTCGGAAGACAACCTGGCGGCTCTGATACCAAATTGTAACACCCTAACTACCATAGGTGTATTACGTGATTTTTAAACGTACTGTGCAGCTAGTTGCTAATCAACGAGGTTTATGGAAAAACGTGATTAATTAAAATTTTTCTTTTTAATTAAACTTATAAAACAATATTACAAAAGACTCGGGATCCCGATTATAAAATTATTTACAAAAAGTTTTAATTGTTTAACTGTTACATAAAATAAAGGCCGTCTAACGACCAGTTACAAAAATCAGCCTTGTTGTCCCGAGGATCGTACGCTCCAGGCCTAACCGCCCCGACATGTACAATCTTCACAAGCTCGCTCACGGCCCATCAGCTTTAGCCTTGCCTTTACCTACACATGAACGTAAACTGTGAGTCGACAGACTCAGTAAGAAAAGCATAATAATACTCATACATAATTCTAACTGCCGTGTCCAACACGATACTGAGTCCCGCTACTGCCATGTCCAACATGGTACTGAGCCACTACTGCCATGTCCAACATGGTACTGAGTTTTGAACGTTCACGGGGACGGTACTATTGACAAGTATCCTCCTGATCGGTCGAACCGGTCATACTCGGCCTGGTCATACTCCACCGTACCGACGGATAGGTCAATAGCACCGAACCACCAACCAAATGTCGGCTGATCGGTCGAACCGGTCATACTCCGCTCTTGGTCATACTCCACTCGTACCGACGTGACAGGGTTGGATGGTTCGAAGCCAATATACATAACTAATGTAATCTAATAGGCTTCCTACATGCACGCTAAACATGTAATCTACATATGCATACTGTTATACTAATCTTACCTGGATTCCGAATTCAGGTGTGCTTGGCCAACTCGACCGGAACTTTAGCCGAGCTACGGACATCGGCTCCTAAACCATAAAAATCACAACGCTATAAGTGACACGCTAAATCACTTCCCGGACTTAAACTAGGAACTAAAAGTTTCCCTATCGATAAAAAGCATGGCAATACCCCTTAAAACATAAAAACGAGGAAAAATACGGGTTCAAAATTCCCCAACCTACAGACTTGCCCAACCGAATTCGGTTGCGGAATTATCGGGCCCTCATCCGGAATTTCGGTTGCACAACCGAATTCTCGAGAATTTTTCAAAAATTCCTAACTCAACCAAATCAAACCCAATTAATTCCAAACCTTCCAGACCTGCTCTAAATACCCCAAAGAACATATCCAAGGCATCAAACTAACCCAGAAATCACAGATACACAAATTGCCATTAAAGCTCAAGCTTTGAGTTCTAAACTCAAACTTGAGCAAATCCCACAAACATGCAATCAAACCTGGTTAATTCTACTTAAATAAGCATGATTAAGCTTCTGAAAACAAACAAGAACAACAGCAACAACATAGTAACAGATTACACAACATTTCTTCAAAATCACATATTTACATAGAAAACTTAAAGCTTTGCACAACCTATCTAACATGCTTTCAAAACCACTTAAACAACCCTAATCTAACAAGCTTTAAACTATAAAAATTAAGACAACTTACAGCAGCAACATCAACAGAATTCTTCATGCATTACTCATCTTTTACATCAAAATTTAAAGAAAACAAAGAAAGAAAGCTAGATAAGAATTACCTCAATTAAGAACACTCTAACTAGCTGAAAATCACTTGAAAATGAAGAGGAAAAATCACCCTTCTTGCTGCCTCAAATGGCCGAAAAGAGAGAGAGTTTTGAGAGAGTTTTCTTTGAGAAAATGTAATTTTTTTCTAAGTTTGGGAAAAATGAAATAAAAGCCATATAATCCCATTTTATTCAGCCAACAATTAAACAAATAAACATTTCTTTTTCAATAATAATTCCACTAGAAGACAAAACACTAAGGGGGCAAAAAGACCATTTTGCCCCTCCACCATAAAATCACATAAATCATACTAAAGGGGTATTTTTGGGAAATTCTAAATTCCCGGCCATTCCCGACATTCCCAATGTCTAAAACCCGTCCCCAAACTACTAACATACTAAGTTGTGATTTCTACTGAGCCAAACGCCGAGTTCCAAAATACCGGGCACCGGAAATGCAAAATATGAAAACTACTAACGCCGAGTTCCAAAATACCGGGCACCGGAAATGCAAAATATGAAAACTACTGAATAACATAACCATGCATTTCTGAATTCCATAAATAACAGCATAATAAATTATTTAAATAGCTATAAATTATTTCATAATTAATCATAATTAACCGATAATTTCCAAATTAACTAAGCGGGCTTTACATTCTCCATCGAATTCATGAAACCTGAGGCCTGGGTAGCCCAAAGTTTCAGCTATGTCCTCATAATTCAAACTCTTTGCTCGGATTTGTTGTTTCAGTTGTTGTTCTTCTACGGTGAAGGTCGATAAGTCATAGACAGCATGAATAGCGGCTGTGGAAACCGGCACTTTAACCCCCTGACTTTGACCTTGTCGTCCTCTCTTTCTGGCCAATTGGCCAAGAATTCTAAAGCTAAGGTTTGGTTGTTTCGCTTAGTGACATCCAAAAACTTAGTCCAATGCCTATTTATGATTTTCTCTCTGATAGGCTCAAATACAGCATGAATGTTTCTAGTTTGTCTAGGGTCACCAATGTCTATACCCCTATCTTCGATGAAGGGTCTATCTTTAAGTTGCAGAAATCACTCTTGTGCCTCAATATTCACAAATCTAGCCCTCTCAACATTAGAGCGACCCCTAGGTGGGTTAGATGAAGAAGCTCCCCCTCTCTCACTTACTCTAGCTCTTTTAGGACCCATCTCTCAAAAATTCTAACACTCAAAATTTAAGAAAAGTTCGGCAGCACTTCCCCTTAAAAATTCACTTTCCGGGTAACAACCCAATCACAAATAGCACACTTCTAAGTCACAAACAACTCTTCAAAATAATGTAATGAACAATATCCCACAAATCACAATAAAATTTCAAGATTCTCCAACAATCCAAAATTATTCACTAATAATTGCATAGAGAGTCTAAGAAATTGTTACCTCAATGAAAATCCCCCTTCACTCTACCTCCATTGAAGAAAACCTTGAAGTTCTTGAGGTAGAAGATGATGAATAGTGAAATTTTGAGTTTGGGTGAGGTTTAGGGATTCGGGTATGATTTTGAAAGGAAAAGAGTGTTTGATGAGAGGAAAAGTGGTTTAGCATGATTTGGGATGAAAGATTGTGAATAGATTTGAAGAAAAAGGGTTTAGAATGAGATTAGATGAAGAAAAGTGGCTATGGGGAGGAGTTTTTCGGTGGTGGTGGGTTAGATGATAAAAAGATGTGTTTTTGAAAATGTGTGATTTTCCCTCTTTATAAACCGCCTGACCAATCTCGCTGCGGCCACAAGTGGGCTCACCGCGACAAGATACGAGTGAAAAACATCGCTTTTGTCCAGGCCTTATAGCCGCGGCGGCAATCCTTCTCGTCGCGGTGAGATAAGCCTTAAAAAATTGCCTCTCTGCCCAAATTTTATGGCCGCAGCCACTATGTATCTCGCCGCTGCCACTGGGCTATACCCCGAAAAAAAGCTTTTTTTTTTATAAACAGTACAAAAATGAAGAGAAAACCAAAAATTCGATTCACTAGTTCACTAAACATAAACCAAAATGGAACAGAAATAATAATAACAACTAAAAGAAGACAAAATACGAAAGTTCAACTAAAACACCAAGAAAATTTTGGGTTGCCTCCCAATAGCGCTGTCTTTTTTGTCGTGCAGCTGAACGTTGGCTGAGTTCTTCATAGAGGCGCCAGAATCATGGCGGACTTGGCTTGGTCAAATTGACCTCCCAAGTAGAAATTTAACTGCTGCTCGTCAACTTTGAAAGTCTTGGGGCTTTCACCTTTCAGTTCTACCACTCCATAAGGAAATGCCTTGACCACTGTAAATGGTCCGGACCACCCTGACTTTAGCTTACCAGGAAACAATTCCAACCTTGAATTGAAAAGTAAAACTTGCTGCCCAGCAGGTTGAAACTCCTTCTTTGTTCGTTCCTTTTAAATCTTCGCATTCTCGTAAGCCTCATTTCTAAACTCCTCCAGTTCATTCTATTGTAGCAATCTTTTCTCTCTTGCAGCTTTCAAGTCCGTGTTGAGGGTCTTCATGGCCCAAAAGGCCTTATGTTCTAATTCTACCGGCAGATGACAAGCCTTTCCAAACACCAACCGATATGGTGACTTCCCGATCGGTGTCTTAAATGTTGTTCTATACGCCCATAGTGCATCATCTAACTTTCGTGACCAGTCTTTTCTTGATCTATGCACTGTTTTCTCCAGAATCATCTTTATCTCTCGGTTAGAAATTTTAGCTTGGCCATTACTTTGTGGATGGTACGGTAGAGCAGTTCTGTGACGGACGCCATATCTCGAGAGGAGTGCTTCAAACTGTTTGTTGTAGAAGTGACTCCCTTCATCGCTTATGATTGCTCGGGGAGTACCAAACCGAGTGAATATGTAAAGACCGCTTAGTTTAATTTGGAAATTAGCAGTTAATTATGTTTAATTATGAAATTATTTATAGCTATTTAAATAGTTATTTATACTGTTATTATTGAATTCTGAGATGCATTTTTATGCCAGTTAGTAGTTTTCATAATTTTGCATTTCCGGTGCCCGGTAACATAGAACTCGGTGTTTGGCTCAGTAAAATCACAACTTAGTATGTTAGTAGATTGGGACGGTTTATTAGACATTGGGAATGTTGGGAATGGCCGGGAATTTGGAATTTCCCAAAATACCCCTTTAGTGTTAGTTATGCTATTTTAGTGAGAAGGGGCAAAATGGTCATTTTGCCCCATTGTTATTTTGTCCTCTTGTGGACTTTATGTTGTGAAAATATGTGATTATGTGGGTTTATTATTTATTGTGTTGGCTGAAATGAGTTAATAAAACCATTATTTTATCCACTTTTTCAAAAAAGAAGAAATTGAAAAAAAGAAGCATATCTCTCTCTCTCTTCAAACTCTCTCTCTCGTTTTTCCCTTAAGAACCCAACTAGGGTTGGTGAATTTGCTGCTTCATCTATGGATTTCAATCAAATTCTTTGTGATCTTTAATCTAGGTAAGGTCCTTAGCTCTTTCCTTCTTATTTTCTTGAATTGTAAGCAAAGAAATCATGCATGTAATGGAGTTTAGTTGCTGTTGTGGCTGTGGTTGTTTGTTGTTGATCTCTGAAGTTAGAATATGATTTAGAATGTTGATTCAAGCATGATTGTGTTGATGATTTGTTGGTTTTATCAAGCTATGAAATTTTTACTCAAAACTATGTTTTTTCAAAGAAATTGATGAATCGATTCTTTTCTTATTGTTGTTGCTTGTTGTTGTTTTCTGAGATTATTTTATGAATATCTAGGAAGATTTGAGTTGGTTTGGATGCTTGTTTGCTAGATTTAACCAAGTTTGAGTTTTGAACTCAAAGCTTGGAGCTTTAATGGTCGATTTTGATTTTGTGCATGAAGCTTTGTTTTATCACTTGGAAAATGTTTATTAGGGTCTAATTAGCAGGTCTGGAAAGTTTGGTTGAGTTTGGAAACGTTTTGGTTGGAGGATTGATTTTTGTGGGTTTTCTGGGTTGTAAAACCGGTTACCCGGATTTTGCAGTAGGGTGAGAAACCGGTTTTTCTCAACTGGTCGTTTCGTGCTAGTTTCAGGTTTTCAGGCAGTTTGTTTTCTGCTAGTTTGGGGTATTTTTGTATTAAGTTTCAATAGGTTAAGTTTGGTTTTAAAACCTTTATCCCCGTTGTGATTTAGCGTGTCACTTATCGGTGTTGTGATTTTTACGATTTAGGAGCTTGTAATCCGCCGAGCTGATAGTTCCACTCAGGTTGACCGGCACACCTGAATTCGGAATCCAGGTAAGATTAGTATAACAGTATGCATATGTAGATTACATGTTTAGCGAGCATGTAGGAAGCCTGTTAGATTACATTAGTTATGTATGTTGGCTTCGAACCATCCAACCCTGTCACGTCGGTACAGGCTGGAGTATGACCAGCAGCCGGAGTATGACCGGTTCGACCGATCAGGCTGACACTTGGTTGGTGGTTCAGTACTATTGACGTATCCCGTCGGTACAGGCTGGAGTATGACCAGCAGTCGGAGTATGACCGGTTCGACCGATCAGGTGGATATAGTAACACGTCGGTACAGGCTGGAGTATGACCAGCAGCCGGAGTATGACCGGTTCGACCGATCAGGTTGTTACGTGTCAATAGTACCGTCCCTATGAACGTTCAGAACTCAGTACCATGTTGGACATGGCAGTAGTGGCTCGATGCACCGTGTTGGACACGGCAGTAGCGGGACTCAGTATCGTGTTGGACACGGCAGTTAGGGTTATGATCAGGGGTATGGGCGTCTGATCATAACCGGGATTATGTATGAGTATTATTATGCTTTTCTTACTGAGTCTGTCGACTCATAGTTCTACGTTTATGTGTAGGTAAAGGCAAGGCTAAAGCTGATGGACTGTGAGCGAGCTTGTGAAGATTGTACATGTCGGGGCGGTTAGGCCTGGAGCGTACGATCATCGGGACAGCGAGGCTAATTTTGTAACTGGTCGCTAGGCGACATTTATTTTGTGTATCAGTTAAACAGTTAAATCTTTTTGTAAATGATTTTATAATCGGGATCCCGAGTCTTTTGTAATATTATTTTATAAGTTTAATTAAAAAGCAAAAATTTTAATTAATCACGTTTTTCCATAAACCTCGTTGATTAGCAATGAGCTGCACAGTATGTTTAAAAATCACGTAATACGCCTATGTTAGTTAGGGTGTTACAGAATATGTTCTTCTAAAGGAAGAGGAGAACTGTTTTACCATCATTGGCTAGTGTTGCTGCAGCTTCAACCCATTTCGACACATAGTCCACAGCCAATAAGATGTACAGATTGCTAAAAGATGAAGGAAAAGGACCCATGAAATCTATCCCCCACACATCAAACAATTCCACTTCCAAGATTCCCGTTAAAGGCATTTCATTTCTCCTTGAGATGTTACCTGTACGCTGACAACGATCACATGCCTTCACAAAGGTACTAGCATCCTTAAAAAGTGTTGGCCAAAAGAATCCGCCCTGCAACACCTTAGCTGCAGTTCTTGTCCCACTGAAATGTCCCCCACATGGTAAAGCATGGCAGTGATTGAGAATAGAGTACATCTCCTCTTCAGGCACACATCTTCTAATTATCTGATCAGCACAGTGCTTGTAGACGTTTGGCTCTTTCCAATAGTAATGTTTTACCTCTGAAAAGATCTTCTTTAATTGTTGACGAGAAAGCTTAGGAGGAGTTATTGAGGCAGCCAAGAAGTTGACATAATCAGCATACCACGGTACCATCAGGTTTTCCCTCACACTAAAGAGCTGTTCATCAGGAAATTGCTCATTTATTTGTACCTCTTTTGTATTCTGGCTCTCTTCTAACTCTAGTCTTGACAGATGATCTGCTACTAGATTTTCAGTTCCCTTCTTATCTTTTATCTCTATGTCAAACTCCTGGAGTAGAAGTACCCACCGAATCAGTCTTGATTTTGCATCCTTCTTGGTCATAAGGTATTTAATTGCTAAATGATCCGTGTAGACTACAACCTTATTCCCAATTAGATAGGGGCAGAACTTATCACAAGCAAACACAATTGCCAACATCTCTTTCTCTGCTGTGGCATAATTTAGTTGAGCATCATTCAGGGTTCTACTAGCATAGTAGACTGTGTGAAACACCCTGTCAACCCTTTGACCCAAGACCGTTCCGATTGCATAGTCACTTGCATCACACATCAACTCGAAGGGCAACTCCCAATTTGGTGAAGTAACTATTGGTGTTGAAATCAATTTCTCTTTAAGAACCTGGAATGCCTTCAGACATTCTTCTCCAAACTCAAAAGGAACGCCATTAACAAGTAAACTGGACAACGGTTTAGAGATCTTTGAGAAGTCCTTAATAAATCTTCGGTAGAAACCAGCATGACCCAAGAAACTCCTTACTCCTTTCATAGAAACTGGAGGCGGCAAATTCTCTATTGTTGACATTTTAGCTTTGTCCACCTCAATCCCTGCTTTTGAGATCTTGTGTCCCAAAACTATCCCTTCTTTTACTATAAAGTGACACTTCTCCCAGTTTAGGACCAAGTTTGACTTTTCGCATCTGATTAGCACCTTCTCCAAATTCTCTAAGCAATGATCGAATGAAGAACCAAAGACCGAGAAATCATCCATAAAGATCTCAATGCAAGATTCAATTAAGTCCGAAAAGATAGCCATCATACACCTTTGAAATGTAGCAGGAGTGTTACATAATCCGAATGGCATTCTTCTAAAAGCAAAAGTACCATAAGGACATGTGAAAGTAGTCTTTTCCTGATCCTCGGGTGCTATGGCTATTTGATGATATCCAGAGTAGCCATCGAGGAAACAGTAATATTCTTGCCCCGCCAATTTGTCTAGCATCTGATCAATGAAGGGCAAGGGAAAATGATCTTTCTGGGTTACTTTGTTAAGTTTTCTATAATCAATACAAATCCTCCAACCAGTAACTGCTCTTGTGGGAATCAACTCATTCTTTTCATTCTTGATTATTGTCATCCCCCCTTTCCTCGGAACTACTTGCATCGGACTAACCCATTTACTATCTGAGATGGGGTAGGCCACTCCAGCATCTAACCACTTGACCACTTCCTTTCTGACAACTTCCTTCATAGGTGGATTGAGTCTACGTTGTGCATCAATTGTTGGTTTAGCATTTTCTTTCATCAGAATTCGATGCATCATAGTTGAGGGACTGATTCCCTTAACATCACCCAGTGTCCAAGCAATGGCATTGTTGTGCGCCCGAAGTACTCTAAGCAATCTATCAGTTTCCACATCAGAAAGTGAAGCTGACACTATAACTGGAATCTTCTTATCTTCTCCCAAGAACTCATATCGCAGATGACTAGGGAGCACCTTCAACTCAAGCTCTAGAGGTTTCTCAGTAGATGGCACAAGCTCTTTTGGTACTACTCCTAGCTCTTCATAATACTTTCTGTTGAATGGCCCATAGGAATCAAGCCATTTAACATACTCCATTACCTCTTTTCCCTCTTGCTCCGTCAATTCATCTTCAATTAAGCTCGGGTCTAGAGGATCATCTATCAACTTTCTCTCATTCACAATGGTATCAATCAGATCAACAAATAAACAGTTATCACTTGCCTTTGGGTATGTCATCGCCTTTAACACATTGAAAACCACTTCTTCTCCTTGTACTCGCAGCTTTAATTCACCCTTCCGAACATCGATCAAAGCTTGGCCAGTTGCCAAGAATGCTCTCCCAAGAATGATTGGGACGTTGTTATCTTCTTCCATATCTAGAACAATAAAATTAGCTGGAAATATGAACTTGTCAACCTTGACTAACACATCCTCAATGACCCCCTAGGATGAGCTACTAATCGATCTGCCAATTGTAGAGTTACCGTGGTTGGCTTTGCTTCTCCCAACTGCAATCTTTTAAAAACAGACAAAGGCATCAAGTTAATGCTGGCTCCCAAGTCGTATAGTGCATTTATTCCTTCAATTCTCCCAATGGTACAAAGGAATAGTGAAACTCCCTGAATCTCTTAGTTTGGGAGGAAGTTTCTTTTGCAGAATGGCGCTACACTCCTCAGTTAATGCCACTGTTTCATAGTCTTCCATTTTTCTCTTCTTGGACAAAATCTCCTTCATGAACTTCACATAGCTGGGCATCTGTTCCAAAGCTTCAGCGAAAGGAATGTTGATGTGTAGCCTTTTAAAGACCTCTAGAAATTTTGAGAACTGCTTGTCTAGATTGGTCTTTCGGAGTCTCTGAGGATAAGGTATCTTCACATGATGATCTATACTGACTGGTGGAGATTGTTGTTGTGGTGCAGGACTATCAGTGGCCTTCTATTCTGTTGATGTTGGAGTTGGTGCCAGTTGATCTTTAATCTCTTCATCCACTGGTTGTATCATCTCAGGCCCATCATATTTCTTACCACTCCTCAGGGTAATTGCCTTGCAGTTTTTTTAGGATTAACATCAGTTGTACTAGGCAAATTTCCCTGAGGACGGGTTGCTACCTGAGTTGCTAGTTGCCCCATTTGAGTCTGTAAATCTTTAATGGAAGATCTAGTTTCTGTCATAAATTGTAACAATAAGTCTGTCTGCAAACTAGAATTTCCACTAGAGCTTTGTTGCTGAGTATATTGTTGGTTATGTGTCTGGTTCTGATTTCTCTATTGAAAGAACCCACTATTCCTTCGATTTCCTCCTTGCTTGAATCCAAAGTTGTTGTTTTGAGAATAATTTCCAATGGCTTTTGCTTCATCCATTGGCAAATCATTCACATCTTCCTGGCACTCAGAAAGTGATGTTGACCTCCACATAGCTCACAGACAACTTGAGCTTGTTTGGATTGCACAGCTATCAGCTTTGTTAGGGCATCCACCAGCTACCTGGGCTGTCAGCTTTGTAATGGCATCCACCTCTAGCACACCAGCTACCTTCTTCATTTGACTTCTTTCAGTTGGTCACTGCTGATTATTTAGGGCCATCTCCTCCAATAGATCATGAGCCTCATTCGCACTCTTCCTCATAAATGCTCCACCAGCTGCACCATCTATAAGAGTTCTAGTGTTACATACCAGCCCATTGTAGAAGTTGTGAACCAGCATCCACTTCTCAATACCATGATGAGGGCACTTTCTGATGAGATCCTTGAACCTCTCCCAAGACTCATGGAGAGATTCATTATCCTGCTGACAGAAGTTGTTGATTTCTCCTCGCAACTTGGCAGACTTTGCTGGAGGAAAGAACTTAGACAGAAATTTTGTTGCCAAGTCATTCCATGTGGCTATGGAGTACGGTGGC
Organism: Cannabis sativa; assembly: GCF_029168945.1. NCBI lineage: Eukaryota > Viridiplantae > Streptophyta > Magnoliopsida > Rosales > Cannabaceae > Cannabis > Cannabis sativa. Next base: position 26,073,980 of record NC_083605.1, read on the forward strand.
AAGGAGTTCAACCAACTCTTGGCTCGTTCTCTCAACAAGAATGGAAACAATCTCAGACGGATGGCATCATCACTAACTCCATTGACTTTGAAAGTCTCACATAGTTCCATGAAGTTTGATAAGTGCAGATTGGGATCTTCAGAAGGGAGTCCACCATACTGGACTGAAGACTGAACCATTTGAAGTATGGCAGACTTGATTTCGAAGTTGTTAGCATCCACTAACGGTTGCCTGATGCATGACTGAACCCCTGTAAGAGTTGGGAGGATATAATCTCTCAAGCTACGGCCATTAGCTTGATCTTCAATGGCACCTCCGTTATTACCGTTGTTTCCTCCATTATTTGCAACATTATCGTTGTCAGCCATGATTTCTGGTGTTTCAGCAGGTGCTGAAACTCTCTCTTGCCTTTTGTTCCTTCTGTTTCTCCTACAAGTCTTCTCAATTTCAGGATCAACGGGTAATATGACCGCTTGCCCTTGACGGCGCATACACTCAAAATACCTGATATAAATAAAAACAATATTGCAAGAAACAGATTAGAAATTTAGCAAGAAAAATAAACCAAAGTAGAAGTTTGTATAATTTTATGTAATATTAATCTTTATACAATTCCCCGGCAACGGAGCCAAAAACTTGTTACGAAAATTATTAAATACTACGCAAGTGCACGCAATCAAGTAGTAAACTCACGCAAGTGAGGTCGAACCACAGGGAATTGGATTAATTACTACTATATTATACTTATGATTCTATTTGGTAAGTCAATAGTTTTCGATTCGAAAAGAATGAAAGTAATTTAAGAAACTTAAATAACACAAGTGAAAAATTGATCAAGATGAGATAATAGGGAGGAGAATCCTGTTGTATGTTTACCTAATTGTTAATGCCTAATTGCTATCCTATTCTTGAAGTGAATGATAGGTTATAAATTAACCTAACTCTTTTCAAATCTTTTAGGTTCTAAATCACATGTTCTCTAATTAATCTCTTAATTAAACTAACATGAAATCACCATTAAGCAATAATCTACTTGTCACATAAGTCATGTGAATACTCTCGTTTTACATAGAACATTGATTATCCAATTTTAGCATTCTCAATTCTCACCTTTCAGATTTTGAATTGATATCATAGAACATGCAGAAGGTGATCAAGCTTACACATGGAATTAAACACAAATATAGATAATTCCACCATCAAGAATGGAGGAATGGCAATTATTCATTAACTAGGAAAAAACTTTAAACAACAATCATCATCCTCCCTAAATGGGAAATTTAGTTCATAATCAAATCCATAACCATTCCTATAACAATATTCAGCATAAAGAAATTAAAAAGGAATAGAGAAAGAGACTGTTGGTGGAATGACTCTGGATCTTCACTTTGATCTCCTCTGCTCTTCTTGCCGCTTTCTACAGTGTTTTAGGTCTCCAAATTGCTTCCCCTACTTTCCAATCGCAATTTTCTATTTATAACTAATTTTTTAGGGTTTGTCGGACGATATTGCCCCTAGCCGTACGGGCGCTCGCCGCGGCCACAAGGATCCTCGTCGCGGCGAGATGGGCTTCTGAAAACCGTGCCTCTGTAAAGGACTCTATGGCCGCGGTGACTGGGATCTGGCCGCAGCGATTGGGACTTCAAAAATCCCCTTCTCTGTTCTCGAGTTATGGCCGCGGCGACAGTGATCTAGCCGCGGCCAGAAGTGCATCAAGCCTAAATTTGGCGTTTTTCTTGGCTTCGCTTATCTGTTATTGCACTTTTGCATCCCGAGGCCTCCATTACTCCGAAGAACCTGAAAACATAGAAAACAAGCATAATTCCGTCCTAAAACAACGAAAAGCGAACATAAAGTTGATCCAAAATATAGGCTAAAAAATAGCTTAACAGCCCAAAACAATAAATGAGCATTTTTCATCTGAAAAGCTATAAGGTTTAAGGGTTACATATTTTATTTTCCATCTCGCAACACTAGAACTGTAGAATTAAGAATTGACTTTATCAGTGGGAGTGATCAATATAGGAACCTAGTTTCTGAGAAAGATTATTCATATTTTCTCAAACCTCCACCTCAAGTGTTAGATTAATTATGATTCACAACAACCCTTAAGGTTAATGGTTATTGAGAATTCATAACTAATCGTTAATAATCTACAAGTCATTGATAAAATTAGTATATGTTATGTTATTTAGTAATTGCTTACAATTTCTAAAATAACATGCATATTGAACTATTTGCTCTTTTAAGAGTTTGTTGGTCCATCCTTAAGATGACTTATTAGAACAATAAGATCAATGTTTTCTAGTGATTACATTTTGTACAATAAGAGTTCAACTACAATATTAATTTGAGACATAAGTTAAATTATAGAATGATAAAGAATTGAAGTTGTAGTACAATATGCAATGAATGAAGAAATGAATATCTTAAAGAGCAATAAAGTTTATCTTTAGTAAAGTTGCCTAATGGGGTGGAGAACATTAATTAAGCATAGGTTTTTTTCACCAATAATATTCATTAGGCAACATTGAGAAACATAAAGATATAAAAGAATATTCATTGCTAAGAAGTTCATTTTGAACTAAGAATGAATAACAAAATAATAGTATATTCATTAATGTCGTATTTTATATGCACATACATATATTTCAGTTTACACATGTAAATTTCTTACAACTTTATCGGTCTCTCTCACTCTCTTTACACGACTTCTCTACCTTCGAATTTGGTCTCTGAGGCTTCTAAATAATAGTATAAAAGATCGTAACAAACTTATTGTAAAGTGATTCTTAGTCCCACAATTATCGAGATTTTGTTACGGATATAACCAATACTTATAATAATAATAAATATGTAACAATCACACCATTCTATAACAATATTATTAATCTTATCATACTAATAATAATATCACAAAATAATTTACCATATTATATCTCTAATAATAATAATAATAATGTAACAAATATATTAGACCATAATATAAAATAAATTCACATAATTATTATTATTATACTCACAATAATAATATGAACAAAATATATAATTAAATTATCAGAAGTAATTAATTATTTACTTAACATTCCCTACATTGCAAAAAAATATATTCTAACTCAAGAAATAATATTTTTTATTGTCACAAAAATCTCATATATTAAATAAGACTTCTTAATATGAAAATTAACAAAGTACTGATAAAAGAATATTTTTTTACAAAATTACCCTTTCGAGAAAGAGGATATTACACCTTGTTTAAGTCAGAGAAGTCTATATAGGTTTCTCATGTCCTATTTGGCATGGGAACAAGAAAAAAATTACATATCCATGAGGGATAAAATACTTCTCTTATGAAGTTACTAATTAACAATTTTTCAACCTCTCCATTTAGAGCATTTTATCGCTCGCGATCCAATGCTCGTCCTTTCTGACGCTTCAAGGGATAAGAAGAATCAATTTTAAGGTGATGGTATATAAAATTTGGGTCAATCCCGACCATATCTGAATGGCTCCAAGAGAAATAATCTTAGTTTGTCTCCTAAGATGTGTTTTGCATCACAGATACTTTTTAAATGGCCAATTTCTTACAGCCGGTTTGGGTGCCTGTCCTTCTTTGACTTGGTGAAGCATTGTTTGGGGAAAGGAACTTTTAGCAAAGGGCCTGCGTTGGAGAGTGGGTACTAGTACACAAATTAATTGCAAAATGGATGTTGGAATTATTTTACCAGGATCTAGATTTACTAACAAGTATGTTTGATTAACATCCTAATATGAATTCTAAAACAATGAAATAAACACATAAGAGTTTAAGAAAACCTTACATTGGGTGCAGCGGAATATTATCACTCCTTCCATTCAGATCTCTAGCTCTTGATTCCTTTCTGTAGCAGAGCATAATCAAGATCTGAATTTGGATCTCTTTCTCTCCTTCTTGTTGGTGCGATTTTCCATAGTCTTACTTACATACTATGATTGAGGTGCCACTTGATGTGTGTGGGCACTACTCATTCACTCAAGGGATTTTGAAATTTAGAGAAGAAAAGAGAGAGAAGGGGCGGCTTGCCTTTTCTCTGAAGGAAACAATGTGCAAAGTTATGAGTTTCCTGAAGCCAACACTTTCTATTTATAGAATGCCCTCTAGGTTTAGGTTAGAATTGTATGGCATTAAAATAATGAAAAAATAAAATGGTAAACCTCTTGCATAGTGGGCGGCCCATATAAGGAAATTGGGCCTCACTTTGCAACTTTCCCATTTTGTTATTTTTCATTCCCATTTTCTCAAAATGCCAATTTTCCAATTTAACCATTCAAATGCCAATTCTAATTATTTAATAACTTAAAATAATTATTAAAATAATATTTCCATTTAATATATTTATTAATTTAGACATGTAAAGTATCTTAATTAATAAATAAACCTAGAATCTCTTTTCTTTACAATTTCGCCCTTGCTTAGTGAAAATTCATAAAGTAGACATAGTCTAACTTTAGAATTATAATTGATTAATCAAAATCAATTAACTGAGTCTTACAAGCAGTATGGTCTCAACTAGTATGGGGACCATGGGTCCATATAACCGAGCTTCCAATAAGTTGAACCGAATTTACCAAGTAAATTCCCTAACTTATTAATTCCTTATTGAATCCACTCTTAGAACTTAGAATTGCACTCTCAGTCATATAGAATGCTCTATATGTTCCACGATATAGATACGTCATTAGTTATCCATTGTTATAATCCTAATGTGATCAATGATCCTCTATATAGATGATTTACACTGTAAAGGGATTAAATTACCGTAACACCCTACAATGTATTTTATCCTTAAAACACTTAACCCTGTATAAATGATATTTCAGCTAAGTGAAATGAGTACTCCACCATTTATTTTCGTTTGGTTAAGCTTGAAGGAAATCATCCTTTACTTTCTATTCTCCAAATAGAAACTATAGATTCCATATTTATGTTAGCGCTCCCACTCAATTGCACTACCGTGTTCCCAAAATGTACGTATCACCCTAACCTAAAAGTAGGCTTAACTAACAAATCAAAGAACACGAATAACACTCTTAAGATTGAACCTAATCATATCAGGATTAAGATCATTTGATCTAGGATCAACAGGTGATATTGAATTGAATAGATATTACGGTAAATTCTAATATATCTAATCAAAGTTCAATATCGGTCCCTTCCGATGTATACTCCATACGTCCGATACTGGGAAACTTTGCCAATGTCCTGGAAAGGACATAACACTTTTCCAAGGTGTAAGAATACCTATCGCTGATTATACCATGTCAGTCTAAATCCAGTGTTCTGACAAATCAGGGAATAAACTTTCGAACATATAATTAAGATTATATTCCACTGTGCTGACAACACTATAATCATTAACAAATTCATATGTTCTGGACTTAAATAGAATTCATACATTATATATATATAATCATGAAATAAATCATGTGAACCATGCAACATAAAATGTTATTTCTGATCTTTAATAATAAGTAAATCTAATTATATTGAAATGGGTTTTATTTAGGGCACAAAACCCAACAATGGACTCATGGCTTCCTAGACACACAGACTTCACTCCTTACTGTTTCATAGGACCTGATCCTTCTATCCAAGTTGTTGATCTCATTGATCAACATAGAAATTGGGATCTGGTGGCTATTTCCACTAACTTTGGACAGGCAGATATTGATCGAATACTCTCCATTCCTCTCAGCATTTTTCCTACTGATGATGTACTCATTTGGAATGGTACCATTACAGAAAATTATACAGTGAAGTCAGGATACCAATTTGTTGGATCAGTGGTTGATCTTCAAGACACAAACAGTAGCTATAACCTTCAAAAATAATGGACAAAATTTTGGAAATTGAAGATACCTTCGAAGCTTCGCATCTTTGTGTGGAAAGTTTTCCATAATGCCTTACCTGTCGCTGCTGAACTAAACCGTAAACACATTGCAGACACTCCTTTTTGTCCATTATGCAAAGCAAACAAAGAAACCATAAACCATGCACTTTTTTTCTACACCAGAGCCAAAGAAGTGTGGCGCCTATCACACATAACTTTTGATCTCAAAATGGCTGTTACATCTACACCAGATGAATTTTTGCTTTATGTCTTAGCTAACACATCATCTTTTGAGTTTGAAAGTTTTTTAGTTCGTTGTTGGAGTATCTGGTTCAAACGCAATGCTGAATATCATGAGAAATTAGCCAAACTGGCTGCTGCTATTTTGGCTTTTGCAACAGATTACCTTGCCAAATACCAGGCTATTCATGCACCATCAATGAACTCCACTTCTCTTGCTGCTCCTTCTATCACTCCAGCTGCTGCCTCAACTAATATTCCACCAGTTACACCATGGACCGCTCCTCCTGTGGGCAAACTTAAATTAAATACTGATGCAGCCTGCAACAAAGCTCTTGGAATAATTGGAATTGATGCTGTTTTGAGAGTGGATTAATTCATCATTGTTGCGTTATCAAAATCAATGAAGGGGTGCCTCAAACCTGAAGAAATGGAGGCATTGGCTCTTGCTCAAACTCTGAAATGGCTTATCAGCCTTGGCCTATCTGCTGAACTCATTGAAACAGACTCTTTGATGGTAGTTCAGGGTTTAAAAACAGCTCTTACTTGTAATTCTGCTTTTCACACTATTTTGAAAGATGTTAACTATTTAGTAGCATTAATTCCCACAAGCACAGGTCGCTCATGTTAAACGATCTGCTAATACTTATGTCCATGTTTTGGCTAAGTTTGTTTTTACGGTGGATGCTGATTGTTCTTGGTTGGAGGATTTTCCTCCTCCACTTATGACTGTTATGTAATTTCTTAAATTAATATAATGGTCTTTTTCTCAAAAAAAAATATATATATATATATATATGACTATGACCACGTGTGTACACACGGACATGCATATTAGCATATATATAAATATTCTTATGCATCATCTACAATCAAAAGTCATAATCCACTTTAGCAAAAAATAAAAATAATAATAATAATAATAAATAAAAAGGAAAAATCATCCCCTATCAATTAATTATAAATTTATAAACGTATATTTTTTATCAAGTGTATAAAACTATGAATACAAATACAGTATGCTTCTTTAAAAATAAGAATAAAAAAATAAAATGAATAAAGTAATACTGAAAAACTATTCCAACACATTTAAAACAAGTGATGAAATACAAAGGGCTGCAACTGCCAACAGCCACGCCCACCTGCACCACGGCCCCAGAAGCTTCAAAGAAACGACAAAATTATAATTTAATATAAACATAAAATACTTCAAACGACACACATCTTAACCTCCCATCTATGACTATGACTTATATTATGTCACATGATCACATCTCATATATATATAAATAGATCTGACCAGTTAAGAAACATGTATCCAATCAAAGCCATTGTATTCACTCAATAATCCAATAAACATGTCGAGAAACCTAATCATGACAGACACTGATTTGGCACTATTGGATTCAATAAGCCAATATCTTCTACAAGATGATTTCAATTTGTCTAACGTGAGCTGTAGTTTCAATGTCGGTAGTAGTATATCTAGTCCTCCACCACCTCCCATCACCGACGGGGCATCAACTGATCATGGCTGCTCTCTAGAGGTGGCGCGTGAGAGGAAGATTCCGGTAATGCATTTTCGGGGTGTGAGGCGCCGGCCATGGGGGAAGTACGCAGCTGAGATTAGAGATCCCAAGAAGAATGGAGCCAGGGTGTGGCTTGGGACCTACGAGACGGCTGAGCATGCGGCTTTGGCTTACGACCGAGCCGCTTTCCGCATACGTGGCTCCAAGGCTAAGCTTAATTTCCCTCATCTTATCGGCTCCGATGAGCTGGAGCTGGCGCGAGTAACTACCAAGCGTCGATCGCCGGAGTTGTCTGCGTCTACGTGTGATGAGGGGTCTTCTAAGCCCAAACGAACGAGGAGTATGGAGTTGGGTAACGTTAAGGTCAAAGCAGAGTTAGATGAATCTGATTGGTTTAATTTATGTCAGGTGGAAACATCTGATTGTTGGTAGCCTTTTCTTAGTCCTTCGATTCATGTATATACCAAAGACAAATGATTCTCGTTCATTCATTCATTCATTTAAATTTTTCTTTAAAATAAAAGCTGTAAAGAAATATAAATGAGTTGATTTTATCGATTTGCTACCTGAGTTCCGTTTTTCTTTGAAATTACATCCTAAATTTACACTACCTTACTTAACTTCTGGTATTAAATTAGATTGAGATTTATCGTATGAGAGGCAAATACAAATTATTAATGACAAAATTGTCTTTTACGTGATTCATCTACTCGCTTGCAAGTTCCAACTACATTCAATCATCTTACAATACTAGATTATAACTATATGTAGACCAAAATAGTATTAATAATAACAATAAACAAATTTTAATACTATATCATCAAAAATTATTTGAAATTTTTACACCAAAAATACAAAATGCTAACTTTATTACATATATACCACCACACAGTTAGTTCAACATTTGTACATTTTTCTTTAAGTTTATTATATTTTTATCACATGCACACACAATTCAACATTTTTGACACGTTAATGATACATCAATCACTCTATACATCATTTTTCTCATTTTTCTCTTCTTTTTCCTTTTATTTTCTATTTTTTTCAATTTTTTTTTAAAAAAATAGTAACCTCCATTGCTGAATACTTTCCTCTCCACGATCCCAACTCCAGTTTCCCTCTTCTTTTTGTTCTTCAATTTTTTTTTCAACTCCCATTAACCGAATCCCATAACCGTTTTTTCTCTTTTTATTTTTCTCTTAATCCATATATAAATATGGTTGTAACTCGTTCTTCATCAACTCCTTCCCCTGTTCAAAAAAAAAGTTCTAAAATCGGGTTGAAATCTTTAGCTAATAGAAACAAGGGTAAACGACCTGTTGTTGAGGAGGATGACTCTGATTTTGCTCCTCCATTATCGAAACGTGGGCGAGCTCCTCTAAAGAAGAAATCAAAGGTGGCTGCCCATGAAAAAATTTCTCAAGATGATCCTCAAAAAATGATCAAGATGGAGTTGGTCTTCGGTATCAGGTTTGATTTCAGTATCTTTTTGGTTTCGCCCCTATTTAAAATGTGTTTGTATTTGCCATTTGTGTGTCTTGTGTTTTTCGATTTTACTATTCTAGGTTTTTCATTTTAGCATTTCGTTTGGTTTTGTTTGGTTTTTTAGGGCTTCTATTTTTTTAGTTTAATTTATTTGTTCTTTTTATGAATTTTTTATTTTCGTTTGTTTAGCCTTAATTTCTGATTCATTTTGTTGTCTTTTTTTCTGTTTTTGTTTTTCCAGATGTTTTATTGTTTTCATTTCAGTTTTTTCATTTGATCTATTCTCAGTTTGTATTAGTTTTTTCATAGTTTTTTAATAGTGTAAACACGTTATGTATGTGTTTTTTTGGGAATATGTTTTTGTCTAGTTGTCTCATGTCCATTTTTATATCATCAATGGGTAACAATTTGATTTATCATGGATGTTGATATTCAAAGAGTTTTTTCTGTATTTTAGTTTGTTTACACTTGTTTTGTAGTTTTGTTATGGTTTTGCTACTTGCATATGTTTTTCATTATATTTGCCTTTTTGTAAAATGCAGGACTAGGTTAACAAATACAGTCCCAATGATTTTTACAAATCCAAGTGTGTATCTATGAGTAATTTCTCTGTTATTAATAACATTAAGAATACTTTGTCTGTCAATTTGTTATCTATGTTCTGTGACACCCAGTTTGGTCATTTTTTGGATATACCTGACTTTGTTTTTCACCCATAAATTGTCCATAGCCTACTTTTGAGGGAAGTATACCAGCCCAATCCAAAAGAATTTTGGGCTAAGATTGTTGGTCGTTGTATACGATTCAGTGCAGAGGAGTATTACTTGATCACTAGTCTTGATTGCTTTGGTGATTGTAAAAAACTGTTGTTTTCCCAGGAATCAAACCAGTTAATTGAGGTTTTTTTTCGTGACGTAAAAACCATTGATCATAAAGCTATAGAGGATGCTTTCTTGGGAAGTAGGTGGGGACAGGATGAGCCCCTAGGTTTGAAACTATCTGTTTTGTATGTCATCCAATGTTTCTTTCTTAGCAACACTGGATAAAAAAGTTTCTAGGTTTGATCTAGATGTCATTGATAGCGATCGATGCGAGGAGTATTGTTGGGGTAGAGAGTCCTTTGAATTGACTATTGATTCTCATAAAGGAAGAATAGAGCATGGGATTAAAATGAAAAATAAAAAATAAGAGAAGGGAGGTCAGTCCTATGATGGTTGGTATAGAGTGTTGGGGTGTCCTTGGGTGTTTATTGTTTGGTTTTATGAATGTTGTCCTGCGATGGTAAACACCTTTTGCAAAAGAGTTTCATCTAGGATTCTAAGAATTCTTAATTGGACCAATGATGTTGGGACCAAAAATCCAACTTTGAGAGACTTGAAAGGCAAGATTTTTAATTTGCCGTTGAACAAGGTGATTTTCAATTTCTTTATAGTTTTATGATTGTTTGGTGCTAGTTTATTAATCTTTGTTTTTTCAATTATTTTTGTTTCATGTTTTGTTTTTTTGTTTGTGTTTTTTAATTGAAGATTAAGAACATTCATCCTACTGATGAGGAGAGGCCGAAGTTGCAACTGGAAGGCTTATTTTTAGATGAATCTATTGATGATCGTGGTACCACTAAGCAAATATTCGAGAGTGGTTCATCTTCTAAAAAGTCTGATTTAGAGGACATTGAATTATTGAAATCTAAGTTGGAGTTGGTCATTTTCAATCAAGAATCCTTGGCCGAAGACTTTATTTCGTTGAGGTGTTTTGTTGACCTTAATTTCAAGTCTGTCATGACTGTAATTAAGGATATTCAAGAAAAAGTTAATGTCATTCATCGTCAACCTTCTGATGAAGTATTTATTTACACTATTATTGTTTCATTTTTTTTACTGTTGTTATTATTAGTTTTTTTCCTATTTTATTTTAGTTGCAATACTATTTTTTGATTCAGGTTAAGTCATCTGATGAATTGGTCACCCAAGATTCTGATGATGATGATGATGATGATGTTGACGATGATGAGGATGATGACAAGGGACTACCTAATCCAGAGAATATTGATTCCGATTTTGATGATGGTGATGAGTTGGGTAAAGATGGTGGTGATGTTGTTGTAGTTGATAAGGTTGTTTGTGATGAACCTACTGATGATGTGAATCAAACTGAGGCTGTTGCAGGCAGTGAAGAGGGGGCTGAGGATGATGAGAATGTTAAGGACAAAGAGTCTACTTTAAAGGGAGATGATTTTTTCGATAGTTTAAGCCAGCTTGAAATTGATGATGAGCAAGTTGTGTTGGCTAGTTTAGAGGTTGTTGGTAAAATCAATGTAAGTGTTGTTTATATTCTTTGTTGGTAAAATCAGTTTTATTTTAGTTGCTTGACAGTTTTATGTTAGTTTTGCAACTTTTTACTTTTTTCTTATTTTCAAATTTTATATTTCAGGTTTCAGAATCCAATCCAAGTGTTGCAGTTGAAAAGGCAGCTGCCATTCCTTCTGATGAATAAGCTGATGACACTGTTATTTATACTCCTCTTTTGGATAAGAGAAAGCGTGCACCGGCATTGAAATTTCCTTTTGTTGATTTTGGGTCGGCTGATGTGAGCAGCACTCCAATGGAGGTAATGTCATCAGGTTCTCAATCTGGAGGAGATGAGAGGGATTTTAAGATGGTTACTTATGTGAAGGGTCTTTACACTCTTAACGATATATTTGTTGATCCCGTCTCTCTTGAAATTAGGGCAAAGTTTGATGCTTCGATTGGCGAAGGTTTGCTAAAACATCCTAGGTGATTATTTTCTTTATTTTGCTTTGTATTTTTTTATTTGTTTGAATTCTGTTCTTATTTTGTAATTATTTGAATTCAATATTATTTTTTTGTTGTTTTTTTTATTGATTTAGGGCTTACAATTGTTATGAGGATGGTGCGAAGAAATTGTCCCCTGGGTTTAGATTAGGTGTTGATTATATTGAAGATAAAACCTAGTTTTATCATTTGGCTTGTTGTGACATGTTTATCAATGACTCAGTAAAATTTCTTTTTCCTTTCAAAACTTTTTATAGTTTTTTTATCATTATTTTTTAGTTTATTTACTGTTATTAAATTTTTGTAATATTTTTTAACTTTTTATTTTTGTGTTTCTTTGTTGTTTTGTTTCAGCATATGAACACTATCTTCTATTACCTTAGGAAAAAAGAGAAATATTCTTCTGTTGTTACACTGAATTTTGCAACAACGGACTGCCTTTTCGATGATTACATTCAATCGTTCTACCACAAGTTCTGCAAAGTCAAGGCAATGAAAACAAAGATGTCTCACATACATGATGCTCACCCAATAGAGCATTACAAAAGAGGCCTATGGATTCCGTGTTCTAAGCCTTGGTATGAATCCGATCATGTCCTATTCATAATAAATCTTAGGAAAGAAAGCCATTGGATTTTTGGCCGTCTTGATTTGAATGAGGGGATTAGATTTCTTTATAATTATTTGAGGACTGCCAAAATGACTTCTGCAGCAAGGAATGCAATGAAGGCTTATTCTGTTTTACTCCCTTTGTTTTTTTATCTGCTTGGATTTTGGAAGAGTAGGTCCCATGTTCTTGATTTAGGTTCTGACCCTAAAACTCCTCTACAGTTGTGGAGATTGATGGTATTCCATCTCAGCAGAAAAAAAGAGTTGTTATTATTAAGTTTGTTTTATGTTGTATAATAGTTGTTTAACTGTTTTGTTTTCCTTTCTAGATAATAGTGATTGCGGAGCATTTGTGGCTGCATTTGCCGAGTTCTTCATCCATAGAAAAGATGTTCCTAGTGATTTTGACATTGGAGGTTATCGCACTCGACTTGCTGCCCACTTCTTCTCGTACGGTCAAAGGAAAATGATGAAAGTATTGATAGCGAGGATGAGAAGCAAAGCAAGTCTTCCAAGGCTTCTAAATTGAAAAAGTTGGGTCATTTTTATGTAAACTTTGTTGTTATTGGTTGATTTTCATTTCAGATAATTTTGATCTTTTTATGTTTGTAGGTACTCTATGCGTTTTATATTCTGGAACTGGTTATAAAGTTTTAGGATATTTGACACTAACCATAATAATATGTTCATTTTTTTTATATTTTAACAGCAACAGTGTTATGATTTTACATTTAATTATGTTTTTTTAAGTCGTACAACTATAGATAAACTATTATGCAACTGTCTCCAAACTATTTTTAGTATTCAACATACTTGTCATTTAATTTCTGACATCTTCTCTTAATATATTTCTTACTGTTATGCAACTTTTTCCTTCTCCTTATTATACAACTTATAAAAAATTATTTCTGACTTTAAAAAAATATTTCTATTGAAATTCTTTATGTAATAAATTCTTAATAAGTGTCAAAACTGTCCTCAAACTATTATGCAACTACTAGCAAACTATTTAAACTTTTCCAATTAATAGCAATCTATCAAATATAACATTTCATCATGTGAAAATTCTCATAGAGACTTAAACAATTCAAATAATTTGTTTTATCTATTTTATTGCTTGATTGTTGCATGTTTTTCGGTTGTGACCATGTTGACCACATTTGATGCACCTATTCTGTTGTTTGGTATCCCAATCAGCTATAAATCTTCTTTTCCTTGGTCTTCCAGATCTTATTTTTTGGTTTGGAGACAGAACAAGGATATCTTTTATGTTATGTGGTACATCCCATGTTGTGTGATTGTCTACCGGATATGTTGAGTTGATGTATGTTTCAAGCCATGTTCTTATCGTGTAATATTTTGAATAGTAGTTGTAAACATTCAAGTTTATCTCTTTTATCACAGCAAGCGCTTGAGCACACGGTAATTCGTCAATTTGGAATCGGTTGCAACTGCATGTTTTTTCCTTTAGATTGATCACCCATGATCTTGTTAGTTCTACCACTTCGAACATGCTGTCGTTTATTGGCTTTATCTGCAAATTAGGTCAATATAATCAATTGTCAAATTGTACAGTAAACTTAAAAACAACTATTAAGAAACTCTAATGCAACTTAAAGTTTAAAGAGATTTTACATTTTCTGTCAATGAGTTCACAAAGTTGTTGACTAGCTTCTTCTCTGCTTTAGGTATCAAAAATGTTGTGGTTTTTTGTGCTTTTTCTTGTTTGTGTCTGTCCATTGTTGTATCAAAGCTCTCAATGACTCCATTAGTGTTGTGATTGGTAGTTCTCTAGCTGCTCAATTTGCTGCATTTAGAGATTCATCAATATTAGAAGTCATAGTTGAATACCTGTTGTGTTTGTTTTGGTATCTTGACCATTTATGGTATCCAACTTGTTATAAATATGGTCTAACACGAATGTCCAAGCTATCCAGTTCACTCATATGGTATTCAAATTTTCTCTCTGTGTATGCTCTTGCTGCTGCGAAGAATTGTTTATCGAGCTTGCTTGCATTCTTCTTGAAGGTTACTTTCAGGTTTCTTAATAGGTGGTATACACAATAGCCATGCATTATTTCTAGAAATACTTGAGCAGCTGCCTTAATTATGCTCTCATGTCTGTCTGAGATCAAGCACTGTTCCTCTCTAATCCCATATGTTTCCCTTAGTTTTGTGAAAAAACATTGCCATGAGTTGTTGTTTTCTGAATCCACAACAGAAAAAGCTAGGGGAAAAATGTGTCCATTTCCATCTTGTGTACAAGCAGAGAGAAATATACCTCCATATGTTGATTTAAGGAAAGTTCCATCAACAACTATTATAAATTTTCAATTCTTCCATCCTTTTATTGAAGCATCTAGTGCCACAAACAAGTACATGAAGTTGTTGTCTTCCTCTGTTTGGATGTGTACAATAGTTTCGGAATTAGTTTTCTGCAGCATGTGTAAAAAACTTGGCAGCAGCTTGTATGATTCATTTGCTTTTCCTCGTAATTCTTCTTGCGCGTGCTCTTTGCTTCTCCATGCTTTCATGTAGTTCATTCTCACCCCATACTTATGTTTCATTTCTCCTCTGATGTCTTATGGCGTTTAAGTGGTTTTTATATTGGTAGACCGTGGCTTGATGTAGTTTCCAATCAACTTCATTGTAGCTTGTCTTTTGTCTGCAAATCTTATGTTTAGATCACAAGTGTGTATCACCTTGCTGTCATACTTTTGAATTATGAATGACTTTGTTGGTCTGTTTGTAGATGTCGTTAGTGCCCACTTGCATTTTAGATCCAAGCAACAAATTTTGTATGTTCTTGCGTAAGATTTTTTCACTTTGAATTGGAATTTGTTTCTAATTGCATAGAAACCAAGCACACTTTGGAGTGTTTCTTTGTCCTTGTATATTTGTGCTTCTTCTATTTCAGGATGTTGCGAATCTGTGATTAGTAGTTCATCTTAATCTGTGATTTCTGGCTCCCTATTTTTGTTGTTTTCAAGTTGCTCAACCATTTCCTCTGCCACAAGTTTTGCATAGTCCATGAAGTCGAAATTTTCTCCCCCATCTTCCAGTATTGTATCTTCAATTGTATGTTGTTGATTTGTTGAGTCTTCTGTTGTTGCTACATTGTATTCCATCGTTTCAAATGTGTTTGTCTGTGCAACTAATGCGTTACTATTTTCCAAGAACGATGGATTGATGGTTGTTGGTGGGTTGTTGATGACATTCACATATAATGAATATTTTGTAAAGTCGGGTTCCTTCAGTTTTAGTTGTATGTAGAAATGCAGGCTTTGATCATCCTTTATCCTCAACGGTTGGTATCCTTCTTTCACTTGGTATTTCAATTGTAGAACAGTGTTTTCTTGGTTGCATTCCAGGACCTCTTTCAACTTCTGTTGTAATTCTTCGTACTTACAATTGATTGAAATGTAATGTCCACTAGCTTTATAATTTTTATAATTCATTCGATCATCAAATTGTCCATTGCAAAAGACTAGGAATGGAATGTCTTCTTTTTCCTGTGATTTTGAAATTATTATTAGTGTAAGGCAATAATTTTGAAACTGTTTTGATTCTGTTATTGCTAATGTTAGTAATGTATCCGAACATTTTTTATACTGATTTTTATAACAAAAAAAATGATATTTATGAAATAGATAGAAACTTACTTCTCTTTCCTTTCCTCTGTTCAAGTCTTGTATTTCCAATTCTAAACCCTATTTTTGTCATTTTTTGTTTTAATAATGTTATGAAACTATGAAAAAATTGAAATGCAACTATTTCGAAATGTTTTAAATTTACTACACAAACTAACCATTTGTCTAAGTGTTTTCTCTTTTTTCTCTGTCAAAAATAAATTTCTGCAATATTGAATAAAACTAATATGAAATGATGATGTAACTGTAAATCAACTTGAAAAAACATGGAACTTAACTCCAATTAACATAGTTGTTGCTTGATTATATTTTGAAATCATAAAAAAATGACTATGCAATTGAATATAACTTATATGTATTGGTTATACCTGATTTGGATTGATTAAGAGCTCCTAATCTTTTCATTATTTCAAGTCAATTGTTACCAATTGTGAACCCTATGTTTTTCGTCAGTTTTATTTGAATCATATCTTTTTTCTAACTATTATAAAACTAATATAATAAGAGCACTTGTGTTTATGTAATTTGGAGCCAAATATCTTGAAAAACACGTATGCAGATTTTGGCCTGTGCTCCTAGAGCATAATTTTGGAACACATTGTAATGACTCAAATTTTTTACTGAGAATTTTACTTCTAAAAGTTCACTATTTTCAAAATCATTAACGAATGAAAGAGTAATTAATTACCAAATATTTTATGGGCTGGTTTGGTATGCCGTATAAAGATCGTATTGTATTAATAATAAAAAAATACTATGTTTAGATAAAATATTGTATTATATTAATTATTAAGGCAGCAAATTCTAATATAATGTGAGTCGTATTATTTAAAACATAACAAATGACATGTATTAACTGTTAACTCAAGCTGTTAGGTCTCTTTATTTTGATGATTAACAAATATTTTATTATTATTTGTTACTAATGATTTGTTGATTTTTGTAGCAAAATTAAAAGAGAAAATAAATTTTTCAAAATAAATTGGTATTTTTACCAAACTTTTCAAAGCAACCCAAAATGGATTCATCAAACATATCAAGAGCAAAAGATTCATCAAGGGATCAACAACTCAAGACTATATTCAAAAGAGGTCTTCAAAAGCCTAAAGTCAAAAGTCAACCCAAAAGTCAAAGTCATAGTCAAAAGTCAACTCTCAGGAAAAGTCAACACGGGACCAAAAATATGCAAATCAAGCTAGAAGGCTCATCTACATCAAGTCTACTCAAAAGCAAATGGTATAAATTTACTTTAGTCTTGTTAAAGTGATTTGCATAGCACACTAAGTTTTATAAATTCAAATTTTGGCCCATTCACTAACTTGTGCAAGAAGTTTTCTCACACGATAGTTCAAAAAAAATTTTGATTGAATTTCTAAATCACATTTTGTTTAACTAAGAGAACAAAATTGAAATTTTTGAAATCGGATAATCGAGTAAAGAGTTATGCGCGTTTTAGTGCCGAAAAATGTAAGTTTTGGATCTGCCTGATTTTCGGCCTACCTATTGAAAATAGGTAGTTCGTTTTTCGCAGATAGGTAGTCCGTTTTAAAATAGGTAGTCCATTTTTCCCAGAATTTATTTTGAAATGTGTGCTAACGGCTATAAACGGCTACTTTTCACCCTAACATTATAAAAATTTGATTTTTACTCAAAAATATAAGTTGGCTGAGCATTTATGTCTAATACCTAACCTATCTAAGTGAGATTAATGAGCTTCCAAGTTTGAAATTCAACAAACACTTTTCACACATTTTGAGCCAAAATTTATGTTTATTCATCTTGAGTGTGCTTGCTTTTCACTCTAAGTTTCCATTGTATCATCATATTTCTAGAGTGATTTTGCTTGTAATATCAAACACTTTTTCATATTGTGATTGAGGTGAGGTTGGCACCGGTATTGTAAACAACCCGGTTATAGTGAGATTGGCACTTCAACAATCCGAGAAAGAGATTAATAGTCCTCGGGGTACGAAACTATTGTAAGAGGTTTGGAAATACCTTGGTGAAATTTTTCCGGTTGTAAGGGTTAGTCAAGCCCGTTAACTTTGCTCGATATTGGAACTCAAAGCTAGGTCCATATCTTTGAAGACCAAGGACGTAGGTGGCATAGTTCTACCAAACCTTGTAAAAATCGAGAGTTTGCATTTTCCAATCCTTAAACTCTTTACTTTACAAGTTTGATTATTTGTCATAATATATTGCTTGCCATATTACTTGCTTTTTATTTGATTAAGTGACTAATTGCTTAATTTTGTGTTAAAAGTTTTAATTTACCGAAATTAGTTTAAATTTCCAATTCAGCCCCCTCTTGGAAACATATCTTGGGCTAACATTAACTTGTATTATAATATTTACAAAAGATCTGGAGTCAACCTCAACCCCAGCCACGGATCTCAGACCCGGACCCCTGCCATGGACTCGAACCCCGATGCCGACCCTGACCCCGACCTCGAACCTCAACCCCAGACACTAGGTCCAGGTTTCAGTTTGGATCCAAGTCCCACTTCGGGTCAAGGTCCGAGCCAAGTTAAAGGACCGGAGTCGAGGTTTGGGTTCGAGTCTAGGTCCAACTCCAAGTCGTGGTTGGGGTCAGGGGTCGAGTTTATTGTAAAGAATTTACAATTTTACACAACTATTAGTACAAGTCAATATCAAACATAGTATTGTATTAAATTATACTAATACAATATAAACAATCCAACACAATACTATACTATACAATACAATACATCACGGTGTACTAAACGAGCACATGTGAATTACTTAAATGCATAAGAGAAATTAATACCATCTCCAATGAATGGTGTAAATTTTGTGCTTAATTTAGTTCAAAAAACGAGTCAATATTATATTTGACCCAAATTTTACAATTGTATTCCAATGCATTAGGAGTAAAATAAATTTTATTTTAATAAAAATGTGTAAAAAAATCAATAAAAGCATTATATAGTTATTGAAAGCATATAAAAACAATATTTAATATATAAATAAAAGGTTGACTACTCAATGGTTACATTTTATTTTTATTGTAACCATCATGGTTACATTTTTTGTTTTACCTATAATAGTAGGTTACCAATAGGTAAAACTTTCTTTTCTAGAATCAATTAATTATAATTAATTATTTTCTTAAAACTATTAATTGAATATTTAATAAGACATCTTTTAGCAATTAATAATTATACATAATTTTTTTATATAAATCCTTATCATAATTATTTTAACAGTTAAGTCATTTAATTATAATATTTACAATAAAATTTATTTTTTTCCTTACAAAAATTAGACTTCTTTTTACACAAATTAGAATTCTTTTCTTGTATAATAAATTTTTAAATAATTAATTATTTATAAATGATATTAAATTATTTTTTTATAATTAGAAGAACTAAGTATGAGTTTTTCTATTCAAGTTTGAGGTTGCTTATTTTCTGGGAGAGCTTGACTTTATTTTTTTGACTCTGGTTTGGTTTTTTGAGTAAATGACTCCTTATCAAAAAAAAATGGAGGAGTTTAGCCTTTTTTTTTGGAAAATACATTCAACCTATTTCACTTCTTACTTTTTAAATATTTAAATAAAAAACTAAATAATTAAGTGTAATAATTTTAAATTAAAGTTATAAGTATAATAAAATTTTAACTATGAAATTATATGTGTATAATTTTAAATTATAAAGAATTTTTCTATAAAAATTTTAATAATTTAAGGACAAAAAAAATTGCTAAAAGATCCTTATTTAATAATAAATTATAAAAAATTAATGGGGCTTTTTTATTTTTACATTTCAAAATAGTTTTTTTTTTAGCATTTTTACGAAATTCTACATAGAAACCCTGATTGCAACTAGCGCTGCAACCTAAATTGCAACAAAAAATCGTATAGAAACCCCTATTGCAACTAATTACAACTATTTAATGATAATCTAATGGCTAAAAAAAATATAACCATGATGGTTACATATTTAATGTAACCATTGAAACATCTTCCATAAATAAAAATATAAAAAGTAATAATTACATTAATAAATGTTTAAAAAGTAAATAAAAAAAAATAATATTTATATATATTTTGAGTCAAATTTGTTACAAAATTTTAAGTATGTGTTAAATTTAGACCACTATACATTATAATTGGAATTCAGTTTTATGAATACGAGCTAAAAAAAAATACATATACACCATATGTATTGGAAATGCTCGAAGTAGAAGTTCAAAGAATAATTTATATACAACATATCATAAGACAATTACCAAAATACCTTCACTGAATACGTTCACTGGCCTTAAGAAAGTAACAAAATCATTTATTTCGGCTTAAAATGCTCTAGTTCATATATGAGCTCAAAAAGGCAGTCCGCTAGTACTATGGAAAATGAGTAAGCTTCATAAACCAGGGTTTTTTTTATACCTCTCAACTTCAATTACAATATTTAACGCATATATTCCCCCATCTACTTTCTTGTAATCTTTAGCTTTCTGTCATGTGAAGAGAGCATTATTTTGTTTGTTTGATCAAAAATGAACAAAGCTAATTAGATACTGTATTGTAAACACCAAAATGAAATGAGAGATAGGATGCTGCTATCTTAATATTATTCTAGTTAATTTCTTCCATTATCTTATGCAATTTATCTTGTACTATTTTCGTTACTTTTATTGTCGTTAATTTGTTTCGAATTCTTGGTGTTTCTGACACGATGTAGTATCGATCGTGCAAAGGAAGGTGAGAAAGACAACCATGAACAATTAATAAATGGAATTCCAATATAAGAAAAAATCACTTGTATGAACTAATTTAATTGAAACATCAAAAAGCACAATGAAATTACAAGTTATTCAGTAGTAATAGATTCACAAAATGTTAGCCGTTCCAACAAATCTAGTTTTCCTCCTGACAACTCAATTCGAGAAACAATGGCTACAAAGTCTACCAAAGAAAGAGCCTGAAGCATCAACAACAGGTTTAGTACCAGACACTATTTTCTTCAAGTTCAGTGATCCACGGCTGAAGGACTAGGGAATGCCATTGGCAAAAATCAAGGCAATCGCCCGAACCCATCCAAAGTCGCACCACTCATCCATATTTTCAAGAGATTGGATGTCGTCTCCTGCAGTGTTTAATGTGACAATCAAACACTGATCAATAGGCTTTTAAATAAACAATAAAATTTACACCATCAACAGGGACGCTTTCCAGTGGGGGAGGTAGGATAATTTCCCATTTTTATTAAAATGTGAAAAAACCACGAGATTAATACAATAAAATGATATTTATAGCATTTTTTTTTCAGGCACTGAAAAAAGTTGGACCACCTCTCAAAATAAGCTGTGTGAATTAAGTCTCCCTTTACCTCTTTGGTCGGCTACGGTCTTCCTCATAGTCCATCACTCCACCAGGTTCAGAGAAGACCTCCTCATGCCCTCGGAACTCAATGTCGGCCTGCTTACAGTTTGTAACTTCTGCCACGACGTAAGTAAGACACATCGACCACAATATCCCACAATTTAATAAAAGACTCTTCATATACTCATGTTGAGGACGCCAGGGGTCTTAAATGGCATAAGAAATTCTTTTACATTTCTCAATCGCTCAAATAGTTTTCTCTATGAATAGCAAGTTTGCTTTTTTTTGCAAGAATATGAATAGCAAGTTAAAAGTAATAAATGACTACAGAAGTGACTTGTTAGAATTGGAAAGTTACTTGCTAGTTGATTTATTTCCTACAATGAAAATATTTGAACAATTTCTAGTGCAGATACCATATGTTAAGAGTTTAAATATTAGGCTTCTAAAATTAGTTCTTAAATTTTAAGCTCCGACAATAATTTAGTCAAGTGACTATAATTGTTGATACTTCCCAATACAAACACACGCTTAACTGTAACAAAACAGTAAAATTGAAGATTTTATAAATTCTATAAAGCATTAGAAGCCAAGATCATATAAAACCACCTCATAAATTAATAATTTGTAGGACAGCAAAAAAACAATTAGATGTCTCTATTAAACAATATCTGCAGCAATCTTATTGCTTTTCGTTCTTTTGTGACGCTTTACTAAAATCACAAAATGCCAAGAAAAATATACAATATCTGCCAATTTGAGCTACGGCTCTTGGATAACAAATTTGACTAAATCATATACCCAGAAAGATAGATTATTACGATAGGATAAATTTCATGCAACTTTGTTTTGTTAGTGTGTACAAATCATTTTTATATATACACACACAAATATATTTATATATATTAGAAACAGTTGGTAGTTACCATTTGATAAATGCTTCCATTTAATTAGGAGAAAATAACTATGTTAGAAAGCTAAAAATAAAAAAGATAGTACTAATTTACTGACCTTGAGGGAAAGGGACTTCTTCACTTCTTCCACCTTATCTTCAACATCCTTCTTATGTTTCCTGTCCAAGTCACTGACAGTATCAGCCCACTTTATCTTGTCTTGGATTGACACAAGAAGGTTGTCCGATGTAGCCAACCTAGTTTTTCAAAGAATAGATGTTAAGACATAGTATATAAACACCAGTAAGATATAGTCTTAAAGATGAATGCGGTAACACCTTAAGATACCCAGCACCAGATAAGGTGACCACTTTATGAATTTTTATGAATGGTTGAATTTAAAAGCAGACCCCACTCGTTATAATCTAATCAGCGTTAGACACCATCAACCACATATAAAGTGGCACACCATGTGGGTTGTCCACCTTAACGTGTCTTTATAACAACACTCAAAACCATTAACCCTATGTGCTAGCTACAAAACACACAGGGTAGCACCTTTTTTTTTAATATATTTATTTAAAATAAATTATCAGAAAAATCTAAAAGATATTTAAAAAAAAAATAACGATTGGTAAAACTTCTTTTATTAATTCAAAAAAAAAAATATTTTTGAAACCAAAAACGAGAACATATTTGGTATTCTTTTGTCTCTGTACACTCTCTCCTCTCCTATTTCATTAGGTAGCCTCCCTTCATTAACTCACTCCCTCTCCCCCCACTCTCCATTGACTTTCCCTATCCTCTACACACTATCTTCATAGTGTATCCTCCCTTCATCAACTCACAACCTCTCCCCACATTCTCTATTCACTTTCTCTATCCTCCATCAACTCACTCCCTCTCCCCCATTCTCTTTTCACTTTCTCTATCCTCCCCAGTATTTAAAATTGTGATTCTGAGGCAACGCAAATCTTTTTCGAACTAAGGTGTGCGCCTTTGTATGGAGCAAAGAGGTGTACGTGTCACACAGGTGAGGCGCCTCTTAATCTGACTGAGGCGTGAAAATCACCGAATCAAAAATTCATTTGTGAGCTTCTTTTATAAAGGCCCAAAATGATGTTAGTTTGGGCTTTCAGCTTAAGTTACTTAATCCCTCCAGTTAAATAACTTAGCAAGCCCAATAAAACTCAAAACTAATTTTAAAAAAATAAGAAAAGCCAACTAAAAACCCTAAAAATAGATTGCAGTCGATCCCCTCTCCTCCCTCCTCCCTCAATAGTGACTTTCAGACTTCATAGAACATAACAAAAAATGAAAAATATAAGTCTGTTGCCTTCCATAGCTGAAGGCTGAAGCTGCTTCTTCTTTCCAGCATAGCTGAAGCTTCATTCTATAGAAGGAGAGTTAAACTTTATTTTGGTTTGAATTTTATGAGATATTTTATGGTTTGTTTGAGTTTTATGAGACACTTTATGGTACGACTGATTTTATAATATCTCATCCTTGATATTTTTAAGTGCTCTAAAAATATTTTTCAATTAAATATTTGAGGCTTACGCCTCGTCTCACAAAAAGAGAACACCTTAAAGCTCAAATACATTATTTTAAACATTGATCCTCCCTTCATCAACTTACTCCCTCTCCCCCGTTCTTTAACCACTTTCTCTATCCTCTACACTCATCTTCATAGTGTATCCTCCCTTTCTCAACTCACTCCCTCTCCCCCCACTCTCTATTCACTTTCCCAACCTCTACACTCATTATCAAACTGATATTTATATCAGTTGATGAAAAGCCCAGTGGGAAAGAAAAAAAAACATGTTGGTTCAGTGTCTATATCCTCACTCTCTCTCTTTCACGTTCTCTTCCATAGTTCACGTTCTCCCTATTTTACCCTCCTCACTATTTATATTCTCTATCCTCCCTCTCTCCATACTATCTCCTCACTTTCTCACTCATTCTCTCCCTCCCTCTCTTCACTTTCTCTCATTGCTCACTCCACTTACTTTCATCCATGCTTTCCCTTCCCTTTCTCTCAATCACTCTTCACTCCTTTCCCACTCTCTCTCCCTCTCCTTTACCACTAGCATTTTCATCTCTCCCTCTCTCCATTTTTTATTTTCAATACCGTTAGAAGCTTATCTTTTTCTAAATTTCACTATTCCTCTCTCCTTCCCTCACAAGTTTCTCTTATTCTTTATTTCACTCCTCCCTCCCTCAAGAGTTTCTCTTATTATCTATTTTACTACTCCCACCCATCGTCCCTCCTCCCTCAAAACATTCTATTATTTTTTTTATTTCACTACTCCCTCACGCTCACTCCTCTCTCCCTACTTATCTTCATAGTTTCTCTATCCTCGCCCTTTCTCTTTCACGTTCTCATCCTTAGTTCATGCTCACCCTATTTTACTCTGCTCGCGATCTATATTCTCTATTCTTCTCACTCCCCATTCTCTCCCTACCTCTCTTATTTTCTATCCTTGCTCTGTCCACTTACTCTCCTACATGTTTTCCCATCCATTTCTCTTTTCTCTTATTGGATCACTCTCTTCACTCCTTTCCCACTCGCTCTTACCACTTTCATTCTCATCTCTCCCTCTCTCTCTCTCTCCACTTTTACAATCTGTACAAGTTTCTTTTATTCTTTATTTCACTACTCCTTCCCTCCCTCACTCACAAGTTTCTCCTATTCTTTATTTCACTACTCCCTCCCTCACAAATTTCTCTTAAATTTTTATTTCACTATTCCTCCCTCCATCACAAATTTCTCTTAATTCTTTATTTCTGTCCCTGGGCTCCCTCCCTCTCTTTTTTAAAAAACAAAATGGCCCCACTCATTCAAGGCATTTGTCACAATCTTTAAAATTGCGAATTTAAGCCTCGAGGCTTCTTTCTTTTTCTTTCGTGAGGCACGCATTGAAGTGTAAACCTCAAATATTTAATTATAATAATATTTTAAAAGCATCTAACAATATCATTGATAAATAATGTCTAATAAATATCAAACATAGAAATATCTCAAACTCAAACATAACATCAAATGTCTAATAAAACTTAGACATTCTGCTACCCTAGAACAAATTTCTTTTCAGCAATGATGGCATGATGAAGCTTCAGCTAGAAAAAAGGAAAGAGCTGGAACCGAAGAAAGCTTCAGCAGGGGAGGAAGCTTCGACGCTTTTTCTTTATTTTTTTCATTTTCTTCTGTAACGGTGCCACTGAAGGTTGAGGGTAATGGCTCAATTTTTTTCAAACCCTAGCTGATATGTTTTGAGCTTTTTTAAAAAAAATTATTTATGTTTTATGCTTTTATTGGGCTTTATTTAAGTTAAAACTTCAGGGGGCCTTCTATGTTAAAAACTTTAGGGGATGTTTGGCTTCATAACTTAAAAAAAACTGAAAAACAGTTTTTAAAAACTAATAGGGGTTGTTTGGCAAAATTTTTTAAAAACTGAGTTTCAAAAACTAAAAAACGGAAAACATCAAAATGATGTTTTCAATTTTCAAAAATAATTTTTTTTTGTCTAACATATTATATTTTATATTTTTACTCACATACTCGGATCCTAGACCCGGCCCCGAATGGGTTCATATCATGGTATGGTGTTAAAATATTAATTTTTTTAGTAAGAAAAAAATTAAAAATAGTTTTAAAAAACTTGTGCCAAACACCATTAAATTTTTAAAATGACAAAAAACTGTATTCTATTCTCACTTTTAAAAACACAATTTTAAAAACTGAAATTGTGTTTTTAAATGTGAGAATAGAAAACACTTAACAGTTTTTTGTAATTTTAAAAATTTAATGGTGTTTGGCACAAATTTTTTAAAACTATTTTTAATTTTTTTCTTACGAAAAAAAAATTAATATTTTAGCACCATACCATGACATTAACCCATCCGGGTCTAGGTTTGGGTATGGTTTCGGGCCTAGGATCCGAGTATGTGAGCAAAATATAAAATGTAATATGTTAGACAAAAAAAATTATTTTTGAAAATTGAAAACAGCATTTTGATGTTTTCTATTTTCTAGTTTTTTAAAACTCAATTTTTAAAAAACAGTTTTTAAAAATTTTTGCCAAACGACTCCTAATAGTTTTTAAAAACTGTTTTCAGTTTTAAAAAACAGAAAACAGTTTTTAAACTGTAAAGCCAAACAACCTCTAGTGTGCCTATTTTTAAACTTAGCTGAATGAAATTGGGATAAAAAAAAACCCTAACTTTAGTTTTGAAACTGAGGCGTGTGCCTCACTAAATTTTTCGCCTCAGGCGGCTGAGGCGTACACCTCTCCCACGGCTGCCATGGGAGACGCATAGCGAAAAATTCTGCCTCAAACTGAGGCAAACATTGAAGCGCTCAATACCGGCGCAATTTTAAACATCAATCTATCAATAAACTTTTCCACCAAAAATTTAAGTTTTGCATTCTTAATAAACAAATCTTAAAAACAGCATTAATAAAATATAAAATAGACTTTGAGGAGTACAATAACTCTACTTTAACAAGAGACATTACCAGCTTGATAGTGTTTGAATCATAGTACCAAGCTGTCCAGGTCTCAGATCTCTCCCTGCAGCAAATTGAACCTGCATGCCACCAAATGTATTGTATTTCAATAAAAATTAAGGAAATAGAGATAGCAGAACTCTGAGAGATAATTGAAAAAAACTAGCAAGGTTAGAACAAAAACCCGAACCTCAAAGCATCTTCGCAGCTGATCCAACTTTCCTCTAACTATGCCCTAAAAAGCAATAAACATAACATACACATCAATTTAGGCAATTAACAACTTTCTATGTTCTTCATCAAGACAGTCCTTCCTAGGTTACTCCTCTTATGCTGCAACCTGCAGAATGAGAGGAGAATAACCCAAAACCCTACCCCATAACTGCTCTTAACAGTGTGAAACAACCTGAAAGTTTTAAGAAAGATGATAATAATTTGACTATTTGCAGTTCTAAAGAAAGCAAAAATAATACTGCTTATCACAACATAGTACCACAAATAGGGGGTAAATTTTCCAAAAGTATTTCCTAATAATCATAGTTCCCTTCCAATGTATCATGACTAGTGTACTTAATGATTTTTATGATGAGCATTAGCCTTTTTTCAAAAAATAAATAAATCGCAGGTCCCTTTTCCAGTAGTAAGTAAAGGCAAGCTAAAATATAGAAAGACTAATACTGAAGCAAAAGCAATGACTTGGAAGAAAGCATACCGCATACATGCACTCATTAATGAGGAAGTCCTCAAGTTCACGTACGTTTGTAACATCTAGCTCCTGCATTAGTTGGTCATAAGGAAGTACCTGAAAGATTAACATAGACAAAAAACTGCATTAGTTGGTCATAAGGAAGTACCTGAAAGATTAACACAGACAAAAACATGTAAATAACAAAACAGAAAGGAGAAATTAGAAAAAAAATCCCAAGAAAATTATTTCTGAATGCACAATGGATTGGCTAGAATTAACAAAAAAAAAATAGATAATGATGATGAGTAACAGGTTCCAAACTACTAGAATGAAAAAATGGTCAAACATTGAGGAATGATACCTTGTTCGTCTCAGCCAGAGTAAGTACAGTAAGTTGCTTTAACTTTAACGTTTGCTCAGGGGACAGTTGTGGAAGACGTTCAGCATTTCCTATCAACAAATACATCAATAATAAGATGATTCCTAACGAGACTTTAAATCAGTCAAAACAATGAAGACATTGAAAGGTAGGGATAAAGTTTAAGTACTTATTTTTAACAAAATTAAACATATTCGGGTTTAAATTCTAAAACATTATAGATTTACATCTACAAGGTTCTAGACACGTACTCTTGAAATCACTCCATGTACCATGTGCAAACAAGCGAAGCACATCCAGGTGAACAGAATTTCCAGTCTCTTCAAGCTAAAAAAGTTTATGTCAGAAGATACAAAAATTAAAATTAAATGAATGAATGTATGAATGGAAAATAGAAGCCAATGATATCAAACAACAAAAAATCCCGATGGCTGTAAAGGAAATAAGGTGAATTAGATCAATTAATTTTTGTGGCTAGCCGTATAAAACCATCCCCTTCACCACCACTCAGACATAAATACTGTTACTCGTGTACTCTACTACTTATAATAACAATCATAAAGTTAGAGCTCTAGATGAATTGCTTTAGTCCTCAAATTTATTATCTAACTTATTAGTCTGAACAAAAAACTAAGAGTTATTTCATTATCCCTCCAAAGTCTTTAGACACAAATTTTTATATTGCAACGCATATTTGCAACAATTGAATCGGTACCCGCAATGAAGATCAACATAACTTAATGTTTAATTATGAATTTGCAGAGCATCCACTATAATAAGATATAATTCTTTAAAACAAAACAAACTCAAGCCTATAATTCACTAGATGATCAATCCACGATCATTAATTCCTGGCTAAAGATAATCCAATTTGAGGAACAAAAGATGCATAGATAATCTGAGTGTGACAAAAGCAAAAGAAATATACATGCTATTTATTTTTTTAATATTTAAGAGCTAAACATGTGAAATTTGATTGGAAATTTAAGATCCAAACCTCAACAAGAGTTGGAACAGCAAGAATCTCAGAGAACGCGAAAAGCGAAGGGTGAGACGTGGCCTCGGCTACCAGAGACCCAAGGGCTGAGCCTTTGAGAGTCGACGCTTGGTTAACGAAGTGATCGATGAGCTCCGCTTGCTTTTGCTCAATATCCATCTCTAAAACCAAACAACGACCTCAAAAAAATTACAGACAAAATACAGGAATGAAATAGTGAAAAACGACAGGAAGATTAAGGGAGAATGGAGTTATTGGAGGACATTGAAGGAAGACGCTAGGGTTCTAGGGTTTTGTTGGTTGGGGATGATTTAGGAGCAGAGTCTGGGACAGAGAATGGAAGAGAAAGGGTTTTAGCGTGAGAAGAGTTGGGTGTTCATTCAATCCCCATACAAAAATAATATTATTAAACTCTCTCACTCACTCGTTTGTTCAAGAAAAAGAAAATCTGAAACTCAACTTGCCTACTGCTGAACAATATAATGTTTCTTTCTCAAAAATAATATTGAAAAAATTTAAAATCCAACCCCTTAAAATGGATGTAATGATGTAACCCCTAACTGTTTCGGTATCTATAACAAAAATTTTGTGTAAATTTTTTCATAATGTGTACGTTATACTTATTCAAGATAACTTACAAAATTTTAAAAAATTCAGAAAAATTTAACACATTGAAAACAGTGTTCAAAGAGTGTTATACGCGTTTATTTTATACGCTTGTGAAATAAACGGTTTAAACATTAATTTCTATATTGTAAATTATTTATAATTTCTCAAAATTTTGCAGGATGTCTTAAATAACTACAACGCACACGACTATGAAAAAATTTAGACTAAAAAATTCTTATAGATACCGAAACAGTTAGGGGTTGCATCACTACACTCCTTTTAATGGAGGGTATTGTCGAAGCACCCAATAATGTATACATAATTTAGAATAATTAGCAAATTTTACCTCTAAATTTATATCACTACGAATTTATGCTCCCTAAAATATAAAGATATTAAAAAAATCTCCCTAAGATATAACCTGTATATTATTGTACCCTTTCTATTAAGTTTTTTAACTAGCACCCGTGCTCTTGGCATAATAATTTGATGGTAGTTGAAAATTTATTAATACCCCTACACAACAAAAAGAGTTTAATTAAAAATAAAAACAAAAAATACGAACCCTAATTTCTTCTTCTCTGCCTGTTGCTCTGTTTTTGTTTTTTTTTTTTTTGCTTGAAAAATATTTTGCTCTGTTCATATTTGCTTAATCCCATAGAAAATCATCCTTAGTTTAGGCAATGTCTTCTTCGAGTAACTCTTACAAAAGTAGAAGGAGATTCATGGAAGGGGTGAATGGATTCCACCCGAATGTAAGTGTAAAATGGAATGTGTTTAACGTATATCGTGGACTGAAAAAAATCATGGTAGAAGATTTTTTGGGTGTCCTAGATACAAGGTGTGTACTAAATTATATGATAATCAATCGTTTATTTAGCAACTCTCTAAATGAGGCCCGGGTGAGAAAAGAGGTGTACTGGAAACAGAGGGCTAGGGTTTCCTGGCTAAAGGAAGGGGACAGATGTTCTAAGTTCTTCTTCCTTTCCGCCTCCATCAAAGGTAGAAGAAATGCCATAGAGTGCATCCTCAATAGAGAAAATGCGTGGATCTCCAAGAGGGAGTTAATTGGAAATGAATTCATGGAGTTTTTCCAAGGCATTTTCTCTGGCTCAGAGTTTGGAAGAAATCTTAATTGTAGCGAGCTAGTCAAGGACTGTTTGTCTTCGGACGACCAAGCTGAGCTCATTAGGAAACCCTCCCCCGAGGAAATTAAGAATACTCTTTTTGTCATGAGTAGCTCCAAAGCCCCGGGGCCAGATGGTATGTCTGTTCTTTTCTTCAAGCACTATTGGGACTCTGTTGGGGGCGACTTCTGTGAGGCGGTTTTGGATTTCTTCCACACTGGGCGTATGCATAAAGGAGTCAATGCTACGAATATTGTCCTTATTCCCAAAGTCCAGAATCCGAAGAGGCCTAATCACTTTCGCCCGATCTCTCTCTGCAATGTGGTGTATAAGGTTATCTCTAAGATCATTGCTAACAGGATCAAACCTTTGTTACCAAAGCTTATCTGCCCTACCCAAGCCGCGTTTGTACCCGGGAGGAACATTCATGATAATAATGTGATTGCCCAGGAAATAGTCCACTCGTTCAATAGGAAGAAAGGTAGAGAAGGCTTGTTTGCAATAAAGATTGATCTTATGAAAGCTTATGATAGGATGAGCTGGGGGTTCATTGATCATGTGCTGGCTTGTTTTGGTGTGCCCCAAGAATTTCGGGCTTGGGTTTCTCAGTGCATTACTACTACCTCCCTTAATATCTGCCTTAATGGGGGTCCGGTAGGAAAGATTTCCCCCTCGTGCGGCCTCCGTCAGGGTGACCCCCTGTCTCCCTATCTTTTTATATGGACTGCAGAAATTTTGTCAAGGATTCTGGAGAATGCCCAAAACGAGGGCATCATAAAAGGGATTAGGTTGAGTAGGGGAGGCCCTATTATTTCTCACATTTTCTTTGCCGACGACCTAATCCTTGTTGGAAGAGCAAATATGGAGGAGGCCAAGGGTGTTTGGGGGTGTCTTGATCAGTTCTGCTCTTGGTCCGGACAAAAGGTAAATACGATGAAGTCTTCCATTTTCTTTAGTAAGAATACGCTCAATGTGGTTAAACAAAGGATAAGGGAGCTTTTGGGTTTAAGATCGCCAGAGGGTAACGTCAATTATCTGGGACTTCCTCTTTTTAGATCTAGACAAAAGGATGCAGACTTTAACTTTATCCTGGATAAACTGACTTCGAAATTGCATGGTTGGAAGGCCAAGACTCTATCTAAAGCAGGGCGCGCAACTCTTATTAAGTCTGTAAAGCCCGCTTAGTTAATTTGGAAATTAGCAGTTATTTATGTTAATCAGGAAATTATTTATAGCTATTTAAATAATTTATTATTGATATTTATGGAATTCAGATATGCATAATTATGTCATCAGCAGTTTTTATATTTCGCATTTCCGGTGTCCGGTATTTTGGAACTCGGCGTTTGGCTCAGTAGAAATCACAACTTAGTATGTTAGTATTTTGGGGACGGGTTTTAGACATTGGGAATGTCGGGAATGGCCGGGAATTTAGAATGTCCCAAAAATACCCCTTTAGTATGATTTTAGTGATTTTATGGTGGGGGGGGCAAAATGGTCTTTTTGCCCCATTAGTGTTTTGTCTTTTAGTGATTTTATTTATTTGAAAAGGATTTGTTAAATGCTTATTACTTTGCTGAAATAAGGTTAATATATGTTAAATGATTTATTAGTTTATTTTCAAAATTTCAAAGTTTGGAAAAAATAGAAAAATTGGAAGCTTTTCTCTCTTTTCTCTCTCTCTTTTTCGGCTGAGAACTTTGGGGTTCAAAGAGCTAGATTTTGTGGTGATTCAAGCTTTGATTTGCAAACTTTATTGATCTCTTGTGTGGTATGTGTTTCCTAGTCCCTTTCTCCTTAAATTCTTGAAGAAAGATGATGAAATTGGATGATAATGCATGTGATTTTTGAGAGATGTTTCTGCTGTGTTTTGTTGTTGATTTAAGTTGTTTAAAGCATGATTTTTGATGTTAAATGAGCTGTGTTGAAAGCATATTAGTTAGGTTGTTCAAGCTTTTAATTTATATGTGAAAATAGGTGATTTTGTGAGAAAAATGCTTTGTTTAGTTTCTGTGTTATTGCTGGATGTTATTGTTAGTTTGCAGAGGTGTTTTAATGCTTAGTTAAGTAGAATTAACTAGGCTAGGGTGCATGCTAGTGGGTTTAACCAAGTTTGAGTTCTTGAACTCAAAGCTTGGTCTTCAATGGTGAAATTTTCTTGTGAGGTTTCTGGGTAGGTTTGAGGCCTTGGAATTGTTATTTGGGACCTATAGAACAGGTCTGGAAAGTTTGGGATCAATTGGGGTTAAATTGGTCGAGTTATGGGAATTTTTGGTTGCTGCCTGCGAGGAACCGGAATTCCGGTTGAGCATCCGGAATTCCGGATGGGGGTTCAGATTTTCCCAGAACCGGAATTCCGGTTGGGCAACCGGTCTTCCGGTTGGGGATTTTTCAGAACCCTAGTTTTCCTCGTTTTTGGGTTTTTAGGGGTATTGCCATGCTTTTTATCGATAGGGAAACTTTTAGTTTCAAGTTTTAGTCCCCGGGAAGTGATTTAGCGTGTCACTTATAGCGTTGTGATTTTTATGGTTTAGGAGCCGCGATGTCCGCCGGTTCGGCTTCGGTTCCGGTCGGGTTGGCCGCACACACGAAATCGGAATCCAGGTAAGATTAGTATAACAGTATGCATATGTAGATTACATGTTTAGCGTGCATGTAGGAAGCCTGTTAGATTACATTAGATATGTATTTAGGCTTCGAACCACCCAACCCTGTCACGTCGGTACAGGCTGGAGTATGACCAGCGGCGGAGTATGACCGGTTCGGCCGTCGGCCGACACTTGGTTGGTGGTTCCGTGCTATTGACGTATCCCGTCGGTACAGGCTGGAGTATGACCAGCAGCCGGAGTATGACCGGTTCGACCGATCAGGAGGATATAGTAACACGTCGGTACGAGGCCGGAGTATGACCGGCGGCGGAGTATGACCGGTTCGACCGATCAGGTTGTTACGTGTCAATAGTACCGTCCCTATGAACGTTCAGAACTCAGTACCATGTTGGACATGGCAGTAGTGGCTCAGTACCATGTTGGACATGGCAGTAGCGGGACTCAGTATCGTGTTGGACACGGCAGTTAGTATTATGTATGAGTATTATTATGCTTTTCTTACTGAGTCTGTCGACTCACAGTTTATGTTCATGTGTAGGTAAAAGCAAGGCTATAGCTGATGGACCGTGAGCGAGCTTATGAGATTGTACATGTCGGGCGGTTAGGCCTGGAGCGTACGATCCTCGGGACAGCAGGGCTGAGATTTTTGTAACGGTCGTTAGACGACTTTATTTTGATGTAAAAGTTTAACAGTTAAAACGTTTGTAAATATTTTTATAAATCGGGATCCCGAGACTTTTTGCAAAATGGTTTATAAGTTTAATGAAAAAGCAAAATTTTAATTAATCACGTTTTTCCATAAACCTCGTTGATTAGCAACGAGCTGCACAGTACGTTTAAAAATCACGTAATACGCCTAAGATAGTTAGGGTGTTACAACTTGGTATCAGAGCCGCCAGGTTGTCTTCCGAAGATCGTCACGACATGTACAATCATCATCAGCAGTTAGCTCGGTTCACGGTTCAGTAAGCCTTTATTGCTTTAGTAGTTTATTTTATTCAGTTATGAAAAAGAAAAGCCTGTTAGGAAGCATGTTAGTAGCCTGATAGTAGAATAGGCGCATGTTTCGTTTTAATTTCCAAATTAAGCGGCATTAGTAAGCTCTCGATGATCGTGACCTGAGTGCCAACTCGGGATTTCGAGGCGGTTCAGACTAGATGGACGCCAGACGAAATGTTAGGAGTCAGGGCATCTCAGTCGGGTCAGATCAAGGTCGAGGAGCTCAGTTCCCCTCAGGTGTTTTGGGCCGAGGTAGAGGTCCCAGGGGCAGGGTTCGCGGTTGGAGGATGTTAACTCGCCGCAGGCTGCCCAAGTCAATCAGGAAGCCCAGAATTGGGAAGTTACGGTTTGCGGAGATGCAAGCTCGGATAGAAGAGCA
Source organism: Cannabis sativa (assembly GCF_029168945.1). Classification (NCBI taxonomy): domain Eukaryota; kingdom Viridiplantae; phylum Streptophyta; class Magnoliopsida; order Rosales; family Cannabaceae; genus Cannabis; species Cannabis sativa. The sequence continues at coordinate 26,108,692 of NC_083605.1, forward strand.
AGATCTCGAGATTCAGAGGTTGAGACAGCAGGGTGCTCTTGCAGTCCCAGTGCCCGTAGTTCCAGTGGCACTTGCCCCTGCTGCCCAGGCCGAGATAGTGGTGGCGGCCATTAGATTGGAACCTTGGTTCGAGCGGTTCCGGAAGCAGGCACCTCCGGTTTTCCTGGGAGGTCAGGACGTGATGAAAGCCGAGCAGTGGCTGACGGTGATCACCAAGATCTTGAACTTTATGGATGTCACCGGAAACGACAGAGTGGTGAGTGCCACTTTTCAGTTTTAAGAAGACGCTCTGGTCTGGTGGGACATGGTGTCTTAGATCCATGACGTTATCACTATGACCTGGGAAAGGTTTTAGGAACTCTTCAGCGTTAAATGTTATAACGAGGCGGTCAGAAGCGCCAAGAGGAAAGAGTTCGCCCACCTGACCCAGCGAGAGAATAGGAGCATGACGGAATATATTACTCAGTTCAGCCGGTTGGCGAGGTTAGCCTCGGGATTTGCGCCAACCGATTTCAGTAAGAAAGAAAATATCTCGATGGACTTAAGGTGAAGATCAAGTATGACCTTATGATCACTACCGACGATAATACCATCTAAGTTGAGATGGCGAAGAAAGCATGGTGAGCTGAGGGCGCAACTAGATGTATGTGGGAATCAGTTAGGACTTCGGAATGTGGCGGGGCTCCTACCCCTTCTGCGTCAGGTTTCAGCAGGGGAGGTAGTGGTTCGGCCATGGACTGGAGGAGGAAATCATCCACTGCATCCGGTGGCTCGAGGCAGAACAAGAGGTTCCGAGGGAACCAGAATCAAGACAGTCGTCGGGGTAGTATTGAGACCCGTTATTCCTACTGGAGTGTCTCATTAGTAAGAGGTATCCTATGGATGTGTGTTTAGGTCAAGGATGTCTGATGTGGCAGACAGAGTTTTTAGAAAATTGGAAAGACTATATGATAGATATGAATCAGGGTTTGGAACCCTATTACCTGGCGGAGAATTGGTTATCTCCAATAGGTGGATTAGATCTATGCCGATCAGGATAGATGGCAGAGAGTTAAGCGCTGATCAGATAGAGATGAGTTTAGTCGAATTCGATATTATTTTAGGAATGGATTTCCTATCTAAATATTCGGCGAGCATTGATTGCAAGAGGAAGATGGTGGTCTTCCAACCGGAAAGTGAAGAACCGTTCGTGTTTGTGGGTTCGGTTCAGGGATCTCGGATCCCGGTGATCTCGGCTATGTCAGCGAGAGAATTATTGCACGGTGGGTGCTTAGGGTTTCTGGCCGTGGTGGTGGACACCACTCGACCAGACACCATTCGGCCAGAGGACATCAGAGTGGTTCGGGAATTTTTGGACGTTTTTCCCGAGGAACTTCCAGGGTTACCACCTCATCGGGAGATTGACTTCGTGATTGACTTGGCACCAGGGGTGGATCCGGTTTCTAAAGCCCCGTATAGGATGGCTCCAGCTGAACTTAAGGAATTAAAAATTCAGCTCCAAGGGTTGCTTGACATAGGGTTGATTCGGCCCAGTGTGTCACCCTGGAGAGCCCCGGTTTTGTTCGTGAAGAAGAAGGATGGATCTATGAGGATGTGCATCGACTACAGAGAGTTGAACAAGCTGACGGTGAAGAATAAATATCCATTACCTAGGATCGATGACTTGTTCGATCAGCTTCAGGGGAAGACGGTCTTTTCTAAGATTGATCTCCGTTCGAGTTATCATCAGTTGAGAATCCGAGAGGAGGACATTCCAAAGACGGCTTTCCGCACTAGGTATGGACACTACGAGTTTCTGGTTATGTCATTCGGACTAACCAATGCTCCTGCAGCATTCATGGACCTGATGAATAGAGTATTCAAGGATTTCCTCGATATCTGTGTGATTGTGTTTATCGACGACATCCTCGTGTACTCTCAATCAGAAGAGGAGCATGAGTTACATCTTCAGATGGTACTGCAACGACTTCGAGAACATAAGCTCTACGCCAAGTTCAAGAAATGTGAGTTCTGGTTGTCTCAGGTGTCCTTCCTAGGACACATTGTGGGTAAGGACGGGATCAAGGTGGATCCCGGGAAGATCGAATCCGTCAGGGATTGGCCGAGACCGAAGACAGTGACAGAGATCAGAAGCTTTTTGGGATTAGCTGGGTACTACCGTAGGTTCGTGGAGGGGTTCTCCAAAATTTCAATGCCCCTAACCGAGCTTACAAAGAAGAATCAGCGATTGATCTGGTCAGATAAATGCGAAGCTAGTTTTCAGGAGCTGAAGCAGAGATTGATTACTGCTCCGGTACTAGCTTTGCCTTCGGACGAGGAGAAGTTCGTAGTCTACTGTGACGCATCCAAACAGGGTTTGGGGTGCGTATTGATGCAAGCCGATCGGGTTATCGCTTATGCCTCCCGTCAGTTAAAGGACTATGAACAGCGATACCCGACTCATGATTTAGAATTGGCCGCAGTGGTTTTTGCACTGAAGATTTGGCGGCATTACTTGTATGGTGAGAAGTGCGAGATCTATACCGACCATAAAAGTCTCAAGTATTTCTTTACTCAGAAAGATTTGAACATGAGACAGAGGCGTTGGTTGGAACTAGTGAAGGACTATGATTGTGAGATCCTTTACCATCCCGGGAAAGCCAATGTAGTGGCCGATGCCCTGAGCAGAAAGGGTCCCGGGCAAGTAGCTAGCATGGTTCAGATCTCACCTCAGCTAGCAGAGGATATGGTTAGATCCAGCATTGAGTTTGTGGTAGGTCAGCTTCACAACTTAACGCTGCAATCTGATCTGTTGGAAAGAATAAAGGTTGCTCAGATGACAGATCCGGAGTTAGTGAAGATCCGAGATGAGGTATTGGCTGGTCAGGCCAAAGACTTTTCAGTGTCGAGCCGATTGGAATGCTTTTGTATAAAGCCAGGGTTTGTGTCCCGAACAGTGTGGACTTGAGGAACGAGATCTTTGAGGAGGCTCATTCTACTCCATATTCTCTACATCCCGGCACCACCAAGATGTACCAAGATTTGAAACCGTACTTCTGGTGGAGCGGTATGAAGAAGAATTTGGTAGAATTCGTTTCGAGATGCCTCACGTGTCAGCAGATCAAGGCTGAACATCAGAGACCAGCAGGGTTGTTGCAGCCTCTAACCCTACCAGAGTGGAAATGGGAGGATATTACGATGGATTTTGTGGTCGGGTTACCTAGGACCACGGGTATGTATGATTCCATCTGGGTAGTGGTGGACCGATTTACGAAATCTGCTCATTTTCTGCCGGTCAGAACAACATTTACAGTGGATCAGTTGGCAGAATTATACGTCAGAGAAATAGTGAGACTTCACGGGGTACCGAAGTCTATAGTTTCGGACAGGGATCCGAAATTCACCTCCAAATTTTGGCAAAGTTTGCAACGGGCAATGGGTACGAAACTAAAATTCAGTACAGCATTCCATCCTCAGACAGATGGTCAGTCCGAAAGGACAATTCAGATATTGGAGGATATGCTGAGAGCCTGTGTTATGGACTTTGAGGGTTCATGGAGTAAATACCTACCGTTAGTGGAATTTTCATACAACAACAGTTACCAGAGTACGATAGGGATGGCACCCTACGAACTGTTGTACGGTAGGAAGTGTAGATCCCCTATCCACTGGGATGAGACAGGGGAGAGGAAATACCTAGGTCCAGAGTCAGTTCAGCGGACCAATGAGGCAATAGAGAAGATTAAAGCTAGAATGCTTGCCTCCCAGAGCAGACAGAAGAGTTACGCAGATCCGAAACGTAGGGATGTTGAGTTCCGAGTAGGGGACCATGTGTTTTTGCGAGTGTCTCCGATGAAGGGGATTAAACGTTTCGGGAAAAGAGGCAAGTTATGCCCTAGGTTTACAGGACCTTTCGAGATTCTCGAGAAGATAGGTCAAGTGGCATATCGGTTAGCATTGCCTCCAGCTTTATCAGCAGTGCACAACGTATTTCATGTCTCAATGTTGAGAAAATACGTTTCAGACCCCTCTCATATACTCAGTTATGAGAGCCTTCAGCTTCAGTCAGATATGTCTTATGAAGAACAGCCAGTGCAGATCCTGGATAGAAAGGATAAAGTCCTTCGGAATAAGACCATAGCGTTGGTCAAGGTTCTCTGGAGAAACAGTAAGGTGGAAGAAGCCACCTGGGAGCTAGAATCAGATATGCGAGCTCAATATCCAGAGTTATTCGGTGTTAGATTTCCCTGGGGGACGAAATCCTTTTAAAGGGAATAGTTGTAAAGCCCGCTTAGTTAATTTGGAAATTAGCAGTTATTTATGTTAATCAGGAAATTATTTATAGCTATTTAAATAATTTATTATTGATATTTATGGAATTCAGATATGCATAATTATGTCATCAGCAGTTTTTATATTTCGCATTTCCGGTGTCCGGTATTTTGGAACTCGGCGTTTGGCTCAGTAGAAATCACAACTTAGTATGTTAGTATTTTGGGGACGGGTTTTAGACATTGGGAATGTCGGGAATGGCCGGGAATTTAGAATGTCCCAAAAATACCCCTTTAGTATGATTTTAGTGATTTTATGGTGGGGGGGGCAAAATGGTCTTTTTGCCCCATTAGTGTTTTGTCTTTTAGTGATTTTATTTATTTGAAAAGGATTTGTTAAATGCTTATTACTTTGCTGAAATAAGGTTAATATATGTTAAATGATTTATTAGTTTATTTTCAAAATTTCAAAGTTTGGAAAAAATAGAAAAATTGGAAGCTTTTCTCTCTTTTCTCTCTCTCTTTTTCGGCTGAGAACTTTGGGGTTCAAAGAGCTAGATTTTGTGGTGATTCAAGCTTTGATTTGCAAACTTTATTGATCTCTTGTGTGGTATGTGTTTCCTAGTCCCTTTCTCCTTAAATTCTTGAAGAAAGATGATGAAATTGGATGATAATGCATGTGATTTTTGAGAGATGTTTCTGCTGTGTTTTGTTGTTGATTTAAGTTGTTTAAAGCATGATTTTTGATGTTAAATGAGCTGTGTTGAAAGCATATTAGTTAGGTTGTTCAAGCTTTTAATTTATATGTGAAAATAGGTGATTTTGTGAGAAAAATGCTTTGTTTAGTTTCTGTGTTATTGCTGGATGTTATTGTTAGTTTGCAGAGGTGTTTTAATGCTTAGTTAAGTAGAATTAACTAGGCTAGGGTGCATGCTAGTGGGTTTAACCAAGTTTGAGTTCTTGAACTCAAAGCTTGGTCTTCAATGGTGAAATTTGCTTGTGAGGTTTCTGGGTAGGTTTGAGGCCTTGGAATTGTTATTTGGGACCTATAGAACAGGTCTGGAAAGTTTGGGATCAATTGGGGTTAAATTGGTCGAGTTATGGGAATTTTTGGTTGTCGTCGCGAGGAACCGGAATTCGATTGAGCATCCGGAATTCCGGATGGGGGTTCAGATTTTCCCAGAACCGGAATTCCGGTTGGGCAACCGGTCTTCCGGTTGGGGATTTTTCAGAACCCTAGTTTTCCTCGTTTTTGGGTTTTTAGGGGTATTGCCATGCTTTTTATCGATAGGGAAACTTTTAGTTTCAAGTTTTAGTCCCCGGGAAGTGATTTAGCGTGTCACTTATAGTGTTGTGATTTTTATGGTTTAGGAGCCAGTAATCCGCCGTTCAGCTTCAGTTCCAGTCAGGTTGACCGGCACACCTGAAATCGGAATCCAGGTAAGATTAGTATAACAGTATGCATATGTAGATTACATGTTTAGCGTGCATGTAGGAAGCCTGTTAGATTACATTAGATATGTATTTAGGCTTCGAACCACCCAACCCTGTCACGTCGGTACAGGCTGGAGTATGACCAGCAGCCGGAGTATGACCGGTTCGACCGATCAGGCTGACACTTGGTTGGTGGTTCCGTGCTATTGACGTATCCCGTCGGTACAGGCTGGAGTATGACCAGCAGCCGGAGTATGACCGGTTCGACCGATCAGGAGGATATAGTAACACGTCGGTACAGGCTGGAGTATGACCAGCAGCCGGAGTATGACCGGTTCGACCGATCAGGTTGTTACGTGTCAATAGTACCGTCCCTATGAACGTTCAGAACTCAGTACCATGTTGGACATGGCAGTAGTGGCTCAGTACCATGTTGGACATGGCAGTAGCGGGACTCAGTATCGTGTTGGACACGGCAGTTAGTATTATGTATGAGTATTATTATGCTTTTCTTACTGAGTCTGTCGACTCACAGTTTATGTTCATGTGTAGGTAAAAGCAAGGCTATAGCTGATGGACCGTGAGCGAGCTTATGAGATTGTACATGTCGGGCGGTTAGGCCTGGAGCGTACGATCCTCGGGACAGCAGGGCTGAGATTTTTGTAACGGTCGTTAGACGACTTTATTTTGATGTAAAAGTTTAACAGTTAAAACGTTTGTAAATATTTTTATAAATCGGGATCCCGAGACTTTTTGCAAAATGGTTTATAAGTTTAATGAAAAAGCAAAATTTTAATTAATCACGTTTTTCCATAAACCTCGTTGATTAGCAACGAGCTGCACAGTACGTTTAAAAATCACGTAATACGCCTAAGATAGTTAGGGTGTTACAAAGTCTGTCCTATTATCTCTTCCTTTGTATGCAATGCAAACTACTAAACTATCCAATAAACTTGCCGCTAAGATTGATGGTTTAGTGCGTGATTTCTGGTGGGGTTCGGAGAAAGGTAATCACGGTCTTCACCTAAAAGCCTGGGACAAACTTTGCCTCCCTAAGTCTCTAGGGGGCTTGGGCTTCCGGAAATCTAAGGAAATGAACCAGGCTTTCCTAGCCAAGTGGGGGTGGAACCTTCTTACAGGACATCAGTCCTTATGTTGTCGCATACTTGAAGCCAAATACCTTAAAGGCAAGTCTTTTCTTGACTGCGAGCCGAAAGCCTCAGACTCGTGGTTCTGGAAGAATGTGACTAAAACCAGAGCTATCATCCGAAAAGGTGCCTGCAAGCGGGTGGCTGATGGCACGGGTACTAACATCTGGGTGGATCCTTGGATTGAGCACTTAGAGGGATTTACTCCCCAACCTATTGGTCGGGATATGAATACGGAGATGAAGGTAGCTGAGCTTCTCTTGGAAAATGGTGGATGGAATTACCAAAAGCTTATCAGGTTGTTTGATCAAGAAACTATTTCAGCCATTCTGAAAGGGGGTATTCCTGCTGGCCTTGGAAATGATAGCTGGTTCTGGACTTTGGAAAGTAATGGTCGTTTCTCTTGCAAATCAGCTTATATGGCCCAGGTTGTGGATACAGCGAGTCCCGGCGAGGTTGCCCCCTCTTTGTGGAACAAGCTCTGGAATAGTAAAATTCCAGAGAGACTAAAGGTTTTGTGGTGGTGTATCTTATCTAAGGCTCTCCCTGTTCGTTCGGAGTTACGAAGAAGATTCCCTATACAAGATGAGAGCTTCCCCTTGTGTGGATTGGAAGTGGAAACCATGGAGCACCTATTCCTGGCGTGTAATGTTGCCTCTCACTTATGGCGGTCGTCTCCCTGGGGAATTTTCCCCATCAGTGACTCTGGTATAAGATTGTGGGACTGGGTTAAATTTTTATGGGACCTCAATAAGAAAGGCATTAATGAGCATGAGGTCTTTCTTTATGCATCGCTCACTGTTGACATGATCTGGCGGACTCGAAATGATAAGGTACATAATAATTGCCAAGTGGATATTTTTAAATGCATTGACACTATTCGTTTCTCTTTTGCAGATCACCATGCTTCCTTGCTCCCTTGCCCCATCCCGCGGCTGACGATTTCCTGGAGTCCCCCCGCCCCCCCTTAAGATTGGTTGAAGCTCAACTGCGACATCAGAATGGGGTTGGATTGCATGTGCGCTGCTGTGGTTGCAAGGGAGCATGCTGGCAAGGTGATCTGGGTGGCTACTTCGAAGCTGGAATTTTCTAATGTTCTCTGTGGGGAAGCGACAGCTTGCTGTTTGGCCCTTGAGGAGGCTAAAGCTCGTGGTGTCGAGTTCCTTATTGTGGAGAGTGATTCGAGGGTGGTGATCAACGCTCTTAATGGGATGGAGTCCCGTTGGGAGCTTGATAATTACGTCTCATTTTGTAAAAAACTCTCCTCCTATTTTATTGGCTGTAATTTTCATTATGTTAGTAGACAATGTAATTATATGGCCCATAATGTGGATAAGTGGGCCTTTTCCCATTAGAGATTTGGCTCCGTGCCAATTTCCTTGATGCCCAATACTATATTCTGTAATGACCGTGAGGTCTAACTGCTTTTGTTATAATATTTGCACGCTTTTCTTTAAAAAAAAACAATCGTTTATTTTATTTTTTCTAGTTTTTTATTTGCTTATGCACTTATTTTACCAACCATTTTATTACAATTTTAACTCACTTGATGTTTGTTTTGTGTATTTTTTATAGCTAGAGCAATAATGAAGTTGGGTGTCGTTTTTTAAAATAGATAGACCCTCCACCACCAAAGAGTGAATTTGATTTGGTTAGAAAGATGGAGGAGCTTTAAGAGAAAGTAAAGATTTTATTTAACATTATTCAGAGAAGGGATGATGAAGTTGATAGCTTGATGAAGTTTAGGAAAGTGTTCAATCTGGCTGTTTTGGTTTTAATGGTGGCAATATTATTTCTATTATGTGTCAGTTTAGTTGTATAAGTTTGGGGCCACCTTTGATTTTTTAAGCTTCATTTTGTGTAAATTCAATATCAAATATGAATGAAAATGTTGTTATGAATTTAGGTACGTAAAAATTTAGTGATAGCCACATTTTATTCATGAATTTTGGTATGTAAAAACTCAGTAATGAGTTGATATCTTGATGAAGTTTAGGAAAATGTTGTAATGAATTTGGATATGTAAAAATGTTGTTAAGAAAATTAATTAAAAACTTTCATGAAATGGTTAATTGTGTTTGACATTATTATAACACTCACTGAAATGGTAAATTGTGTTTGACATTATTCGAATTAGTAAGTTAATTTGGGCCTCTTGCTTTGTACTATTGTGTTTGGTTTTTGGTTTTTGGTTTTTTGCTTGATGAGTCTAGCCAAGTGAAGCAAACAAAGAACACATATATCCAAATAAGTAAATTTATAGCATATAACTAAAAGCACCAGTATGCTAAAATAGACAATACTTAACCGAGTTTCAAATTTGAACATTATTAGTGTTGGGTTTTATGCCCTAAATAAAACTCATTTCAATATAATCAGATTTACTTATTAATAAAGATCAGAAATAACATTTAATGTTGCATGGTTCACATGATTTATTTCATGATTATATATACATAATGTATAAATTCTATTTAAGTCCAGAACATATGAATTTGTTAATGATTATAGTGTTGTCAGCACAGTGGAATATAATCTTGATTATATGTTCGAAAATTTATTCCCTGATTTGTTAGAACATTGGATTTAGACTGGCATGGTATAATCAGCGATAGGTATTCTTACACCTTGGATAAGTGTTATGTCCTTTCCAGGGCATTGGCAAAGTTTACCAGTATCGGATGTATGGAGTATACATCGGAAGGGACCGTATTGAACTTTGATTAGATATATTAAAATTTACCGTAATATCTATTCAATTCAATATCACCTGTTGATCCTAGATCAAATGATCTTAATCCTGATATGTTTAGGTTCGATCTCAAGAGTATTATACATGTTCTTTGATTTGTTAGTTAAGCCTACTTTTGGGTCAGGGTGATACGTACATTTTGGGAACATGATAGTATAATTGAGTGGGAGCGCTAACATGAATATGGAGTCTATAACTTCTATAGGAATTTAGAAGTGAAACGTGATATCCTTCGAGCTTGGCTAAACAGAGATAAATGGTGGAGATCTCATTTCACTTCGCTGAAATATCATTTATACGGAGCTAAGTGTTTTAAGGATAAAATACATT